>NC_071985.2:96302500-96990000 GCF_028885655.2 Pongo abelii
GCTGAAGGAGTGGGACAGAGGATGTTTTTCCAAAAATAAGACGTAGGGGTCAAGCTCCCCTCAGACGACCCCCACCCTTGTCCGAGCCGGACCTACTCTCACCTCCGAGGTCCAGGAAAGCCGAAGAAGCCCCGGAAGAGATCAAAGAGGCTCATTCCCGTACTGGGACGCGAACCTTTGAACTCCTCCAGTGGTCCATTCGCAGAAGGGGGAAACCTGCGCAGCCCTGTGGGAAATTGAGCGAGGCGTCAGCCCACGCTACCGGAAAGCAAGCCCGCGATCCTGACACTGTCGTAAACGACGGTAAGCCGGACGTGAAATGGAGGCGGGACCGAAGGTCTTCCTCAAATTTGAAAGGCTTTATCTTTACCCCACCTTTCAGAGACCAGTTTCCATGACGGGAGTGGGCGTGACGCGCTTTCAGTTTCCTATGACCGCCTTCCTCCTAAATCTGTTCTTTCTGCAGACCAGCTCAGTCCGAAAAGCGATTTCGAGGGTTTGACTCTGGATGGCACCCGGATAAAGCCGCCAGAGGGCAGCCCAGCCGCACAAATGGGCCGGCTTGAGGGCGTCCCTCAACCTCCCCACCCGCGGGGCTGGCCAGCCTCACAGCAGAAGCCACCTCGCCCCTTACTCGGGCGTTCTTTTTGACTGACCTGGGCGATGTCTGTTGTTAGAGGGATGAACAAAATGCTTTTCCAAGCTCCTTCTAGTATTGAATTCCCCAGAGAAGAGATCAAGACATAAGAGACGCATGGACTTAACTTCCTCCACATCTCTAGCTACTAGGGAGTTTGTTATAACCATATAGGATTCTTTTTTCTAAGCAGGCTCTGCAACCAGCAAGACAAAGGATTTTTAAGAAAGCAAGGGAAGGGAAGCTAGTTGAGTCCTGAGAAGGAACAGATTGGGGGCTATAAAGAAGTATCCCTTTGGTATCTTTTTTTTTTTGAGACAAAGTTTTCTCTCATGTTTCCCAGGCTGGAGTGTAGTGGCACCATGTCGGCTCTCTGCAACCTTCGCAGGTTCTCTCCTGTCTCAGCCTCCCGAGTAGCTGGGATTACAGTCATGTGCCTCCACGCCTGGCTACTTTTGTATTTTTTGTAGAGACGGGGTTTCACCATGTTGACCAGGCTGGTCTCGAACTCCTGACCTCAGGTGATCCGCCCACCTCGGCCTCCCAAAGCGCCTGTCTTCATTCCTTTTTTTAAGTGTTTTGTTCAAAACCTCTCCAAGACCTGTCTCTCTCTGTACCCCATCCCCAAGCCAGACCTTGCTCTAGATTCTTTGTCAAAGAATTGTGTATAGCTATGTCACAGAGAAGCATCCAAGAAGCAACTACTACAGTAGTCCATTCCTAGGGGGAATGGGCCCCAAGGTTTTTTTTTTTTATTTCGTTTTTGGGGTACAGGTGGTGTTTGGTTACATGGATGAGTTCTTTAGTGATTTCTGCGACTTTAGTGCACCCATCACCCGAGCAGTGTACACTGTACCCAATATGTAGTCTTTCATCCCTCACCCCACTCCAAGATTTAGTTCTGCCAGACGATACATGTTGCCTTCACACTTCTTTTTAGTTTATTTGCCTGGACCCATCTAAGTCATGCTTAGAACTCTATAAAGCAATTTTTTTTTCTTTGAAATGCTCTCAGCTCCTTCTTGATCCTCTCCATTTTCCACCCAATCTCCTCTATCCCTTTCCCTTTACTGCCTGAAATCGGCTGTAGATGTAGCAGTTTCTGGAGGAAATGAAGATTTGTGGTGGTTCTTTCCAGTCACCAGGTTGTGAAAGTCTTAGGGGTGAGGGGAAGGAAATCCCCTCAAGGACAAGATACTACTACCACATTAAGGTCAGGAGTTCTTAAAGGGCGAAGATTTCATTTTATTCCACTGCCTTCAGGGGCCTGCTAGAGGAGGCCCAGTTGGTACAGTAATACTTATTCACCAAGCTGGTCATCGACGAAATTGAGGATGTCCTAGACGGAGCAAGAATAGGCAGAGGCTGAAGGTAGAGGTTTTCTTTTTATATATACAAGACACATTAATCCATTAAATTTGAGGACACAGTACAAAAAAAAAAAAAAAAAAAAAAAACCACTTCAACTAATTCATCTGACAATGCTGTTCATATTCATGACGCCATTTTTTTGTTTGTTGTGTTGTTGTTGTTTTCCTAATAATAAAGAAGGAGACTTAGGGCTGTTGGGCTGATATATATTTGGGGGTCCCACCTCCCCACCTCATCCGTACACCACCAGGGTGAACAGGAGGAAGCAAAAGAAGTGCAGGGCCCATAGCAAAGTTTCATAATCTTGAATGCAAGAGGGGAGAAGGAATGGAAGGGGGAAAAAAAAGGAGAAAATACAAATCCTATAATACATACAACAGGGTGGGGATGGTATAGGAATGGGACAGACATGAAGCTGAGGCATGGGGTGGGCCGCTGGGGGTGGGGGGCAGCGGAAACCCCCCACATTCCTTTCTCTTTGATGCTGTTTCCATAGTTTCCAGGCTGAGAAGCCCTCTCAGAAGATGGGACCGGGAGAAGAGGGTCAGGGCCTCAGTTGGCCCCCCAGCTGTAGCTGTTGTAGGCAGACTTGTTGGTCTGGGGCTTCTGCGGGATGGAGCTGGTCTGGCTACGTTGCCCGCTGCCCGTCTGCAGGGGAATGGGAGGATCATGAGGAGGAAAAAGGTGTCTAGTTAGTGGTACAAATTTGTAACATCTTCAGGTGGAGATGTGCAAACTGTCTTGCTCTCCCATTCCCCTCACTACTATAACCATAGAAAATTTGGTCTGCATAGCTGCTAAAGCCCCTTTCTTACAAGCAGGAAGGCATTTTTGACTTTTAAATAGGGAAAAGATGAAGAGGGCAAGATACCTTTAGAGACAAGGTAGTGAGTCAGTTCTACTCATTTTCAATTCTACATTCTCGCACTACCCCCTATCTCCCCTGCTCTTGGAGATGGGTGATCACAAGGCAATTTCATTTCCCTTGATCCCCATTAATGCCTCAATTTGGAAAGATGTCTTTGAGGAAGGAAGCCCTTATTCTAGCTCCAGCCACCTATAATGGAGCTCTCAAGAGGCCACTTGCATCGCCCCACAGATCCCCACCCCCACCACACATCACATCTGTGAGCCCATTTCAGGCAAGTATGAGAGGCAGTCTGAGGCCTCAGGCTCCAGATGCTGCCCCAAGAATCTTTTCCATTCTGGTAACCGAATGTTTTCCACAGTTGGGGAAGGGTACAAAGATAAAGAGGGTGTTGGGGAGGGGAGGAGGAGAGAGGAAGGGGAGGCCAGAGAGCTCAGCAAGGTGTTTGTGTTTGTGTATCCCGATTTGTGACCGCGCAGTCTTTTCAAGTTCCCTGAGGCTGTGAAGGTGAAATGGGGACTGAAAAGGAGTGGGTTCAAGCATATGATCATTCAATTTAATTACCTGCTCCTCCTGCTGGCGCTGGCAACAGAGAATCATCTGCAAATATGGTAGCTGAGGCAGAACCAGGATATATGGAAAATAAAGGGACAAACTTTGACAATAGAACTCCATAATTAGAAGGGAAAGCTAAAATGTCAGGGAAGAGGGAAGGCTGGGAGAGGAAAGAGGGAAGGTGTGACCCAGGTCTGATGGGATAAGGACAACTGTGGCACAGGAGGAGAAGGGCACCAAAGGAATTGGGCAAAAAAGGTTTCAACCTGGCCCCTTCTCTGAGATTTCCTTTGCCGGCCGCTCGTGTTATGTGCGCTTGTGTCTGTATGTGCTGTGTGCCCATGACTGGCGCTGGGGAGGGATTGGGTGAAGGTAGTGGTGAGGAAGGGTAAGAAAAGGAAAGGGAAGGCAGTTTTAAGGGATAGGAAGGAAGAGGAAGGGAAAGGAGAGAAGGGGAAGGGCTATTACCTGGCCATCCTGCTGCAGGTGATGGTGAAGGATCTGAGAATGCGGCTGCTGATGGGGGGTCAGAATGTGCATAAAGGGGGCAGGTGGGTAGGCAGCAGCTGTGGCCGGATTGATGGGGCCCCCACTTCCTAGGGCTGAAGGCAAGTTGAAGGAAGCAGCAGGAGTACCGGAATGAAAACCTTGTTTCTCAAAGGACTGCTATCCAGGAGGCCAGGAGGAGACAGAGTAAAAGGGATCAGCAAACTAATCTTGGGATTTTTCCTGAGCTCAAGCTCCCCGACCCTCAGAAAGCAGCATGGTGTCACAGAAGGCACATATTCAGGTCTCAGTCTCAGCTCTGCTCTTATTTAAGAACTGTGTGAACCTGGGCATACTACTCAATCTCTTAGCCTCAGTTTCCTCAGATATAAAACAGGGATGCTACAAACCTGTTGTAAAGACCAAATAGGCTGGGCATGGTGGCTCACATCTGTAATCCCAGCACTTTGGGAGGACAAGATGGGCGGATCACACAAGGTCAGGAGTTCAATACCAGCCTGGCCAATATGGTGAAACCCCATCTCTACTAAAAATACAAAAATTAGCCGGGCATGGTGGTAGGCGCCTGTAATCCCAGCTACTTGGGAGTCTGAGACAGGAGAATCACTTGAACCTGGGAGGTGGAGGTTGCAGTGAGTCAAGACTGTGCCACTGCACTCCAGCCCGGGAGACAGAGGGAGACTCCATCTCAAGAAAAAAAAAAAAAAAAAAAAAAAGGCTGGGCGCAGTGGCCCACGCCTGTAATCCCAGCATTTTAGGAGGCCAAGGCAGGCAGATCACCTGAGGTCAGGAGTTTGAGACCAGCCTGACAAACATGAAGAAACCCCGTCTCTACTAAAAACACAAAATTACCCAGGCATGGTGGCACATGCCTGTAATCCCAGCTACTCGGGAGGCTGAGGCAGGAGAATCGCTTGAACCCAAGACGCGGAGGTTATGGTGAGCCCAGATCGCACCATTGCACTCCAGCCTGGGCAACAAGAATGAAACTCCGTCTCAAAAAAAAAAAAAAAAAAAAAAAGACCAAATAAGAGGATGAAATGTGGAAGCACTTTGTAAAACTGAATGTCATATTTGAACATCATGAAATCTGAACTTAGAACTCCAGGCTGGGCATGGTGGCTCACATCTGTAATCCCAGCACTTTTGGGAGGCTAAGGCGGGTGGATTGCTTGAGCCCAGAAGTTCGAGACGAGCCTGGGCAACATGGCAAAACCCTGTATCTACCAAAAAATAAAAATACAAAACACAAAACAAACAAAAAACAAAAATACAAAAATTAGCCAGGCCTGGTGGTGCACACATCTATAGCCCCAGCTACTCAGAAGGCTGAGATTCCACCACTGCACTCCAGCCTGGGTGACTTCTTGAGACTGTCTCCCCAAAAAAAAAAAAAAAAAAAAAAAAAAAAGCAAAAAAAGCAAAAAAAAAAGCAAACCAATAGTGTCCCCCACCCCTTCCAATATTCCTTACAAAAATAATAATAATAACTCCGCCAGATGCAGTGGCTCACACTTGTAATCCCAGCACTTTAGGAGGCCGAGGTGGGCGGATCATGATGTCAGGAGTTCGAGACCAGCCTAGCCAAGAAAGATGGCAAAACCCCGTCTCTACTAAAAAATACAAAAATTAGCAGGCGCGGTGGTGGGCACCTGTAATCCCAGCTACTCAGGAGGCTGAGGCAGGAGAATCACTTGAACCCAGGAGGCAGAGTGTGCAGTGAGCCGAGATGCACCACCGCACTCTAGCCTGGGCGACAAGGCAAGAGTCCATCTCAACAACAACAACAAAAAAAACTGGTTGGATATTTCAAAAGAAATAAACACATATTGAGATATTTGAAGTGTTGAAGGTCTTGTGCATGAAGTGCCCCCCCCGGCCCCCAGTGCTTTATACCAAACTTTAAGTATTTATAGTGATGGGGGATAAAAGCAACATAACAAACCTGTGGATCACTCAAATGCTTCATTAGTTACTAGGCAGTCTCCTTTCCCACTCCCACTGTTATAGATTTACTCAAAGAATGGAATGAACTAGTTTCCTGTCACTCTCATACTTATTCTCTTGAAAAGTTATGAAAAAGGTTGGGAGTAGGTAGGAAAGGGGGCCAGGAGAGTTGCACAGTAAATCACATGACACATTAAACAATTTGCCACGCTTTACCTTCCTATTACGTTTCTCTTTTTTTCTCAAAGGGCTAAATTTTAACTTCTTAGAGGAAGTGAAGTCTACAGAAGACCTTTCATTTAGAAAAAGTAGGATGGGTTTCCTGCCACCTCTCCTAGGGTTCTTCTTGTCCACTGTATTTCTACTATTGCAACTCCACCTCCTCTATGTCTATCTCTTTTCCACTTCTGTCCAGAGCCAGGCACCTACCTGGGTTTTGGAGTACACAGAACCCGAGATATCTGGCACGCCCGTGTTACTGGAGGTGACTGAAACACCTGGGGGAGGAGGAAACAGACAGGAGGATTAGCTCAGCTAGCTACCTGGCCCTTATTCCTGAGACGAGGTGATATCTGTAGCCTTTCTAGCCGTACCAATGCAAGGGAATTTTGGTCGGTTTTCCAGCTTCAAGTTAGTCCTGAGAGGTAAGAGTTCATGAAACAAAAGCTCCCTAAGGGTTCTTTGGCCCTTCCCAGGTGTGTGTTGAGTATACGTGAGAGAGAGTGAGGTAAGTTGTTTTTTGGTGGGCAAGGGGATATGACCAAACCTCACTAGCATATACTGTTTTCAAAACACTTCTGTGCCAAAGTCTAGCAGGAATATAATAAACTTTTAATTTTAATGTCCATTTCAAATCAATCCACCCAAACGCCACTCAGTTTTATTTCTGGAGACTGGGGCAGTCTGGCCCTCTCTCTTCCTGAAGTGACATTTCTGGGCTCAAAATCCATGCCTCCACTGCGTAAGTGCTAGAGGAGCAGTCCACTTTAATCCCCAAGGGCACTCTCATTCTCAGAGCCTCAGCTCAATTAGTCCAGCTTCTTTAGTCTTGGAGCATCTAGGCTAAATCTTTAAACTTAAGATGTAAAGTCCTGGCATCAAGATCAATTTCCATGTACACAATTTAAGCCTAAGTGTAGTGGGGTGGGGAGGGATAGGTAGACAGGAGTAGGCCATCTCCTATAGCCTAGGTGGAACACAAAAACCACATGTCATTTTCAGTATACAACTTCAGCTTCTCCGTAAGATAAAAGCTCTCATACCCCAACTCTCGTATTTCCTGTTGAAAAAAACTCCCTACTAACCACTACAACTTTAAAGAAACCAGAGTAGTACAACTTGTCATTTTAATTTGTACTCCTCAAACAAATAAATACTCATACCATATTCCATCACCTGGGGTATAAGGCATTGTGTCAAGAAGATAGGAAAAGCCATGAAATAAATAACCTAACATCTTTTATACTTTCCATTTTTAAACAAAGATTTGAAGAAAAGTAAGTAATTTAACTAGGAATATAAAGCATGATTTTAAAAAGATATATTAGTTTTTATAAAAATAAAATGAAGCTTCAGAAAAACTTTGCCTTTCTGTCTATGCCCTTGGATCCTTCCCATCAGAGGTACACATCTCCTTCTCCTCTGCTGTCAGGAACACTGATGGAAAAGTGTTTTAGAAGCACTGTACTAGAGTGGCCAAATCACAAATAAGGAATCCTCCATTCACCCACAATTCAAACTCTAGAACCCAAATCCTCCCAATGCCTCAGACAAAGGCAGCCTTCCAAAGTTAAGCCCACCTTGAACAGTCACTTTTGAAGTGGTATCTTAATCTGGAAAACCTTCCCAACATCTTAAGTCCAGATAGTTCCTGGAAGGGGCAAACACTAACTAGGAAAAATAACGGAACTACAGAAAACCAAGCAAGAGAAAATACTTCCTCATCTCCAAAGCATCAACTGTCTAAAGACACTGAAGTAAAAGAAGGGAACGATACAGGAGTATCTTAAGGGGCTAATGGGGTATTTTTTCCATTCCCTTCTCAAACTCGAGGTGCCCATCTGGCAAATCACTGGGTAACAGGCATAACTTTTAAGAACAGGAAGTTCAGTTATGGAAAAGGCTTAAGCTAGTAAGTTCGTGTGGAAGGGTTGAGAGTAAAGGTAGAATAAACAGGATATAAGTAGAACATTTTTAAGTCAAACCAAAAGAGACAATTTATCTTTACTGCAAAGGCAAAAAAAATAAAAAAATAAAAAATAGCATGCTTGGTCACCTTCTGCAGTGAGGCTAGGCTGCCTATATTGGATGGAAGAAATGACTAACTGGATTCTCAAGCCGAGTGGTAGGGAGGAATTCAGCTCCAGTGTGCCCCTACCTGATCTCATTCTTTCCAGAGTTTAGGCTAAAAACAGCTTCTAGTCCAGAGGCCTTATCTTGGATATGAGGTTGAAGGGACCGGGAATGCAGGAACCATAATACTCTGTAGTAGCCATAATAATCTCAATTACAGTATTAGAGACCTAGAAAATAATGGGTACTGATTTCACTACCCCTCACCAGTTATCAGGAAGATCTTCAGACTACAGAGTTCTCTTGCTTTCCTTCCAACATCAACACCCCCTATTTATCCCCAAACAGTGACAATACCAGTATCACGTGGGCAGCAGCGCAGAGACACATGAATCTATCTCTCCCACCATGGCAGCCCCTGGGAAAGGTGGTCACACTCCACAGAGCAAAATTACTCCAAAGGGCTGGGAACAAATACAAGGAAAGCTGAATACTTTGGTTTCTAGTTAACCCCGGGTGGTGATCTCACTGTCCACGTTAACTTTATAAACAAAGGGCTAATGTTGTATGCTAGCTGGACTAGGAGGGAATTAGAATTTCCATAGTCAAGGAGATGTCTGACCAAACCGCTCCCACACATCCTTAGCTTATACCCACAAATGCAAAACTGATAATCCACGATCTCTGAAAAGCCATCAAGGGACTAAGAACAATGTTCCAGGATAGCACAGTCTCCACAGAGCCTGAGTCATCAACTAGCTTATCACTAATGACTTTATCAGATCTTAGCCACTTGGCCTTGAGGAACCAGATAGATGTGGGAATTGAGCCTTGAAAGATACTTCTCTAACAAGCTCTGAACACTCTCTCTTTTGCCTTTCACCATAACATGACACTCCAAACTTTTTTGTCCTTTCCCCCACTGCTTATGTAAGAGGCAAAGGAAAGATCCAAATGGAAAAATGAAGCAACATAAGCATGGAGAATCAGGTATTTCTACAAATAGTTTCCTTTACCAACTAAACAACAGGCAGGAAACTGAGGCTGTTTCCCCTCCCCCCACCTTCATAAAACCACCATACTGAAAAATTAATAGTTCTTTGGCTATGCTGGGGTTTGATTAAAAAGGCCACCCTCCACCCTTCATCCACAGCACAGCATTGGTTCCTAGTGTCCAGAAAGACATGCACGGAAAGAACGCCAGAGTTAGCTAAAGAAATACCACAGTTTATTGAAGACTACAAATATTTTTGTTACAAGTTGAAACTACATGCCTTCCAGAAATCAAAAGCAACAGCAGGTGTGTGCATTGATGCTTCGAAGGTGCTGCACCGCTTGAACTTGAAATGGGTAAGACAGGGTCAGACACATGGGGGAGAGGGAAATGGGGGAGGGGCAAGTTCAAAAGCCCAGAAGGTATCCACCAACTCATTTCCCCAAGCCACGCAGGCCATGGCCTCAGCTCAGCAGGCTCTCCTCAGTGGTCTGGTTTCTGAAACAAGACTTCAGTGCAAATTTATACACACACACAAAACATAGCCCCCAGCCTTGGGCCAAATTAGCTCTCAGCCGTCCAGAAATGCTTGTAAGGGGGTGGATATTTTCTTCCTAAAAGGAATCAAATACATAAAAATAAATGAATGGAATGACAAAAGCCCTTTGTGGGGTTGGGAACTGGGGGTTCTCAAGGGCTGATATACGTTTCTGAATTCTGAAGGGAGGCAAGAAGCTGGGATTTCTAGAATCAGGTATGCCAATTCTCTTATATTATCCATCACCTACCTCTTAAAATTCGTGAACCTAGTCCAACTAATACTTCAACCTAATGTCCTCAGAATGGGGCCACCACTCCAAGTCAAAAAGCTTATAATCCTCCCCACCAAGATTTAGGGTGAACCTTGTTCGATGATAGGGGTGGCCACAAGGAGTCTCTGTATTAAATCTCAATGGGGCTTCTCAGGATTTGTTTAATTTAACTCATGACCCGCTCTAACTCATACAGCACAGTTCAAAGCTCCACCTGGCTATCAGTTCCTAGCCTTTACTGCCTTCTGTGCTCTTCCCAATTATTGAAAACTGTGGGCAATTGACCCACCCAGAGCCCACATAAGGGTGAAGAACACATGCTGCTCTATCCAAATCACTATGAAACTGTAACTGAGCTGACAGCTTTGAAGGACAACCCCCATCCCCAACCCTAAGCAATCACAGAAACTTGCTCCTCCCCTATTCATCTACAACTCGCTGAAAAAGTACAATTATATTATTCAAAGATTCCTTCTCGCTCTCTGTCCTCCAAAAGTAGAGCACAGATGTCAGGTATGGAAGCAAGGGAGAGGTTGAGTATCTTTTAGATAAGTACCCATCCAGAGGATTCCTACAATTCCCGCCCTGCCATCACATATGCAAACAGACTTGCAAAGAGACCAGCCATACAAATGAAGGAACCTAAAGGCCCAACTCTCCCAGTCCAATTCCCACTCTATTGAGTATGGTCACACCTACTCCTTTTTCTCCACAGTTTAGGTCTTCTAGCTAGGGAATAAAAAAGGACACATAAGAAAAGTAGTTCTACAAAGTGATTTAAGCCAAACCTATCGTAGGCTGCTAGCTATGAACCCATTTAATCCTTCTACTCAGTGAATATACCCCCTTTTGTACTAGCAGTGCCATACATACTATTAACACTTGCCTCCACTGACATTTCAGCAAAATCTTGGGGCTCCTTGCCCTACTTCCACCCACACTTTTGGCCAACCAACATATTCTAAAAACCAACACATACTCTTGGGCATTCCCGTCACAAATAGTGGACACATGTCCTAGTATCAAGCTCCTCTGTTGGTGCTGCTCCCACAGATACCCAAGTCAGCCAAGCATTAACAATCATACCTGGGGCAGCGGCACACCCTCACCAACCCCATTTTCTCAGGCACCAAGTCTTCCTCCCTGAAATTTATCCAATAACACCCCACAGATACCACCAAGCCAGGGACAAGGTCAGCTTACCAGTGTTGTATCCATGAGACCCATATCCACTCGGCTGTTGGAAAGGGGTGGCCGATGCATTCACACTGACATTCACACCATGCTGCTTGGAAGAGGTAGGAGCCACCTAAAGAGCAAAAAGGCCAGATTTGCAGTGACTTGGCAGCAGAATACCATCTGTCCCACTTGTCCTGCCCCAGGTACTGGCCATTCAGATGGCTACCTATCCTGATGCAAGTTGACTACAGTTTGCTTAGTGAAATTAGCTCCTTACTAACTGTTCTAGAATCTACTAATGAAGTCAAGAAATGGTAGTTTGGAGGAAGAAAAAGGGACAATGGCAGCAGGGAATGAATGAATCTGAGTGAAGCAAAGCTGTATGGTATATTCTCCCTTTGGCAAGATTCTAAGACTAGGCAATCCCTATCCTAATTCCACCAATTCCAGCCCCATTCCCCCACCATCCTGCACCAGGCCAAAAACAGGCCAGAGGTGGAAACTGTTCCTCCTCATCCATTATTAAAGTCATTGACCCTTAAAAGCAGCTAGGATAGCGTCCAGGGCTAGGATCCTTCACCACAAGGAGTGACCAAAGCCAGGTACTCACAGGGAACACAGCAGGCCCATACTGGAAGGTGCTGGGGAGGCCCGGGACCCCTGTATAGTATGGCAGGCTGGTGTAACTGTAGCCAGGAGGCAGCGCCGGGTTCAGGAATGTCTGCTGCGTGGTATGGTGAGTCTGCGTCTGGTTCTGTTGGGGTTGGGCCAAGGTTGTGGCCGGGGCTGGGGAGGAGGCATCCCCACGGCCGAACTTTGTGAGGTCACCTGTGACAGGAGAAGCTAAATGTACCTGCCTCTTTCACCCCAATACCAATACAGAATTACCTCTTCTGGTTTCACATGATTCCAGGAGATCCTGTTCAAAGACTATTAAAGTTCAATTCCTTGAATTACATTTCTTAGTGGCTCCAATTATTGTTGCTCAGCATACACTTAGCACAGTTGCTGCAAGTCAAGGACTAATGTTGAATAACTGTGCAATGCTATGGCAGGGACAGGCTCTTGGAATAAGGCACCTGCACAATTTCTCTGCCCACTCGTGTTCTCTGTCATCTTCCCCCTTCTTCCCTCCCCTCTTCTCCTCCATGGGGAATACCCCATGCTGGACTTGAAGGACAATGATCGATCAGGGAAAATGGTATAAGTCAATGAGGACAATGATAGGTCAGGTAAAAGAAGGCGGCCCCAGGCCTAGCAAGGCAGTGAGATTGCCACTGTGAGTAGTAGCATAAAGGGGCAGAGATGAGCAGAGAAGACCACATCGACCACTGTATTTCCTGGAAAAAGCTAGCAAATGGCTTGAAACTAAGTCAAGATATCACTTTTTTGGAGATGGGGTCTTGCTATGTTGCCCAGGCTGGTCTTGAACTCCTGGGCTCAAGCAATTCTCCCACCTTGGCCTCCCAAGTAGCTGAGACTACAGGTGTGTTACCATGCCTGGCTAAGATATCATCTAGAAATCACAGGGAGACAACAGAAAGTGGGATGAATAGGAAAAGCCATGACATGCCCAACTTTAGCAGGATTTTGAATCTACCAATCCTGATTTATTACATCCCTTCTTGCTACCAATCAGGTTTCTGCCATTAATCCCAACACTATCTCCCTTTTTATTTATTTAGTCCCATCCCAATCCTACCAGAATAAGGGTTGCTGGCCAGGCTACCATCCCTCCCAGTCAGCGGAGTAGTGGGTGTGGGAAATGGGATGCTGTAGTAATCCTAGAAAAGAGGGAAAAAAAAGAGCAGAGATTCAATGTCACTCATTCCCCAGCATAAGTATTATTTCCACAGAGGAAAAAACAGAAGAATGTGAGAGTTGTGTAATTTATCCAGTCACTAATTAAGCTGGCTAGAGTTAGCACAAACTCCACATTACTCTTGCATACACTGTCCCCTCTGCCTGGCCATAAGCACAGTCAGGCAAGGTCTACGGGTATGCCCACTTGAGAATATATCAAAGTCCATAAGGACCAATATTTTCAACCCTCTAGGTGTCATCCCTATCAGTTTATACCAAGCTTATTCTACTGAGAAAACAGATCATTCGATAATTTAAAGTGTCTGGGACAAACAAAAAGCACCCTGAGCGCTCCAGAGTACTTTACTGGGCTATAGATTAGGTTAAAATGTATTTACTAAGATGCCACAACTCTGATTTAAAAAAAGAAAAAAAAAAGGCTGGGTGCGGCGGCTCACGCCTGTAAGCTCAGCACTTAGGGAGGCAGAGGCGGGTGGATCATGAGGTCAGGAGTTCAAGACCAGCCTGGCCAAGATGGAGAAACCCCATCTCTACTAAAAATACCAAAAAAAAAAAAAAAAAAAAAAAAAAAATTAGCCGGGGGTGGTGGTGGGCACCTTTAATCCCAGCTACTCGGGAGGCTGAGGCAGACAATTGCTTTAACCCAGGTGGCAGAGGTTGCAATGAGCCAAGATCACGCCACTGCACTCCAGCTTGAGCGACAGAGTGAGACTTTGTCTCAAAAAAAAAAGTTATCTTCTGTTGGAAACCCTCCCCTAAATCACTATATTCTAATATGCCTTAAATCAGAGTGTATGGAGGGCTGGGATGGGAAAGAACTATGTCTGTGACTGAGATAATTCTCCCAACACTAATTTTAAGACTACTTTCTTTTCCAAAGCTCTATCCCACATACTCACCAATGGAAATCTTGTCTGAAGCATCTGCAAGTCATCGTAACCATATACTTGTGGCTGAAAGATACAGACATATAGCAATAAAAGGAACTGGTCATGATGTTAGCAAAACAAGGAGCCAAGAGACAAGCTAATTCAACAGAACATTCATCCTCATTTTGGGTTAGAACAGGACACGGATTATTTCCTTCAATTTTATTTAAGGAAAAAGCAGTAAAGTACAAAGAGATTAAATGATTCATGAAAGGTCTTGAAGCTTTCCTTGAGCTAAATACTACTGATTCTAGTAGGCTGGCTTCTTGATACCAATAGAGCAGACACAAAATATACACGAACAACCAGTTTTACTCTCTATTCTACTGTCTCTTATACTCTTCAAAATCTGGCTTAAAAATAATCTCCTCCAGAAAGAATATTTTACTTTCCTCCAATTTCAGGGTTTTAAGGTAGTGACCACAAATTAAACATGTGTAACTGTGTTATTTGGATGTGTCATCGGTATGAAATTTATCTAGACTTTGTCTATGAGGGCAGGAACAGGTATCTTCTAAAACGTTTTCATATACCCTTCATCTTAATAGGTACCAAATACTTGAAGGTCACAGAAGATACACTAGGGCAAAAAGCTGCTAATGTCAGCCACTTATTCTCAAAGTCCCAGATTGAGTCAGGAAACTTTCCTCCAACCAGGCCAGACCAGCAAACACACTCAGAGTTAGAGATTTAATCAAATCAGAGAAAATAATTCTTGGGGCCAGGAGTAGTGGCTCAGGCCTATATATAACCCCAGTTATTTGAGAGGCTGAGGCAGGAGGACTGTCTGAACCTGGGATTTTGAGACCAGCCTAGGCAACATAGGAAGACCCTGTCTTTAAAAAAATTTTTAAAACTTAGCCAGGCATGGGGATGCACACCTGTAGTCCTAGCTATTTGGGGAGTCTGAGGTGAGAGGATTGCTTGAGCCCAGGAGTTCAAGGCTTCAGTGAGCTAGCTATAATCGTTCCACTGTACTCCAGCCTGGGTAAAAGAGCAAGATCTGCCTCAAAAAATAAAATAATAGTCATAATTATCTAAGAAACTAAAAAGGATTCCAGATGAACATTCTGGCCTTTGGCTTCTGAGGCCCAGAAGTTGTGTTTCAAACAGGGCAGATAGTCTCATCACACATATACATACACATTGTACACACACACACATGCATACATGTGTGCACCATAAACCAAAGCAGATATACAATAGATGGGTTGGCCTCAGTTTAGTATTTTTTCCAAAACTGCAAAGATTAAAAACCAGTTTGATTACATGTGGCAATCCCTCATTTATTTTATATTTTAATTACAGTTGACCCTTAACACAGGTTTGAACTGCACGCTGTTTATATGTGAATTTTTTCCAACCAGACACACAGATCAAAAATACGGTCACATTTACAGAATGCAAAACCCATATACATGGATTCCACAGAGCCAACTGCAGGGCTTGAGTATGTGCAAGTTTTGGTATTCACAGGGGTCCATCTGAAGCCAGAGCTATAAAAAGAGTAGCCACAACATCCTCACCTTTTGAAGAAGATCCTTTAGTCCCACTTACCGGGTAGGCATGTAACAGCCCTGGAGCCATAATATACGGATTAGGCAACAACGGCGGGACCCCAGGAGGGAGGTTGGGAGGAGCTTTTCCTAAAAGAGAAATTACATTTTTATCCCATCACACAATTACTTACCTCTTCCATCCCAGAGGAATGCCATCTGCTTATGCAAGGCTACCTGAAGTCGTAGCAACTGAGCTTCGAGTCGAGGCTGTGACAGTGGAGTTGCTGCCTAGGCTGAGGCCCAGGCTACTGCCACTATTGAGACTGGAGGAGACACTGACCACTGGGGGAGGTGCAGAGACTGTGCTGGATGTGGTGGAAAAAGTGCTGGAGGAAGAATGGAGATTCGCCTCACTCTCCACACTTGTGTGCTTCAAAACGGGGAGCAGTGGAAGAGAGAAGAAGAAAAGAGATCAGCATCATAGGTCAGGAAAAATAAGACAATCCCTCCTGCTGAATATATTATTATGTCAACTTCCTAATTAAAGAGGCCAAGTAGGCAAGGTACCAAAGTACATTCTGCTAAAGTAGTTAGAAATAATCTCCAGCTAAATACTCCTCAAGACTCATCTGGCAAGAATGGTAACAGACTCACTGCACATCATCATCCTATTCAGAAAGACAGTAAAGCAAATGGAGACAGATTCCCCAGAGACTAACACTGGTTGATAAAGGAACAGAGAGAGTTGAAACGTAAAAAATGTATCACAGCTTTCTCTCCCCAACTTTTCTTTACTAGTTGAGCCCAGTTTGTGGACTAGGAAAGAGCAAAAATTCTTATTTTACATTTTTTTTGAGACAGGGTCCCATCCTGTTGCCCACGTTGAGGTGCAGTGGTGCAATCTTGGCTCACTGCAACCTTGGCCTCCTGGGCTCAAACAATCCTCTCACTTCAGCCTCCGGAGTAGCTAGGACTCTACGAATGTACCACCATGCTTGGCCAATCTTCAAAAAATTTTTGTGGAGATGAGGTGTCACTACATTGCTCAGGTTGGTCTCAAACTCCTGGGCTCAAGCAATCCTCCTGCCTTGGCCTCCCAAAGTGTTGGAATCACAGAGGTGAGCCACTGCACCTGACCACAATTCTGACTTTCAACCTGAAACTGTGTATTTGAATAGCGACTCCTAAAGGAGCCTTAGCCCTCATATCTCCCCAGGCTTCTGGCAAATCTGACACTTTGTCCAAAATGGGTCCTTCCCTTTACAGGCTCAGCTTAATTCTATTAATAGTTGTTACAAATCAAAACAATAAAATTGACTCTTGGACCAAAAGCTCTCACCTGGCATCTACTTTCACAAAAATGTCCAGCCTTGCACTGATTCTTTTCAGAACCTGGGCATACCCAAGAACAAGGAAAGAGAACAGCTCTACCAGTTGGAAAGGTATGTTCTTCCAGAATTTATTAAAGCATACAAAGCCCAACTATATATTCAGTAGGGGAAAAAAGTCAGAAAGTCACTTTCAGGGCTTTTAGGAATGACCCAGAGCTCAATGTTTAGGGATTCTTCTGCCTCTCTTGGCTTCCTAACATCCCTTTACTCCTTTTCCTGCAACCTCAAATCAATTATTTTGCCACCTCATGAAGAAATTTTCAATAATTCTCTCTTGGGACAATCTTAGGATTGGACAGTTCTAAGTGTAAGAAAACCACACATCCCTCTCAGCATCACACTTACCAAAAGAGTGGATGTTGAAGTGCGACCAGAAGATGTTGATGATGAAAGGGTATTCTGCTGCGTAGATAACGTGCTGTCAGAAAAAAAGAGGCTGCCATCAGCCATAGTGCTATAGTTACGTGACCTGGAGCTTCAGTCAAGAACATAACAAGGAAATAAGACATAATATGGGACACCAAGGAGGTCTGAGATCGTATGCTAAGCACAATGGCCAGCCAGGGGTAGAGAGCAGTTAAAGCAAAAGTGGATGTTGAAAGGGGAAAATTAAAACAAGCCTCCTCTGTCTTCACTTCCCAACAGTTCTTAGGTCACCCACTTACCACAAAAGCAGGGCTAATGTGGTCTCTGCCAGGTCAAGGGAATAATAAGAACCAGAGAGCTCTGTTATTGCTATTCAACAACCCCAACCTCCATCCTCACCCCAAATCACCTGCTGTGTTGTGTGGTGGTAGTATTTGGAATCTCCTCACTGTGGCTCAAGCCACCCAAGGAGGATGAATGCTGATTGGTTGTTGTCAGTAAGGAAGCTGCAGATACCGTTTCATTGAGAGGGGGGATGCTAGAAGTGGAAGGTGAATCAGATTTCACTGCAGAGCCTGTAGCACCTAGAAATTTAGAAGAAAGGAATTCCTCTCATCAGAAAAAAGGGAATGTCTATAGAGAGGTGACTACAGTCCAAGGCAGCTCCAAAGACAAAAGGATGAGTTATTTAACAATGGACTATATTAGGTAGAATCTTTTTTCTTTAATGCTGAGAATCACATAGCATGGGTCTCATTTGTCCAGTGAAGGGAACTAATGGATTATCACCATTTTAAGATAGAAAACCGGAAACTTAGGAGGGGAAAAGCCTGAAGAACACTCACCTTCAACAGATTGTGTGGTCTGTAACTGCGTGGCCTGCACAGAACTGAAGCCGTTCTGGTAAAAAAAAAAAAAACAAAAAAAAAAAAAACAGAAGAGCAAGAAACAGACAAACTCATGTGAATGAGGAAAGTTAGCACTGATTCAGCTTTATTTTGGTCAACAAATCTTTAGGAGAAACTCTGTAAATTAACCAAAAGGATTAATATTAATACAATACAGACTATCCAAAAAACCAAAATAGAAACAAAAATTAAACAACAAAACTGAGATAAACCAACACTGCGTGACCAAACGCAAAAGAAGGAAACCCCACAAATTGTTGAAGACACCCCAAACCTAAAACAGATAGAGGAAAGGCCCAAAGTCCACATCCAGTGATTTTTGGGGAAGGATAAGTACAACAGTTCAGCCACAACCACCTATTCTGCTGGCTGCATCTGACAGTCACTCCGCATCACCTCTGGCACATGCTGTCTCCCTCACCATGCCAGGACTTAGAAAGGTGAGGTCTACTGACATGCACCCAGAAATCTGGCAATCACATCTTCTCAGAAGACAGGACAGGCACTTGAGACTGATTCTACTAGAGACAATGAATTTTTAGTACAAAGAGAATGGTTTCCTGGCTCTTCAGTCTCCAGGTTTGCTGATAAGAACTTTTAATCCACTAGCCACAGATGTGTGCCTTTTTCAAATTCTCAATCACTACTTCCAAAGTTTCTTAGCACCATTTGCTGAAAAGTAAAACACTAATATTTAAGGAATTTTTGCCCATTATTCTCCTAACCAATTCCCAAGGGTTCATGAAGCCACTACCTTTGCCTGAGTCAGGTCCTTTTGGGGTGATGAAGAGATGGAGCTGGGGTACCGCCGAGTCTGTGTGGATCTCTGTTCATAAAGAGGGCCCTGAGCATTATTTTGGGAGGTATAGGTTGTCGACTGAATTGGGCCGCTCTGATAACCAGACTCCTGACTCTGGTTAGATGAAATTGTAGAGGATGATTCACTGTGAGTAATGAAGAGAAAAATCTCAGAGAAACAAAATAGAGCATATCTACTCATACTAAGGAAATCGTGGAGATCTACTAGTGGAATAACTTGATTTGAATCAAGAAGAAATTTTTCAGAAACAAATAGAAGAATCTATCAAAATTTCCTCCTGATAACACTAGGAATCCCCACTTTCTATAGCACCAGAGATCTGAATTAAGAATTAATCTTAAAAACCTAGGCCGGGCGCAGTGGCTCACGCCTGTAATCCCAGTACTTTGGAAGGCCGAGGCGGGCGGATCATGAGGTCAGGAAATCGAGACCATCCTGGCTAACATGGTGAAACCCCGTCTCTACTAAAAATACAAAAAAATTAGCCGGGTATGGTGGCGGGTGCCTGTAGTCCCAGCTACTTGGGAGTCTGAGGCAGGAGACTGGCATGAACCCGGGAGGCGCAGCTTGCAGTGAGCCGAGATCAAGCCGCTGCACTCCAGCCTGCGTGACAGAGCAAGACTCCATCTCAAAAAAAAAAAAAAAAAAAAAAAATCTTAAAAACATCTTCAAGTCTTCAAGGAAGAGAAAAGTCCCTTGGTTCCCCCCTACATTCTGCCGTTATAAGAAAAAGTGGCCCCGGAAGCTGTGGCTCATGCCTGTAATCCCAGCACTTTGGGAAGCCAAGGCGGGCAGATCACAAGGTCAGGAGATCGAGACCAGCCTGGCCAACATGGCGAAACCTTGTTTCTACTAAAAGTACAAATAACAGCCAGGCATGGTGGTGGGAGCCTGTAATCCCAGCTACTCAGGAGGCTGAGGCAGGAGAATCACTTGAACCTGGGAGGCAGAGGTTGCAGTGAGCTGAGATCGTGCCATTGCACTCCAGCCTAGGTGACAAGAGCAAGACTCTGTCTCAAAATAAAAAAAAGTGGCTAAATGTCAGTATACAGGATACATTACTCTTGACCCCTTCTATACATTATAACATGGACCCTAAACACAGGAAAAGCCATCTTTTGTTCACACTCATTTTAGAGAATTCTGAATTCTAGGCTCCCTTAAGAACCATATAAGATTTGGGCTGGGTGTGGTGGCTCACACCTGTAATCCCAGCACTTTTGGAGGCCAAGGTGGGCAGATCACCTCTGTTCAGGAGTTCAAGACTGGCCTGAACAACATGGTGAAACCCCATCTCTACTAAAAATACAAAATTAGCTGGGCATGGTGGTGCATGCCTGTAATTCCAGCTACTAGGGAGGCTGAGGCAGGAGAATTGCTTAAACCTGGGAGGCAGGGGTTGCAGTGAGCGGAGATTGCGCCATTGCACTTCAGCCTGGGCAACAAGAGCAAAACTCTGAGCCAGGCGCGGTGGCTCATGACCGTAATCTCAGCGCTTTGGGAGGCCGAAGAGGGCAGATCACCCAAGGTCAGGAGTTCAAGACCAGTCTGGCCAACATGGTGAAACCCTGTCTCTACTAAAAATACAAAAATTAGCCAGATGTGGTGGCACATGACAGTAATCTCAGCTATTCAGGAAGCTGAGGCAGGAGAATTGCTTGAACCTGGGAAGCAGAGGTTACAGTGAGCCGAGATCATGCCACTGCACTCCAGCCTGGCAACAGAGCGAAACTCCATCTCAAAAAAAAAAAAAATTGGGCCGGACATGGTTGCTCACCCCTGTAATCCCAGCACTTTGGGGGGCCGAGGTGGGTGGATCGCTTGAGGTCATGAGTTCTAGACCAGCCTGGCCAACACGGTAAAACACCATCTCTACTAAAAAATACAAAAATTTGCTGGTTATGGTGGCGGGCACCTGTAATCCCAGCTATTCGGGAGGCTGAGGCAGGAGAATCGCTTGAACCCGGGCGGCAGAGGTTGCAGTGAGCCGAGATCGCACCACTGCATTCCAGCCTAGGCAACAGAGTGAAACTCTGTGTTAAAAAAAAAAATTTTGTAGAGACAGGGACTCATTATGTTGCCCAGGCTGGTCTTGAACTCCTGGCCTCAAGCAATCCTCCTGCCTTGGCCACCCAAAGTGCTGGGATTATAAGTGTCAGCCATCACACCCAGCCCCTAAGGGGCATATTTCTACCTGTTTAGTTACAGATAACCCTAATAACAATATTCTAAAGCACTAAAAATGCTATGATTGACTACTTTCCCCCTCAGCCATGCAGAGGGGCTTGGCTTCTCCAGAGTTCTAGAAATTTCCCGCAGATTAAAAAAGTAGTAAAAGGTTAAGAGAGGTCTTATGGCTAATGTTTCCTCTACCTGGCCGTGCTGGTATACAGGCTACTTGGAGCCTGGCTTGAAGAGGCGCTCGTGGTGGGGGTGGACTCATAATCAGAAAGGACAGGCTCTGACCCAAACTGCAATGCCCCAAACTGCAGGTTTAGCCCTGAGATATCTGCTGAACCAGGCATCTCCACAGCCAGAGCAGGAATCTATAAAGTTGAAGGAGAAGAGAAAGTAATGGCTTTAATACAACCTTACTAAAGACTAAAAAAAACCCTTCCCTTTAAATTTCCAAACTTACCCTTTTAATCTCAATTCTCAAGCCCCACACCCCTTGCCATAAGATGGTATCTACCTAAAAGTTTAAGTACCTTAGAAGTCAAGGAGGCTTTTTTCTTCTGCTGTTTCAGTTTCTGCTGAGCCGGCTGAGGGCTAGAGGACTGGTTGTCTGAAGATCCAGGTGACATCTGTGGAGCCGACGTGGATTTGCTTGGCAGAGGAGAAGACGGAGGTGGAGGTGCAGCTGTGGAGGTAGCCACTGCAGGTGACTTCTCCTGAAGGAACACCTCCATCATGGTTGAAGATGGGGTAAAAGCCTGGCGCTTTGTAAAGGGGCTGTGCACTGTTGAATCACTTGGGTTCTTCAAATCTGCAAGAGGAAACCCAGTATATGAAGCCAGAGATGCTGATGAATCTCAAGGAAATGCTATTGTCCTGCACTAGCACCATGAATGAGGACTGTAAAAATCAGAAACTCATATAAGCAGGCCCTCTTTTGGGGCTTCATCTCATTTCTATAGGTGACAATCACTGGATTACATCTTTTTTTTTTTTTTGAGATGCGAGTCTCGTTGTCACCCAGGCTGGAATGTAATGGCGCAATCTCAGCTCACTTCAACATCCGACTCCTGGGTTCAAGCGATTCTCTTGCCTCAGAGTAGCTCGGACTACAGGCGCGCGCCACCACGCCTGGCTAATTTTTGTGTTTTTAGTAGACACGGGGTTTCATCATGTTGGCCAGGCTGGTCTCGAACTCCTGACCTCAAGTGATACGTCCGCCTCAGCTTCTCAAAGTGCTGGGATTACAGGCATGAGCTGCCGCACCTGGCCTACATCCATACTTAAATAAAGCCTAATTAAATCAACACCGTTACCTTGCCTGTGTAAGACACAAATGCACAAATTGTCCAAGTTTAAAGTACCACAAGTTCTCATTTAACATCATCCATAGATGCTTGGAAACTGGCTTTAAGCAAAAACAAGGCATGGCACATCTTTGCATAACGTTGTTTCCTTCAACATGATTTCATTATAATGTTGATGAGGGAAAAAAAACGGCCAGGTGCAGTGGCTCATGCCTGCAGTCCCATCACTTTGGGAGGCCAAGACCAGCAGATTGCTTGAGCCCAAGAGACACACCTAGGCAATATGGTGAAAATCCATCTCTACAAAAAATTAAAAATTAGCCAGGCATAGTGGTACAAGCCTGTGGTCCCAGCTACTCAGGAGGCTCAGGTGGGAGGATTGCTTGAGCCCAGGAAGATGAGTGAGCCAAGATAGTGCCACTGTACTCCGGTCTGGATGACAGAACTAGACCTTGTCTTAGGTTTCGCATAAAGTCGCAAGAACCTATCAATGACATTAAGCGAAGACTTACTGTATAAGGTCTTCAGATGGCTAAGCCTAAGAACCTGAAGGCAATATGTTATTTTCAAGCACTGAAGATAAATCTAAGGAGAATAATAATAATAATTAAAACCCCAATCAACAGAAGACTACAACTATGTATATGGTTAAAAAAAAAAATTTTTTTTTTTTTTTTTTTTTTTGAGGAAAGCTAGCTTCACACTAGCTCTGTAGCCCATGCTAATGTACAGTGGTGCGAACACAGCTCACTGCAACCTCAACCTCCTGGGCTCAGGCAATCCTACTGCCTCAGCCTCCCTAGGAGCTGTGACCACAGGTGCACACCACCGCACTCAGCTAATTGAAAACAATTTTTTTAGAAATGGAGTCTTGATATGTTGCTCAGGCTGTTCTTGAACTCCTAGGCTCAGGCTGTCCTCCCACTTCAGCCTCCCAAAGTGCTAAGATTACAGGTGTAAGCTACCATGCCCAGCCTCTAAATGTGATGAGAAATATATAGCCTCAAATTTTATTATTCCCCAACTTCCTGAATTCAGTTTATCTGATTAGGGGAAATACATGTGGGAAGGTAACCAACTAGCTGTCCCTTTTCTTTACTTCAGGACACATTCTCCACCCCCTCCCCCTGCTAGCCTCTTGACAGTAATGCTCCAATGCTTTAAAGATTCAAGTCACTTTCCATCTTCTCACCATACTGCACCAGTGATGGGGATTGTGTCGTCGAGCCCATGTCCCAAGAGGAGGTGGTGGTGCTTCCAGACTGAGAATGCTGAGCTGCCAACTGAGCCAGGGCTTGGGCAGTCTTGAATTGCTCCAAGAACTGGGAGCCCGTAGTACTGCCGCCTTTAGCTTCACCAACATCACCAAATCCTTTCCCTAACATGCTCACCTGTAGATCAACAAAGAGATGAGAGAAACCTATAGCCAGTAACCTTATTCAGCTACTCTTATAAAGACACTTATCCAGACCGAGAGCCAGTATAGATCAGGCAAGTAAAGAATACTGTCACGCTGAGTATACAGCACAGTCCACTAGAGTATAGGACCTAGAGTCAGACTGTCTTAGATTGAAATCCTGGCTATGTAAGCTTGGAAAAACTATTTTTTAATCTCTCTTTGTCTCACTTTTCTCATCTGGAAATAGGAATAAAAGTAAAGCTGTACGAGGATTAAATAAATTAAAGCACTTAATACACACATGGTACATAGTAATCACTCAAAAAAGAGAGCCATTAAAACTTTAAGTTTTATATCATCATTACTTCCTTCTCCCTGCTTCTCAGGGATAAAATTCGGCTGACTGGATAATTTTTTTTTTTTTTTGAGACAGAGTCTCGCTCTGTCGCCCAGGCTGGAGTGCAGTGGTGCTCTCTCAGCTCACTGCAAGCTCCGCCTCCCAGGTTCACACCATTCTCCTGCCTCAGCCTCCCGAGTAGCTGGGACTACAGGCACCCGCCACCACACCCAGCTAATTTTTTGTATTTTTAGTAGAGATGGGGTTTCACAGTGTTAGCCAGGATGGTCTCGATCTCCTGACCTCGTGATCTGCCCGCCTCAGCCTCCCAAAGTGCTGGGATTACAGGCGTGAGCCACCACACCTGGCCGAGAATTTTTAAATCAACCAATACAATTAACATAAATGTAATATAAGATTTTACTTTGGCCATTAAGGTCCTTGCCCTTCTCATTAAAAAAACTCAAAAGAAACAACAATTAACTGGAGCCTCATCTCGATGCTGCTAATAACTAGCACAGAGGCAAAAAGGAAAAGTTAAAGGGCATCTCAACTTCTGCACTAGACAATCAAGTAGCAAGTCAGTATGATTTGATTGTTTTCTCCATGTACATACAAGTTCTACAGGGTAATCACTGGGCCGAATGCGGTGGCTCACGCCTGTAATCCCAGCACTTTGGGAGGCTGAGGCGGGCAGATCACCTTAGGTCAGGAGTCCTAAACCAGCCTGACCAACATGGTGAAACCCTGTCTCTACTAAAAATACAAAATTAGGCAAGCGTGGTGGCAGGCGCCTGTAACCCCAGCTACTCAGGAGGCTGAGGCAGGAGAATTGCTTGAACCCAGGAGGTAGAGGCTGCGGTGAGCCGAGATCGCACCATTGCATTCCAGCCTAGGCAACAAGAGTGAAACTCTGTCTCAAAAAAAAATAAAAAATAAAAACAATGAAAATTACCTAGTGTTCATTGTATTATACATAAAAATATAAAGAAACTCCCATGTTATTTAGCTCTATTAAATTTTAAGTGAAATTAATCCTCTAACATTTATTCTCAATAGAAAGGAAATTACATTATCTAACATATTGATTAGTACAGGCAACAAAAAAACAGAATAGTATTTATATTTAGTTTTGACATTTTTATTAAAAAAAATTTTTTTTTAGAGAAAGGGTTTCATTGTCACCCAGACTGGAGTACAGTGGTGAGCTCATAGCTCACTATAGTCTTGAACTCCTAGTCTCAAGCAATCCTCCCACTTCAGCCTCCAGAGTAGCTGAGACTACAGGAACTTGTCACTGTCCGCAGCTGAAAACATCTTTTTGATATCAAAAGTCTGATTTTGTTGTAAATTTTGACAATTCCAGACATTAAGAGGGCAATTAAGAGACATAGATCACATAATCACATTTTCCAGTCATTTATCTTAAGGGTTGGTAGTTACTTCTTGATCTTCATCACACCTTCTTACAACCTTTGTCCTACTTTCTTTCTTCTTTTTCTATTTAAGCCCAACACTTCTCTCCATTTCCCTTCTCCTCCCACCTTTTCTCACCTGTTACCTTTCCTATGTGGCAGGACATCGACCACCAAATTACTAACTTAACACACACAAAAAACATTTTAAGACAACAATTAAAAACTGACCGAGTTCTGAATTAGTAGCTAGCTTGGCAGTTTTCTAGTTAAACTAATTACTCTAACTGGAAAAATAAAATTATATGCACACACATGGTCTGCTTACCTCTCACAACTTTAGTATCCCTCCATCAAAAAATAGGAGAGAAAAAGAGAAAAAAAGAAAAAGCAGTACTTTTTAGGATTTACTGACTATGAGAAAACTTGTACTTGCAGCATCTTTGTTTAGTTTAAATGATTCCTTTGATGTAGTTAATGACCTAGGATGTTTTAAATGCTCTGAGCCAACGAGTAATGTGTCATAAGTTCTAAGTTATTTATAATACCACTACTGAAACCACACTTGTATAGCCACCTTTGGGAAGATGGGAAGGACTAGCACTTTTATCCCTATTTACGTAGAAATGGAGACACAGCTAGTAAGTTGCAGAAATGGGAAGACCATAGGTTTCTGGAGGCCTTGTCTACAAATACCTGGTTTAAGTAAATATATAAGACAATTCTGATCCATCAAGAAATGGGGAACTGCTACAATCTCCCATCACAGTTTAATGAGGGCTGCAAAAGGATTAAAATGTATTGACAAGTTTATGTCATTGATTTTCTCTCAAGAGTAATGGCAAATGGTGTTCATTCAGCACAATTAGTCAATAAATGATGTTAACTTATTCTTATAAGAATATTCAGTCTGTCCAGAACTAAGTCCTCTCTTAGAGCTACCCCCTATTACCCAACTCAAACATCTCTACAACCAAGTCTGCTTAAGAAGACAACAGGATGCTTCATCTGCCAAGAACCTGACTGTCTTTGGAAGGAACTGCGTATGTGTCCTAGGATTAGCAGGAAGGTTTGATTAGGATAAACCACGTTTCCTACTCACCATACTGTGATGAGAAAATGTGTTCCCTGAAGCAGGCTGTGATATGGCAGTCTGCTTCGAATTACTGAACACCAGAGGCTGGGCCAGAGAAGGAGCCTGAGACGGATCCAGATTAGATGAATCATTCTCCATTGTAGATGGTGTCTTCCCCAGCAGAACAGCAAGGTCAATTCTAATGGGGAAGGGAAGGGATCTTCATGAATAATGACTGAACATGCTAACATTCCCCAACACTCAAATCAAATTAGATCAAATGAAGCCACTTGCTGGGGCTTCTTCTAAAAGGGTTAAAACACAAAGCCTTGAAATGCTTAAATTTCCCAAAATAATTGATGCATAAGAGTCACTACAGTATATAGCTGAATTCCACTGATGTTGCCAATAATAATGGTTAATTTTTTAAGTGAAGTTATTAATTTAATGAAATATCAAATGCTAGTCTTTTTTTGTTTGTTTTGAGAAAGTCTCGCTCTGTCACCCAGGCTGGAGTGCAGTGGCGCGATCTCGGCTCACTGCAAGCTCCGCCTCCTGGGTTCACGCCATTCTCCTGCCTCAGCCTGTAGCTGGGACTACAGGTGCCTGCCACCACGCCCGGCTAATTTTTTTGTTTTGTATTTTTAATAGAGACAGGGTTTCATGTGTTAGCCAGGATGGTCTCCATCTCCTGACCTCATGATCCACCTGCCTTGGCCTCCCAAAGTGCTGGGATTACAGGCGTGAGCTACCGCACCCAGCCTCAAATGCTAGTTTTAACATGGCAGCTCAATAACTCAGCCAAAACTTACAAGTACTTATCCATGATTTTAATACTGAATATCTGTCATTACCAATTCCTAAAACAGAAAATCATATACCAGAACACTGGAATCTTCAAATGGCTTTAGAACAGGGGCAGTTTGGGAGGTATTTTTTCTCACAATTTTCGTAAAATTTCAAAAGTTACCTGTGGTATAATATATACTTGAGCTTTGCCTTGTTCCTGGCACAGAGCTCCTAAAACATTTAGAATTTCCTAAGTGAGAGTGTCCTTTGTTACTCATAACACACTTCTTTCAACCATACCTGAATTTATGCTAATGAGGTAGCCCAGGGTGGGGCCCCAGATAGTTTCAGGATGAGGGTTGGTCAGTAGAAAGACCAGATAAGGCTGGGCGCAGTGGCTCACACCTGTAACTCAGCACTTTGGGAGGCCAAAGCAGGTGGATACTTGAAGTCTGGAGTTTGAGACCAGCCTGGCCAACATGGTAAAACCCTACTAAAAATACAAAAATTAGCCTGGCGTGGTGGCGGGTGCCTACTATCCCAACTACTCGGGAGGGTGAGGCAGGAGAATCGCTTGAACCTGGGAGGCGAAGGTTGCAGTGAGCCAAGATTGTGCCACTGCCCTCCAGCCTGGGCAACAGAGTAAGAGTGTTGGAACTTTCAGAAGCCCCTCCCAATCCCACCAAATTCCAGGGGTGTAGGGGAGGTGGCTATTAAGTCCAATCACCAATGGCCAATGATTTAATCAGTCATGCCTAGGTAATAAAACTCATAACAATAAGATTTGGAGAGCTTCAGGATACCTGCAGAAGACAAGGAAGTTGTGTGTACCCCACCCACATACCCATTCATACCTTGCCCTCCTCATTTCTTCCATTTAGCTGTTCCTGAGTTGTACCTTTATAATAAACCAGTAATGGGCCAGGTGCAGTGGCTCACACCTGTAATCCCAGCACTTTGGGAGGCTGAGGTGGGTGGATTACCTGAGGTCAGGCTGGCCAACATGGTGAAACGCCGCCTCTACTAAAAATAAAAAATTAGCTGGGTACAGTGGTGCATGCCTGTAATCCCAGATATTAGGGAGGCTGAGGCAGAAAAATGGCTTGAACTCAAGAGATGAAGGTTGCAGTGAGCCAAGATCACGCCACTGCACTCCAGCCTGGGTGACAGAGCAAGACTCCGTCTCAAAAAAAAAAAAAAAAAAAAAAACAGTAATGCAAGTAAAACTCCTGAGTTCAGAGTCATTCTAGTGAGTTATCAAACTTGATAATGGGGTCACGGGAACCCCCAAATTTGTAGCTAGCTGGCAGAACCTCTGAAGTTGGGGCACTCTTGTAGAACTGAGTCTTCAACATGTGGGGTCTGCATTAACTCTGGGTAGTTAATGTCAGAACTGAATTTTTGAGCTATCAGGGCCAGGTCTAGAAAAAATCCAAGAGGTTTCCAGGGAATTAAAAATATTCCCTGAAGAGTGTATCTCCTACCACTGATCCCTAGAGACTTAAATTCTAAAACGTTTATTAGCTGGATCCTGCTGATCCAAAGGAAAAAAACGACTCATACTCAGTGGGCTCAGAGAACAGGAGAAGAAACTACTGAACAGCTCTAAAAAATTCAGAAATAAATGAAAACATTTCCACTTTTGGCTCTTCTCTCCCTGACTTACTTCAAGACAAGTTATATACTCAATGCTGGTGATATGAAAGGCTGATCTTTGTAATTGAAGTGCTATTTGTGGGGAGAATCAACCTTAAAATTGTAACATATAAACTTCCAATTCAGTAGATTAACTAGTACTAACTCTTAGAAGTCTCTCCATCAACTGGCCAGGCGCCGTGGTTCATGCCTGTAATCCCAGCACTTTGGGAGACAGAGGTGGGCGGATTACCTGAGGTCAGGAGTTCGAGACCAGCCTGGCCAACATGGTGAAACACCGTCTCTACTAAAAATACAAAAATTAGCCAGGCGTGGTGGCACACGCCTGTAATCCCAGCTACTCGGGAGACTGAGGCAGGAGAACTGCTTGAGCCCAGGAGGCGAAGGTTGCAGTGAGCCAAAATCGTGCCACTGCACTCCAGCCTGGCCAACACAGTGAGACTCGGTCTCCAAAAAAAAATAAAAAATAAAAAAAAGAAGTCTTTCCATCAACTTAAGAGGAATGTAATGATGTTGTAACGTAATTTGGTTATTATTATTATTGACACCATGGGAGTTTACAAAGGCCAGTGCCACTCCTCTTTACAGTAATCTCAGCAGATGTGTTTAAGAAATGGTACTAAATTTTACTGCACACTTGCCTCTGACCAGCAGTGATTGTCACATTCTCCGCAGGCAGAGGCACTGAAGACACGTTAGAGGCAGTGAAGATCTTGGTCTCAGAAAGCTGGAAAACAGAGGGATTAGTCACTCTTGGTGTCAGGGATGCTACAGTCAGAAACTTGGCATAGGTAAGGGGAATTCAACATCAAGAAAAAGTGAAAGCCCTATAAAGAGAAAACTATCTACCCTGAGGAATCCTGAATGGATTGACTTTCAAGCCCTTCAATATATGCTCAATAGTTTTAGCCAAAGAAAGAGTAGAACCAAGGAACCCAATAAAATATAGTGGAGTCACCTGATCATATGCATACTGAACTTACAGGCATGCTAGACATAAAAAAAAAAAAAAAGAAAAAAGAAAATCCCTCTATATTTTCCCATTACAGTTCCCAACTCCCACCTCTACCCAAACCACATTTGTCTTCTACTACTCCCTTCACAGCCCCACCCCCCTCCCAAAGAAAGATCATAACCAAGATGAAGAAATAAATAAAAGAAGTTCATTTTTAGCTTTTGAGCAGTAAGGGCCCAAGTGCTGGTGAATTAAGGCTTTTTTCGGAGATCGTTTTAACTAGATGTTATTTTTGCCTTAATATTTGACTTTGTGACATCTAGTCCTTCCACTATTAAGGCATCAAACTTACGTAAGCAAATGCAGGGATTAACTTTTCCTACTATTCAAAAGTTGATTTGGGTTTCAGTTTTATTTCTTGATTAAAATCGCTAAAGCACAGAAAATCCACTCTCCCCTCAATGCCCAACACCATGTATCATTCTCTGAAAGTTGCTTAAGCAGACAAGCCAAATCTCAGAAAGGAACATAATTTGTCCATTTTCACAAAGCAGTCTAGTTCATTGATTATACAATAGAAAATAATCACCCTGTGATGCTGATGCCTCTGAAATTTAAAAAACCCAGAACTGGCAACCAAAACAGTCTTCACATGTCATTTCCTCTTATCACAAAAGCTGTCTTGCCTAACTACATGAAAGTATAGAAAAGTACATAGATTAAAAATGTTAAAACAAGAGTTTATCCATGATAACTGAAAACCATAATTCACAGCAAAAGCTTGACTGTGACCAGGAATCAGCAAAATTCTTACTCAGGTAGTACTCAAATGAATTCACAGAGCTTCTTTACGTGCCGCCCATCTATGAGGTTTCCAAGTTAAGTCAAGCTGGCAGATAGCCAATTCTACAGATATTCATCTCAATCACAATTATACAGTTGGGCTTCAAATAAATACAAGGGTTCCAGAGTCAACCAGATAACAAGTTTGAGGATTTGGTACCACAACACTCGCTTTGGATCCACTGCCAATCCATTACAGGACCTTATAGCAAATACTTAAATGCACCAAGTAGTCATGTACCACCAGCAGCTGTTACTCAATGCACTACCTGCCTAACTCCACTTCTGGTGCCCTACCCAACCACCAATCTCTTCCTGGGATAAATCCGACAATCAGATATTGGACTTACACAAGTGCACTTGCCCTTTCCATAGTGTGGTTCCACAGAGTCCTGTTCATGCCCAGTCTCCTTCATATAACATATGTGAAATGTTCTGGCTCAGAACACTATTTTGGATGTAAAAGTTTTGGGTCAGAATCTTAAGGGTGAATTTTGAGGGGTAGAAACATACCCATTTTCTATCCCTAAACAACACTTAGGGATAGAAGGCATTAGTGAGGAATGACCTGGGAATACCTACATCTTCATTCCAATCTTCAGTCCCCCACTCCTCTGTTGCAGTCCTCCAAGCACCTGAGAATAAAGAAAAATAGTGAAGTAACTTCACTATTAAATGCCAGTACAAAGCATGTGTAGAAAACATCAATGTATTAATTTTTTTGGCAGCCAAAAGTATGACTAAAATTTAGTAATCATAAGGCCAGGCGCGGTGGCTCACACCTATAATCCTAATACTTTGAGAGGCCAAGGTGGGTGGATCACTTGAGGTAGGGAGTTCGAGACCACCCTGACCACCATGGAGAAACCCTGTCTCTAACTAAAAATACAAAATTAGCTGGGCGTGGTGGCGCATGCCTGTAATCCCAGCTACTCGGGAGGCTGAGGCAAAAGAATGGCTTAAACCTGGGAGGTGGAGGTTGCGGTGAGCTGAGATCGCGCCATTGCACTCCAGCCTGAGCAACAAGAGTGAAACTCCATCTCAAAACAAACAAAAACAAAAAACAAAACAAAACAAAACAAAAAAAATTCTTGGGCTTCAAAGGTAAGGAAAGACTCTTTAGAAAGGGATACCTCAGAGTACCAGGGTTTTAATAAGATTATGATTTCATAGCTACTTTCAGTTTTTGTTACAAGGCAGGGATGGGGGTTGGGGGGGCAGACAGACAACCACCCAATGCTCGAAGCAATATCTTTAAGGCCCTCAGGTTGATTTAGTGGTCAATTCAGTGAAATGGCAGCAGCCAATTTAAACCATAACATGCAAACTACACCTATTTATCTAGTATAAGACAAAAAATACTGCAGGCAGTCTGAAGAAGGATAGCAGCACTGATAGAGAAACACAAATGGTTACCACATAATGGTTAGTGAAAGAGCAGTGAAGAAGGGTGGGTTTTAAACCCGAACTGAGGGCACTGAAAACTATCTGCTATGAGAATTAGATTAAAAATGCATACTCAGCAGAAGTCAAGTTTATAGATCTTATTGGTTTAACTATATAAGAAAAGCCCCTATAGAGCTGTTCTCTTCAAAAGACAATGAACAAGACTGAAAAATCAAGTATGAATCATAGTTACTGTCCTAACCTTACTCATATAGAACTTGAAATCTGACCTGCTATGGTCATGGCACAGACAATAGGAGTATACACTCTCCTTGTATTTGTTGGTAATACCGAAGATGGGATACAGTTTCTACTGGAGAAATCCAAAAGCAATCAAACCACCTTCCACATTCCTTTTTTGTGCTTCATGTATACATATATTTTCAGAAAAAAAAAATGCCCTTTCTTAAAAAATAAGGGTGAGAATTTCTAATGAGAACCAGGATTCTTCCTTTCAGCCAAAGGCACAGTAAAAACAAGAATCTGTCTGAAGAAGGGACAAGAGCACCCTTATTTTCTTGCTAGAATAATATATATTAAATAACTCTTCAATCGTTCCTTCCTACTGGAAAAAGCTTATAAGAATGAAATGAAAAGTCTGACATTCAGATGCTGCCCCACTGAAGAGAAGTATTCTAACACCACATTAGAAGTATTCTAATACAAAGCCCGTCTAAAATTCTTCTAAACATTTAATAATGCAAAAATCTTCTTTCTTAGAGGAAAATATATTCATTGTAAAGACTTTCCCAGAAAAATACTAAAATTGCACCAGGGAAATCCCAAACCACTTAATGATGACAATATTCTCGAAACCAAAGTCCAATCTCAGTACAGACAAGTTACAAACCACATTCTTTTCTCCTTCTTCATTGATACCACACTTTCTTCTCATTGACACCACACTTTCTTCTCATTGACATCCATCTTAACCTGGCTCGATGGAACCCAAGTTGCATTAGCACTTATACACAATCACCTAACTGATATGTTCCTATTCAGGATATACAGTCATGGCTGAGGAAGAGAGAGATCTGAGGAAGCATTAAGGAACAGAATAGATGGAAATGCTCTAAACAGCAGACTAGGGTTTCTATTCCACTAGCAGAAAGCAATCAGTGTAACTGTCAAATATTCATTAAATGACCAGAAAGAAAAGTGGACACAGAAAAATGAGAGAAAAAGGCAGAAAGAGAAAAAGCAGAAACATAGAAAAATCTACAAAAATATCCGGGGCAGTTAGGCACCTGGATGTATCATACCAGGAGCAGTCTCAAATTTTGGGGGATAATTTGACCCCTCAATCCCAATGAAATCAAGTCCTGAAACAAAAAAAAAAAAAGAAAAGAAAAAACAACCAGTGAAATTTTGCTTGTAAATGAGAAAGTCTGCCCCAATACATAATCCCCATTGTACCTGTGGATATTTTAAAGGTAGGTTTGGATTTATTTTTTTAATTTAAAGGGGAAGCTGAAGTTTGCTATCAGGAAAACACAAAAAGAGACCATGCATGAAGGTATGTTCATATCATGAAATTAACAACGGCCAGGCGTGGTGGCTCACACCTGTAATCCCAGCACTTTGGGAGGCCAAGACAGGTGGATCACTTGAGGTCAGGAGTTTGAGACCAGCCTAGCCAACATGGTAAAACCCCATCTCCACTAAAAATACAAAAATTAGCCAGGCATGGTGGCGTGCACCTGTAGTCCCAGCTACTCAGGAGGCTGAGACATGAGAATAGCTTGAACTCAGGAGGCAGAAGCTGTAGTGAGCCAAGATCGCACCACTGCACTCCAGCCTGAGTGACAGGGCAAGACTCTGTCTCAAAAAAGAAAAAAAGAAAAGAAAAAAAATTAACGACAATGGGAATTCATGAAGCTATAACTAACACTTTCACACTAACGAGATGATAGTGGCATCACATTCAGCCACAAATCAGATTTCCAATTCCAGCCTTCCACATCTGCTCCCTTTTCTACTCAGTAGAAATTAACACACACACTACCTTTCACTGTTTTCCCAACCAGATCCTTACTGAAGACAGCTAAGGCTAAGGACTGGGACCCCATGCCTGAATTTCTATTCACAACTAAAAACAAACTTTTCAACTTCCGCCATCTTACCTGCCAAAGATAAAAAGCCAAATACCCAGGAATAAGCTAAGCTACAGCTCAAAAACAGTAACTTATTTGTTATTGAGACTGCTACCACTGCCTCTACAAAGCCATCAAGAGATGAATGAAGAACAGTTCTAATGCCTCCAAAGTATAGTCAGTTAAAATATAACAGGACATTTCGTAACTAAACGATGCAGAAATTCAAAGATACCTATCTTGTAACTCAACTTCAGCCTCCACCCATGAAATGTGTTAAAAATGAATTTATAAGACAGCAACTTGGCGAACAAAAAGCAGACGACATTCAGAGTCTCAGGAATAATATACTGTAGGAAAAAGGTGAGAAGCTATTTGTGCCAAAGGCTCTCCTAAAGGCCCAAAGATTACGTATCTGTGAAAGGTGACAAGGCAAATTTAAACAGGTAAGGAGTCAAACATTTCAGGCCCTACTCATCCCCCTTTGTAAGAGGAAAAAAAGCCTTAGGCTCTCATGTGTTAGCTCAGCCAGAATGAGGCAGCTGTTCAAGAAAGCACTCCAGAGTTTTCTTACTAAAATGAACTGCTCTTATTAAAAGTGGCACACGTAACCGCCCCCAAACACATCTTAGGTGTATAACACAGCTTAACATATCCTTAAACATTTATATCCAGCCCAGACGCAGGCACCAAAGTCAGTTAACAAAAAAGTAATCATATTCAAACCCTGAATACTCCATCACACCAAGAAGGGTGTTCAACGGGGCACCAGAAAGGCTAGAGAGATTTCGAAATCTTCTTGTTCAGATACTGATGTGTCCCAAAAATAAAGGGAAAAAAAGGATATTCTTATCTCGGTAACATAAAACAAATAAATGGATAGTGTGGACTTTGATTCTAGGCCTTGTTCATCTTTACAAGCAGTGGCTTGATTAATTCTGGCTATCTTTTCAAAAGGCAAAGCTACCCTAACATAAACACTAGAAAATACACATGGACCTAATAGCAGTGACATAGTATAATTGAAAGGGCATGGACTTTCAGGGTCAAACAATGCTGAGTTCAAATACTAGCAAATTTATAACCTCTCTTTAGGCCTTAGTTTTGTCATCTGGAAAGTAATGATAAATAATGATTATTTCATACAATATCAAGCAGCATTAAGCGAAATAGCATGCGCAGTGTGCCCATATGCATGTTACATAAACAGTACACACAGTAATACAACTGCCAGCCCTTTCTCACCCTATCTCCATAACCAAACACTATTCCTCCATGTTTTAATGTAACTATAACCAGAAAAAACTATTTCCTTAGATTCCCAGAGACAAGAAATGAATGATAAATGGTCACTCACTTGTCCCATCATCTGGTTCAAAGTGGCCAGTGTTGTTCCACGTATTGCCGCTACTATTGCCATAGTTATCATCAGTATTGGCTGGCTCTGCATAATCAGCTGGGTTAAAGGTTCTGGAAAAAATAAAACTTAAAAGAGTCTCTGACCTCTAAGCAGCTTTGGCAAATATTAACTCAAAGAATCAAAATCTTGACTGCATCCTTCCTAGTACAAATCTATCATGGCCCCATTCTATAATCCTGTGTGTCATCTACTTTTTCTCACTTATCACTCTACCCAAAATTTCATGGTATAATCTCAACATATATCTAAGATATTCTGAGAAAAGAACAGGTATACTGATTCAAATAAAGATATATAAAATATAGGTAATGATCCAGGTGGTAAAGGTTTATCCCTAAGAAATGAGCCCTAAGTCCCCACATCTTTCTGACCATACAGTCTAGAAATCATTCTGATCATTTTGGTTAAGGCTGCCTACAGTAATTTTTAAGGGAAAAAAAATTAAGACACTAGATCAATGAAACTTACCCCATTCCTTGAGCAGAAAACCTTCCTCCTCGCCTACCAGAGCCACCTAAAGAACGAACGAGAAAAAAAGAGAGATGTATTTTAGAAGTTGATATAAAACTTCCTTGCCAGGCAGGCACAGTGGCTCCCAGTGGTAATCCCAGCACTTTGAAAGGCTGAGGGCGGGCGGATTGGTTGCATCCAGAAGTTCGAGCCAAGCCTAGGCAATAGAGCAAAACCCTATCTCTATAAAAAGTACAATAATTTACTGAGTGTGGTGGCACACACCTATAGTCCCAGCTCCTTGGGAGGCTGAGGCAGGAGGATCACTTGAGCCCAGGAGGCAGAGGCTGCAGTGAGCTGAGACCACACTACTGCACTCCAGCCTGGGTGACAGTGAAACCTTGCCTCAAAAATACAAAAAACTACCCTGCCAGCTGAGGCAGCTCTGGAATAAAAAGTGGTTGATACTATCAGATGTTCTTTCTCTCTGTTCCATGTTACACATCAGTAATAGAGTAGGACAATCATTACTGTTGAGGGATTTTTCTTTTGCTGCTCAGACTACCATGTCCTCAAGCAAATACAATACTAGCAATAAAGACTAGAGGAAATGACATCTACCTTCTTTCTCACTCTCCCCTTCTGCAATTTCTAGTACATGCATGACACCTCAGGAATTAATTAACTAGACTTCATGTTAATTTGCTTTTAAACAAAGTAGACTCTGGAGCCAAGTGCTGTGTCTCACACCTATAACTTCAGCACTTTGAGAGGCCAAGCAGGAAGATCTCTTGAAGCCAGGAGTTTGAGACCACCCTGGGCAACACATTGAGACTCCATCTCTACAAAAGCATTTAAAAATTAGCGAGGCAGGCGCATCACTTGAGGTCAGGAGTTCGAGACCAGCCTGGCCAATGTGGTGAAAGCCCGTCTCTACTAAAAATACAAAAATTAGCTGGGCGTAGTGGCGCACGCTTGTAATCCCAGCTATTTGGGAGACTGAGGCAGAAGAATCGCTTGAACCCGGGAGGCAGAGGTTGCAGTGAGCCAAGTTCGCGCCACTGCACTCCAGCCTGGGTGACAGTGCAAGACTCCATCTCAAAAAAAATTAGCCAGGCATACTGGCGGCCACCTGTAGTCTTAGCTACTAGGCAGGCTGAGGCAGGAGGATCACTTGAGCCCAGGAGTCTGAGGCTGCAGTGAGCTATGACTGTGCCACTGCACTCTGGCCTGGGTGAGAGTGAGACTACCTCTAACAAAAAAAAAATAAAGCAGACCATTAATGAATAAACAGTAACCTGCCCCCAATATCATCCCCCAACAAACTGATCACCTCTGCCTCGGCCACGGCCCCTTCTGCCTCTTTCTGTTCCTCTTCCAGAAGGCCCTCCACTCTTGGTGCCATCCAATCCATTTTCCTGACCTCGAACTGAAATAAAAATAAAAATTAAAACAACAACAAAAAAGCCACAGATGGCCAGAGCACAGTCAACAGGATATATACAAATATATAAATGGTATGTAATATGGTATTGGGAATTTAAAAAACAACGAAGAGAAAATGAGCTGGAAGGATGGGAACATGTTACTCAGGGAATGGTAATGTGCCTTAATGGAGAGCTGCAAGTCAAATTTAACTTTATAAATGACTACAGGGTAATCTCATGCCAGACTGGTGGCAGTTGGTAGAAAAGGCCACATGCAAGAGATGTCAAGGTCTCAGAACAGATGATGGCAAGAAAAGCAAAAGGATAATATTATGGTTCCTGGGTCCTGACTAGCAGGGCCCTGGCACATCCCTAGAGTCTAGACATTACTGACCCACAGCTGGTTTTGATAAAGCCCCATGCATACACTCTCGTCCACGGCTGGCACCTCTCCCCCGTCTTGGTGGCCCACCACGTCGCCGACTATAGTCTCTGTCCCGGTCTCGATTTTCTTTGCCTTCCTCATTGGATTCCGTCTGGCCACCATCCTTCTGGCCTGAGACTCCCTTCTTCTTCCCGACCATCTCCCAGGAATGCTATAGAAGGGTAGAGCATTCATATCTAATCAATATGGAGTGCTATCAGGACACTAGAGGTGAAAGCTGGGACGACTGATTGACTTAACCATTCTCCACTCAGCATCCATGTCTAAAACACTTCCATTAGTTTGCTTTTACTTCTGTTTAAATATTTTATACATATCACTACCAAAAGTAAAGTCCTTTCTTTTTTATTTATTTTTATTTATTTATTTATTTTTTTTGAGACAGAGTCTCGCTCTGTTGCCCAGGCTGGAGTGCAGTGGTGTGATCTTGGCTCACCGCAACCTCTGCCTCCCAGGTTCAAGCTGTTCTCGTGCCTCAGTCTCTCGAGTAGCTGGGATTACAGGCACACGACACCATGCCCAGCTAATTTTTGTATTTTTAGTAAAGACAGGGTTTCACCACATTGGCCAGGCTGGTCTCTCAAACTCCTGACCGCAGGTGGTCCACCCACCTCGGCTTCTTAAAGGGCTGGGATGACAGATGTGAGCCACTGTGCCCAAAGTGCTGGGATTACAGACGTGAGCCACCAAGCCCAGCCATAAAGCCTTTTTTGTAGGGAAGGTACTTATAGGAAACAGATTGCAGGGATCACTTCCAAGAGGTTTACAAAGACCTCTATCTAATTCAGTCACTTAGCATATTAGTCAAAGGACCAAGTTATTGGTCCCTATCTTTCAAGTGTTATTTCCTGGGCTAAAAAAAAAAAAACTAATTTCCTTCGGAGTCAGTGACCCACAACTTTTTATAGCATCATTCATACCAAATAAAGCAAAAACCAAAATGTTTCTAAAAGTTACCTATGAATTCAGAATGAATGAGCAGCCCCTACTCTTGGGCACATTCTCTAATCTCACCCATAAATTTAGGAGGAAAACAACTATAGCTACCTACCTACAGACACACACACAAACACACACACACAGCAATTTCATTTAAAAGATCAGGCTGGGTGGCCAGGCGCAGTGGCTCACACCTGTAATCCCAGCACTTTGGGAGGCCAAGGCGGGCAGATCACGAGGTCAGGAGTTCGAGACCAGCCTGGCCAACACGGTGAAACCCCGTCTCTACTAAAAATACAAAAATTAGCCAGATGTGGTGGTGCGCACCTGTAATCCCAGCTACTCAGGAGGCTGAACCAGGAGAACTGCTTGAACCTGGGAGGTGGAGGTTGCAATGACGCAAGATCTCACCACACCACTGCACTCTAGCCTGGGCCACAGAGCAAGATTCCGTCTCAAAGAAAAAAAAGGGCCGGGCGCGGTGACTCACGGGTGGATTGCCTGAGGTCAAGAGTTTGAGAACAGCCTGGCCAACACAGTGAAACCCTATCTCTACCAAAAATACAAAAGATTAGCTGGGCGTGGTGGCAGGCGCCTGTAATCCCCGCTACTCGGGAGACTGGGGCAGGAGAATCCCTTGAACCCAGGAGGCGGAGGTTGCAGTAAGCTGAGATCCTGCCATTGCACTCCAGCCTGGGTGACAGAGGAGTCTCCGTCTCAAAAAAAAAAAAAAAAAAGAAAAAGAAAAAAGAAAAAAAAGTAAGGCTGGGTGTGGTGGCTCACACCTATAACCTCAGCACTTTGGGAGGTCGGGAGGTCAAGGCAGGAGGATCGTTTCAGGCCAGGAGTCCGAGACCAGCCTAGGCAACCAAATGAGACTCTGGTCTCTACTAAAAATTTAAAAATTAGCCAAGTGTGGTGGTACACTCCTGTCACCCAAACTACTTGAAGGCTGAGGCAGAATGATCACTTGAGCCCAGGAGGTTGAGGCTGCAGTGAGTCGTGGTTATGCGACTATACTCAGTCTAGGTGACAGAGCAAGACCCTGTCTCAAAAAGTATATAAAAATAAAAATAAAAGAAGACCAAACAACAGTCGCAGCCCTGACCCCAAGAGATACTGATTATAGAAAGCCTTCCATCCAGGTTTTACTTGCAGTGTTCTCCTTATATTTCCTAAATTGGTATCAGCCAATTTAACTTTCCCCAGTGAAAAATATGTATCTATGATACATTCCTAATTGCAAGAGGGAAAGTCTGTGGTAAGGAAAATAAGCTTAACACCCTTACAAAACACTCTTCCTCAGGAAAATGAGCATTGTAAACTTAAAAGTTTTTTAAAAAAATGCATACCTTGATTTACACATATTTTTGCAAAAAACCTGTACAAATGGAACTTCCAGGACAAACACCAACACTATCAGATTTCTTTTTTTTTTTTTTGGAAACTTAGTCTCGCTTTGTCACCAGGCTGGAGTGCAGTGGTGCGATCTCGGCTCACTGCAACCTCCGCCTCCTGGGTTGAAGTGATTCTCCTGCCTCAGCCTCCCAAGCAACTGGGACTATAGGGCGCCACCAGGCCCAGCTAATTTTTGCATTTTTAGTTGAGATGGGGTTTCACCATGTTGGCCAGGATGGCCTCAATCTCTTGACCTTGTGATCCACCCACCATGGCCTCCCAAAGTGCTGGGATTACAGGCGTGAGCCACCGTGCACAGCCTCAGATCTTTATTATCTTACCATCAAACTCAATCATGGCTCTAGTGCTCAGTAACAGCTACCTAATATCTAATCACTTTCAGAATATGCGCTGAATACTAAATAATATAAAATTATTAACCTTATCAGGATTGATAATATTACGGTAATGTAAAAGAGTATCCTCCTTTAAGGGAAGCATGTTGAAGAACTTAAGGGTATCAAGTATTATGTCTACAACTTCCAGATAATTCCAAGTGTCCACTGATGAGTAAAGAAAACGCCACATATATGTACAACGGAATATTAGCCTTAAAAAGGAATGAAATTCTGACCCATGCCACAATATGGATGAACCTTGAAACATTATGCTAAGTGAAGTAAGTTAGACACACAAGGTCAAATATTACATGATTTCACTTACATGAGATATCTAAAACAGCCAAATTCATAGAAATAGAAAACAAGGCCGGGGATGGTGGCTCACACCTATAATCCCAGCACTTTCCGAGGCCCAGGAGGGTGGATCACTTGAGGCCAGGAGTTTGAGACCATCCTAGGCAACATGGCAAAACCCTGTCTCTACTAAACATACCAAAATTAGCCAGGTGCAGCGGCACACACCTGTGGCCCTAGCTGCTTGGGAGGCTGAGGTGAGAAAATTGCTTGAGCCCAGGAGGCAGAGGCTGCAGTGAGCCGAGATCTCACCATTGCACTCCAGCCTGGGCAACAGAGCAAGACTCCATCTCAAAAAAAAAAAAAAAAAAAAAAAAAAAGCCAGGTGTGGTGGCGCACACCTGTTGTCCCAGCTACTAAAGAGGCTGAGGTGGGAGGATTGCTTGAGCCCAGGTGTTCATGGCTGCAGTGATCATGCTACTGCACTCCAGCCTGGGTGACTAGGCAAGACCCCATCTCTTAATTCATTTGTTTTAAAAAGATTACCTACCCAAGACTTGGCAGTTTGTTGCTGCCTACTCTTCCAACCCAAGCCTATTACACATTACAGTTAGTGGGTCATTTTATGCTCACAGTAAGTTAGAACAACCCTGTAGCTAAATATACACCAGGAACACTCTGGAAGCTAGACTCAAAACAGCTTTTAGAATTTATGCTACTGTCTCAAAACCTGGCAAGTTTCAGGAAACCGTAACCTTTCTCCCTCCTCTGTATGCACATCTGCTGCTGGCACAAGATGGGTCAGGAGAAAGAATTACTATTATCTTCCCAAAGGTGACTTCAGTTTTCTGAAATGATCTCACCCACCCAAATACATCCAACATCCCTGGCAGCTGACTTTGCTTCCCATTGGTTTCACTAGTAGCTAGTTTATTCGTAACATAAACCTATATTCTCCAGCTTATTTTCTTTTTTGATACTGTGTAACATCAGCCTTATAGCACTAGACAGAAGATGCTGGAAGGTAAGATAAAATGTGATTTGCGAAAAAACATTCAGACTTTTAAAAAAACATAAATAGCCCCACCTGATTCCTCCCATAAAATCTGGAGACAATTATTCTAGAGTAAACCCAAAACAAATCAAAAGCATATCTTGACTGGCCAGACAGTAAATATTCAAATAAGGTCAACAGTGTAAAATTTAATCCAGGATAACACTTTTGAAGAAAAAACCCACCAATTTAAATTCAACTGTTTTTAAAAGTTTTCCATTATTATTTCCCATTGTCTCAAAGAAATTGACAAACCTCCTGCAGTTAGCTGGAGTGACTCTGTAGTATCAGAAAGTTGTTGTATCTGAGGCCAGGTTCCATGGCTCACACCTGTAATCCTAACACTTTGGAAGGCCAAGGCAGGAGGATTGACTGAGCTCAGGAGTTCAAGACCACCCTGGGCAACATAGTGAAACACTGTCTCCACTAAAATACAAAAAATTAGCCAGGCATGGTGGTGCATGCCTGTAGTCCCAGCTACTAGGGAAGCTGAGGCTTGAGAATTGCTTGAACCCAGGAGGCGGAGTTTGCAGTGAGCCGAGATGTACTCCGGCCTGGGAGACAGAGAGAGACTCCGTCTCAAAAAAAAAAATTAGCCGGGTATGGTGGTGAATGCCTGTAATCCCAGCTACTCTGGAGGCTGAGGCACAGGATCACTTGAACCTGGGAGGTGGAGGTTGCAGAGAGCAGGTTCGCACCAGTGCACTCCACCCTGGGCAACAAGAGCAAGACTCTGACTTAAGAAAAAAAAAAAGTTATCTCTAAGGATGAATTTTGGTATCTATTCCAACCAAAGAGCCCTGGTATAAGACCCAATAAATGAAAATGATTTCAAAATAATACACTAGGCCAGGTGCGGTGGCTCATGCCCATAATCCCAGCACTTTGGGAGGACGAGGCGGGCAGCTCGCTTGAGCCCAGGAGTTCGAAATTAGCCTGAGCAACATGGAGAAACCCTGGCTCTAATAAAAATAGGAAAATCAGCTGGACATGGTGGCCCATGCCTGTGGTCCCAGCTACTCAGGAGGCTGAAGTGGGAGGATCACCTAAGCCCAGGACGAGGAGGTTGCAGCATGTCAGTGCACTCCAGCCAGGGCCACAGAGTAAGACCTGGCTCAAAATAATAATAACAATAATACACTGCTCATTAAAAAAACAAAATTTCTCTAGTAAGCATTGCAGGAACATTCTAAAGATTAATAAGGCAGTCAGAGGATTACAATTTGGTACAAACATAAGACAAGCACAAAAACAGAATTCTCATGAAGTGGGAAGGAGAAGTGAAAGTGACTTGTCTAAATTCCAGGGCAAGAGATCCTCCAAGATATCCCCTATCATCTCCAGGGATGGTCAGCAGGCTACAAAGCTTGTTTCTCTGCTACCTCAACAGGAATAAGTTCAGGCAATGAACAGTAGCGTGCAATGCGAAGCTGATATTGAGGGGAATGTCCTGAATTCAGAATCAAATATGCAAAATAAATAAAATAAAATAAAAAGAAAAAAAAAACAGAATTAAGTATAGTGTGTGACTTTGTTCAACAGCAATATCCAAGGCTATCAAATCGTACCTCTAATTCAGCCTAACCCCACAGCCTGAAAACAGTCACTAGCCTGGAATAAATAATTTATTCCAGGCCAGTTAGCAGAGACTGATTTCACTGTTTTCTCCTATGAGCATTATCCTCATAAAAAGGATGTAGTACACATAAATTTTAAGTATTTATAACCTGTGGTGAACAATCTCCAAGAAAGTTCCCAACTTTACTTTGAGAAAAAGGTGCTCTGCTTTAAGGTGTGTTGCCACTTGCTACTTTTAGAATATTACTAGCCTCCCAATTGAGGATCCATGCCCTAGAACACTCTATAAGCACTCTACCGTGTCTGGGTTTCCTTCCAGAAGAACATTGATAGCTCTGTTGACATCTCCATTGCAGTCATGCAAAGCAATCACACATTCATCCTGGTTCTTGCCTGTAATATCAATCAACTGAAAGAGAAAAAACAGCAACCATCATGAACAGGCTTATGCTCACACTCCCAATGAAAGGAAACTAGGTGAAGGGAAACGCTATCAGTTGAGTTTGAAAAAAACAAGTTTAAAAAGCAAAAGATGAGGGCTGGGCACGGTGGCTCATGCCTATAATCCCAGCACTTTGCGAGGCTGAGGTGGGCAGATCACCTGAGGTCAGGAGTTTGAGACCAGCCTGACCAACATGGTGAAACCCTGTCTCTACTAAAAATACAAAAATTAGCTGGGCGTGGTGGCGGGCACCTGTAATCCTAGCTACTTGGGAGGCTGGGGCAGGAGAATCGCTTGAACCCAGGAGGCGGAGGTTGCAGTGAGCTGAGATTGCACCACTGCACTCTAGCCTGGGCCACAGAGCAAGACTCCGTCTCAAAATAAAAAAAATAAAAAAAAAAAAAAAGAAAGAAAGAAAAAGGATGTAGAATCTGCCTAGCAGGTTTTCCAGAACCACCCCCCCAACCCCCACCAAAAAGGTAAACATGTAGAATTTTGGTATTCTATTTCCAAAAGCCAAATATTAACATCTGTGGTTCAGGGATGAGGTCTAAAGTATTTACAAAGCAATTAAGCATCAAACACAGAATCAAACTCTGAAACACACAGGCTTCAGCATGAATTTCCACATTTCCTATATCCACAACTGCTCAGTTTCTACAAAATGGCATCAGCAACAGGCAAGAGGTTAAAATTAACATAAAATTTCCAAACAAAGTATCTATCCAAAGGGCTACAATAGGCTGGGCGCAGTGGCTCACATCTGTAATCCCAGCACTTTGGGAGGCTGAGGCAGGCAGATCACTTGAGGTCAGGAGTTCAAGACCAGCCTGGCCAACATGGTGAAACCCCATCTCTACTAAAAATACAAAAAATTAGCCAGGTGTGGTGGCAAGCACCTGTAATCCCAACTACTCGGGAGGCTGAAGCACGAGAATCGCTTGAACTCGGGAGGCAGAAGCTGCAATGAGCCAAGATCATGCCACTGCACTCCAGCCTGGGTGACAAAGTGAGACTTCACCTAAAAAAAAAAAAAAAAAAAAAAAAAAAAAAAAACAAAGGGCTACAATAAATTAGAGAATGAAAGCACTTATTTATTGGCCTGACCTATTATATTTCAGTTCAAAATTCTTTCAATACCTATAGTAGAAAGTATCCTGGCACCCATCTATGGTATTTGATTATGCCTTAATCCTGGTATCTTTTCTCATAGTGTACCGTAAATTAGTGACACACTCACTTGTTTCACCTTCTCCTCAAAGTCAGCATCATTATGGTCCGAAATCATCTGTGCAAGTCTAATTTGTTCTGCAGTGGCCTAGGAATTGAGATGAGATCAAGAAAGCATAATCATGAGGCAACAGTTTAGAGAGCAGGAACCTACTTCGTCAGCCTCCACTGCCCCAATTTTCTTTTCCTTGTAACAAATGAGCAAGTAATAAAGCACCATTTAGGACGCTTAAATCAGGGATAGGCGCGGGTGGTGGCTCACGCCTGTAATTCCACACTTTGGGAGCCCAAGGCAGGCAGATCACCTGAGGTCAGTAGTCCGAGACCAGCCTGGCCAACATGGGAAAACCCCGTCTCTACTAAAAATACAAAAATTAGCCGGGTGTGGTGGTGCACACCTGTAGGTCCAGCTACTCGGGAGGCTGAGGCAGGAGAATTGCTTGAACCTGGGAGGAGGAAGTTGCAGTGAACTGAGATAGTGGCACTGCACTCCAGCCTAAGCAATAGAGCAAGACTCCACCTCAAAAAAAAAAGATGCTTAAATCAGTAAAATGACAAAAAATTGAGTGAAACTGTTACAGAAAGAGTAAGGAATTCATTCACCAATCTTCACAGTTACAGGGACTTCCGTCTTAGAATCACAGAACCACTCTGAAACATCTGCCCCTTAATTCATATTAAGATAAGTCACAAAGCCATGTGTAAACTCTATTCTTATTTCTGTAATAACCAACACCATCCTCTTATTCCTAGAGCTTAGAATACTACAAGTCTGACAATAGACAACGTATCTTCTGTATATCCAGTATATGTTCAGATACTAGGAATTTTACTGCCCCAACTAAGTATTATAATTCTACTAGAAATCCACTTGAAAACACAGATGAAAGAAAAATGCATAAGGGGGAAGTCCTAATCTTACATATTCAATTTATCTGACCATAATCAAATATAAGTAATTCATTCACATTACATACCAACTAACATCAACCTGGTATGAGAAACAGAATATATCTACATCAAAGTTAATATCCAAGAGGTGAATTTACTCTTTAAAACTTAAAATTGAGCAACGCTCTAAGGTGTTTCATTTGATTTTGAAGAAACATAGAGAAGTTGCCAGCTCCTCATGGGAAAGGAACAATCAGGTAAGGTCTCAATGGGACCAGAGAGAAAAATAAAAGACATCTTGGGGAAAAGAGGAGCAAAGGATAAAATCTGGAATGGAAAAGGCTGGCTAGAGAGATATCAAGGTGGAGCAGGGCACAGCGGCTCATGCCTGTAATCCCAGTACTCTGGGAGGCGGAGGCAGGTGGATCACCTGAGGGCAGGAGTTCGAGACCAGCCTGACCAACACGGTGAAACCCTGTCTCTACTAAAAAATACAAAATTTAGCTGGGCGTGGTGGCACACTCCTGTAATCCCAGCTACTCAGGAAGCTAAGGCAGGAGAATTGCTTGAACCTAGGAGGCAGAGGTTGCAGTGAGCCGAGGTGGCACCATTGCACTCAAGCCTGGGCAACAGAGCGAGACTCCGTCTCAAAAAAAACAAAAAAAAACAAAAGAGAGAGATATGAAGGTGGAAGGTCTAAGAAATAGAAAGGTATTGCTAAAATGGCCCAGGTAAGAGAAGGGAAATGCTATCTTAAGAGTTATAGAGCCAGGCAGTGACTCACACCTATAATCCCAGGAGTTCAAGACCAGCCAGGGCAACGAAGCAAGACTACCATCTCTACAAAAATTTTAAAATTAGCCTGGCATGGTAGTGTGCACTGGTAGTCCCAGCTACTCAGGAGGCTGAGGCGGGAGGATCACTTAAGCCCCAGAGGTTGAGGCTACAAATGAATGGTGACTGTGCCACTGCACTTTGACCTAGGCAAAGGGAGATCCTATCTTTAAAAAAAAAAAAAAAGATAAAAAGCACAGGACCCATAATAAAGTGCTAAGCCTCATAATACAGTATTAAACAACAAAAAAGTAAGCATCTTGCCTTACAGCATGTCATGAACAGTTACCAGGACCTAAGTAAAAAAAAGAGCCAAGGACTAGAAAACAAAAATAAGGAACCTAAACCAACAGTTCAAAGCACAGAATGATGCTGTACTGCATGGAAATCAGTATCAGCAGGCAATGCTATCCATGAATCCGTATGCCTTGGGTTATTTACCTGTGGCCGCTGCTTGTGCTGTGTCTGGTTTTGGTTTTGAGGTTGTTCCCAGTTTCCCCGGGCTCGGTTAGTGCCCACCGATGTCATCATTTACAGTATATACAAATAACAGTATTTACAAGGTAGAATACTGAAAGATTTAAAAGAAAATTAGGTATTAAATGTGGGCAAAATATGTTTTTAACTCTCTCATCAGCACCTTCACCACCAAACACTTTCACTTCTTCAAAGGAACAAATCAAGAAGATTCATTTATTCTTACAACATAATTAGCTTGATAAATTCCTTAAGGAGCTATGGCTGTTAATCCATTTTTATGTAATAAGAAATGTATAAAGCATGTGTAAGTGATGGATTTTTTTAAGAAGTTACAGCAGTTTGGTTACTAGTCCCCCATAAGCAGACTTTACATTTAGCTAATAATCAAAAGCCTTTTACATAGATGCAAGTATCTGAAGTACCTTTGACAGAAGGAAAGATAATCAGTAAAGTCTGGAAACAAAAACCTTCCAGGAAGGAGATTAGTCTACACTCCAGAGAAATAATTTTAAATACTGTATTCAATCACCTAAGAAAACAGCCTTACCTGCCTTACAACCTTTTTTATGTAAGCTGCATGTGACCTCCATTGCTTGGGAAAGGACAAGTTCAAGTCTAGACTCTTCTTTCTCCCTCAAGTTTCATCTCTCTCAGTATGCTATGGGTTTGTTTTGTGTTTGTGGGGTTTTTTTGTTTTTTTAAACCACAGCCTTCAACAGGGTACGTATTAGCCCCAATGACTTTGTCCAGAATCTCTGTTCTCTGGAAAATAATTCCAACACACTGCTTTTACAGGTGCTTCTCTTGGTCTCCTAGTCCACATTTTCAAGAAACCAGAATGGCAATCATCCTCCACCACTCACCTTAATATACAGGGAATCTCAAATTTGTCTCAAACCAAAAGCATCTAGCACAAAGTTTTATTTGGAAGAAAGTGCTTCTAGGAAATCATTTTAAACTTGAGACCTTAATGCTGGCAAGATGACTTAGTTGAGTCTTTAAAGAGACACAGAACACACAGCACCTTCCTCAAACCAGAATATAGTTTTTGTTACAAGACTTCTAACAAGGAAGGATTCTACTGAATTCAAGTTCCTTTAGTTCATACTTTGTTTTATAATACAATCTCAGCTGCTGCATTTAGTAAAAAAGAAAACATTAATCATATGATAGAGTGCTCAAAATAATAGGTTACTCTGCATTTGTTCCCTTCCAAAGAGAATAAGTTTATACTTTTCTGCTCTATATTTAATTTTTCTTGTTAATGAAACCTTATACAGCGTAATTTCTAGACTGCCCAAAGATATTACTGGATTTGAGTGGGAGGAAGGACTTCTAAAGAAATATGCAAGGATTAACTATTAGGGAAGTGAATTTCATCTGACTTTCTTGGATGTCACAGAGAAAGTTGACTTTTTCTGTGCATAAATTCTTCACCAAGTTGCGTCAATAGGTTGCATAGGTCTTTGTATCAAGAAAGATTTTTTTAAGGTAGCTTCTCAGGTAATTTTTAACCCATTACCTCTTCTCCCTACACATATTGGCAGACAAAAGCCCATAAATATTTCAAGCTAGAAAGGATTATTTGCTACACAGTAGCCCATTTTCCCAGGTTAGCATTATAGTCAAGTTTCAACTTTACAAAAAAAAAAAAAAGTTTAACCAAGTACCCCGAATCCAAATCAACAAGACTACATATACACATATATACGCATATATATCAAGACGAGAGGAAAACTCTTTTGTTTTAAAATTGGCTCTAAGATGAAGTTTCTAATATGGCATAGTCATTTCCAACCCACTACTGTAACTTACAAATATTGACTGTTTTCTACACCACATGTGATATCAATTTGTGAGGATAAGTTATATTGCAGGTATAAACTGCATGACTAGCTATATACTACTGCATATACTGTACCACTCAGATGTAAACATATTAAAAAGTCATCTTGAAAGATATAATTAACCAAGAAAGAAAAAAATCCTCCTCATCACTCTTGCTAGTAACACTTCCCTCTTACAAGTGCTTCGACATGTGACTAAGAAAATTTTACCACCTAGTAGTGACAACACTGAGCAACAGGTCAAAAGTAAGTGATCTGGAATGGATCACTTGAGGGCACAGAATTAGTAGCAAGCAGACCCATTCCCAGCTATCACACTGGAGGTGAAGAATCTTGTTACTTACTTGCTCTTTCTTAGAAAATAAAAAGATTTAAAGGAAGTAGGGTGAGAAGTATTGGAGACCAAGGAAATCGTGCGAGAGTACACACAGGTTTCAACACAGGAGTGCCCTTGACTCTTTTTGGAAAACCAGCTACTTAAAAAAATAGCCAGAGAAATTTCACTGAAAAAACTAAATAACAAATATTTATTGAGAATCTACTATGTGTCCAATACTTCAGGAAAATACAAAAGCAGTATGACTTAGAAGCTGCCCTCAGGGAGCTTACAATCTAATTTAAGAAACAATTCAGAAACTGAAGCTAGACTGGGTTGGGTAAAATTTGCTACCTCTAACAGAACAACTAATTTCTGTAGATGCTTTGTTGAAATGGCCCCTGCATCCCCTTCCCCACCACCTTGAAATCTAGTTAGTAAGAGTACTTCCCAGTTAGGACATAGCAAGGAGGAGCTTTAAAGATGAAAAACAAAACAGGACATTTTTAGGCCTTTCATCACTAGTTTATGTGCCAGCAATATTTCCCATTCACAAAGGAAACAATCATTGAGATAGTCTAATCTTTAAGGACAATGGTGTCAGATCTCAAAGCAGTTTTATCAACTGATACACAGCCAAAATGTTTTAATACTCTATAATCATTGGGATAGTCTAATCTTTAAGTACAATGGAGACAGATCTCAAAGCAGTTTTATCAACTGATACACAGCCAAAACGTTTTAATTCTCTAGAAATGCTGGTTACTAGTAATGCCCATCACCTCCCAGCAAGTCACATCAGGTATCCCCAAAACAGGATATGCGGCGGAGGAAGGTAGGATGGGAGAGAAGACAAAAAAAAGGATTTCTCCATTTAATAATCAGGGAGAGTCAAAGGCAAAAACGTTAACAATAATAACAAAAACGCCTGTTACTGTGGTGTTTTTCTTTCCACAACATCCTACACCAGAGGTGGCTACATTTCAAGAATGGTGGAAAGGAGCAGTCTCCAGTTTGTGACATCAGTTTGCAAAGCAATTTAAGGGCTGTCCACAAGGTTAAGGGTTTGAAGAAATTGGGCATTTCTGTCCCATTATGAGAAGAGTGAACAAATACCCCAGTGCTCTAGTGACGTCCCTTAAGCGTAAATACACCGTATGGGGGCCTCCATGTCCAGCTTCCCAAATAACATAATTGTTTGGGGTACCCAAACTACAGTATAAACAGGAAGCTAAAGACAGCAGCAAAAACATATTCCAAGAACTGGGCTGGTGAGAAAGAAGGGAGGGTAATAAGAGGAGCTGACAAAGAGCCTGGAAACGGAGAGGGGACGCAAGCCCACGCGTGGAGGATGGGAGGCTCACCCCCCTCAGCGCCACATCGAGAGCCCACGGGGCCAATCTCCTCCCTACCTCCCAGCCGGAACAAATTAATCCTTCGCACACCAAACTGAGGGCCACATGGGGGAGTTTGGGGGAGCTCCACCCCATCGCCCTCCCTCCCCCACGCCACCCCCAAACCAGGCCGGATCCGGATCAGAGGCCCGCAGTGGGTGGAAAGGGAGGAGGCCCTCTCCTCCGCAGGCACCGGCCGGGGTGAAGAGCGGGCCCTACCTCAGGCAAGGCCCAGGCCTCGCTCGCTCGCGCTCTTTCTCACTCTCCCCTCTCAGGCTCTAGCCGCATGGCCCCCCTTCCTACGGCTGCTCCAAGCCCCGCCCCGGCCACGCTCCCAAATCGAGGCCCCGGCTCTGGCGCGGCCCACTAGGCCGCGAACCCAACCATAAACAAAACCTCCGGCGGCCGACTTGAGGCGGGGGCGCCAGGGCTCGCATGACTCGGGGGGGGGGGTGTACAGTGGGGGAACACACGGTGAGGGGGGGCCTACCGAGGGAGGGGGGATACGGCGGGGGCAGGGGAGAAAAGAGGGAGGGTAAAAGGGGGATCGCGGATTTAAAGGGGCCGCGGACAATACCCGGCCCCGCCGCGCTGCCGCTGCCGCCGCCGCCGCCGCCAACGCCGCTGCGCTCCCAACTTTACCTCAGTCTCCTCCACACTGACACCCCGGGCCGCGCCGCCCCTGTCACGTGATATAAGATTCCCTCTTCCCCACCCCCTCCCTCCTTTTCCCTCTCGCGCTCGCTCTCGCGCCTTCCCCCGCCCACTTGCCTTCCTGCGTCCCCCAGCGCGTGACGCTAAAAGGGGCGCGCACGCAAGCGTGCGCGTGCCGTCTCGCCACGAGACACCTCTTTCCGGCTCCGCGAGTCCGCCCCGCCTCCTTCACGGCGGCTCTGCCTCCACCACGTGACGCACGGATGGCCGCCGCTTCCTCTTACTGTCGTAGTTCCGCGTCTCAGCGCTCGACGCTCTTAGGTGCCATTGCCTGCCTGAGTCACGTGTCAGGGGGAAGCTGGAAGGCGTCGTTCTCCTTTCCCAGCCCCCCTGCCCGTCCGCCATGTTTTCAGGCCGGGTCTGGCTTGGTCTTCCCCCATAAGGAAATGGCCGGGGAGCTCCAGGGGAGCCAGGCGCCGTCGCTTCGGCGGAGCCTGGGCTGACCAGCCAGGACAGCGGGGTAAGCCCGAACAATTCTGCGCGAGATAGGGAGGCCATGGCGTCCGGCAGTAACTGGCTATCCGGGGTGAATGTCGTGCTGGTGATGGCCTACGGGAGCCTGGTGAGGAGATTCCCCCACCCCATTCCTGCTGTCGCATCTTACCCAGTAGAGACGCTCCTTTTGAGCTGTACCCCGTCTGCATTCTCCACCCACTCACCTGCGCCTATCTGGGCTTTGACTCCTTATTCCAAGAGTAGGTGGGAGTTTAAGTCATCTACTCGGGCCGACCCGCCCTCGTTTGCCTAGAACCCTCCCTCTAACGCTAGAGCACAGACCCCACGCCTCCCTGCTACTGGCTTCTTAGATCCACCCCCATCATAATGGCCTTGCTTTGCCCCAAGTTTTACCCTGAAACATTCCTGAGAGCCGGAATCTGGGGATGTGGAATGAAGGCATGCTTTAAAAAAAAAAAAAAAGAAAGAAACTGTCTTTTTATTAAAGGATTTTTACATCTTTTTGGACAGGTGTTTGTACTGCTATTTATTTTTGTGAAGAGGCAAATCATGCGCTTTGCAATGAAATCTCGAAGGGGACCTCATGTCCCTGTGGGACACAATGCCCCCAAGGTAGGTCCTTAGGGCACAAGTTAAACATACTTCTCCAGATCTTTTAGGGTCAAGAATGAGATTTTCTCTGCCTTTAGTGATGACTTTAATTCTCATGTTTCTTTGCGTGCACTTGTCCTTGTACTTACTAAGTTGAGCAGGCACTGTGCGCTTTGGGACTTGACCTGCTCAGTGCTGTGACAAGCATGTGGCTCACCCTGAAACTTCTTTTTTTGTATCTGCAGAATGAAGAGCTTGAGTCGAAGTTCCCAACTGTTTGTAGTAAAATATTTCCCAGCTCATCTTAAACTACCCAGTGTAGTTTAAACTCTATAAAAAGTTTGATTAGGATGGGGTTGATATCATTAAAGTTAACCCAAGAACAATGAGAAGGCTTACCTTTACATAACTTTAGATTTAAGAGGAGCTCCATAAATCATCTAATTCCACCATTCATGTTACCAACAAGCCCAAGAAAAGGAAGCAGTTTACTAGAAGACATATAGGAAGTGAATAACCCAGTGGTCTTTTATCTTTGTACTTTCTCCTTAGGTGATTGTCTTCCTTTCCTTGGCTTTAGCTACAGATGAAATTTTATCTCTATCCTAAAACTCTTTCCTGAGTTCCTTACATGTATTGCCAACTGACTACCTGATATTTCCACTTAGATTTCTAGTAGACATCTCAAACCCAACATATGTGAATCAGAATTATTGATATCCTACTGCCACCCTCATTCTGCTTCCTTAGTCTTTCGCTTCTAAGTAAAAGACACCTGCTTCTCTTACCAACCCCCTTTTGTGTGGCTCTCCCCAGATCACTGGGACCCAGCTCCACTGGCTGAATTTTCCACCCTTTTTGCTCCCGTGATCTGGAATGGTCTTCACTTGGCTAGCTCATTTATTCTTTTGATCTTAGCTTAAATGTTACTTCCAAAAAAGGAATGTTTATTACCTATTTTAAAGTAGGTTCCCCCTCTGTTTATTTTCACATGGTACCCTGATTTTTTCTTCATAGCATTTACCATAATTTTTCTGTTATGTTTGTCCATTTGTTTAAAACATGCCTCTCTCTTCCGCTAGACCGTAAGCTTCAAGAATGCAGGCACCATGCCAGTTTTCTTCATGACTGTAAAGCCAGGACCTACACATAGTAGGTACTCAGTAATTTCTTGTTGAATGAAAAACAGGTTAGTGCCAGGGCCTACACATAGCAGGTACTCTGTAATTTGTTGCTGAATGAAAAACAGGTTAGTTGTAGAGCTAGAGCTCATGACTCCCTCAACTCCTAGAGCGCTGTACTTTCATTAACCAGTGCTATTAACCTTACCTTCTTTGTTCTTTGCTGACATAGTACATGGAAAGGCTCTAGGAGGATGTCCTGGCTTGAAACCTTAACAGTCCTGCCTGCCTCATGAGAGAGACATAGGGTTAGTTTCTAGCACATCATGAACCAATCAATACTTTGGCTATTCAGGGGTCCCTTGATCTAGTTGAAAGCAATATTCCTTTTGCTTAAAAATTTTTTTCTAAATTCTCAACCGTTGCTAGTGAAAGTATAAATTAGTAAAACCACTTTGGAAAATAACTGGTCATTGTCTGGTAAGATTGCACATGTACCTAATCCATGGTCCAGCAGTTTCTCTCCTACCACAGAGAAATTAAGTTTTGCTCATGTGTACCAAGAAACATGTACAAGATTATTTATAGTGGCATTGTTCATAATACTTGAAGAAGAAACAATTCAAATGTCCACTTTTCAATGATTATATAGGCTGAGTGCAGTGGCTCACACCTGTAGTCCTAGCACTTTGGGAGGCTGAGGCCGGAAGATCATGTGAGCCCAGGTGTTACAGACTGCAGTGAGCTATGATTGCACTGATGCACTCCAGCATGGGCAAGAGCAAGACCTTGTTTCTAAAAAATAGGTAGTGGTATATTCATATTCTGGAATAGTGTAAAAAATGAAAAACTGAAGATAAATATATGGAGACAAATCCTCAAAATACTTTTGAATGAAAAAAATTGCAAACATGAATGAATCTCGAAAACATGCTGAGTGGGCTGGGCGTGGTAGCTCATGCCGGTAATCCCAGCACTTAGGGAGGCCGAGTTGGGCAGATAACACTTGAGGTCAGGAGTTCGAGACCAGACCAGCCAGCATGGTGAAACCCCATCTCTACTAAAAATACAAGAAAAAAATCCCAACTACTCGGGCCGCTGACGCAGGAGAATCCCTTGAACCCAGGTGGCAGAGGTTGTAGTGAGCTGAGATCAAACCACTGCACTCCAGCCTGGGTGACAGAGCGAGACTCTGTGTCACCAAAAACAAACAAAAAAACCATGCTGAGTGAAAAAAGCCAAAATGCCGTTCACAAAAGAATATGTACCATGTGCTTCCACCCCATTTATATGAAATTCTAGAACAGGCAGAACTGTAAAAGAGAGTACATCATGTTGCCTGGGCTGGGAGAGGGGAGATTTCCAGGTGATGAAAATATTCTTTATTTTGATTGACATGGTGGTGAAGGGGGTATGTTCATTTGTCAAACTCATCAATTTATATACATAAAATGAATGCATTTATTATACGTAAATTCAACTTCAATAAAATATATTTGAAAAATTTTGCCGGGTGCGGTGGCTCACGCCTGTAATCCCAGCACTTTGGGAGGCTGAGGCAGGTGGATCACCTGAGGTCAGGAGTTCAAGACCAGCCTGGCCAACACGGTGAAACCCCGACTCTACTAAAAATGCAAAAAAATTAGCTGGGCGTAGTGGTGTGTGCCTGTAATCCCAGCTACTCGGGAGGCTGAGGCAGGAGAATCACTTGAGCCCAGGCGGAGGTTGCAGTGAGCAGAGATCACACCATTGCACTCCAGCCTGGGTAACAGTGAGTCTCTGTCCCAAAAAAAAAAAAAAAAATTTAAGGCCAGGCGAGGTGGTTTACGCCTGTAATCCTGGCACTTTGGGAGGCCAAGGCAGGCTGATCATGTCAGCTCAGGAGTTCGAGACCAGCCTAGGCAATATGGGGAAACCCTGTCTCTATAAAAAGTTTAAAAACGGGCCAGGCGCAGTGGCTCACGCCTGTAATCCCAGCGCTTTGGGAGGCCGAGGCGAGAAGATCACAAGGTCAGGAGTTCGAGACCAGCCTGGTGAGCATGGTGAGATCCCATCTCTACGAAAAATACAAAAGTTAGCCTGGCATGGTGGCATGCGCCTGTAGTCCCAGCTACTTGGGAGGCTGAGGCAGGAGGGCAGGAGAATTGCTTGAACCCAGCAGGCAGAGGTTGCAATGAGCCAAGATCATGCCACTGCACTCCAGTCGGGGTGACAGAGCAAGACTCCATCTCAAAAAAGAAAATTTAATAATTAGCCATGCATGGTGGTGTGTGCCTGTAACCCCAGCTGCTCAGGAGGCTAAGGCAGAAGGATCACCTGAGCTCAGGAGGTGGAAGTTACAGTGAGCTGAGATTGTGCCATTGCAGTCCAGCCTGGGTGACAGAGTGTGACCCTGTCTCAAAAAAAAAATTTTTTTTTTAAAACAAGTTGCAGAGGGATTCTTAAAGTATTTTTCCATTTGTATCAAGTTGAAAACCAGGCAAAGCAAAGCATCTTTTTTAGGGTGACACGATAAAACAGTGAAGAAGTGTATGAGGATTGTTGACAAGGTTTGGGGTGGGGAGCATTCAATGAGGGATGGGCACACAAGACTTCAAAGTTAGTGGTAATGTTCCATTGCATAAACTGGATATTGGTTATAGGTGTTCATTATTATGATTTTTATAATTATTTAAAATGTACATCTGTTACCTGTATTTTGTGTATCTTATGTTTCACAATGGGAGTTTGTAAAAAGTTACAACAAAAAATTTATTTCCTGGGGCTCTGGTAACCCTCTTAGGTAAGAGAGATTAATATGAAACTGAAAATAGTAGTTGCTGTGGGGTAACTGAGAGGTGCTACCTTTAGTATCTTTTTTTTTTTTAGGAGACGTCTCGCTCTGTCCGCAGGCTGGAGTGCAGTGGCGCAATCTCGGCTCACTGCAAGCTCCGCCTCCCGGGTTCACGCCATTCTCCTGCCTCGGCCTCCTGAGTAGCTGGGACTACAGGCCCCCGCCACAACGCCCGGCTAATTTTTTGTATTTTTAGTAGAGACGGGGTTTCACCATGCTAGCCAGGATGGTCTCGATCTCCTGACCTCGTGATCCACCCGCCTCGGCCTCCCCAAGTGTTGGGATTACAGGCATGAGCCACAGCGCCTGGCCCCTTTACTATCTTTAAAATTTGTATACCATGAATTTCACTTGGCTATTTTAAAAAATATGTGTTAATTTTTTTTTAAAGTAGCTTCTAGCTAGGTGCGTACCTGTAATCCTAGCTGCTGAGAAGGCTGAGGCAAGAGAGGCTGGGCGCAATTGCTCACACCTATAATCCCAGCACTTTGGGAGGCCAAGGCAGGCGGATCACTTGAGGTCAGGAGTTTGAGACCAGCCTGGCCAACATGGTGAAACCCCTTCTCTACTAAGAATACAAAAATTAGCCAGACATGGTGGAACGCGCCTGTAATCCCAGCTACTATGGAGGCTGAGGCAGGAGAATTGCTTGAACCTGGGAGGCGGAGGTTGCAGTGAACTGAGATTGCGCCACTGCACTCCAGCCTGGGTGATAGAGCGAGACTGTGTCTCAAAAAAAAAAAAACAAATTGGAAATAATGTTGATGCTGTATAGCTTGAAGGATTTCTGGCACAAGTTAAAAGTTCTAGCTTAGAGATGTGCAGCTTGGAGAGGTTATTGGAAAACCCAATCACATTCTTTCCTAAATTCTTACCTCTTATCTGGTAATTTTATTAACTATGTGAGCATCTACTCTATTTCCGTTGTCTTAGTTGTTCATTAACTCTACCCCATTTTCACATTGGTGGAAAGCAGAGTACAGGGTAAATGATTGTGTATTCTTTCTTTATGTGAACAGGACTTGAAAGAGGAGATTGATATTCGACTCTCCAGGGTTCAGGATATCAAGTATGAGCCCCAGCTCCTTGCAGATGATGATGCTAGACTACTACAACTGGAAACCCAGGGAAATCAAAGTATGTGGCAAGCTGTTGGAATGCTTCAGTGAGGAGTCCTACAAGTCCAGAATTCCTTTTCTCTCAGAGTTGTCAAAAGCTGCTGGCAAAGCCTTAGTTATTCCTGTTATTGGATATATGTTAGATGCAGAGCCCATTTATTAGCTTGCTGGAGTTTGGGGAATTTTTTTTTTTCTTTTTTGAGATGGAGTTTTGCTCTTGTTGCCCAGGCTGGAGTGCAATGGTGCAATCTCCGCTCACTGCAACCTCCACCCCCTGGTTCAAGCAATTCTTCTGCCTCAGCCTCCTGAGTAGCTGGGATTACAGGCATGCGCCACCATGCCTGGCTAATTTTGTGTTTTTACTAGAGACAGGGTTTCTCCATGTTGGTCAGGCTGGTCTCAAACTCCTGACCTCAGGTGATCCGCCCACCTCAGCCTCTGAAAGTGCTGGGATTACAGGCGTGAGCCACCACGCCCAGCCTGGGGAATCTTTTTAGGTTTATGCCTAATACCAGTCTTTTCCTCAACAGGTTGCTACAACTATCTGTATAGGATGAAAGCTCTGGATGCCATTCGTACCTCTGGTAAGGGCTACCTGACAGGGTCCATTCTAGGATCCTGAAAGCCCACCTAGGAAACAGAGTAATGAACCCACTTTGTATGTTAGGATTTGTCCTTTCTGCACATCCCTGGCTAGTAGGAAATTCTAGAGTTTTGAAAGTACTGGATTAGAGATTTTGCTGAAGGAAATGATATAAGCAGGTTATTTTCCAAAGAGTCTGGGTGTTTTGTTTTTTAAAGTTCTTCTCTTGAGACCTTTAGTTTCATGACGTAGATGGTGGTAATTTGCTTGTTTTTCCACAAAGGACAGGTGGCACCTGCTTTTTCACTAAGCCCAAGATAGATTGTTCTTGAATTTTTTCCATTCTGTCAACACTTGTCGTATATGCTCTATCTCTATGAAAACAGTTTATATCTTAAACCTAGGATGGATGGGTAAGCAGAATGGTAAAATGTGTGATGACACTATCATGTGTCATTGATGTAGCTTAAAATTGTGGTGTTACCACCAAATGACCACTCAGGCACAGCTTTATACCTTTGGTCTCAATCAGAATCTCCCTCTAACTCAACTCGCTCATTTCATTAGACCTATTTCTTTTTATTTTTGAGACGGAGTCTTGCTCTGTTGCCCAGGCTGGAGTGCAGTAGCACGATCTTGGCTCACCACAACCTCCACCTCCTGGGTTCAAGCGGTTCTCCTGCCTCAGCCTCCCGAGTAGCTGGGATTACAGGTACCTACCACCATGCCCGGTTAATTTTTGTATTTTTAATAGGAACAGGGTCTCACCACGTTGGCCAGGCTGGTCTCAAACTCCTGACCTCAGGTGATCTGCCTGCCCCGGCCTCCCAAATTGCTGGAATTACAGGCGTGAGCCATTGCGCCCAGCTTCATTAGACCTATTTCTAAGTTTGGGGAATTAACTAGAAAGACTAAAGAATGGGCCAGGCGCAGTGGCTCATGCCTGTAATCCCAACACTTTGGGAGGGCGAGGCAGACAGATCACATGAAGCCAGGAGTTCAAGACCAACCTAGCCAACAAGGTGAAACCCTTTTGTATTTTTGTCTCTACTAAAAATACAAAAATAAGCCTGGCATGGTGGTGCACATCTGTAATCCCAGCTAATCAGGAGGCTGAGACTAGAGAATTGCTCGAACCTAGGAGGTGGAGGTTGCAGTGAGCCAAGATCACCGCCATTGCAGTCCAGCCTGGGTGACAGAGCAAGACTCCATCTCAAAAAAAAGACTAAAGAATGAGAGAAGGGATATCATTGTGCTGTTTTCTCCACAGAGATCCCATTTCATTCTGAAGGCCGGCATCCCCGTTCCTTAATGGGCAAGAATTTCCGCTCCTACCTGCTGGATCTGCGAAACACTAGTACGCCTTTCAAGGGTGTACGCAAAGCCCTCATTGATACCCTTTTGGATGGCTATGAGACAGCCCGCTATGGGACAGGGGTAAGCCAGTTTTTTCTTCAGGGCACTAAAGAGATCCTTCAGACTGAGAGATCCTCACTCTTCCTTTCTCTTTCCTAAGGTCTTTGGCCAGAATGAGTACCTACGCTATCAGGAGGCCCTGAGTGAGCTGGCCACTGCGTGAGTTTGGAGGGGAACGTGTCAGAGGGAGCTGGTATAGTAGTGTTGGACTGTTCCCACAGTGCAGTGACCTTCATAAAGCAATATAAACAAAATTCATGATACCATAAGAGTTGTCAGGTTCTAGACTATTAGATCAGTCTCTTACATTAGAAAGCAGATGCGGCCGGGCGCGGTGGTTCACGCCTATAATCCCAGCACTTTGGGAGGCCGAGGCGGGTGGATCATCTGAGGTCGGGAATCCGAGACCAGCCTGACCAACATGGAGAAACCCCGTCTCTACTAAAAATACAAAATTAGCCGGGCGTGGTGGCGCATGCCTGTAATCCTAACTACTTGGGAGGCTGAGGCAGGAGAATCTCTTGAACCCAGGAGGCAGAGGTTGCAGTGAGCCGAGATCGTGCCATTATACTCCAGCCTGGGCAACAAAAGTGAAACTCCGTCTCAAAAAAAAAAAAAGAAGAAGAAAAGAAAGCAGATGCAACTATACAAGCTAGTAAAAGAAGTTTTTACTTTTGTGTGCATTTTTCTTGTCTTTTGTTTAGCCCAATAAGATGTCAAAATTGGTGTAGCCTAGCAAAGGGAATAGTTTTTCAGCACACACAGGGATTCCTTCTCTTCAGAGTCTCAGTGTCCTTTTTGTGTCTTGGCCCAATAAAAGTAAGAATTAAATAACATCTATTTTTGGCCAGGCGCAGTGGCTCACGCCTGTAATCCCAGCACTTTGGGAGGCCGAGGAGGGTGGATCACAAGGTCAGGAGTTCAAGACCAGCCTGGCCAACATGGTGAAACATCGTCTTTACTGAAAATACAAAAATTAGCTGGGCATGCTGGCGGGTGCCTGTAATACCAGCTACTCGGGAGGCTGAGGCAGGAATCACTTGAACCCGGGAGGTGGAGGTTGCAATGAGCCGATATCATGCCATTGCCCTCCAGCTGGGGCGACAAGAGCAAGACTGTCTCAAAAAAAAAATAAAAATAAAAAATAAAAATCTATTTTTAATACCACTTAAAGCATTAGTAACCGTGTCTGAAACAAAGGCTATCACTATAGAGTCAGCTGTTGAGCATTTGTGTCACAGGAGAGGATTCATGGCTTTTGTTTGGGAATGTTTTTAATACACACTAAACATAGTCTCGTATTTTCATGCAAATGTTAAAATCAAAGTTCTTGGCGAGAAAGGAAAGCCAATCTAGAATAAAAACTTAGGCCGGGCACAGTGGCTCACACCTGTAATCCCAACACTGGGAGGCCGAGGCAGTGGATCATCTGAGGTCAGGAGTTCAAGACCAGCTTAACCAACATGGTGAAACCCCATCTCTACAAAAATACAAAAATTAGCCGGGCATGATGGCGCGCGCACCTGTAATGCCAGCCACTCAGGAAGGTGAGGCAGGAGAATCGCTTGAACCTGGGACGTGGAGGTTGCAGTGAGCCAAGATCGCGCCATTACACTCCAGCCTGGGTGACAGAGTGAGACTCCATCTCAAACTAATAATAAAAAGTTGGTTACCAGCCATAAAAATAATCTGTTTTCTGCTATGTTGAATATTGCTCTTTCTCAAGAGCTTAGGGGGTATGTCTCTCCTGTCTGCTCTCTGTCCCTAAAAATGAGCTACTTTGTCTTAAAAGATGAAAGGTCCAAGGCCTGGAGCAGTGGCTCACGTCTATAATCCTAGCACTTTGGGAGGTCAAGGTGGGTGGATCACTTGAGGCCAGGAGTTGGAGACCAGCCTGGCCAACATGACAAAACCTCATCTCTACTAAAAATACAAAAATTAGCCTGGTGTGGTGGCACGTGCCTGTAATCCCAGCTACTCCAGAGGCTGAGGCAGGAGAATTGCTTGAACCCAGGAAGCAGAGGTTGCAGTGAGCTGAGATTGTGCCACTCCAGCGTGGGTGACAGAGCAAGAGTCTGTCTCAAAAAAAAAAAAGATGAAAAGTCCTAGTAAAAACTGCTTAGAAAGCCAGCTGCAATGGCGAACTTGTAATCCCAACACTTCGAGAGGCTGAGATGGGTGGATTACTTGAGCCCAGGAGATTGAGACTGACCTGGGCATCATAGCGTAACCCTGTCTCTACTAAAAATACAAAAATTAGGCTGGGTGTGGTGGCTCACGCCTGTAATCCCAACACTTGGAGAGGCCGAGGCGGGCGGTTCATGAAATCAGGAGAGCGAGACCATCCTGGCTAACACGGTGAAAACCAGTCTCTACTAAAAATACAAAAAAAAAAATTAGCCGGGCGTGGTGGCGGGTGCCTGTAGTCCCAGCTACGTGGGAGGCTGGGGCAGGAGAATGGCATGAACCCAGGAGGCGGAGCTTGCAGTGAGCCAAGATCGAGCCACTGCACTCCATCCTGGGCAACAGAGCGAGACTCCATCTCAAAAAAAAATTAGCTGGGAGTGGTGGCGACCACCTGTAGTCCCAGCTACTGAGGAGCTGAGGTGCGTGTATCACTTGTGCCTGGGAGGCAGAGGTTGCAGTGAGCCAAGATCATGCCACTGCACTCTGACCTGGGCAACAGAGTGAGATACTGTCTCAAAAAAAAAAAAAAAAAAAAAAAAAACTGCTTGGAGCACTAATGAAAATGAACATGTAGAAAGGCTGGAAAAGGGCATTTGTTCTAGAAGTCAGCAGAAGCCTGTTGAAAATTCACTTCCTTTGAAAGATAAATACTAGATGATTCCAGTTATATGAGATACCTAGGTAGTCAAACTCACAGACAGAAAGTAGAATGATGGTTGCAGGGGCTGGAGAGTGGGGAAAATAGGGAGTTGTTCAGTGGGTATAGTTTCAGTTTTGCAAGATGAAAATGTTCTGGAGGTTGGTTGCACAACACTGAATGTACTTTACTGAACCATACATTTAAAAATGCTTAAGATGGTAAATTTTATGTTACATGTATTTTACCACAATCTTTTTAAAATTATTTCTGAAGGCCAGGCATGGTGGCTCATGGCTGTAATCCCAGCACTTTGGGAGGCTGAGGCGGGTGGATCACCTGAGGTCAGAAGTTCAAGACCAGCCTGGCCAACATGGTGAAACCCCGTCTCTACTAAAAATAGAAAAATTAGTTGGGCATTGTGGTATGCACCTGCAATCCCCAGCTACTTGGGAGGCTGAGACAGGTCGCTTCAACCTAGGAGGCAGAGGTTGCAGTGAGCCAAGATTGTGCCACTGCACTGCAGCATGGGCAACAGAGAAAGACTCTTTCTCAAAAACAAAAAGTTATGTTTGATTTGTAGTTTTTAGGAATGTTTAATGGGTATAGTGAAAAGTATAGGCTTTGAAATCTGACAAACTTAGGTTTGAATCCCAGGTCTGTCACTTACTAGCTTTGTGATTTGTGACCTCATACAAGCTAATTATTGGACCCTTAGTTTCCCAATCTGCAAAACAAGGTGATAACCTATATAGGGGTTACCTGTCTCTCAAAAAAGAGCTTGAGTCAGAGGCAAGAACTCTGAGAAATTGGTTTCCCTGCTGCTAGTTGTATGAGTAGGTGTGTGTCAGGGCACCCAAACAGGGCCTTTATTCTGTCACCCAGGCTGGAGTGCTGCTACTTTTTTAGGGTGTGTGTGAGAGAGAGAGAGACAGGGTCTCGCTCTGTCACCCAGACTGGAGTGGCACAGTCATGGCTCACTGCAGCCTCGAATTCTGGGTTCAAGCGATCCTCCTGCCTCAGCCTCCTGAGGAACCAGGACTACAGGTGCTTGCTACCATACCTGGCTAATTTTTTGCAGAGATAGAGTCTCTCTTTGTTTCCCAGACTGGTCTCAAACTCCTGGGCTCAAGCGATCTCTGGCCTCTGGCCTCTGCCTCCTGAAGTGCTGGGATTACAGGTATAAGTGACCATGCCCAGCCTCTCTGCTACTTTTTTTTTTTTTTTTTTTTGAGATGGAGTCTTGCTCTGTCACCCAGGCTAAAGTGCAGTGGCGCAATCTTGGCTTGGAACCTCTGCCTCCTGGGTTCAAGTGATTCTCTTGCCTCAGCCTCCTGAGTAGCTGGGATTACAGGCACCCCCCACCACGCCCAGCTAATTTTTGTATTTTTAGTAGAGACGGGGTTTCACCATGTTGGCTAGGCTGGTCTCGAACTCCTGACCTCAAGCAGTCCACCTGCCTGGGCCTCCCAAAGTGCTGGGATTACAGGTGTGAGCCACCGCGCTCAGCCTCTCTGCTATTTTTAAGCTACTAGATGGGGTTTTAGTAACTAGTTTACAAAATAGGACAGATAGGACACAAATAACTAGTTGTGACTATTGTTGCATTTATGGCCCGGGATAAGCCCTGATTTCTTTGATTAGTCCTCATTCTGTCAATGACCTCCCCTCTCTGTTCTTCAGGGTTAAAGCACGAATTGGGAGCTCTCAGCGACACCACCAGTCAGCAGCCAAAGACCTAACTCAGTCCCCTGAGGTCTCCCCAACAACCATTCAGGTGACATACCTCCCCTCCAGTCAGAAGAGTAAACGTGCCAAGCACTTCCTTGAATTGAAGAGCTTTAAGGATAACTATAACACATTGGAGAGTACTCTGTGATGGAGCTGAAGGACTCTTGCCGTAGATTAAGCCAGTCAGTTGCAATGTGCAACACGGGCTGCTTGCCGGGCCGCCCTTGCAACATCTGGCTCAGCAGGCCCAGACTGTATCCATCCAAGTTCCCGTTGTATCCAGAGTTCTTAGAGCTTGTGTCTAAAGGGTAATTCCCCAACCCTTCCTTATGGGCATTTGTAGAACGTTAGCTAAGACTATTTTCCCCCAGTAGCGCTTTTTTCTGGATTTGCATTCAGGTGTTATTCTTGATGTTTCTGTCAAAGCTTCTTAAAAATCTTCACTTGGTTTCAGCCATAGTTCACCTTCCCTGTTCCAGGTTTATTTAATTCCAAAGGTGAGAGTTGGAGTGAGATGTCTTCCATATCTATACCTTTGTGCACAGTTGAATGGGAACTGTTTGGGTTTAGGGCATCTTAGAGTTGATTGATGGAAAAAGCAGACAGGAACTGGTGGGAGGTCAAGTGGGGAAGTTGGTGAATGTGGAATAACTTACCCTTGCGCTCCACTTAAACCAGATGTGTTGCAGCTTTCCTGACATGCAAGGATCTACTTTAATTCCACACTGTCATGAATAAATTGAATAAAAGGGAATGTTTTGGCACCTGATATAATCTGCCAGGCTATGTGACAGTAGGAAGGAATGGTTTCCCCTAACAAGCCAATGCACTGGTCTGACTTTATAAATTATTTAATAAAATGAACTATTATTAAATAAAACATATGAATCAGTCCTTTATAGTTGTCTTTTAATAAAACAGGCATTTGATAATGTTATCTGCACATTTCTAAGAGGGTATAGGGCATGAGGATTTGCCTCCAGAGAATTGGTGGGACTGTGTGCATACCCTGGACCTACGACCATACGGATACTCCTTGGGACCCTAGCACAAGAAATCCTAAAATCAGGACTGTGGCCCTTGCTCATAGATGCCTGTGTCACCAACAGAATGCTGCAGAACAAGGATTCTCTCAAGGTTTCTGGGGCAACAGGCCAGGTGGCCAATCAACTCCTAGGCCCAGGGTTATTGTTGGAGGTGTAAATGTTACTATGACTACTGAAACCTTGGTTACTGAACTAAACAGAAAGAAGAGTCTGTCAGTCTCCTCAGACTGTATCAAGCAAATCTATAGACATGTCTGTGGAAAAGATGACAAAAGTAGAAGAGGTATGCAGAGTTGGAAGGAGGGGCTGGGTTGAAGTTTGATGAGGTTTCCAGATCAATTTACTATAAGTGCACCTTTTACTGGGAAAGGCTTTTGATGTAACAAGGGTATAATGTAGTTAGTAACAGGAGTGGGAGGCTATGTGTAGTACATAGTAGGTATTCAAATATGTGTTCCATCCAACCCCTGCATGTTTTCTTTGATCCATTCTGAAAGTAGAGCTTTCCTCTCCCTATTTCCCCCTAGGAAATTGCTTTCTCAAAAAGGTCTATGTGGCTGGGCGCGGTGACTCACGCCTGTAATCCCATCACTTTGGGAGGCTGAGGCGGGTGGATCACCTGAGGTCAAGAGTTCGAGACCAGCCTGACCAACATGGAGAAACCCCGTCTCTACTAAAAAATAGAAAATTAGCCCGGCGTGGTGGTGCATTCCTGTAATTTCAGCTACTCGGAGGCAGAGGCAGGAGAATCGCTTGAACTCGGGAGGCGGAGATTGCAGTGAGCTGAGATCGCGCCACTGCACTCTGGCCTGGGCAACAAGAGCAAAACTCTGTTTCAAAAAAAAAAAAAAAAAAAAAGGTCTGTCTCTCATTAGAATAGAGGTTCTGGAGACTGAGGCAGATCAACAGAACTACCTTTTCTTGCAGAGTTTTCAAAGGGCCATGGGACTTAAGAAGACGGTCAACAGGTAATCTGCTTCTATCCCCTCCCTTTACCTTTCAGCTTGACCTTTCCACTCTGCTGTCCTCCCTGAGCCACTTCCCAACTCTGCTGCATCTCTTTAGGGGCTCATCAAGAAGGAAAACAGATGCAGAAGGGGTGAGAAGCAGCCTTGTCCTCAAAGCAAATGAGATCAGCCTCTTAGTGACCACTAGGTTAGGTGATACAGATTGGTTTTTATTTTCCCCTGCCTCTCATTCTCTGGAGAAAAATTGAAGCATGTTTTTGTTTTCTTTTTTTATCAAGAATTCAAGTATTTGTTGCCTGGCTTTGTATTAATTATGTGGTTGGTAGTGCAGTATTTGTTGAACCAGTGAATGAGAAGATTCACAAGACTGGGCTACGTATCCTTTTCACCCTGATGAGCTTTTGAAAAAACTAATGCAGCCGGGTGCGGTGGCTCACGCCTGTAATCCTAGCACTTTGGGAGGCCGAGGCGGGAGGATTCCCTGAGCTCAGGAGTTCAAGACCAGCCTGGGCAACATGGTGAAATCCTGTCTCTACTAAAATACAAAAGAAATTAGCCAGGCATGGCAGTGTGCGCCTGTAGTCTCAGCTACTTGGGAGGCTGAGGCAGGAGAATTGCTTGAACTTAGGAGGCGGAGGGTGCAGTGAGCCAAGATCACACCACTGCACTCCAGCACTCCAGCCTGGGTGACAGAGCAAGACTCTGTCTCTACAAAAAAAAAAAAAAAAAACACTGATGCAAGCCTGGCATGGTGGTTCACACCTATAATCCCAGCACTTTGGGAGGCCGAGGCAGGGGGATTGCTTGAGCCCAGGAGCTCGAGACCAGCCTAGGCAACATAGGAAAACCCTGTCTCTACCAAAAAAATTAAAATTAGCCAGGTGTGGTGGTGCATGCCTGTAGTCTCAGCCACTCAGGAGACTGAAGCAGGAGGATCAGTTGAGCTCAGGTCAAGTGATGCCACCACTGCATTCCAGCCTGGGTGAGAGAGGAAAACCCTGTCTCAAAACAAAACAAAATGGGCTGGGCACATTGGCTCATGCCTGTAATCCCAGCACTTTGGGAAGCCAAGGCGGGTGGATTGCTTGAGCTCAGGAGTTCGAGACCAGCCTGGGCAACATGGCAAGACCCCCATCTCTACCAAAAAACTTAATTTAAATAAATAAATAAGCACTGATGCCTAGTTCTTAACCCTAGGAGTTTCTGGTTAAAGTGGTCTGAAATGGGATAGGAGAAGCCTTTTTTTTAAGGTTTCATGGGTTATATCCAGAGCTAGCAAGGATGTGAAGAAACAAGAACACATATGATTTTAATAGGAGTCTAGGTTGATACAGCCATGTTTACAAAGGCAGTTTGATAAAATATATCAATTTAAATTTACATATCCGTTGAACTGGCAAAAATAGGAATTTATCTTAAATATACATACTTGGAAAAGCACTAGAAGGTACATACACAAGAATGTTCATGACTATTGCTTATATTTATTTATTTATTTATTTATTGAGACGGAGTTTCGCTCTTGTTGCCCATGCTGGAGTGCAGTAGCACGATCTCAGCTCACTGTAACCTCCGCCTCCCGGGTCTAAGCAATTCTCCTGCCCCAGCCTCCCGAATAGTTGGGATTACAGGCGCCCGCCACCACACCTGGCTAATTTTTGTATTTTCAGTAGAGTCAGAGTTTCACCACGTTGGGGTTTCGCCATGTTGGCCAGGCTGTTCTTGAACCCCTGACCTCAAGTAATCCTCCTGTCTTGGCCTCCCAAAGTGCTGGAATTATAGGCGTGAGCCACCACGCCCGGCCTGATTACATGTTTTTTAAAAAAGAAGATGTACTTCCCAGTTTATGATAGAAACATTTTCTGAAAACATTCACAAGTAGCTGGGTGTGGTGGCTCATACTTGTAATCCCAGCACTTTGAGAGACCAAGGCAGAGGATCACCTGAGCACAGGAGTTTGAGACCAGCCTGGGTAACATGGTGAGACTCTGTCTCTACAAAAAAAAACAAAAATTAGCCAGGCACACACACCTGTTGTCCCAGCTATTTAGACGGCTGAGGTAGAAGGATTGCTTGAGCCTAAGAGGTTGACATTGTAGTGAGCCATAATCACACACTGCACTCCAGCCTAGGCAACAGAATGAGACCCTGTCTCAAAAAAATATATATGCATAAGTTAGCTGGGCGTGGTGGCACACGCCTGTAATCCCAGCTACCCAGGAGGCTGAGGCAGAAGAATTGCTTGAACCTGGGAGGCAGAGGTTGCAGTAACCAGAGATCGCACCACTGCACTCCAGCCTGGGCGACAGAGCAAGACTCTGACTCGGAAAAAAAAAAAAGTAAAAACTACAGTCATTCCCAACAAAGTGTGTATATATATATATATATATATATTTGCCCAGAGATAACAACTTTTTTTTTTTTTTTTTGAGGCAGAGTCTCCCTAAGACAGAGTCTTACTCCACCACCCAGGCTAGAGTGCAGTGGTGCGATGTCGGCTCACTGCAACCTCCATCTCCTGGGTTCAAGTGACTCTCGTGCCTCAGCCTCCTGGGGAGCTGGGATTACAGGTGTGTGGCACCACGCTCGGCTAATTTTTGTATTTTTAGTAGAGATGGGGTTTCACCACGTTGGCCAGACTGTTCTTGAACTCCTGGCCTCAAGTGATCCACCCACCTCAGCCTCCCAAAGTGCTGGGATTACAGGCATAAGCCATTGCACCCAGAAAGTTTTTAGTTTTCACTTAATGTATTTGTTTTCTTTCTTTCTTTTTTTTTTTTTTTTGAGATGGAGTCTTGCTCTGTCGCCCAGGCTGGAGTGCAGTGGCGCCATCTCGGTTCACTGCAAGCTCCGCCTCCTGGGTTCATGCCATTCTCCTGCCTCAGCCTCCCGAGTAGCTGGGACTACAGGCACCCGCCACTGCGCCCAGCTAATTTTTTTATATTTTTAGTAGAGACGGGGTTTCACGGTGTTAGTGAGGATGGTCTCCATCTCCTGACCTCGTGATCCGCCCACCTCGGCCTCCCAAAGTGCTGGGATTACAGGCGTGAGTCACCGCAGCTGGCCTCACTTAATGTATTTCTGTGTGGATTCAATTTTTTCAACATGTGGAAAATGTACTTTTGATTTTTTAAAAATGCCAACAGTAGATATATGTACATGCATGATGTATATTTATATTCTTTCTATATATTAAAAAACTTAAAACTGGCCTGGCATGGTGGCCCACTCCTGTAATCCCAGCACTTTGGGAGGCTGAGGCAGGCTGATCACTTGAGGTCAGGAGTTTGAGACCAGCCTGGCCAACATGGCAAAACCCGATCTCTACTAAAAATTTAAAAATTAGCAGCCAGGCGCTGTGGCTTACACCTGTAATCCCAGCACTTTGGGAGACTGAGACAGGTGGATTACATGAGGTCAGGAGTTCAAGACCAGCCTGGCCAACATGGTGAAACTCTGTCTCTACTAAAAATACAAAAATTAGCTGGGCGTGGTGGCACGCACCCATAATCTCAGCTACTCGGGAGTCTGAGGCAGGAGAATTGCTTGAGCCCGGGAGACAGAGGCTGTAATGAACCGAGATTGCGCCACTGTACTCCAGCCTGGCTGACAGAGCGAGACTCTGTCTCCAAAAAAAAAAAATTACCTGGGCGTGGTGGCTGGCGCCTGTAATCCCAGCTACTCAGGAGGATGAGGCATGAGAATTGCTTGAACCTGGGAGGCAGAGGTTGCAGTGAGCCAAGATTGGGCCATTTTGCTCTGGCCTGGGCGACTGAGTGAGACTATTTCTCAAAAAAAAAAAAAAAAAAATTAAAACTTCAATGAAGATTCCAGTCTAGCCAGGGCTGAGAATCAGTAGTATGATGGAAGGGATATTAGCTTTAGAGAAATTGGATTTGGGGCCAGGCGAGGTGGCTCATACCTGTAATCCCAGCACTTTGGGATGCTGAGTCAGGCGGATCACCTGAGGTCAGGAGTTCGACACCAGCGTGGCCAACATGGTGAAACCTCGTCTCTACTAAAAATACAAAAATTAGCCAGGTGTGGTGGCACATGCCTATAGTCCCAGCAACTCAGGAGGCTGAGGCAGGAGGATCACTTGAACCCTGGAGGCGGAGATTGCAGTGAGCCAAGATTGTCTCACTGTACTCCAGCCTGGGTGACAGAGTGAGACTGTCTAAAAAAAAAAGAAGTTGGATTTGAGTCCCAGGTCTGCCATTAAGTGACCTTGAGCATCTCACAACTTTTAGTTTCCTTATCTGTATTATGTAAAAATTAATGCCTATGGGCCGGGTGCAGTGGCGCATGCTACTCGAGAGGCTGAGGCAGGAGAATCGCTTGAACCTGGGAGGTGGAGGTTGCAGTGAGCCAAGATCACGCCATTGCACTCCAGCCTGGGCAACAAGAGCAAAACTCTGTCTCAAAATAAATAAATAAATAAAATAACACCTATGCCACATAGTTATTGTAATGATTAAATGATATTATGTACTTAATACATACTAGGTTCTAAATTACCCTTTTAAGGATTTTACAGTCTTCTAACAGTGGGGCAGAGGTTCCAGGTGAAGAAACAGTCTTGGGCCAGGCGTGGTGGCTCACACCTGTAATCCCAGCACTCTGGGAAGCCGAGGCAGGTGGATCACCTGAGGTCAGGAGTTCAAGATCAGCTTGACCAACATGGAAACCCTATCTCTACTAAAGATACAAAAAATTAGCTGGGCATGGTGCCAGGCGCCTGTAATCCCAGCTACTTGGGAAGCTAACGCAGGGGAATTGCTTGAACCTGGGAGGCAGAGGTTGCAGTGAGCCGAGATTGCGCCACTGTACACCAGCCTGGGCAAAAAGAGTGAAACTCTGTCTCAAAAAAAAAAAAAGAAAAGAAAAGAAAAAAGAAACAGCCTCACTCTATGGGGTTTTTGTCTCTACTCCTAACTCTAACCCACCCATTCAATCCCCACCTCTGTACCTGGAGCAGGTGGCGAAATTCACATACTCACTGTCTGTGGCAAATGACATTAGGCCAGAGAAGAAACCCATATGCCACCCTAAGGATGCAGGACACCATGGTACAGGAATTGGCACTGGCCAAAAAGCAACTACTAATGGTGAGTTCTAGCAGGGCAACCTGAAGTCTCATTCACTACTGCTCTGTGCCTTTGCCCACTGAGTTTTCCAAGCTCTTAGTGTGTGTCATTGCACATTTATCTTGTTTGCCTCTAGGTTTTCAGCATTACACCAGAGCAACACAACTCTAACTCCATTGCCAAAACTCTTTTTCATTAAGTGATTCTTTGCATCCACCTTACAGGTGGCAGGCACATGTTAAAGTCCCAGAGTATACTCTAGTTCCTGCTCCTTTCATCTTGGTGAGACTCAAAACTGCCTCTTAGATTGGGTGTGGTGGCTCAGGCCTGTAATCCCAGCACTTTGGGGGGCCAAGATGGGCAGATCGCTTGAGCCCAGGAGTTCAAGACCAGCTTGACCAACATGCCAAAACCATGTCTCTACTAAAAACACAAAAATTGGCCGGGCATGGTGGCACTTGCCTATAATCCCAGCTACTTGGGAGGCCGAGGCATGAGAATCGCTTGAACCGAGGCAGAGGTTGCAGTGAGCTGAGATTGTGCCACTGCACTCCAGCCTGGGCTACAGATTAAGACTTAGTCTCAAAAAAAAAAAAAAAAAACTGCCTCTTAGTGTGTAGCACTTGCCTCTCGGTACCTGTCTCTCTCCCGGGGTCCCCACTTGGTGTCATGTAACCATCTTTGTATCCCAGTTACTTAGTAGAGTTCCTGTTTCATGGTCTGTTCTCAGCAAGTATTTACTGAACATAGGGCTTTGCCTGTGGAGAAAAAAACTGGATAGGCTTCCCTCCGCTGGTTCAGCCTCTCTGCTACCACCCAGCTTTATGTCACAGCTAAGTCCAGCTCCAAGAGAACACAAATAATGGGAAAGCAACTAGGAAGAAAGAATAAGAAAGGGTGGTAAACAGAGGCAAACAACACTCTATTCTGCCCTCTCCACCAGGTCCGTCAAGCTGCCCTGCACCAGCTGTTTGAAAAGGAGCATCAGCAGTACCAGCAGGAACTAAATCAGATGGGCAAAGCTTTTTATGTAGAGAGATTCTGATGGCATCCAAAACACTGTTCTTCCATTCTCAACATGCCTGCTAACCTAGCCTTCTAGAACACCTACCACCTTGAACCTCCTTCCCAAAACATACCTGGATCTTGCTATCTGCCAGGGACTTAAGACAGTGCTCCCACTCTCACTTCTCCACTCTCTTGTTAATCCTTTGCCGCTATTTGGGAAACATGAAACAACAGTAACAACAAGAGTGACGCCTTGTGGTCATAGTGGGATTTACTGTGTTGATGCAAGGGGGCAGGGGTGGGGAGGCGTGGACAATGCGAGTTGAGAACCCTGACTTGGTATAACAAATAAAGTTACTTCTTAAAGGCTCAAACTTAGACCACTGGGCTCATTCTTTCAGGTCTAAATCTTGATTTGTTTCAAAAGTGCTTGTTTTTCAGCTACTGTAATCTTAACTTCCTGGATTTCACTCGCCACCTCTCAGATATCACTTTCACTTATCTTTTATTTATATTTGGACAAATTGCTCTGAATGTGGCTATTAATCTACAGACACCGCAGTGCTTGAGTGAGGAGGCCTGCATTTTGGGTTTTGAGTCAGCTAGTTATTGTGAAACTTTGGACAAGTTTCTTTCCACTGGGCCTGGATTCCCACCTATGCCAAGAAAGAGGATTCCAAACTTAAATGTCTCCAGGGGTCAGGCAGGTAATGTTACAGTTGTAAGGAAATAAGGAGTGGTGGGATTTGTAGGGGGCTGGAAAGAGCAGTCAAAATAAAGGCACTCAAAATTCTGAAAAATTCTGAAAAGTACTGATTGACCATGTGCATCGTATGAAGGCCATAGACAACTTTACTTACAAGGGTCCACTTTACAGGCTGGGCGAGGTGGCTCACACCTGTAATCCCAGCACTTTGGGAGGCTGAGACAGGTGGATCACCTGAGGTCAGGAGTTCAAGACCAGCCTGGCCAACCATGGCCAAAATGGTGAAACCCCATCCCTACTAAAAATACAAAAAATTAACCCAGCATGGTGGCAGTCACTTGTAATCCCAGCTACTCAGGAGGCTGAGGCAGGAGAATTGCTTGAACCCAGGAGGCAGAGATTGCAGTGAGCTGAGATCATGTCATTGAACTCTAGCCTGGGTGACAGCAAGACTCCATCTCAAAAATAAAAAGGGTCCACTTTACATGTGAATGACATCCCAAGCCAGAGAGACCCCCATTTCACAGCCAGTGACAGCTGTAGGAATACACCATGAGTCCCTGAATATACTCCCTGAACACACCATCGCTCCCTGATGTAAATGCCATTATACATTACTTTGCCCTGTGCTCTCACCTTGCTGTTGGCATCCTCACTGGTCACTTATGCTGTCCACATGATATTTTCCTGACCTTAACTTTGTGCCTTTGTCTCCACTGCAAAACTCATACCCTTCCCTCCAACCCAAGTCTGTCTCCATCCTTCAGTCTCCTACTGAATCCCCCATTTTTCTTCTAGCTGTCAGAGCTTCTTCCTCTGCCCCTACACATCCCACTGATCAAGAGGCAGTAGAGTATAAAAATAAGAGCACAGGCTTTGAAGTCAGGTGTGGGTTCAAATTCTGGCTTCACCTCTTTAATTCTTGTGTCATCATATGGAAGTGATTTAGCTTAACTGGCCTCAATTTCCTCTTCCGGGCCGGGCGTGGTGGCTCATGCCTATAATCCCAGCACTTTGGGAGGCCGAGGCAGGTGGATCACCTGAGGTCAGGTGTTCAAGACCACCCTGCCCAATGTGCTGAAACCCTGGCTCTACTAAAAATACAAAAATTAGCCAGGTGTGGTGGCAGGCCCCTGTAATCCCAGCTACTTGGGAGGCTGAGGCAGGGGAATTGCTTAAACCCAGAAGGCAGAGGTTGCAGTGAGCCAAGATTGTGCCATTGCGCTCCAGCCTGGGTGACAGAGCAAGACTCCATCTCAAAAAAAAAAAAAAAAATTTCCTCTTTTCAAAATTAGGACAATACCCATCTCATAGGCTCATTTGAAGAATTAAATAAGATAATGTATAAGCCCAGTGCTTGGCACACAGTAGGTATCCTCCATATTCTCCCTCAGGAGATTTCTCTGTGACCCAGGTCCTCAAGAGGTTGCTTGCTGACCTCTAGGCCAGCCCTCTTATCCAATCAAATATCATTCTCCACCCATGCCCATTCCTCTGTCTGTGCTACATATCCGATACTCAACCCCCAACTCCCACCACCTCTGCTTCCCAAACCCTCTTATCTTTAGTCAGTAACTACTCATGAGTGCTTACACACCAGATGACATGGAATTCACAGCCTAGTTGGAGAGGCAGGCACTGAACAAGTAACGACAAATATGGTGTAAGTTTTATAGGAGACAAAACATGTGACCTGGATCTGACCCAGAAACCTGAGACTGAGTCGCCCATTCCTTCTGTCTGCCTGTGTCCTCCCCTACCCTCTATTTTCTGAAGCTTCATCTCACCTTCGCTTTTTTTTTTTTTTTTTTTTTTGAGACAGAGTCTCGCTCTGTCACCCAGGCTGGAGTGCAGTGGTGCAATCTCGGCTCACTGCAACCTCCCCCTCCCGGGTTCAAGCGATTCTCCTGTCTCAGCCTCCTGGGTAGCTGGGACTATAGGCGCCCACCACCACGCTTGGCTAATTTTTGTATTTTTAGTAGAGATGGGGTTTCACCATATTGGCCAGGCTGGTCTTGAATTCCTGACATTGTGATCCACTCACCTCAGTCTCCTAGAGTGCTGGGATTACAGGCATGAGCCACCGCACCCAGCCTTTTTTTTTATTATTATTATTTTTTGAGACATTCTCGCTCTGTTGCCCAGGCTGGAGTGCAGTGGTACAATCATGGCTCACTGCAGCTTCGACCTCCTGGGCTCAAGCAATACCCCCTCCTCAGCCTCCTGAGTAGCTGGGACCACAGGCACATGCCACCATATCTGGCTTTTTTTTGTTTTTTTTTTTGTAGAGATGGGGGGGGGGTCTCACTATGTTGCTCAGGCTGGTCTCGAACCCTTGGGCTTAAGCAATCCTCTTCCTTGGCCTCCCAAAGTGCTAGGATTATAGGCATGAGCCAAATAGCCAGCTGCTCCTTCACTTTTTTTTTTTTTTAGACGGAATCTCTCTTGTCACCCAGGTGCAGTGCAGTGCAGTGGCGCGATCTTGACTCACTGCGACCTCTGCCTCCCGGGTTCAAGCGATTCTCCTGCCTCAGCCTCCCAAGTAGCTGGGACTACAGGCGCCCACCACCACACCTGGCTAATTTTTTTGTATTTTTAGTAGAGGCAGGGTTTCACTACGTTGGCCAGGCTGGTCTCAAACTCCTGACCTCATGATCCGCCTGCCTCGGCCTCCCAAAGTACTGGGATTACAGGTGTGAGCCACCGCACCCGGCCTGCACCTTCACTTTTTAAATCTTCCCCCATATTTATCTCCCAGGCCGCTTATTGCTTCTTTTACACAGGCAGTATATTTTGGCATTAGGAGAACAGGCTTTAACATTGGACAGATCTGGGTTTCAGTGCTGGCTCTGTCACTGACTGCATGGCCTTGTGCAAATTATTTTAATTTTCTGGGTTACAGTTCCTTATGCTGTATGTAAAAAGGGAGATAATGCCTAATTCATTGGGTTGCTCTGGGGATTAAATAAAGCACTTAGCAGCAAGTAGCACAAAATGTCCAATAAATGGTAACCCATAATGATGTTTTCTTGCTCCTATGATAGTTTTTTTCCTTCATTCCTTTCCATTACCTGGGCTTCCCTTACCTCCAACCAGACTCCCTCACCAACTCCTTCTATTTTTCTATTCTTCTTTCCTCTGTTCATCTGATCCCACAGAATGCCCCATCCCCTCTGCCTTGATCCCTGACCTTGGCCTCTTCCCCCAGGGCTTGTCAGTGCCAGGCTGGCTCCAGTATTGGCAGGTTGGCCCCCTACAGAGCCCATCTCTTCTGATCCTCTCTGTCTATTCTGTCTGCTCTCATAACATCACCCCATCATACCCATTCAGCCCCTCTTCCCTCTGTGGCGAATGCTATAACCAGCTCCTCTGGCTCAGAGGAACTCAATCCTGTTTGAAATGGCTGCATAGTAGATATTTCCAGGAGAGCTAAACGGCTTTCATCAAAGGCCATCTGATGTTTCTGCCTAGGTATGCCATACAAACTCTCCTTCCAAGACAGCTGCTTCTCCTCTGCATCCATATTCCCAGTCTGCCTCTCTGTTCCTCTAGTGCCCCAAACATTAAAGTCCTTTCATTCCTGCTAATCTCTTTCCCAGCCTCTCTTCCTCCAGCTTCTGATTCTTGAATGTGGGTAAGCTTCTCAGAGAAGGGAACTAGAACTTGAGGGGTTAAGGGTAAGAAGGGAGAGCAAGAAAGTACAAATTACATACACATCCCCTTTAGGAGCCAAAAAGGAACAAAGACATAAGACAACATCACTGATGCCTACCTTGGGGCCTGTATATGCCGATGTTAGTCTTCCCCTGAAAGGCAAGAGCCACACAACAGGAATTGACTGGGGCTTGGGACAAGCTATCGATCTAGATCAAGGACACTGTGGAGTTGGTATATGCTGGGGGTTGGGGTGGGTGTCTGGAATGGGAACAAGGACACATGGAACAGGCCTAGGGGCTGAAGCAGAGTGTCCTTCTCCCACCCCCACACTTCCACTCAAGCCCCCCAGCCCCCAATGCAGCTATAACTTGGGCTCTTTTCTGCCACAGTGGAGAGAAGCATCTGCCTGCCACATGACATTCAACAGACCTGATTCTCTCCAAAAGAGAAATCCCCCATATGGGAATCCAGCTGGATTCCTGTGAGGGAAGACCCTTGGAGAACGCAGCCTGGAGTTCTGGTAAAAAGCACTAGAAGAGGAGAGGACTCCTGTGGACTGCAGGCTGCTTCCTGGCAGAAGTTTCCTCTCTTACCCTCAATCTAAAGCCTTAGTTTCAATTCTGCCAGGCAAGGTGGGGAACTGTAAGTCTTCTCTTCTGGAGCCCACGATGGAGCTTGCCAGGGAGATAAGTTATTCTTCTGTTCTGGACATCCAAGGGTGACTTTAAGGAGGATGCCTGGAGGACATGGGGAGAAGGTGAGAAGGGTTAAGCTGGCAGAAAGGGGAAGCCAAGCATCTGCAGCACTCAAGAGCAGGACGATGCCAGGATGGTGCCTTCTGAACGGACCTCAGTAGTCTTGTGGGGGTGATCTGGGAAGGTTAGGAGTTCTGTTGGAAAGGTAAAGCAGGATGTACAAGTCCTCTGCCCCCACCCCGGAAAGCCTCAGGGCAGCTGGAATGGCATTGAAGAGAGCAGGTGGCAATTTTGATGAGGAGCTGCTGACACGGCTGATCCTCTGGGCGCTGGGGCCGTGACATCAGGGTGAGAAGCTCTGTGTGGGAGCCCTAGGGAACGATAGTTGCCCGGATGTGGAGCGTTGCCAGGTATTCTTCCTAGTTTAGGCCAACGTGATCCAGCAAAGGCCAGGAGCTGGTAGAGGAGGAGCTGAGGCAGGGATGACACGTAGGGCAATAAGCAAGAGCTGGCTGTCTTGGGAGGTGAAGAGCAGGGGCCAGTACCCTTCCTCAAGGAGATGGCTCTCCACCTAGACATGATTGGTGCCTGGTGTCTGCTCTATTCTTTCTTTGCACTTGGAAGGAAGGGAGATGACCCCCAAAGCTCTCCTGCCTGCTTCTGTGTGATATGTTTGATATTGGGTTGTTTAATTAGGAACCAACTAAATGTCAAACATATTCTTACAGCAGCAGGTGATTCAGCACCACACTCTTTCATACTTCAATCTCTGGGGCTCCTGTCTCTTTTACTGAACCTCTTCTCTCCAGGACCCCCCCCAAAAGTCCAGTAGCTGCAACCTATGTGGATTTCAATCTTAACCTAAGAGGGCTGGTGTGGGAGTGGGACAGAGTTGGAATTTGAGGATAGAATCTATTTCTTGTCCCCTTATACTAGAAGGGACATATCTCTTTTCTTTATCTCTTCTTGTCCTCGTATTTTTCTCCCCCTTATTCACTTGCCCACCCCATCCCCCATTTTCCACTCCTTCCTCTCCCTGTTCCCTAACCCCTTTCCCTGGCTAATCTCCAGGGAAAGGAGACTTGGTTTCTCCTCTCTCTGTCGAGAGTCAGCTGATGGTCTATCTGCCTATCTACCTCTAGTGACTGGAAGCTCTCGATAGTGGACTCCAGCTCTGCTCTACCCACTGGCCTGGTGGGTGTCTCAGTTCCCCCATTGCTGGGGCTTAGCATTAACTCTCACTATCCTTGACATAAATGACTAACTAGAGCCATTTATATTTGTCCAATATATCTAGTCACCTTGAACAGTGCCCACCTCTCCCCTGGCATATTTGCAGGTGTATGGTGCCAGTGGACTGGTATCCTTGCCACCTGTTAGTAACAAGGCTCCCAATGGAAGAATAAACATGGTCTGGAACTAAACTGGAAAGAATAGAGCTGATAATGATGATTATGATGATGTGGTGAGCGGCAGCATTGGGGAGAATTAAGAAGGGAGAAGATAAAGGGAAGAGGAGAGAGCCACACAGACCGAGGTCCGTGTGGGTATAACAGTTCTATTTTAAGATTACTGTGGGAAAACAAAGGGCATGATCCTGTCTGGATTGTTCTGACCCTCCCCTGTTTCTCTCCCCACCCCACTTGAAGCTCTGGGATAGCCTTCAAGGATAGGGTTGGAGATTCCAACCCTACCCTCTTACTCTACTCTTGTGGCTCTTGGTGGGGAGGAAAAACGTCTCCCTGCCAATCGGAGACTCCCAAAATAGCACAGCAATTTGATCTTGGGATCTGGGAGATTTGTTAAGGATCATGAGTGACCTCCCCTCTTCCCTGTTGCCCAAGCTCCTTGAATACCAGGAATCAAAAGCTAAAACTCAACTAATGGAGTTTGACCAGCATTCAACACAGTCTGGGGGAGAGTGAAACGGGAAGCTGAAAGGCAACCAGGACCCTCTGGATGCAAACTGCCAACCTAGAATTGCCAAAGTACCCTTCTCTATTTCAATGTTCTTCCCTCCCCTCTTCCTCCTCTTTTAAAACATCCATAGAGCTGCCCAGAATGAGTGGAAAGTTTTAGGGTCAGGGAGAACCTCTTCCCTCCCCCACTTTCCATTGTCTAAAATCAGCCTCAGCTGCTGCTAGATTTTTTTTGCTGGTGATGTCAGTTCATCAAAGCGTCTCACCCTGTGTTCCCCCAGGAGAACAATGATGGGGTGGAGGGAGCTGGAAAGACCATATTAGGAACAAAAGGTGGAGCTATGAGCACAGATAAAGACTCAAGTCTGGGGACCTCCTGGTCACTCAGGCCGCAGCCCCTTCTTTCTTGCCCCAGTCTTCAGTTCTCCAGTGTTCACAGGTGAGCCTACCAACAGCCACTGCTCATGATGGAGGCCATCAAGAAAAAGATGCAGATGCTGAAGTTAGACAAGGAGAATGCTCTGGATCGGGCAGAGCAAGCTGAAGCTGAGCAGAAGCAGGCAGAAGAAAGAAGTAAACAGGTAGGCACTGGCATTGGTCTCTCTCATCTGCTAGTGAACAAGACTGTGAAATGGAAGGGAGTTTTCATAGGAAAGACAGTGACTACTGGTGTCACCTCCTTTTTGGGGGTGGGATGGACTCCCCAGCCTCACTGGAGGAGCAGAGGACATCTAACATATCTGTCTCAGACTGCCTTTGTGACCTTGGGAAAGTCAGTGGCCTCTTCTGAGCCACAGTATGTCTGCTGAATTTAAGTAGAAATGGACCATGTTTTGGAAGAACCCTTGACTTCTAGAGGAAAAGGTAAAAGTTCTAGAGGGAAAGAGCATCTCTTTTCACTCAAATAGCATCACGGGCATCTACACTTTAGATATTTATCATCCAAGGGTCTTGGATGAAAACCCAGGATGGCTTGGTCATCTTAGGATCAGAGATTATAGGGTCATAGGCCAAGCTACAGCATAACTCCTGAGGCAGTGGGCTGGAAGTGGCTGGGGAGAAAGTGTGTCTCACTAGGGATGGTAACATGGAGGTTACACTCAGGGCTCCAAGAGCCCAGGGTCCAACCCTGCATTGTTGTGTTTGTGTGTTTTTGTGTGTGACTCTCCGGGCTCCTATAGCTGGAGGATGAGCTGGCAGCCATGCAGAAGAAGCTGAAAGGGACAGAGGATGAGCTGGACAAGTATTCTGAAGCTTTGAAGGATGCCCAGGAGAAGCTGGAACTGGCAGAGAAGAAGGCTGCTGATGTGAGTTATTAGAGAGATGGAGGATGGGTTTAAGCTACACATATAGATCTTTATGTTAATATATGATGAAATTCCAAACACACTTGTGGGTTCATGGAACACAGACATATATACTCACATACATTTTTGCATATAAGCACATGCTGGTATATTCTCATAATGGCATGTATTTTCTTTCTTAAAGACATCTCCAACATGTTACAAGTTTTTTTTTTAAATACATGTGAAAGTCTCATTTATCTTCTATCACCAACCCAGGAATTTAATTATCTTTCCCAGAACCTGGACAAAGAGAGGGGACTCTAAGTTCAGAATGCTGTCACTTAACCTCCTCCCCCATGCCACATTCTTAGCTTTTATGTCCAAATCTTGGCATGTGGATATGTGTATTAATAGGGAACCTCTCATCTCTCAACTGCCCAACAAAACCAGCTCGGATTTCACAATGGGAAATGGAGGTCACACTGACCCTGGCCATATATGGGTTTATTTATCTTGGCCAATGCGGGCATTTGCCTTTATGCCATGGAGATGCCATATGAAGCATTGCTCCTAGGGCAGCAGAAAGATCCCTACAGTGACAGACTATAATAGAAACTAAGAAGGAATCTTAGGGGGTAAAAGTATCACCACTAGACTTCACTCTATGACCGTGAGTAATTACTCAGCTTGTCTAGGGCTGAATTTTCCCATTCTAAAATAAAATAAATTCTCTTTTCCATCTCGTATTATCCCATCATCACCTACTTTCCTTCATCTTCAACCTTGAAGTTTGCTGCAAAGATAAATGACAGAGTAGATTGAAAAGTGTTTTAGAAGAAAAGTACCATAGGAATCTTACCAACAACAACAAAAATGTCCCAGTATTGGTGGAAACAAGTTTCTCAGCGAACTGAGTTAATAGGAAAAAAGGAGCATGTAATATTTAAAACCATATTTGGGCTGGGCGCGGTGGCTCACGCCTGTAATCCCAGCACTTTGGGAGGCCGAGGCGGGTGGATCACCTGAGGTCTAGAGTTTGAGACCAGCCTGGCCAACATGGTGAAACCCTGTCTCTACTAAAAATACAAAAATTAGCCAGGTGTGGTGGCGGGTGCCTGTAATCCCAGCTACTCAGGAGGCTGAGGCAGGAGAATCGCTTGAACCCAGGAGGCGGAGGTTGCACAGAGCTGAGATTGTACCACTGCACTCTAACCTGGGCAACAGAGAGAGACTCCGTCTCAAAAAATAAATCAATAAAATAAAATCACATTTGGTTTTGGAAAATAGCTAGAGGGACAGTCAGAGTGAACCATTCATAAATGCTTTCGGATCCTCATATTTGGTCTCTCTGCCATCAGGTTTCTTTCCTTTTCTTTTCTTTTCTTTTTTTTTTTTTTGAGACGGGGTTTCACTCTTGTTGCCCAGGCTGTAATGAAATGATACTATCTCGGCTCACTGCCACCTCCACCTCCCAGGTTGAAGCGATTCTCCTATCTCAGCCTCCTGAGTAACTGGGATTACAGGCACGTGCCACCACGCCCAGCTGGCTAATTTTCATATTTTTACTAGAGACGGGGTTTCATCATATTGGTCAGGCTTGTCTTGAACTCCTGACCTCAGGTGATCCGCCTGCCTCGGCCTCCCAAAGTGCTGGGATTACAGGCGTGAGCCACCCCACCCAGCCAGGTTTCTTTTTATTGTTGTTGTTGAGATGGAGTCTCGCTCTGTTGCCCAGGCTGGAGTGCAGTGGCACAATCTAGGCACACTGCAAGCTCTGCCTCCTGGATTCAAGCCATTCTCCTGCCTCAGCCTTCCAAGTAGCTGGGATTGCAGGTGCGTGCCACCATACCCAAATAATTTTTGTATTTTTTTTAATAAAGATGGGGTTTCGCCATGTTGGCCATGCTGGTCTCGAACTCCTAACCTCAAGTGATCCGCCTGCCTCAGTGTCCCAAAGTGCTGGGATTACAGGCGTGAGCCACTGCGCCCAGCCTAAGCCACTGGGCCTGGGCTTTTTTTTTTTTTTTTTTGAGACAGAGTCTTGCTCTATCACCAAGGCTGGAGTGCAGTGGCAAGATCTTGACTCACTGCAACCTCCACCTCCCGGGTTCAGGTGATTCTCCTGCCTCAGTCTCCTGAGTAGCTGGGATTACAAGCACCCGCCACCATGCCCGGGTAATTTTTTGTAGTTTTAGTAGAGATAGTGTTTCACCATGTTGGCCAGGCTGGTCTCCAACTCCTGACCTCAAGTGATCCACCCACCTTGGCCTCTCAAAATGCTGGAATTACAGGTGTGAGCCACCATGCCTGGCCTCTGCCATTAGGTTTCTGATCTGTTTTGTTTTCTACCACTTTCAGTGGCCAAGGAAAGTGGTGAGAATTGAATATATTATGCCAGAGATTAGAAACACAAACTGGATAATATACATCATTTAAACTCATTTTTCCAAAAGTTAAGGCCAGCACAAGCTATATATATATATATATTTTTTTTTTTTTTTTTTTTGAGACAGGGTCTTGCTCTGTCACCCAGGCTGGAGTGCACTGGTATGATCTTGGCTCACCGCAACCTCCACCTCCCAAGTTCATACCATTCTCCTGCCTCAGCCTCCCCAGTAGCTGGGACTACAGGTGCCCGCCACCGCGCCCAGCTAATTTTTTGTATTTTTAGTAGAGATGGGGTTTCACCATGTTAGCCAGGATGGTCTCGATCTCCTGACCTTGTGATCCACCTGCCTCGGCCTCCCAAAGTGCTGGGATTACAGGTGTGAGCCACCGCACCCGGCCAGGCCACCACAAACTATTAATTCTCCCTTCTTGTGCCCAGTGTGGTGGTTCAGACCTGTAATTCCAGCACTTTGCTTTGAGAGGCCAGGGTGGGAGAATCGCCTGAGGCTAGGAGTTCAAGACCAGCCTGGGGAACATAGTGAGGCCCTATCTTTACAAAAAATTTAAAAATTAGCCAGGTGTGGTGGCACGTGCCTGTAGTCCCGGGTACTTGGGAGGCTGAGATGGGAGGATTGCTTGAAGCCAGGAGTTCAAGCTTGCAGTGAGGTATGATAATGCTACTGCACTCCAGCCTAGGTGACAGAGCAAGACCCTGTCTCTATTTAAAATAATAAAAATTCTCCCTTCTCAGAAAACTCAACAAAACAAAACAAAACAAACAAACAAACAAAAAAACAACCCTACCAAATCTACAGGTTACCCCTGGGCTTTGGGCAAGTGGATGGCTGGCTGGAGTTGTATAGCCTAGGTTCCTGGTATATTTGGATGGATCTCTCTGTTTCTAACATATGGGCATGAAGATAGAAGTTTTCACAAACTAGCACAATGTCAGGTTAATAACAGTTTTGTGGGAAATTGGGTAACATCAGTCTGGGTCTGTTCTTAGGCTGCAACAGCTAGTATGTGGGCTTGAGGAGGTGTTTCCAGGAGTAAGAAAAAGAACAAGTCTAACCTGAGATCATGAGAAGGAGAATAACATAGAGGCTCTATGCAATACATCAAAATCATTAGGAATATAAAAGGATTTCCTGGGGATGAATTCTGTCTATCTTAATCTGTTTTACACATGTACAGACATACACATACACACACATAGCACCCCTCACCTAGATACGGTCTACTCAGTATATTCATTTGAAAGAAGTTTCTTCATATTTACATAGGAATCCACCAAAACCCATTTAAATATGTAAAGTGAGGATTAAAAATACTCATTCAACCCCTCTCCCCTTTGATAGCTTTCTCAAGTCAGAAAGTACCCTCAGAGATATGTATAAGAACAAGAAACAGGAGAGGAAGGTTGTGGCCAGGAGCAAGCAAGAAGAAAGGTTTCTTTCCTCAAAGCTAGAGTCAGCAAACTACCACCTGTGGGTTAAATCTTGCAACAGCCTGGTTTTGTAAATAAAGTTTTATCGGAACACAAGTCATGCTCATTCATGTACATACTGTCTACTGGCTTTCTTTTCTCTCTGGCCACAAGACCCTAAAAGTTCGATGACCCCTGCCTCAAAGGGTCAAAGAAGGACAGTGTTTATAGGAATTGGGAGAGGTGCTGCATAAGGAGCAACAAGGTTAAAAGCAGAAAGCAAAGGTAAGAGTCATCAGCAGCATAATATATGCATCTTTGGAGGGAGTATACTCTGTCCAATACAAAGGAAGTTAACAGCTCAGCTTCTGTCCTTGAGGTTAATAAATAAGTAAACAGAGCATATTATCTTGAAGTAGATATAAGGGGTAGAGAAGGAGGAGGGAGTCAATAACTACGTGTTTACACAAGCAGTTCTGGTTATCTGAGAAGCCTTTGTGAAAAGTGCAGGATTTACTAGGACTGCTTGAATAAAGAAAGGCCAAGGGTCTGGCAAGGCGAGTCCAAACTTTTGTTTTTTTCCTCCCTAAGTTTGTCTAACTTTGTTTTCTAAGTTGTGGTAAAATACACATACATAAAACTTACCATTTTAACCATTTTTAAATGTCTAATTCGTAGTAGCATATTCACATTGTTGTGCAACCACATCTAAGATCATTTTAATCCAAGATGAAATCGGATGCTGTTTAGGGAGAAACAAAGGGAAAGAGGAGTGCATTGTTAGGACATAGAGTCATAACACCTAGGGACAGGTGGCAGGAAGAATGGGGAGAGAAGGGACAACGATGGACATATACACCTGTTGATATATTGTATTGCTGGTTACTAGGAACACAATAGCCCTGGGCCCCTTGCTGTCTATCCGTTGTGCTTCTAAAGGCTATCATGAGTCAGCCCATCTGTTTCCCTGGATCAAGAGGAGATTATCTGCTCAAATCTACCAGTCTCAGGAATGCAGTGGTGCTCTCAACAGCCTTTTGGTTTGGCTAGGATGAGGTCTTCTGCTGCTTTACCAGGGCACAGGGAGGTACAATAGTGCCCCCTGCTGAGCAGCACCTAGATGACAAAGTGTCACTTCTGCCACATCTTGGTCAGACTTCTACAAAGCAAGTTAGAAAAAGTCTTAGGCCATCAGGATACAGTCTATTAAGAGTCAGAACCCTGATCTTCCTTCCTAATTTCTGGGGGGAAAATCAGTGTGCAGGTTACTCTATTGAGAAAATTATTATCTATCCAAGTTGTTTCTTCTGAATAGTCTCATTGCTCGGTATTTTCAAAAGGTGATAGGAAAACAGAGGCTCTGCAGGGAGCATTCTCAGAACTAGACATTGAGGGCAGCAACTGTCTTGCCTACTATTCCTTTCAGGGATTAGGATTCTTCATTATAAGTCCTGTTCCATGTCCTAATTTTCTAGGAGAAAAGAGAGCTGCCCAAGAAGAAAAATTTATCATGATTACCTACTGGGAAGGTGGGAGGAATACAGAGAAATAAGAGGGAAGATAACATTCTCAAGTCTTTTTACTATTGTGCTTCCAGAAATCCTGCACGGCAGTCCCTAAAGGGAAAGTTTCATTTTTTGTTGTTTTTCTTTTCTTCTTCTTTTTTCTTGAGACTATGTCTCACTCTGTCACTCAAGCTGGAGTGCAGTGGTGCGATCTCGGCTCAATGCAACCTCTGCCACCCGGGTTCAAGCAATTCTCTTGCCTCAGCCTCCCGAGTGGCTGGGATTACAGGTGCCTGCCACTGCACCTGGCTAGTTTTTTGCTTGTTTGACTTTGTGGTTTTTAGTAGAGACAGGGTTTCACCATCTTGGCCAGGCTGGTCTTGAACTCCTGACCTCGTGATCCACCTGCCTCGGCCTCCCAAAGTGCTGGGATTACAGGCGTGAGCCACTGCACCTGGTCTGTTTAGCCTTTTTTTTTTTTTTTTTTTTTTTTGATACAGAGTCTCACTCTGTCACCCGGGCTGGAGTACAGTGGCACCATCTCAGCTCACTGCAACCTCTGCCTCCCGGGTTTAAGCAATTCTCTTGCCTCAGCCTCCCTGAGTAGCTGGAACTACAGGTGTGCACCACCATGCCCGGCTAATTTTTGCACTTTTAGTAGAGACGGAGTTTTGCCATGTTGGCCAGGCTGGTCTCAAACTCCTGACCTCAGGTGATCTGCCTGCCGTGGCCTCCCAAAGTGCTGGGATTACAGGCATGAGCCACCACATCTGGCCAAGGGGAAGTTTCTAACTCATAAACAGTTCCTTGGGGGGTACTTGGAAGTACAGTGGCACTGAAATTGGTGAAAGTTGTAACAGAATGGAAGCTCAATTCCACAGTACAGTTTACAGGCACTCATGTCTGGCTGTTGCATGAAGGATCTAGTAACAGTCGTCTGTTTTTTATTTTTTTGAGACAGGCTCTCAATTTGTCACCCAGACTGGAGGCAGTGGTACATTCTCAGCTCACTGCAACCTCTGCCTTCCCGGCTCAAGAAATCTTCCCACCTCAGCCTCCCAAGTAGCTGGGACTACAGACGTGCTGCCACCAGGCCTGGCTAATTTTTTCATTGTTCGTAGAGACGAGGTCTCACAGTACTGTTCAGGCTGGTCTCAAACTCTGGGCTGAAGTGATCTTCTCGCCTTGGCCTCCCAAAATGTTGGGATTACAGGCATGAGTCACCCCGCCCGGCTGACAGTGGTCTGTAATAGAGGATTTCTTCCTGATAAAATGGGGGCATATCTTTCTTATCTACAAAAGGAATTGTAAGTGATTATTAAATTATTTATTTATTTTTACAGATGAGGTCTTGCTATATTGCCCAGGCTGGTTTTGAACTCCTGGGCTCAAGCCATCCTCCCACCTCAGCCTCCCAAAATCCTAGACTTACAGACATGAGCTACCACGCCCAGCTGATGATTAAATTGCCAAGTCCTGAATCATTCCAAGGTTTGGAGGGGCTGGAAGGTTGGTTAATTTGGTGCATGATGACTCTCAAAAGTAACAGGGACCTGTAATCCCAGCACTTTGGGAGGCCGAGGCCGGCGGATCACGAGGTCAGGAGATCTAGACCATCCTGGCTAACACGGTGAAACCCCGTCTCTACTAAAACTACAAAAAAAAAAAAAAAAAAATTAGGCTGGGCGCGGTGGCTCACGCCTGTAATCCCAGCACTTTGGGAGGCCGAGGCGGGCGGATCACGAGGTCAGGAGATCGAGACCACGGTGAAACCCCGCCTCTACTAAAAATACAAAACATTAGCTGGGCGCAGTGGCGGGCGCCTGTAGTCCCAGCTACTCGGGAGGCTGAGGCAGGAGAATGGCGTAAACCCGGAAGGCGGAGCTTGCAGTGAGCCGAGATCGCGCCACTGCAGTCCCACCTGGGTGAAAGAGCGAGACTCCGTCTCAAAAAAAAAAAAAAAAAATTAGACGGGCGTGGTGGAGCGCGCTACTCCGGAGGCTGAGGCAGGAGAATCTCTTGAACTCGGGAGGCGGAGCTTACGGTGAGCCGAGCTCGCGCCACTGCACTCCAACCTGGGCGACAGAGGAGACTCCGTCCCAAAAAATAAAAAACAAAACAAAAATAAATAAAAGGGAGCCCGACGGAGTGGCGTGCACCTGTAGTCCCAGCTACACCAGAGGCTGAGGTAGCAGGCTCGCTTGAGCCCAGGAGTTCGAAGCTGTAGTGAGTTGTGATCTCGCCACTGCCTGCACTCCAGCAAGAGCGAGATCTTGTCTCTTAAAAAAAAAAAAAAAAAAAAAAAAAGAGGAGAAAAGTCTGTTGTTCTAAATAGAACACTTAAGTTCATACCATGCCAAATAGAATGAGAATTTGTGCCATCTTGCCTATGCCTTCCACTCCGACAGTTCCATTCATTGACTTCCAGGAGACGGGAGAGAACCTACCTACCTGAGCCGACTTTGAAAGGAGACTGAGTGGGGCTCTTTTGAACCTGAGGCCCAGAAAGTCTTTTAAACTTTTCTTAGAACTTGGTTTTGGAGTTTGTCGTGGGGTGAGTGGAAGCAGAGACTTGTAGGATGTTTACATTGTGGAGCAAATACAGTGAGCGGTGACGGGTATCGGCATTGGGGGAATGAGGGGTCAATTGCAGGAGTGTAAGGTCAGCCCACTACCTGCAAAGGGGCCAACCATTGTGGGCAGCCAGCCTGGCGGGAGAGGCTAGGGCACGAAGCGCCGCCCAGTTACCATGGTAACACTCCCTCGTCCCAACCCCGTCCCAGTTTACTGGCCCAAGGTAAGGCCGGGAAGGGTAGCCCAGGGCGACTGGGAGGATCTACTCCCTGCCGCGACTCTCCCTCAAGTGGACTGCCTTCCCGCCTGCCTGGCGGTGGGAGGGCGCGGCAGAGGGACGTCACATCCGGGCGGGTTGGTGAGTTCCGGTATTTCAGGGCGTAGCAGGCGGAAGTAAGGGTGAGAGGAGGCTGCAACGCCGAGCGGAGGAGGCAGGAACCGGAGCGCGAGCAGTAGCTGGGTGGGCACCATGGCTGGGATCACCACCATCGAGGCGGTGAAGCGCAAGATCCAGGTTCTGCAGCAGCAGGCAGATGATGCAGAGGAGCGAGCTGAGCGCCTCCAGCGAGAAGTTGAGGGAGAAAGGCGGGCCCGGGAACAGGTACGGAGATGGTGAGGCTCCTGAGGGAGGGGCAGGCACTGGAGTATCCGGCAAGCGCAATAAGGTCCCTTTTGCCGTGGAGCACGGTCCTCTGAAGGCCGGCGGGCTCGGAGATGAAGTTGGGATCGCGGAGGATGGGTGGGGCTCAGCACCAGTAGGACAGCAAGCGGACGAGGGGGAAACAGTGCTGGGGCGAGCAGGCTTGACCTTTGAAGAAATTGAGCCTTACGGGGTTTGGGGTGTGGCTTTCCTCCTCTTTTTTTTCTCCACCTCATTCATTCAGTGCCTCCGATCCGGGCGCGGCCGTGGGAGGGGCTCAGCGGCTTCTCCCTCCCCCACTTCCCCATGGAGGGTGGGAGAACTTTGCTCTGGCTTGAGGTTTCCTGCCCAAGGGGTAAGAGTGGGTGGGTGCTTCTCTGTTCGGGGAGGGGCAGTACCGAACGTTCTGTGAAATGGTGAGGGTTATGGGGTGGGAACCGCCGGAAAGACCCCGGCCTGCCTGCTGGCAGCTTTTCCGCTCCCTCCTCCTGCTCAGGAAATGAGGCAGCAGTTGGCTGAGAGGAAGCGCGATGCCCTCCCTCCCTGGAGGAGCTCGAGGCCACAGGACCGCCTCTCATCCTCTGGCCAGGGGCCCTTTCCTCTTACGGGGTGCTCTTGCAGCTGCTACACCCACTCTCTGAATCTACGTGAAACGGCAGGGGAGGGGATAATACTTCTCTCAACGTTAGTGCAAATGTAGGAGCCAACCAAACTTGCCTGGCCCTACCCACAATGACCTGGAAGATTCAGGCCTTTATTGCTGAAGCGTGATCAGTGCAAGCCGAACTGGTTAAGAACATTTCTTCCGAGCAGAGCTGATAAGCGAGTGTATGGCAGAGAATCAGATGGCGTACCAGTCTCAAGGTTTCTGATTGACTTGGGCAATTTGGTGGAGACAATAATGAATTCCAGGTGACTCTAGTGGAATATTTGTTCAACTGAAAGTGGGAACATAAAATGTTGGTGGAATGAACGGTGATTCTAGTGATTTCTTTCTTTCTTTCTTTTTTTTTGAGACAGAGTCTCACTCTGTCTCTCAGGCTGGAGTGCAATGGCATGATCTCGGCTCATTGCAACCTCCGCCTCCCGGGTTCAAGTGATTTTCCTGCCTCAGCCTCCTTAGTAGCTGGGATTACAGGTGCCCGTCACCACGTCCGGTTAATTTTTTGTATTTTTAGTAGAGACGGGGTTTCGCCATATTGGCCAGGCTGGTCTCGAACTCCTGACCTCAGGTGATCCACCCACCTCTGCCTCCCGAAGTGCTCGGATTACAGGTGTGATCCACCGTGCCCAGCCTATTATAGTGATTTCTTTAAACGTCTTTCTGTTTAAAAGTGGCTGATTAGTTTTAGTGTAAGCCATAAGATTTTCCAAGGTCTAGGGTGCAGTCTAATAGATGGAGCTGATATGAGTTGAGGCTTTGTTTTGGAGGATCTTGAGAGAGTAAAGTAACTTGCTAAAATTTAAGATCCAGTGAAAGTACTCATGTGGTTTATTCTTTGTTCTTTGTTCTTTCCCTTGGTAAGTTTTTGTTTTTGTTTTTCTTTTTGGCTGCTCCTCTGGGAAATAACTGAGAATGTTTTTGGGAGGGAGAGGGGTGGATTTCAGAAAAGGATGATAATTGGGGGACAGCTGCCCTCCAGGTTAAATACTTAAAGATTGTTGGAATACTCACTTATTTTTATAAGTGGGCATGGAGATGTTGGGATGGGAGCTTGTCTTCCTCAGTCACCTTTTTCTAGGTAGATTTTTTTCCTCTGTTCAGTTTGCCAACAACTTCTCATTATCTGTGCAAGTGAGATGGACTGGCTGGGTGACTCTTTATGGCCAGTGGCACTTTCTCATCTCCTTTGTTCTGGAGACCAGATAGCTTTAAAGGGGAAGACAGAGGAACTGGCCATGTGTTGAGCTGCAGAATCTTAGGCTCAGTATTTAAGTATGGACATTCTAGGAGCAGTTCTAAGGTGGGTGATTCCTGCCCCCCATCACCCCTCTTTTTTTTTTTTTTTTTTTTTTTTTTTAAGATGGAGACTTGCTCTGTAGCCCAGCCTGGAATGCAGTTGCATGATCTCTGCTCACTGCAACCTCCACCTCCCAGGCTCAAGTGATTCTCCTGCCTTAGCCTCCCGAGTAGCTGGGATTACAGGCATCCACCACCACACCCAGCTAATTTTTTTTTTTTTTTTTTTTGTATTTTTAGTAGAGATGGGGTTTCACCATGTTGGCCAGGCTGGTTTCAAACTCCTGACCTCAAGTGATCTGCCTGCCTCAGCCTCCCAAAGTGCTGAGATTACAGGCATGAGCCACTGCGCCCGTCCTGGGGTGATGTTTCTTAAGCTACTCTCACTCGGAGCCTGCCAAATTTGCTTATTGGGCTGAGGTCTAGTGAGGAAGTCCTCAGAATGGGGAAGTAGGGTAATAGTTAAATATTGATGAAATCATTTCTTCTACTCCCCAGCCTGAAGAAGCTTAATCTTTTGACTTTCTGCTCTGCTGAACTTTGAACCCCTACTGAGGAGGAGACACCTGTGGGAAGGGAGGGGGGTTGCTTGGGCTACCTGTTATCCTCTTAAGGCATTCTAGAATGTGGGTTTTGCAGACTTCTCTCTCCTCTGGAGCGGGAAACTCTGCACTCTCTGATGCTGTTAATGGGATTATCACTTAATTATTTTCCTGGTTACTTTGTGTGAACATCCAAGCTACCCTTGTTAGGAAGCTAGATGAGTCTAAAACTGAGACACTGGTGTTCTACCATCCATCTTTCTTTTCTGCTCTTGGCCTGGAAATTGGTCTTTTATAATGTAGCACCTTGTCAAATTTACTTTCAGTTCTGCATTTCCTTTGTACTTCTGTCTAAATGGAAACGGATGGCAACATAATTTTAAATGCAGTCTTTTTCCTTATCTCTTTTTTTTTGTGGTAGTGGTGGCAAAAATACATATAAAATTTACCATTGTAACCATTTATAAATGTACAGTTCACCTTATCTGTTTTTAATACCTCTCTCCTAATTGTCCCTGATATTTTTCTCTTTTTAATTTTTTTCTAGTCTAAAAAACTTAAGAGGCTGGGTGCGATAGCTCACACCTGTAATCCCAGCCCTTTGGGAGGCCAAGGCGGGTGGATCTGAGGTCCACCTGTGGATCTGATGAAACCCCATCTCTACTAAAAATACAAAAAATTAGCTGGGCATGGTGGCGCATGCCTGTAATCCCAGCTACTTGGGAGGCTGAGGCACAAGAATCGCTTCAACCCTGGAGTCAGAGGTGGCAGTGAACCGGGATTGGATCACGCCACTGTACTCCAGCCTGGGCGAGTGTCGGCACTGGGGGAGTGAGGGGTCAACTGCAGGAGTGTAAGGTCAGCACACTACCTCTGCCTCAAAAAGAAAAAAAATTAATAATAAAAACCTTAAGAGTACTACCGAGGGAGTGGGCTTTGATTCTGGCCTTAATCCTAAATTCGTAGTCTCTGGAGAGGTTAGAATGCTTGACTGTTGTGTGGTTCTCTTCTATTCATGGGCCTGGTGGACTAAGCAACAGGCTTTATCACCTTTCTTTGGTTGCTTTGCTTTCCTTTCTCTTTCCCCAGTACTAGAACACACACTCACAGGGGAGAGGCAGATAGCCCTTTACCCTTGCTTAGGCTCCGCCTTTGTTTACTGTGGGGCAGATAGCTCTACTCCCTTCCAACTTACCTCTCCTTTGGTGAAGTTTAAATTCCCCAAGGACACGGTATCTCCCTGGGTAATGCATTTGTGAGCACAGTGAACTCAAATAGTCCTTTACTCACAGGGCTCAAGCCTAACGTTCTAATACTCTTTCATTTGAATTTCATCTGTGGCTTTTAGCTAATAAGGGAAACCCCCCAGTGTGGCAGAAAGCCAGATTTAGGCTAATCCCCGTCTGTCCTTGGCCCTGTTCTGCCTGAGAGTACCATCACGCTGTCAGTTTCTTGCCTGGAGGGGTTGACATTTGGGAAATCTCTTTGGAGTGGAGGATAGCCGAAGCTGTTGTCAGCCATCTTGTAATGTGACTGAGTTGCTGCTGCATTCTACTCTTTCCCCAATCCCTCACCCAGGATCTTTGCTTCCTGGGCAGTGGAGAATCCTATTGTTACTTGAAGGGAAGAACTACAGAGTACTGTATATCCTCCACACTGGGCAGAGATAGGTCAGCTGAAACACCAAAACCACATCTGGATGGGCATGCTAAAACCTAAGATGATTAGGAAAGTGCAGAGCTTAACGTTTCCCAGGGCCACAGGTAGCCTGGTCTGCAAAAAGTAGGCCTGTTCAATCTCTTGGTACCCGTTGGTATTATTTGACCTGAAAGGGACAGGCACTGTGCATAGACTCATGAGGGAAAAGTCAGCTTGTCTTCCTTGTTCCTTTAAACAAAGTATCAGATCTTGATTCTGCAGGCTTTTGTTTCATTGTAAAGAGAACTGATCCTCTGTGCTAGGAGAAAAGAGAAAGGCAAGGTCCCATTCCCTACCACTCCACCCCCAAGGGGGTCTCTGAAGCTTTTTCTAGGACTCCCATCTCGGGTTCTGCTTTTGATACAGGCTTGTTCATGTGTGCATGGTCTTAGGAGGGCACCAAGATGTGTTTTCCCCCTCTCCCTTTTCAGCCTTGCTAAGAATTCTGTTGTAAATGCTGATTTGTGGGAGAAACTGCCTGAGCCAGCTTGCTGTCATGGCAACTGTACACCCCCGCCCCATAGCCTGTTATCTTCTACTCTAGTTTGGGTAACTACTGGTGAGCTGGATAATGTCTTACATTTCATGAGCTTCCTCTGAATCTAGTTGTATTTTTCGTCTGAGGGGGGTAAGTCATTTTACTAGCAGTGTCTCCTAGGTCTTGCCTGATAGCCTGACTTGCTCTTGACCCGTGGCCTTGTTGGGTTTGTGAGGAGAAATGTGTGTTGTTACAGAGGACATCTATTTTTCTGGAAGAGGCAGAAGCAGAGAATACTTGTCTTTGTGGTGTTTTGAATAGCGTAGTTAGAGGCACAGATGGTTTCTTTATAATTTCAGCTTATGTTGACTTCTCGATTTTCTTTGCCTGGTGGCTAGATTGTAGCCCCAGCCCTCTGCTTCCCTTCCTAGTCTCTTCAACTTCTCATGTTTGTATGTGGAAGTTTTTGTGCCAGTCCTGATGGTTAAAAAGGAGTCTTTTGGTCTATATTCTTCCTCCTCGGAGCTAGTGGCCCAGGCTGTTTCTATAGCTGCACCAACTCCTGCCTGCCAGGAAGAAATCAGGGTAATAGAATTCAGGCACAATCTGGGCTATAGAAGAGAGATCATGTTTACCAGGCACTTGGATAAGCATCTGAACTGGGTGGTGTGCGGGGCATATTGAATTCTTGTATATTGTTGCAGTCAGGGTACCTCCCACCAGTAAAGGTAGCGGGGAGGCAATCATGGAAAGAGATTTTCCTACCATTAGAATTTATCCATCCACCTGCAGGCTGCCTCCTTCTTTCCTTGTTTCTTAGGGAAAACCCATCCAGGATGGGTTTACTGGGACTCTAGCCCATACTTCATTGTGAGATGGAGGCCAGGGGGAAGATTCTCATAAGCTGTATTAGAGGGTGAAGCTAAGGGGATGGCTGAAGAATAGAAAGGAGACAATTCAGAAATTTGGAGGAATGGTAGTGGGTGTGGTGGAAATGTTCTTTCTTTTTTGTAAAGCTATCAAAGCAGATAATTTTAGCCAGAAGCAGCTCCTTGTAGCCAACTTAAAAAAGGAGTACGGGGGCACAAGTTGAAGGGCTGGTGAGTAGGCATCCCAACAATGTTCCATTCTTTTGCTTTCCAGTCTGGAAGGCTATTCTGGAAGACATTCCCTTGGCTAGTTATTCTTCTGATGTGTTAGGGTAAAGTGATCATAGGAATAACAGTTTGAGTTAAGCAGCAATTAATAGGTAATCCAGGATTCCCTCTTTTTTTTTTTTTTTGAAATGGAGTTTCACCGTGTTGCCCAGGCTGGAGTGTAGTGGCGCGATCTCAGCTCACTACAACCTCCGCCTCCTGGGTTCAAGGGATTCTTGTGCCTCAGCCTCCCAAGTAGCTGGGACTAGAGGCACACACCACCACACCTGGCTAATTTTTGTATTTTTTATTAGAGACGGGGTTTCACAATATTGTCCAGGCTGGTCTCAAATTCCTGACCTCATGATCCGCCCGCCCCAGTGGGATTACAGGCGTGAGCCACCACACCCAGTCAGGATACCCTCTTTAAGAAACCTTGCTTATTTTTTTTTTCTGCTTTATGAGACACTTGAAAGGTTACTGAGGATGAGACATGCCTCCAAGCCAGAGCTCAGGCAGAAGGAACCCTTCATTGACTTTCTTTTCTGACTCCAGTGTGTTGAGGAATTTGAACTGAGTCCAGGAAGTGGGTGGTACTAACTCACTGGGCTGGGCAAGGAACTGAGTTTTAAAACACTCTTCCTGTGGAACATATGGGAGTTCGCTGACGGGAAAGGGAGGAAATATATATATATAAAGTTATGTCTGCTAGATCTTTTAACAGCTGAGCTAAGACAAGTTCTACCCTGCGAGACTCTGGCTTTTTCATGGTAGTCAACCCTGATCTTAATGTCATACTTATTTCTTCTTTTCACCATGCCTCTGCTTCCCTTGTCCATTCTTTCCTTCAAATGCAGGCTGAGGCTGAGGTGGCCTCCTTGAACCGTAGGATCCAGCTGGTTGAAGAAGAGCTGGACCGTGCTCAGGAACGCCTGGCCACTGCCCTGCAAAAGCTGGAAGAAGCGGAAAAAGCTGCTGATGAGAGTGAGAGGTGTGTAGGGAAGCCTGATGGAGTGTGGATTTTAAAAGAAGTTCATAATAGTTCTGATCAAGATTTCCTTATAGACCTGTTTTCTAAATAGCAATTCTTGCAGTGTGTGATGGCTCACGCCTGTAATCCCAGCACTTTGGGACACTGAGGCAGGAGGGTGGCTCAAGCCCAAGAAGTTGGGGCTACAGTGAGCTGTGATTGTGCCACTGCACTCCTGGGTGACAGAGCAAGACCCTGTGTCAATCAGTCAATAAAAATAAAATACTAACTCCATCACACAGGATCTCCTTTCTATTCTGCATATTCTGTCCCCTTGAAGACAGTGAGGGTAACTTAGATGTTGTGACCTTTTTGTAATTGGTATTTCCTTACAAATTGGCCTAATGATCCTTAAAATGGGATCACCAGTGTGACTTCTACTTTCTGGATCATAAGCTTCTATTTGTGAGATTAATTTCTCTAAAACAGAGGTTCTCTAAGTAAGGTCTCAGACCAGCAGCATCAGCAATACTTGGGAACTTGGTAAAAATTCACATTCTCAGCTCCTATGCTGATCTGCTGAATCAGAAACTTTGGATGTGGGGCCTGGCAATCTGTTTTTAGTAAGTCTTCTCAATGCTGGTTGCATTATTAGAATCATAGGTAGGGGTGAGGGGGGAAATCACTGGGGAATTTAAAACTGTGGATGCTTAGATCTCATCCCAGTTCCATTAGAATCAGTTGCAAGAGGGGTCTGGGCATTGATGTTTTTAAAGTTCTCCAGCTAATTTTTTTTTTTTTTTTTTTTTGAGACAGAGTCTCGCTCTGTAGCCCAGGCTGGAGTGCAGTGGCACAGTCTGGGCTCACTGCAAGCTCCGCCTCCTGGGTTCACGCCATTCTCCTGCCTCAGCCTCCCAAGTAGCTGGGACTACAGGTGCCCACCACCACGCCCGGCTAATTTTTTGTATTTTTAGTAGAGACAGGGTTTCACCGTGTTAGCCAGGATGGTCTCGATCTCCTGCCTTTGTGATCCTCCTGCCTCGGCCTCACAATGTGCTGGGATTACAGGCGTGAGCCACCGCGCCCGGCCTTCCCCAGCTAATTTTAATGTGTTCCTAGGGTTGAGAACCATGGCCCTTGAACCAAATCATAACTCATGTTTTTGAAAATAGCCAGTTGTCTCCTTGCCACATGTGAGTTAAACTAGAACAGAGGTGCTTGACAACTAAGGGTTTTCAGAATAAATAGTGCCCTTCTAAGGGTACGTTACTACTGTGCAGCTGTGAAAATGAAAGAGGCAGCTATGTGTATATTATTAGAGTAGCATGCAAATTATAGAAAGTGAGGGCCGGGCGCAGTGGCTCACACCTGTAATCCCAACACTTTGGGAGCCTGAGGTGGACGATCACTCGAGGCCAGGAGTTCAAGACCACCGCAGCCAACACAGCAAAATCCAGTCTCTGCTAAAAGTACAAAAATTAGCCAGGCATGGTGGGGCGCGCCTGTAATCCCAGCTCAGGAGGCTAAGGCACGAGAATCACTGGAACCCAAGAGGCGGAGGTTGCAGTGAACCTCCCTTTTTTTTTTTTTGGTCTCAAAAAAAAAGAAAGAAAGTCAGGATAGCTGCATGCTAAATACCAGAGGAAAAAAAAAAAAAGTGTGGAAAACAAGTTGCAGAACCGTCTAGTATATTATTACTTTGGGGAAGCTGGGATGGGATTTTTTTTGTGTATATGTGTGTGTGTATATATATATATGTGTGTGTGTATGTATATGTATATATATGTATATATGTATGTATATGTATATGTGTATATATGTATATGTATATGTGTATATATGTGTATGTATATATATATACACATATATATATATTTAAATAATATTTATTTATTTTTTTGAGACAGAGTCTCACTCTGTCCCCCAGGCTGGAGTGCAGTGGCGCAATCTCGGCTCACTGCAACCTCCACCTCCCGGGTTCAAGCGATTCTCATGCTTCAGCTTCCCCCAAGTAGCTGGGATTACAGGCGCCTGCCACCACGCCTGACTAATTTTTGTATTTCTAGTAGAGACAGGGTTTTGCCATGTTGACCAGGCTGGTCTCAAACTCCTGACCTCAGGTGATCTGCCGGCTTCAGCCTCCCAAAGTGCTGGGATTACAGGTGTGAGCCACCGCGCCCAGCCGCATATATCCATATTTTTATTTAATATTTTAGTATTTAATTTCTTAAAGTTTTTTTGGGGGTGGTGGGGGAGACGGTGTCTCACTCTGTCGCCCAGGCTGGAGTGCAGCAGTGCGATCTTGGCTCACTGCAACCTCTGCCTCCCGGGTTCAAGTGATTATCTTGCCTGAGTAGATGGGATTACAGGTGCTTGCCACCACGCCCAGCTAATTTTTGTATTTTTAGTAGGGACAGGGTTTCACCACATTGGCCAGGCTGGTCTCAAACTCCTGACCTCAAGTGATCCACCTGACTTGACCTCTCAAAGTAATGGGATTACAGGTGTGAGCCACTGTGCTTGGCCAGGATGTATTATCTTTATAACAAAAAGTTTTTTTTTTTTTTTTGAGACAGAGTTTCGCTCTTATTGCCCAGGCTGGAGTGCAATGGCTCGATCTCAGCTCACCGCAACCTCCACCTCCTGAGTTCAAGTGATTCTCCTGCCTGAGCCTCCCAAGTAGCTGGGATTACAGGCATGCACCACCACGCCCAGCTAATTTTGTATTTTTAATAGAGACGGGGTTTCTCCATGTTGGTCAGGCTGGTCTTGAACTCCCGACCTCAGGTGATCTGCCCACCTCAGCCTCCCAAAGTGCTGGGATTATAGGCGTGAGCCACTGCGCCCAGCCATAACAAAAAAAATTTACATGAAATAAACTAACGTGTGGGAGTAGTAACATGGAATTTCCATTTGAGGGGCAAACAGAGAGGAATGGGCTTTTAAAAGTAGAGTTCTGAGACCCTTGGAGTGGAGCTGACCACACACTCCTTAGGGTGTCAGTATTGCTTTTGTCCTATTTCTGGCAGAGGTATGAAGGTTATTGAAAACCGGGCCTTAAAAGATGAAGAAAAGATGGAACTCCAGGAAATCCAGCTCAAAGAAGCTAAGCACATTGCAGAAGAGGCAGATAGGAAGTATGAAGAGGTAAGTGACCTTCTGTTAGTCCCTCTCGTATCAGCCTTTTACAAAGAATAATGCGGTAAATGGCTCCTTTGCTTCACTAAGCTATACTGGGATCTTTTCGTGTAGGTGGCTCGTAAGTTGGTGATCATTGAAGGAGACTTGGAACGCACAGAGGAACGAGCTGAGCTGGCAGAGTCGTGAGTATCTAGCTCCCCAAATCTTCTCATTACCAATTTGTCCCTTCCCCTTTGGCTTGGGCACTAATATGAATAAATTAGCATTCCTTCAACCTTGTTAAACAGGGCCTAGGGAATGGGAGTCATCTATAGTGCTTTTTTAGGCCCAAGAATGGTTTTAGGCTTCCTTATTCTCCTGACTAGTGACAAGTGACAAAAGAGGCTTTCTTATTTTTTGTTGGTAGGGTTTACAAATTGAGAGCAAATAAGGACTAATACATGGTAAATAGTTAACTGGAAGATCCTACTGGGTCGTTCCACCTGGTGTGGAAGACATCAAAGTGGCTATCCTGATTTAAGATCTAGTGTCTGGCTGGGTGTGGTGGCTCACACCTGTAGTCCCAGCTACTTAGTATGCCAAGGCCGGAGGGTTGCTTGAACCCAGGAGTTGGAGGCCAGCCTGGGCGTCATAGGGAGACCCTGTCCCTAAAACAAATAAATCTTAAAAAAAAATCTGGTGTCTGTTTTTTGCCACTTTGCCAATCTGCTGGGGAACCTTAGGGCAAGGGTAGATATTAACTGCTTTCCTGTCGGTACCTTCTGGGCCTTGATTAACAAAGTCAGTGTTGAATGCATATGTATTTGTGCTTCCCTCTTACATTCCCGTCTGCCAGACATAACATATCATGACCATGGTGGTGTTCTCTTCCCATTTTTTGAATTTTTTTTTTCGTTTTGCTGCTTGTTTTCTTGCTGTGTTCCTTTTTGACCTTTCTCCCTCCCCACAACCTGGCTTGTGCCATCCCCGTGACTATCACTAACAGCCGTTGCCGAGAGATGGATGAGCAGATTAGACTGATGGACCAGAACCTGAAGTGTCTGAGTGCTGCTGAAGAAAAGGTACTAACCATTAAGCCCACAGCAAGGTTATATATGTGGTGTGGTTTTGTTTTGTTTTGTTTTTGTTTTGCAGCTGCCTCCCCTCCACTTGATTTTGTTGAGTGCTGTCTCATCTCTTCATGGAATGCTCCATTCTTTTCCACTTACTTGGCATCTTTCATCTCTTCTTTCCTAGTTGCTTCGCTGCCTCTCCACAGGGTCTCCTTCCTTTGGGTGATTTGGGGGACTGTTTGGGTTGGGCATTTGTTCCCACCTCCACCCCAGGTAGCAGTTATGACTTGTTCCTGGTAGTGGATTTCTCTCAAGTGCTTTATTAGTATTCAAACATTTTGACCCCAGGAAGGTCTAGCTCCTGACACGTTCTATGGTAGAGGGAGGAGGGTTGATGCTTGCTCAGGTTACTTGGGAACATCTCTTCCCCAGTATGCCTTCCAACTCTCTCTACATATAGGTTCAATTCACGTCTATGTGTCTCTCTCCCTTTTTTTATTCTCTTCCTTTTCCCTTTCCTCTCCTGTGGTATTTAAAATATTCACAGTAAGTGTTCTGAGCTGGAGGAGGAGCTGAAGAATGTCACCAACAACCTCAAGTCTCTTGAGGCTCAGGCGGAGAAGGTAGGGGCTGGTTTGTGAAAGTGACAGGCTTTGGGGCCTGGGCCCAGCCCTGCCCTTGATGAGAGACTGGAGACACGCATTCCATATATAATCCGTGAGGCGTGTCCTCTTCCTACCTCCTTACCATGTATTCAGGTTCTGGGTTTAATGCTACTTTCTGTGCACTTTGATTGCTTTAATTAAAATAACTTCATGGTCTCAGGTTACTGGAGTCATGTGCTGCTTAGGCTGATACTGCTGTGCTGAAAAGCAATAATCAGGGGCTCTAACAGGCTTTCTAGCAGACAGATGGGGGCAACAGACAGCATCAGCTCTGAGACCTAATGAGCAATCAAGACAGATGACTTCACTTTGCCATCATGTGGGTGTGTTTCAGTCATGTGACCTTGGGGTGCCACTACTCTTGCTCATTAAGCAGGGGAAAGGAAAAACACCTCCTTGGGTTGATCTGAATAATATCAAAGCTTAGATCCATCTTAAAAAGTCATGGAGAATTTTAACCTGAGGATCTCATGGCTCTAAAGACATAGATTTCTGGATTTCAAGGACCTATTGTCCAGAGCCAGGCCTTGCTCTTACTCTTGGACCATTCAGCACATTTAGTCCAAGAGGATATTCAATGTAAGAGTTACGTGTAGGGAGAGGGGTATTGCCCGTGTGACTAATTTCTACTCTGAAATTTTTGATCTACTTACCTTACAGTACTCTCAAAAAGAAGACAAATATGAGGAAGAAATCAAGATTCTTACTGATAAACTCAAGGAGGTGAGCTGAGGGGATTTATAGGGCGGGACCCAAAACATTTAGAGGTATATAAGGCATTAATGTGGACTTAGACTGGCTGGTTTGGGTTCTGAAAGGTCCAGAAGTAGAAGGTGGAAGAAATAGAGATTGTTCTTCTTTGTCTTCATCTCTGGTTCTGACTAATTTCATATTTCTCCCAGGCAGAGACCCGTGCTGAGTTTGCTGAGAGATCGGTAGCCAAGCTGGAAAAGACAATTGATGACTTGGAAGGTATGGAACCTGGAGTAGGGATTGAAATAGAGAAATATAGAGGAAGACCTTGCCCATTAATGATTAATCTCTTTTTCTATACACCAAAGGAAGTTGGTAGTGACTTGGCATGTATTAATATCATGTGCGCTGTCCTATATCACAGCTAGGCAAAGTGGGTCCAACCCTAGAATTGGTTTTTTAAATTTAATCTTTTCCTTTAAGAAGACTTTACCAAATAGTCTGCAATTTGTACCCTTCCCTTTGAGGAGAATGATAATGGCTGCATTTACCTCCAATTTATTAGTCTTAAACCTTTAGTCTGTGGGTTTAAATGGAAGCCATGATTTCAGAAGGGCAAGATGTATGTCATTTCATGGCTGCTTTCCACAGTTCTTTTCGCCACTCAAGTTGTGGGGTATTTATCCAATAAATGAAGTTGTGGAATAACCATATCTGAACACTGACCAGTGTCAGGAGCTTTCTGAATACTTTCTGTCCCTGCAAGTTGGTAACTGCCATCCACCCTGACAAGGGAACGTACTCTTTGCTTTGAGAACTCTGATGTATGCTCCTTTGGTACACTCTCTTGGCAGAGTTGCAGGGGCAGCCTGTGGAGCAGAGGGGCCACTAATAGGGTTCACATTTTGTAGGCAGAGAAGTGTCTGAATATGGATGTATACTCTCTCCCTTTGCTATTTTCGTTCAATTAAGTGTTATCACTGCTAGGAATTGGGTACCTGGATGAGAGTGGTATCCTCTTGAGTGCTTTTGGTAATAGGAATTTCTAGTTATGACTGTGCCCAGGTTCTCAGCCCTTGCTGCAGTCGATTTGGAGTATCAAGAAAGGAAGTTGGTCATAGGAGAGAGTAGATCTGAAAATGTCCAGTCATGGTTGCCAGAATAGATATTTTCCTAACTGTGGTATTAGACCCACAGTCACACTTTCCTAATTTCTAATGATTCCCTCTCTTCATCTGCTTCTGAAACCTTTCACTCTGTCCCTTCATTCCTCCCTGTGGTTCCTGTGCCTGTCCAGATGAGCTCTATGCCCAGAAACTGAAGTACAAGGCCATTAGCGAGGAGCTGGACCACGCCCTCAATGACATGACCTCTATGTAACTATCTGACAGTAGAGTGGGGCTGGGATCTTGGCTTGTGGGTGGATGGGGGTACAAGCTATGCATAGTGGTGTGCTTTGGTTTTATCCTTTGGAAACTGGAATCTCCACCCTTATCTTTGAAACATTGGTGCTGGTTATTTGTTTGGCAAAAGCTTTGGAGGCATGGCCGGGCGCGGTGGCTCACGCCTGTAATCCCAGCACTTTGGGAGGCCGAGGCAGTTGGATCACATGAGGTCAGGAGTTGGAGACCAGCCTGGCCAACATGGTGAAACCCCGTCTCTACTAAAAATACAAAAAGTAGCCAGGCATGGTAGCAGTGCGCTTGTAATCCCAGCTACTCAGGAGGCTGAGCCAGGAGAATCGCTTGAATCTGGGAGGCAGAGGTTACAGTGAGCCAAGATCGCGCCCCTGCACTCCAGCCTGGGCAACAGAGTGAGACCCCATCTCAAAAAAAAAAAAAAAAAAACATTAAAGGCCGGGCATAGTGGCTCACATCTGTAATCTCAGCACTTTGGGAGGCCTAGGTGGGCGGATGACTCGAGGCCAGGAATTCAAGACCAGCCTGGCCAACATGGCAAAACCCTGTCTCTACTAAAAAATATTTTAAAAATTAGTCTGGCTTGTTGGCGCACGTCTATAATCCCAACTACTTGGGAGGCTAAGGCAGGAGAATCGCTTGAAACCAGGAGATGGAGGTCACAGTGAGCCGAGATAATGCCACTGCACTCCAGTCTGGGTTAAAGAGCGAGACTGTCTAAGGAAAAAAAAGCTCTGGAGGCAATTAATCTTGGATCAGAAGGAGAACCCTGACTGACTTGTAATTTTTATATTTTGTATTCATAGTTTCTTCATTACACTGTGATTTTTCTATTTGCTTCTCAAATTTAGTCTTCTCAGAAGGGATACTGCTAGAGGTAGAATCCATACAACTAAGGAAATAGGGCCCACAGAGCCAGTGACTTGGGCCCTGACACATTAAAACAAAATTCAGGCCTCCTGGGTGTGTTTAATTGGTTCCCTGATATTAAAGTTCAGGGAACTACCCAAGATGGGAAATACCAAATTCACCCAAGAATTGAGTTGAGTCCCAGAAGCAAGCCAAGTGATAAACAGCACCAAAAAGAGTTGTTGGGGCTTCATCTGTTTGCTGTGGATCCCTGATCCTTGATGCTAATCTGCCTCTTTGTATCTTTCCCACTAACCCTGAAAAGAAGCCACATTTCTCAGGCTGAAGTGTCTGGCTCTCTTTTATTATTCCTGCTGCCACCTCTTCCTTTTTTTCCTCTTCCTTTCTCCCAGTTTGCTATCTAGATTGATGCTAGTCCTTCTCACCTAGAGTATCCTTACTTTTTCATACAGATAATTATCACCGTTTCTGCTCTGTTCTGGATCTGCCCCCTTTACTCCTCGGGGAACCCAACGCCCCACTCTCGCTCTGGATTCCATTTGGGTCAGCCTGGCTGGTCCCCAAGGCATTAGGATGGGGGGGCAAAAAGCAACTTATGTATTTTCTTCCACCCCCACCCCAAATTAAAATGTTAAGCTGCTGGAAACCTCATGCCACCCTGCATTTGTGTCATTGACAAAGCTGCTGCTGTCCCTAAGAAGGAGCCTTGGGGGTGTGATGTGGGGAAGAGCTATTGTAGGCTCCCCCTCCTCTGACTTATATAATCAAAGCCACTTTTGTGTGTGTCTATTTTTTCTTGACATTTAAACTCAGCTGATCTGATTCTACCAGAGTGATGGATTTAGTACAGGTTACTCAGGATAGTAATTTTAGTTATACTCCTCAAGCTGAACAAGATTAAATTCCTTATTTCCAGGTTCTTAAATCATCCTGCCTGCAGTGTTTCCATTCTCTCTTCAGGTATTCCTCCTTTGGTGTGGTGTCATTGAGAAGCCATTGAAGTGACTCTCAATACACATTCTGTACCCTTTTACCCGTGGTTCAAATGGTGCATCCTCAGAACACCCAGTGAACCCAATATATTATTGCTAAGATCGACTAATTATGTCAACCCCAGTCACAGAAAAATACACAATGGATAGAATTCTCGACAGTTTTTTTACTTTTTCTTCTTTAAACCTTTCTTACATATTTGAGACTTGCTACCATTTGTCTGCTAGTGTGTGACTAGTGGGATATAAGACAAATGATAAATTATTATTGGGAAAAAAATGACCAATCATGCATATTTCAAATAATGTGCATATGAGGCTAATGATTTATTACATACGTAAATTTCTGCTAGTAAAAATTTCCTTGGTTCATATTGTGGAATTAAATATCAACATTTTAGAAATTCCCATTATAGGCCAGGCGCCGTGGCTCACGCCTGTAATCCCAGCACTTTGGGAGGCCGGAGCAGGTGGATCACCTGAGGTCATGAGTTTGAGACCAGCTCGGCCAACATGGTGAAACTCCGTCTCTACTAAAAATACAAAAATTAGCTGGGCATGGTGGTAGGTGCCTGTAATCCCAGCTACTCGGGAGGCTGAGGCAGGAGAATCACTTGCACCTGGGAGGCAGAGGTTGCAGTGAGTGGAGATCGCGCCACTGCATTCCAGCCTGGGCAACAGAGTGAGATTCCATCTCAAAAAAAAAAAAAAAAAAAAAGGAATTCACATTCCAATTTACACAGCAGAGATTTCTTAATAGTATAGCTGTGAATTATACTAATCCAAGCACGTAAGTGTTGTTCACTTAGTAGTTTAGTTTCCCAGCAGGGTATGTATTTAAAATTTGCTTTTCTTTTAGCTGGGTGCAATGGCACTTGCCTGTAGTGCCTGTAGCTCCTTGGGAGGCTGAGGCAGGAGGATAGCTTGAGCCCAGGAGTTCTGCACTGTAGTGTGCTATGCAGGTCAGATGTCCTCAGTAAATTTGGCATCAGTATGGTGACCTCCTGGGAGTGGAGAACAACAAGGTTGCCTAAGAAAGGGTGAACTGGCCCAGGTCAGAAATGGAGCAGGTCAAAATTCCTGTGCTGATCGGTAGTGGGATTGCACCTGTAAATAGCCACTGTAGTACTCCAGCCTGGGCAGCACAGCAAGATTCCATCTGTTAAAAACACTTTTGCTCTTCTTTTAAACAGATATAATCAGGTAGGGAAGTTTTCCTTAATCTAAAACTTTAAGTCATATCAAATTCAGGTTTCTTTTTGTCCATTCCATTTCTTACTGCCCCATAGCCTTTGAGATTAAGGTTCAGATTCATTTATTCAGCTGACACTTCCTGGTATCTTCTAGGTATAGGATATTAAGATGGAGACAGAAATAAAGATGGAGGCTCCATTCCTACTCTCAAGTTGGTTAGAATCTACTAGGAGAGAAAACATACATAAAGCTACAGATACTGTGTGATGAATGCCACAAATAATAGTGTTATGGGAATTGAGTAGAGGGGACGAGATTGATCCTAGTGGGGATGAATTGGAAAAACTCATGGAAGAAGGCATGTAATAGGTACTTCATAAACATGTTAAAACTTTTTTCTTTTTTTTTTTTTTTGAGATGGAGTTTGACTCTTGTCACCTAGGCTGGAGTTCAGTGGCATTATCTCAGCTCACTGCAACCTCTGCCTCCTGGGTTCAAGCAGTTCTCCCACCTCAGCCTCCCGAGTAGCTGAGATTACAGGCGGCTGCCACCACACCCAGCTAATTTTTGCATTATTAGTGGAGGTGAGGTTTCACCATGTTGGCCAGGCTGGTCTGGAACTCCTGACCTCAAGTGATCCACCCACCTCAGCCTCCCAAAGTGATGGGATTACAGGCGTGAGCCACTGTGCCCGGCCAACATGTTAAACTTGCATATTCACTTTTATTGGGTTCCAAAAGTGGATTTTTGACAAGCAGAGTTGGGTTGTGGGATAGTGAATATTGAGCATTCCATTAATTATTTATTTTTCTCTTTTTGAGACGGAGTCTCGCTCTGTTACCCAGGCTGGATGGAGTGCAGTGGTGAGATCATGGCTCACTGCAACCTCCACCTCCTGAGTTCAAGCGATTCTCCTGTTTCAGCTTCCTGAGGAGCTGTGATTACAGATACCCACCACCATGCCCAGCTGATTTTTGTATTTTTAGTACGGACGGGGTTTCAGCATGTTGGCCAGGCTGGTCGCGAACTCCTGACCTCAAGTGATCCACCCGCCTCGGCCTCCCAAAGTGTTGGGATTACAGGCGTGAGCCACTGCACCTGGCCTGAGCATTCCATTTAAAGAGAAACAAAATAATAAAGGCGTTGATAGAGATGAGAAGGCCACAATAGCTATACAGGTAGATTTAGACAGAGTAGGGAACAGGTTGTGTCTTAAAATGAGGCTGAGGAGTTATAATTTTACTAGGGAGGTAAAGGGAATGCCACTGGAGATTTTGAACAGGTTATGTTGTGATCTGAATAGCATATAAGAAGAGTTAATTTGGTAACTAATTTGCAGATTAGCAAAGTGATTCACTAACATGGTGTTTCTCACATTTCAGCCATTTACATTACCATTTTTGATGGCTTTTTGCATATTCATTGCTGCCTACATTGTTTTCTTCAGATCTACTCGTTTCCAGATTTATTTTGTTCTTACTTGACACAATTCTATTTTGAAATCAAAGGTTTGATGTGTTAGTGTTTTTTCCTAATCACATTAAAGTAACTATAGCAGTGAATACACCACACTTTGGAAAAAATTGGGTTAGGTTAATTTAGTTTTCTAGGAGAGAATAATCAGGGTCTGAGCTAGAGTAGTGGCAGGAGAGATGGCGCTAAATAAAGACAGGCATTGTGAAAGGCCTGGCCACTTGATGTGAGGAGGAAAGAGAAGGATGACTGGTTTTTAGCGTAGGAAAATGAGCCGGGTGCAGTGGCTCATGCCTGTAATCCCAGCACTTTGGGAGGCTGAGGTGAGAGGATTTCTTGAATCCAGGAGTTCGAGACCAGCCTGGCAACAAAGTGAGACCCTGCCTCTACAAAATATTATAAAAACTTAGCCAAACATGGTGGTGCGCGCGTGCAGTCCTATCTACTTGGAGGGCCAAAGCCAGAGGATCCTTTGAGCCCAGGAGTCTGAGGCTGCAGCGAGCTGTGATCACACTGCTGCACTCCATCCTGGGTGACAGAATGAGACCCGCCCCCCCAAAAAAAAAGAGTAGGAAAATGGTGGGGTTAAAGATGTAAGGAGATCATGTTGTCCTGGTTTGGGGAGCGGGGGGAAGGGAAAGAAGATACGGCTGACAATCTGGCAGGTATCTGGGTGAAAACAAAATTCTAGGGCTTGAGGCAGAGAGGTTGACATAAGAGTTGGGAATCCACATGGGGTACAGGTAGTTTATGCCATGGAGGTAAATTAGAACCATAAAGGGCAATTGCAAATATTAAAAAAAGAGGCTGGGCACTGTGGCTCACGCCTGTAATCCCAGCACTTTGGGAGGCCGAGGTGGGCAGATCACGAGGTCGGGAGATTGAGACCATCCTGGCTAACACGGTGAAACCCCGTCTCTACTAAAAATACGAAAAATTAGCTGGGCGTGGTGGCGGGCACCTGTAGTCCCAGCTACTCGGGAGGCTGAGGCAGGAGAATGGCGTGAACCCAGGAGGCGGAGCTTGTAGTGAGCCGAGATTGTGCCACTGCACTCCAGCCTGGGTGACAGGGCAAGACTCTGTCTCAAAAAAAAAAAAAAAAAAAAAAAATTAAACAATGAGGAAAACGTTATGTAAGAGGAGGAGCCAAATGGGACTGATTGGAAGGAAAGAAGACGGTTGAGTAGTTCTTTAAAAAGTTCCGGGTTGGATGCTTTCTAGTGGTTTTTCAACAGAGAGGCTAAGAAGGAAGATAACTGAAAATGGGACATGCATTGATACTTTAGTAATTTGAGGGTACATTTTGAGTGTTAAGTCAAGAGGAGGAGTCATTTTCAGGGGCAAAAGAGTGTATTGGTAGGAAGATTATATAGGCAATATAGTTTAGAGCAGTGCTTTCCAACAGAACTTTTGGTAATGATGTCTAGTACATTAGCCACATGTGGCAGTCAAGCACTCAAAACATGGCTAGTGTGGCTGAGGGGCTAAAATTTAATTGTATTTCATTGTAGTTCATTTAAATTTAGCTACATGTGGCTAGTGGCTATTATATTGGACAACGCATTTCTAAATATTTAGATTCTGGGCAGAAGTTGGCTTTGACATGAAGAAAGCCTTCTTAGAAAGGAAGGAAGTAGACTGGGCATGGTGGCTCACACCTGTAATCCCAACACTTTGGGAAGCCGAGGCGGGTGGATCACAAGGTCAAGAGATCAAGACCATCCTGGCCAACGTGTTGAAAACCTGTCTCTACTAAAAATACAAAAATTAGCTGGGTGTGGTGGCACATGCCTGTAGTCCCAACTACTCGAGAGGCTGAGGCAGAAGAAAAAAAAAGGAAATAGAGAGATTGGGAGAAAAGTAAGGTGTTATATCTCTGATCTGTAGTATCTCCTGTTTTCCCTGTGGTATGACTAGTGTGAGCAAGGATAGAGACCAACAAACTGGGGTAGCAAAGTGAACAATGAAGTACTACGTAATTAGTGCTAATGCTAAATTCATTCCTTTGTTTAAGGCTTAATATCCTTGCAGAAGCCATCCTGTGTTACTTGAGCCTGGACTAGTATTGGGGTGAAGTCAAGCATCAGAGTAAAACATTGGTCCCCTTAATGTTACCCCCTCCTCTTAATTTCTAAGAACCACAGGCCCATTTTGCCCTTCCTTGTTACCATCATTGAGATGAGGAATAAGATGTAGTAACCCCATGTTATCTGATAGGTGCAACTGACCTATTCTGTTTGGCAGCTTTATCTTAGCCCCAACCAAATCTCTTCCTTTCACATGGTATTGGTTGAATACTATCCAACTCTATGGGGTTGGTTTGTGTTTTGTTTTTTTGTTTGTTTGTTTGAGATGGAGTCTTGCTCTGTTGCCCAGGCTAGAGTGGGGTGGCGTGATCTTGGCTCACTGCAAGCTCCGCCTCCCGGGTTTAAGTGATCCTCCTGCCTCAGCCTCCTGAATAGCTGGGATTACAGGCGCATGCCACCAAGCCCGGCTAATTTTTGTGTTTTTAGTAGAAACTAGGTTTCAACATGTTAGTCAGGCTGATCTCAAACTCCTGACCTCATGATCTGCCTGCCTCGGCCTTCCAAAGTGCTGGGGTTATAGACTTGAGCCACTGCACCTGGCCATGGGGTTGTTTCTTAACTAGGTATAGCTGAAAAGAACACTGGACCAAATAGGTTCTCTGCTTGCCTTTTCGTTTGTTTTGTTTTAGCTATTATTGGGGAACCGAGAACTTTAAGGAGCTAGTACTGGTCTTAATTTTTAATAACTAGAGATAGCAGAGTTAGAAACTAAGTTCAAAGTGAGAGAACAGCTGCATTTGTCTTTCTGACCTCATGCAATTCCTAGGAAACTCTGTGTTCTGTGATTTAGTCAGGCAATAAAATGCTCCCACTCCTTCTCTGTCTCTTTATTTCTTCCCTAAATGGAAAAGAACTCTCATTGACCAGGCTGCTTTGAGGGATAAAGATCCTGATAACACGGCTGGGTGTGGTGGCTCATGCCTGTAATCCCAGCACTTTGGGAGGTGGGCAGATCACCTGAGGTCAGGAGTTCAAGACCAGCCTGGCCAACATGGTGAAACCCCATTTCTACTTAAAAAAAAAAATGCAAAAATTACCTGGGCGTTGTGGTGGGCACCTGTAATCCCAGCTACTCAGGAGGCTGAGGCAGGAGAATCGCTTGAACCTGGGAGGTGGAGGTTGCAGTGAGCCAAAATCGTACCATTGCACTCCAGCCTGGGCAACAAGAGTGAAACTCAAAAAAAAAAAAAAAAAAAAAGGATCCTGATAACATCCTTCTTTCCCAAGTGAGAATCACACAAACTAACTTGGTTATAGGTATTATCTAAGTTCAGGCTGTTCACGAGATTTGTATGTAATGTAACATCACAGGAAGTTTGAGAGATTAGTTCACAAATTTCAACACGTGTTATTTTGACAAGGATGCCCCAGTGATTAAGACAGGTCCAATCTCAGGCCTCATGAAGCTCATATACCGTTAGTACAGTTTTGAGTATTCCTTATTCAAAATGCTTGGGACCAGAAGTGTTTCAGATTTTTGCTTTTTTTTTTTTTTTTTAATATTTGCATTATACTTACCAGTTGAGCATCCCAAATTCGAAAATCAGAAATTTATACCAGGCATGGTGATGCATACCTATAGTTCCTGCTACTTAGGAGGCTGAAGCAAGAGGTTTGCTTGAGCCCTAGGAGTTCAGGGCTATTGTGCACTATGATTAGGCCTATAAATAGTCACCACACTGTAGCCTGGACAACATAGTAAGACCCTGTCTGTAATACACACACACACACACACACACACACACACACACTCGTATGTGTATGTAAAATCCAAAATCCTCCAATGAGCATTTTCTTTGAGCATCATGTTGGCATTCAAAAAGTTTCAGATTTTGGAGCATTTTGGATTTTGGACTTTCAGATTTGGGTTCTCAGCCTGTATAGTGTTCGTCAATGGTGAACGTTTGTCATTTAGAGTAGGACAGTTCTGTTGATGTACAGAACAATCCTGTGTATTGCTGTCCCCTGCCCAACAGATACCTGTATGGGCCTTCTAGTCATTGTGATATCAAAACCTCCCATACATACTCAAAATCTCCCCTCAGAGAGAAGAGTGCACAATACCACCCCTATTGAGAACCATTGGTTTAATGGGAAGTGCAAGTTAAAGGTTCACCCTGATTCTGCTGTTTAATACAGCTATTATTTTTAGTCATTCCCTCCCAGGCTTTTTATACATATATGCTTTCTGTTTTGATAGTGTACATAAAGTGGCAAGTATTACTGGGACCATACTGGTCTCTAGCTTCCCAGTCAATCTGGGGAGAGCCTCAGCCCAGAAGGCAGGGTGCCTGAGCAATGCTCACATATGCAGATGATTTTAGGACAGAAGAGTATCTTTTTCATATTGAGATCCTGAGACCATTTTGAAACAGGCTGTGAAATATAGGGAGAAACTTATTTGTGAATTTCAGAGGTTGATACTAGGAGTATACCAGGAAGAGTTTGGTTTTCCTGTCCCCAAACTTGTATTATCCCTGTGCTAGTCAGATGGATTTGAATCTTCCATATCCCACTATCTCTTTAAAGTGTGCTTCAAATAGAAAATCCAGATAAACCTATTAGATTTGAGCACTTAGCTGCTTGTATCAGGAATACTTGCTAAATTGTCCTTTAGCCTGATTTGTAAAAAAAAAAAAGGAAATAACTTACTAGTAGCTTAAATAAATATGGGATTTATTTTTTAATCATATGTATCTAGCCATGAGCAACTGTGGCCTGTTGTAGCTGGGCTTTCTGTGATTCTCTTGGTCTTTTCTCTTAAGATTGAAATATGCAACTCTAGTCATCACATCCATGTTGAAGGCAAGAGGGAAAGCTAAAGTTTTCCCAGAAGCCCCCAGCAGACTATCTGTCTCCATCTCATTGGTTAAAACTGGATCATATGATCACCCCTAGCTGCAAGGGAGGCTGAAAAACAACAGGATAGTCTTGATTAGCTTATACCAGTAATTTGCCTTCCCTGGGACTAGGCACACTATTTGTTGACTCTAACAGGTTTGGGGTTCTTTTAAAGAAGAAGAAGAAATTGAATATTTATTGGCTAGGCCACTGAAATGGGTCTATCACACAATATCTATAACAAGAAGCATTAGAAAGTATAGGAGTGAATGAGTGTGGGGATAGTTATCCCAGTCTACTGTTTATAATGCTGTTTTGAATGCTTTCACAGAAAAGTGTTCAGCTGTTCACTTCCATTCCTTTCAAACCCTGATTATTGTGAACACATTTCTTCGAAGCCAACTATATTCCTTCCTTTTGCCATTTCCCTTGTTTCAGTTTCTCAACCCAAGGAATAAATACTGTGAAGGAAGTATTTTTTCTCCCTCAAAATGTCCTACCAACTCGTCAGTCTGAATTTCCTCTGTTGGTCTTTCCACCAACTGACTGACTCTTATTGCCCTCTATCTGAATCCTCCTTGCATCCACCCTGCCTTACAGATGCATGTTATATATACCAGCTAGTTGAAAGACTCATAATTTACTTCTGGTACTCTACTAACTTTCCCTTTTTCTCTTTCTCCTCCTCTTTTTCCTCTCCTTCTCTTGTGTTCCCCTCCTCTCCGTTGCTGCTGCAGAGCGTCTCTACAGCCAACTTGAGCGAAACCGCCTGCTTTCTAATGAGCTGAAGCTAACGCTGCATGATCTGTGTGACTGATGGGCAGGGCTCAATGATGCCCATTAAACTGAGCTTACTGCTCACACCACTGACCTGGACCCCAACAAAAAGCTGATTGTCTTTTTAAAAGTTATTATTTTGCCCTGAGCAAATTGCATTTTAATTGGGGCAGTTAGAATGTTGATTTCCTAACAGCATTGTGAAGTTGACCATTGTGAAGTTTCTGTCCCTTTAGAAGAGATTATGGGTGAAGAAGGGAGGGGCCTGAGAGATTATAGTGAGAAAACTTGCGAGAATTTTGTTTTCCACCCTTATTTGCTGCTCTTTCACTTGTGCACTGACTGTAGGATATGTTCCCTTGCATGGATGTTTTTAACAATAAAAGGACTGACTTGACAAGTTGTTGTAACTGCTTCATCTGCAGGCTCAGGGATGGGTCCTTCTGACTGGGTGGAAAAAAGGGAAGTGAAAGAAAAGTTGTGGGATATGAATACGGGTCTGTGTTGCCATCACCTTCTCTGAGTTGAAGATTTGAATATTTTCCTCACCTCTTTAGAGCAGTCAGAGTGGTTTGCTTGCTAGACAGATTAGATTCTCCTTAATGTTCCGCTACTGATTTTCTTTCTGACTTTTTCCCTTTTGCTTCCTTTTTCTGGTTTTATGTTTAATTTCAAGTAACTGTCACAAGCTAGTTCTGTTCAATAGCTCTGCAGCAATCTCAAGGTTTGCTTACAACTACTTGTTTCAGTAGTATTCTTGGCTTTGTTTTCTTTAGAGATTATTTGACTTAACTGTGAGCGTCCTTTTATTTATCCCATCAGTTATTACTTTGGCCTCTACTTTTTCGAAAACACATGTAGTGCATGAGGATCTTCCTGTGCTCTTTATAATCTGAGATTCTGATGTTTCTATTGTTTGCAATGTTCAAACTCCAGTGAGCCATTTCAAGAGGGTATTGTTATGTGGGCAAAACCTAGAAAAGTGGATGGCTGATGCTTAAGGCTTGCTCTTTCATTGACTGAAAGCTGAAAGTGTTGGTTGGGTGTGGGAGGGAGAGGAAATGGCTGATAAGGGCCCTAACTCCCTCACCCAGGAAGTGCAGCAACACCTACAACTTCAGTAGGCAAGCCAAAGGCCCTACGAAACCGGGTGATGTAATAGCTCACTTCTGTGGCTGAGAAAGCAGCTGCCTTATTAGTCTGCAGCTTCTCTGCAACAGGAGCAAGTCTCAAAGAGCCGGTAGACCTTGAAATTTACTTCTAGTTTTTGTGACTTCTCTCCTTTACCCCCATTAGATAAACTGAAATGCACCAAAGAGGAGCACCTCTGTACACAAAGGATGCTGGACCAGACCCTGCTTGACCTGAATGAGATGTAGAACGCCCCAGTCCCACCCTGCTGCTGCTCCTCCCTCTGACCCAGACTCCGCCTGAGGCCAGCCTGCCGGAAGCTGACCTTTAACTGAGGGCCGATCTTTAACTGGAAGGCTGCTTTCTCCTTTCGCCACCCCCTCCTTCCCTGTGTCTTTTTCGCCAAACTGTCTCTGCCTCTTCCTGGAGAATCCAGCTGGGCTAGAGGCTGAGCACCTTTGGAAACAACATTTAAGGGAATGTGAGCACAATGCATAATGTCTTTAAAAAGCATGTTGTGATGTACACATTTTGTAATTACCTTTTTTGTTGTTTTGTAGCAACCATTTGTAAAACATTCCAAATAATTCCACGGCCCTGAAGCAGCAATCGAATCCCTTTCTCGCTTTTGGAAGGTGACTTTTCACCTTAATGCATATTCCCCTCTCCATAGAGGAGAGGAAAAGGTATAGGCCTGCCTTACTGAGAGCCAAACAGAGCCCAGAGAGACTCCATTATGGGAAACCTCATTGCTCTGTACAAAGTACTAGGTAAACCAGAAAGGTGATTCCAGGAGGAGTTAGCCAAACAACAACAAAAACAAAAAATGTGCTGTTCAAGTTTTCAGCTTTAAGATATCTTTGGATAATGTTATTTCTACTTTTTATTTTTTTTCATTAGAAGTGACCAAATTAAGATGGTAAGACCTCTGAGACCAAAATTTTGTCCCATCTCTACCCCCTCCCAACTGCTTACAGAATGGATCATGTCCCCCTTATGTTGAGGTGACCACTTAATTGCTTTCCTGCCTCCTTGAAAGAAACAAAGAAGATTGTGTTTTTGCCACTGATTTAGCCATGTGAAACTCATCTCATTACCCTTTTCTGGGTTTGAAGCTGCTGTCTCTAGAAGTGCCATCTCATTGTGCTTTGTATCAGTCAGTGCTGGAGAAATCTTGAATAGCTTATGTACAAAACTTTTTAAATTTTATATTATTTTGAAACTTTGCTTCTTTGGGTTTGTGGCACCCTGGCCACCCCATCTGACTGTGACAGCCTCTGCAGTCCGTGGGCTGGCAGTTTGTTGATCTTTTAAAGTTTCTTTCCCTACCCAGTCCCCATTTTCTGGTAAGGTTTCTAGGAGGTCTGTTAGGTGTACATCCTGCAGCTTATTGGCTTAAAATGTACTCTCCTTTTATGTGGTCTCTTTCAGGCCGATTGGGAGAAAGAGAAATCAATAGTGCAACTGTTTTGATACTGAATATTGACAAGTGTCTTTTTGAAATAAAGAACCAGTCCCTCCAACCCTCAGACCTATTTGACTTTTATTTATTAAAACTAAATGTGCTTTCTCCACAGAAGCTATGAGGTTTGGGTTAAAAAATAGCATCTTTGTGGGTGGTAGCAACAGGATTTATTCTTTATTATTATTATTTTTGAGATCGAGCAACCTCTGCCTCCTGGGTTCAAGAGATTCTCCTGCCTCAGCCTCCTGAGTAGCTGGGATTACAGGCACCTGCCACCATGCCCGGGTAATTTTTTATATTTTAAGTAGAGACAGGGTTTCACCATGTTGGCCAGGCTGGTCTCGAACTCCTGACCTTCAGGTGATCCATCTGCCTCAGCCTCCCAAAATGCTGGGATTACAGGCGTGAACCACCGCGCCCAGCCGGAGCAACAGGATTTCATATAGAGCAAATGTTTAGTTTTATCATCTGTAAAATGGAGATAAGTATTGTCAGAGTAAACATGAAGATTAGATAGAACACTTAATGGCCGGGCACGGTGGCTCACGCCTGTAATCCCAGCACTTTGGGAGGCCGAGGTGGGCGGATCACGAGGTCAGGAGATCGAGACCATCCTGGCTAACGCGGTGAAACACCGTCTCTATTAAAAATACAAAAAATTAGCCGGGCGTAGTAACGGGCGCCTGTAGTCCCAGCTGCTCGGGAGGCTGAGGCAGGAGAATGGCGTGAACCCGGGAGGCGGAGGTTGCAGTGAGCCAAGATAGTGCCACTGCACTCCGGCCTGGGTGACAGAGCGAGACTCCGTCTCAAAAAAAGAAAAAAAAAGAACACTTAATGTGCTGGGCCTTTTATAGGTTAACACTGACATCTCAGGCTGAACTATATACATTTTCCTTCACAACCATATCAATCCTTATAAACTATGGATTTATGCTCCTTAAAACAATATATAATGCTGATCACTACTATAAATGTGTGGTTTTAACCAACTGTACTGAAACAGCTTTGAGTTAATATTGTTTGGATATTTGGAGAAAACAACAAGAAGTGCTCTCAGAGTATTTGCTTAGAGGCCGGCTGTGTGAGTGGGTAACTTTCAAAGCTGCTTTTGAGACGCCAGTGTCTGGCATTTCCTGCATTCTGGCCTGGAGGCCGGACATGAATCTGACTTCTAGTAAAAATACACGGTTCCCTTGACAAAGTCGAGCTGTTTATCCCAGAGACTGCACAATTTTCCGTTTATAGGCATGGACCAATGCTAACTGGAAATCATTGCAAAAAGTTTTTTTTTGTCGGGCGGAGGGTGTGGTGTTAAGATAAACGGTGTGCAACAGAAGAAATTAAACTGGAAGAAATTAAAGGTTTTTTTTTAGACTTTTCTGCTTGTTCCTTACTGTTAAAAAGGTCTGCCATCCAGTATTTAGGAAAGCCCTTTAAGACAGTTTGAGGTGTTTTAGCTGGGTTTGTGCCAAAAGTTTCCGTTATATTGGCTTGCTGAAGGACTGCATTTAAAAATGCCCACACATCCGAGCAAGAAGCAGGGCCCATCCCCCTCTGCTAACGTCACGCCTGTGGATTGGCTGATGGAGCTGTGAGCCGGCTGTAGTTGAGCGGGAACCCGAGACCTGACAGTCGCCATGACTGGCTGTCCGGCGTCATCAAGACGCCGAGGCTTCGGGCTCTTTTTCTTCTTGCGTCTACACCGCCTCCTGTTGTTGTTTCTGGTTTTGCTTGGGACCCTGGCCAACAAACTTAACGTGCCACAGGTGTTGCTACCCTTCGGCCGAGAGCCAGGCCGGGTGCCTTTCCTGCTGGAGGCGCAGCGGGGCTGCTACACTTGGTGAGAGGTGGTGGGTGACAAGGATATGCACCCTCACTACCATCCAGTAAGGGTGAGGGGGGTTCTCTCTGTAAGATCCCACAGGAATACCGTGTGGGGCCGCGTGAAGGGGCCTAGCCGGTAGGGGAGGAGAGTGTGGTGTCAGTGAGGGTGGCGAGGAGCAGACCCTTGGGCGCGGCGTGTCCTACTCATGTGGTATATTCTCCAGCTGTGTGATGATCTTCCAGACGTGTGAGGAATTCTCGGGATGTGGGACTGGCCTTTTCTCTGTGTGTGTTGGGAAGGGGTGGTCACTATGAGCAGCCGTCAGGGTAAAGGGAAGCCCTGTGTTGGAGGCCACAGGTACTGATGACTTCCAATGTAAACAACTGGAGTAAGAGGAAGTTCCCCATATCTGAGGAAATTTCTGTAGGAACAGGAAAACTTGGGGTGCGAGGGTCCCCACTAACTATAGATGAGCTATTCAATGTGAGAAGGACTTACAACAGCCAAGTATTGGGGGTTAACTAAGCACTTCGCATGTGTTAACTCATTCGCTTTTTACAGTCTTGTGAAGTAAGTACTATTACTCCCATTTCCCAGATGAGGAAAGTGAGGCCCAGAGACTATGAAGTGTAAACTTCTGGGAATATGAGAAGATTCATCTTGGGTGGAGATGAGATCTGTCTGTATTATCAAAATTGCCCCGTTTATAAAAGGGTACCCGCTTGAAGTGTGAGGACAGGGGGTACACACAACTCCGGGATAATGACTTCCTGACTGAAGATGAAGAGACATAATTTCCTGGTGTGAGAGGACCCAATGATGGGTTATGTGGTTGCCTAAGGTGTGAGAGAACCTAACTGAAGTGAGCTTCAGGATGCCAGTGCATTCATCCTAGATGGAGTAGATACCCCTTTGCCATCTCCTAGGAGAAGCAATGAGGTTTGTTCCGAGTATAAATTCACCTCTCATTTTATGAGGAAGTATAAGGAAAGTGAGCTTGTAAAATGATCCAGTGTGACATGTGTGTTTCCTGACTGTGAGGGTGATGCAAGGCATCTTTCCAGCATTGAAAGAGCTATTTCTTCTATCACTCCAAAAATATTAATGAGGCCAGCCATGGTGGCTCACGCCTGTAATCCCAGCACTTTGGGAGGCCAAGGCAGGAGGATTACTTGAGGCCAGGAGTTTGAGACCAGCCGGATCAACATAGTGAGACCCCATCTCTATTTAAAATAAAAACATTCGGCTGGGCGCAGTGGCTCACGCCTGTAATCCCAGCACTTTGGGAGGCCGGGGCAGGCAGATAACTTGAAGTCAGGAGTTCAAGACCAGCCTGGCCAACGTGATGAAAGCCCATCCCTACTAAAAATACAAAAATTAGCCGGGCATAGTGGCAGATACCTGTAATCTCAGCTACTCGAGAGGCTGAGGCAGGAGAATCGCTTGAACCCTGGAGGCGAATGTTGCAGTGAGCTGAGATCGCCCTGCTGCACTCCAGCTTGGGCGACAAAGTGACTCGGTCTCAAAAACATAATAATAAATAAGAATAAAAACACTAATGAATGTTTTTGGTATTTTGAGTTGGACTCACACCTCATAATTTAGGCAACTTTTCCATCCGAGATATCAGCAGCCTGGTTTCTAGGATTGAAGGAAACTTTCCTCAGAGTATGAGAAAATCCCGTCTCATTACTAGAAACACATCAGTCCTATTTCTGCATACTGAGGGAAGAATATAAAAATCTTTTTAAAAAAAAATTGAGGGAGGGATATTTCTGTGACTTTGCTCAAGGGATCATTGGGAAAGTTCTCATCAATCTCTCACTTTAATTATCGCATCCCTAAGCAATGTTCCTGCTTTAAAAAGTGTCATTTACATATACCTGGTAGTATGCAACAAGGAAGAAGTGTGAGAATCTATGTTCCACTAAAAGTTAATTTTAACCCACCTATTTCATACTCTTAAGAATTTTGTTCTGGCAGGCATTCCACCCATCATGATGCAGTTACTGTTGAGCCTTTATATGAAAATGGCACCTTGTGTTCCCAAAAAGCTGTACTCATTGCTGAATCTACGCAACCGATACGCCTCAGCAGTATTATTCTTGCTCGAGAAATAGGTATGTTGAGAGCAAAAACACTATGTATCACTTCTTCTGGGGTAGAATAATCTGGTATTTTGTATAGATGGTTAACATGAACGGTGTTGGCTTCAAGTGATTAAAGGGAGAATAAAATGATTCCTAGCTGGCTGTAGTGGCTCACACCTTTAATCCCAGCACTTTGGGAGGCTGAGGCGGAAAGATTGCTTGAGCTCAGGAGTTTAAGAACAGTCTGGGTAACATAGTGAGACCTGTCTCTACAAAAAAAAAAAAAAATTATGGCCGGGGGCGGTGGCTCGCGCCTGTAATCCCCCCACTTTGGGAGGCCGAGGTGGGTGGATCACCTGAGGTGAGGAGTTTGAGACCAGCCTGGCCAACATGGTGAAACCTCGTCTCTACTAAAAATAAAAAAAAATTAGCTGGGCGTGGTGGCGCACACCTGTAGTCCCAGCTACTCAGGGAGGCTGAGGCAGGAGAATTGCTTGAACCTGGGAGACAGAGGTTGAAGTGAGCAAAGATTGTGCCACTGCACTCCAGCGTGGGCGACAGAGGGAGTCTCCATCTCAATAAAATAAAATAAAATAAAAATAAAGAGTATTAGGCAGGATTTTCATTTTTCCTTTCTTTCCTTCTTTTTTTTTTTTTTTTTGAGACGGAGTTTTGCTTTTGTTGCCCAGGCTGGAGTGCAGTGGCGCGATCTTGGCTCACTGTAACCTCTGCCTCCCAGGTTCAAGCGATTCTCCTGGCTCAGCCTCCTGAGTAGCTGGGATTACAGGTGCACTGCCACCACGCCTGGCTAATTTTTGTATTTTTAGTAGAGACGGGGTTTCTCCATGTTGGTCAGGCTGGTCTTGAACTCCCAACCTCAGGTGATCTACCTGCCTCAGCCTCCCAAAGTGCTGAGATTACAGGTGTGAGCCACCGTGCCCGGACAGCATTTTCTTTTTTTTAGAGACAGGGTCTTGCTTTGTTGCACAGGTTGTAGTGCAATGGCACAACAGTAGCTCACTGCATCCTGCCTGGCCTGCGCAACACAGTGAGACTCCATCTCTACAAAACAATAATAATAAATAAATTAAAGAATTTTTAAAAACCACCTAAAACCTATTCTTAAGTGGACTTTGCAATTAGATAGAACTAATCTGTTTTTGTTTCCAGCTTTGGAAAATTTCCTAGTACATCTGAGTCATCACTTTTCCCCCACTCCCCTTAACCTTTTGGTTCCTAGGGAATAAGAGTCCTCTACTATTGTTCACCAGATTTTTTTCCAACTACTAACACCTATTCTACAAATTTTGTTACTAGCCCTCTTAATGTTCTCACATGTGCAGTCAGTGACAACTATATCTTGACTGCTGCCTGGCTGAGAGGACTTGTAAGATGTCATCAATTATAAGATAAATCCCAATTGCAGAGATGTTAAAAGATAAAAAACGAGTGTCTAAGAATCAATGAAATATGGTATGATATTCTCAAACATAAGAATCTTTGAAGACCATGTCATGCAGGGTAGCTAAAAAGGATAGAGAAGGATACGAAAGTCAGAAAAAACAAAAAACAAAAAACATTGATTTGGTCACATATGCGATTTTTAAAATGTAATCATTTTTAACTACACAAATTCATTCTGATATAAAAAAATTCACAGAAGTACTAGGAAAAATGTCAAATCTGGCTCTCAGCTTAACTTCGTCTGACTTGTGACCAATTTCCCAAAGTTAAGTATCTTTAAATAAACTTTCCCAATTTTACTATTAATACAATTGTGTACATAGATGAGATTCCCGGTGGTAAGGGCCAGTCTTGGTGTCCTACTAGGAGCATCTGAATGTGAGCAAGTAGTAGGAAAGGGGTGGGACTGGGCATTTTGAAAGAGAAGTGCATGCCTAAGAGAAATTGTTCATTGATTTATTGGACAGATATTTATTGAGTTGCCTACTTTATAAGGCATATATAAAGGTAAAAAGATGTAAGCTTGCCATTGGCATTTAAGTCCTTTTTTTTGAGATGGAGTCTTGCTGTGTCATCCAGGCTGGAGTGCAATGGCGCGATCTTGGCTTGTTGCAGCCTCCACCTCCTGGGTTCAATAGATTCTCCTGCCTCAGCCTCCTGAGTAGCTGGGACTACAGGCATGCGCCATCACGCCTGGCTAATTTTTGTATTTTTAGTAGAGATGGTGTTTCACCATGTTGGCCAGGCTGGTCTTGAACTCCTGACCTTAAGTGATCCACCCGCCTCGGCCCCCCAAAGTGTTGGGATTACAGGCATGAGCCACTGCACCCAGCCTTAAGTGCTTATTATAAAATTTTGTTTATGATGGTTTTGGTGATAGTGTAGTAAAGAAAGTGGTTATGACAAAGATGATGGATAGACTTGAGGTGAGAGACTTAAGTGCAATGGCGCGATCTCCGCTCACGGCAACCTCTGCCTCCCAGGTTCAAGCGATTCTCCTGCCTCAGCCTCCCGAGTAGCTGGGATTACAGACATGTGCCACCATTCCTGGCTAATTTTGTATTTTTAGTAGAGACGTGGTTTCTCCATGTTGGTCAGGCTCATCTCGAGTTCCCAACCTCAGGTGATCCACCCGCCTCAGCCTCCCAAATTGCTGGGATTACAGGCGTGAGCCACCGCACCTGGCTGTGCCCCGCTAAACTTTTGTAATTTTTGTAGAGGTGAGGGTTTCACCATGTTGCCTAGGCTGGTCTCAAACTCTTGGACTCAAGCAGTCCACCCACCTTGGCCTCTCAAAATGCTGGGATTATAGCCATGAGCTACCACACCCGGCTGAGAGCATAATTTTAGGTGAAAAAGTTCACAGGGCAGATGAAGAACCAGTCTGGACAACTGAAGTATACCTGAAATAATGTGGACCTGTAAATAAAAATATGTTATATTATTTAATAAAGTTGTATTCTCTTCACTTTAAAAGTTAAATGTTTGATATTTCTCCTAATCATTCTAAATTTACTTGTAAATCATTCAAAGTAATTTCATTTATTTATTATTTATTTTTATTTTTTGGGACAGGGTTTCACTCTGTTGCCCAGGCTGGAGTTCAGTGGCACAAACATGGCTCATTGCAGCTATGACCTCCTGGGCTCAAGTGATCCCCCTACTTCAGCCTCCTGAGTAGCTGGGACTACAGGGGGGCACCACCAGGACTGGCTAGTTTTTTTATTTTTTGTAAGACTGTGGTAGTGGGATTACTCAGGCTAGTCTTGAACTCCTGGGCTCAAGCAATCCTGCCTTAGCTTCCCAAAATGTTGAGCTTATAGGCTTGGGCCATTGTACTGGGCAGCTTTTTTTCTTTATGGTCAATGGCCTTGTATTGAAAATTTTTCTAGGCTGGGCACGGTGGCTCACGCCTGTAATCCCAGCACTTTGGGAGGCCAAGGCAGGTGGATCACCTGAGGTCAGGAGGTCGAGACCAGCCTGGCCAACATGGTGAAACCCCGTCTCTACTAAAAATACAAAAATTAGCTGGGCGTGGTTATGGGCACCTGTAATTCCAGCTACTTGGGAGGCTGAGGTAGGTGAATCGCTTGAACCCGGGAGGTGGAGGTTGCAGTGAGCATAAATGGCATCATTGCACTCCAGCCTGGGCGACAAGAGCAAAACTCCTTCTCAGGAAAAAAAAAAAAAAGTTTTCTGCTGTTGAAGTAGTCAGATGAGTAAGCATTGTGTGCACAAGGCTTTTCCTTTTTTATGTAAGGTCACAGCTGCTTCTGTTTGCCATTGTGCTACACATTTCTCTACTGAAAAGGGGGCTTTAATTTCTCATTTGACAAGTGCTAGATTACTCAGTGCCTGATTATCAAGTTACAGATTACTTAAGATTACCTTCCCTCCCTTCCTTCCTTCCTTCACCATCCTGGAACACTTCCTTAGTGGTAATTCTACCAGCAGATCCTGTGAGATTTCAACTTACGTTGTTGTTTTTTGTTCATAGACCCCCATGTCTTTGTCTTTAATTATTTTAACTTGGGGTTCTGTTTGTCAGTTAAATGTTAATCAAGTAGAAGGCTAACTTAATTTTAAAACTTTTTAATTTAAAAATGATTTTAGATTTACAAAAGAGATGTAAAGATAATACAGAAAGTTCCCATATACCCTTTACCTAGTTTGCTCTAATGTTTCACTAATCTTCTCTAGGATTCAATTAAAGATACACATTGCTAAACTAAGTTGTCATGTTTCCTTTGTCTCCTCCAATCTGTGAGTTTCTCAGTCACTTTTTTCTCTTGAGACAGAGTCTCTCTGTCACCAAGGCTGGAGTGCACTGGCACTATCTGGGCTCACTGCAATCTTTGCTTCCCGGTATCAAGTGATCTGCCCACCCCAACCTCCCCAGTAGCTGGGACTGCAGGCACACGCCACCATGCCCAGCTAAGTTTTGTAAAGATGGGGTGTCACCATGTTCAGCCTTTTAGTCACTTTTGATGCTTTTTTTTTTTTTTTTTTTCTGAGACTGAGTCTTGCTCTGTCTCCCAGGCTGGAGTGCAGTGGTGCAATCTCAGCTGACTGCAACCTCCGTCTCCCGGGTTCAAGCGATTCTTCTGCCTCAGCCTCCTGAGTAGCTGGGATTACAGGTGCGCACCACCATGCCTGGCTAATTTTTTGTATTTTTAGTAGAGACGGGGTTTCGCCATGTTGGCCATGTTGGCTGGGCTGGTCTTGAACTCCTGACCTAGTGATCCACCCACCTCGGCCCCCCAGAGTGCTGGGATTACAGGCATGAGCCACCGTGCCTGGCCTTGACACTTAAAGAGTGTTGGGTAGCCAGGCACAGTGGCTCACCTCTGTAATCCCAGCACTTTGGGAGGCCGAGGCGGGCGGATCACGAGGTCAGGAGTTTGAGACCAGGCTTGCCAACATGGTGAAACCCCATCTCTACTAAAAATACAAAAAATTAGCCAGGCGTGGTGGTGTGTGCCTGTAATCCCAGCTACTCTGGAGGCTGAGACACGAGGATTGCTTGAACCCCAGAACCCCAGAGGCAGAGGTTGCAGTGAGCTGGATTGCACCACTGCATTGCGACAGAGAGAGACTTTGTCTCAAAAAAACAAACAAACAGTGTTGGGCCAAGGGCACTAGCTCAGGAGGCCTGTAATCCCAGCACTCTGAGAGGCTGAGGCAGGAGGAACACTTGAGCCCAGGAGTTCAAGACCAGCCTGGGCAACATTAGCAAGACCAAGTCTCTACTAAAAAAAAAAAAAGAAAAAATTAGCCAGGCATGGTGGTACGTGCCTGTAAACCCAGCTACTCAGGAGGCCAAGGCTGGAGGATTGCTTGAGTCCAGGAGTTTGAGGCTGCAGTGAGCCATGATCGAACTGCTGCACTCCAGAGACCTTGTTTAAAGGAAAAAAAAAAAAAAAAGAGTACTGGTCAGATGTTGTATATAGAATGTTTCTCAATTTGGGTTTGTCTAATATTTTCTCATGATTAGCCTGGGGTTATGATTTTGAGGGAAAAAACCCACATAGAATTGAAGGACCCTTCCCATTGCATTATTTCATGGGGTTCATGATATCAGCATGATTTATCACTGTTGGTGGTAACCTTGATCACTTGGTTAAGGTGGTATCTGTCAGGTTTCTCCACTGTAAAGCTACCATTTTCCCCTTTGTATATGCTGTTCATTAAAAGTGGTCATGAAGCCTAGCCTACAATTTAAAGGAAGGGGAATTGGCCTGGACAACAAAGTGAGACCCTGTCTCTACAAAAAACTAAAAAATTAAAAATTAGTCAGGTGCGGTGGCATGCGCCTATAATCCCAACCACTCAGGAGGCTGAGGTGGAAGGATCACTTGAGCCCAGGAGTTCGAGGCTGCAGTGAGCTATGATTGTGCCACTGCTCTCCAGCCTGGGTGACAGAGTGAGACCCTGTTTTTAAAAAAGCAAAACAAAAAAAAAGGAAGGAGAACTGACCTTTGCCTCTTGGAAGGAGGAGTGCCAAAGGATTTGTGCACATGTATTAACCACTGCAATAACTAATAAATATTTGAGGGAGATATTTTCATGTATCCTGTTTCTCCTTGAAGCTTTACCCACTGATTTTAGTGTTTATCCATGAATCTTAGTACTGTGATGCTCTTTTTTTTTTGGGGGCAGGGGGGATGGGATCTTGCTTTTGCAGTGGCATGGACTCAGCTCATTGCAGCCTTGACCACTCAGGCTCAAGCGATTCTTCCACCTCAGCCTCCGATGTAGCTGGGACCATAGATGTGTGCCACCATACCTGGCTAGATTCTTTTTATTATTTGTAGATATGAGGTCTCACTATGTTGCCCAGGCTGATCTTGAACTCCTGGGCTCAAGGGATTTCCTTCATATATTCTATACTTATTAACTAGTATTCTTCTGAAAGAAAGATGTCTTACATCTTACAAACAACTTCTTCCCAGTTGATTTATTCAATTATTTATGTCAGTATGGGTTCATGAGTATTTATTTAATTTGGAGGCTATATTTCAATATTATAATTTATTCTGTTATTCCGGTTTTTCCAGCTTTGGCCATTGGGGGCTCTTTCAGGTTGGCTCCTATGTCCTTTGGGCTTGCCCTTATCTTTTCTTTAATTTTTGTGACTGATGAATTGATTGTACTTTCTTACTTTTTAGTTCTATGAGATGGGCCAGGGTCATCTTAGCCATTTCTTCAAGGAGTCCTGGTTCTTTATATTAAATAATTATATTTAGTGCCTGTAATCTCAGCGGTTTAGGAGGCTGAGGTAGGAGGATCGCTTGAGGCCAGGTGTTCTAGACTAGCCTGGGTAACGTAGCAAGACTCCATCTCAACAATAAGAATTATATTTAGAAACCAAGATCTGGGTGCCAGTGTGCTTGTTGTTACTGGTGTATCCACTGCTTCTAGGCCCTCTCAGCAAACATAACTAGGAAATATATGTATATATGCTAACTCATGTATGCACATATATCTACACTTATTTCTATATCTATCTGCATAGATATTAAAATAAACATGAGCTCATACTGATATCTTCAATTCTAATCTTGTACCTTAGGGTTTATTCTAGCCTTCCCACCTTGCTTATTGTAACTTCTTTCTCTGACAGGGAAAAAAGTGACTTTCATTATCTATGATGTATTTACTTATTTGTCCAATTCTATTGTCTATATAAAGTAATTTCAGGATGAGTAATTCAATTTTTAATGTTTCTTGTGAAAGGAAGCATACCATTTCCTGAAATAAGCATATTTTATTGCACCTTAGCCCTTGTTGAGGGCCATTTACCTGTATTATCCTATTAACATTCTCCTTTGATTTTTTTTTCAATGTTTAATTTTTTTTTTTGTAGATGGAATCTAGCTCTGTTGCCCAGGCTGGAGTGCAATGGCACAATCTTGGCTCACTGCAACCTCTGCCTCCCAGGTTCAAGCAATTCTCCTGCCCCAGCCTCCCGAGTAGCTGGGACTACAGGCGTGCACCACCATGCCTGGCTAATTTTTGTATTTTTAGTAGAGATGGTGTTTCATCATGTTGGCCAGACTGGTCTTGAACTCCTGACCTCAGGCAGTCCGACCGCCTTGGCCTCCCAAAGTGCTGGGATTACAGGCGTGAGCCATCACGCCCAGCCAATGTTTAATTTTTAATTTTTTGTTTTTTTGAGACAGAGTCTCACTCTGTCACCCAGGCTGGAGTGCAGTGGCGTGATCTCAGCTCGCTGTAACCTCTGCCTCCCGGGTTCAAGCAATTCTTTCGCCTCAGTAGCTGGGACTACAGGCGTGCACCACCATGCCCGGCTAATTTTTGTATTTTAATAGAGACGGAGTTTCACCATGTTGGCCAGGCTGGTCTCAAACTCCTGACCTCAGGTGATCCACCTACCCTGCCTCAGCCTCCCAAAGTGCTGGGATTAGAGGCGTGAGCCACTGCGCCTGGCCTCTCCTTTGATTTTAAAATTCCTTAAAAGCAGATCTATGGCTAGGGACAGAGTTTATCCCCGATGTTTACTGGTAATTTGGGGTCATTGGAAAGTGGTAGTAACTTTGCTTTTTGGTTTTTTTGGATGAAGCTAAAACTAAAAATGTTACAAGAGTAGAATGGAACAGCTATATAGACAGTTCTCAATTACATGGCAAATGTGGTAGGAAAGAGTGCTGTTAAAATGTAGTGGTACGAAACAGTTTTTATTTCATTCTCATTTTATTCTGTACTGTTTCAATTAGTGTTTCTGAATTTCATTATGGGTATATTGACTAGAACTCTGGTTGGACTGGGACTCTAGCTAGATCTAATACAGTGGTTCCCAGGCTTTTAAATCTCATGGCCCAGAAGAAAAAATAACTGAAAGAAAGGAAGAGAGAAAGAGACAGAGAAGTTTAGATAGGGCTGACTTACAGTTGCCACCGTTTTACTTTCCTAAATAAATACATTTTTAAAAATCTACTAATACCATTATTTCATAAAAGAAAATTTTTTACCATTTTAAAAGTAAGACATATGAATAAAGTATAATCCTTTAATATGACTACAACTTAATTTTATTATTCACTTTTTCTTTTTTATTTATTTATTTATTTTTGAGACAGAGTCTCACTCTGTCACACAGGTTTGAGTGCAGTGGCGTGATCTCAACTCACTACAACCTCTGTCTCCTGGGTTCACACCTTTCTCCTGCCTCAGCCTTCCAAGCACCTGGGACTACAGGTGCCTGCCACCACTCCAGGATAATTTTTTTGTATTTTTAGTAGAGACGGGGTTTCACCGTGTTAGCCAGGATGGTCTTGATCTCCTGACCTTGTGATCTGCCCACCTCGGCCTCCCAAAGTGCTGGGATTACAGGCATCAGCCACCGTGCATGGCCTATTATTCGCTATTTTAAAATTTTTATTTGTTATCAGGATCTTGAAGAATTTGGAGAAAAAGATTAAAATTTTTATTTTTCTTATTTTTCCATGGATGAGTAAAAACATCATCATAGATCAGTGTTTTGGAATCTCTGGTCTAGTGCCTCTTGTTATAAACAAAGGCTCTTATATCTTGTTATTATGCTATTTTCTTCCATAGGTAAAAGCAGCAGTCATAGTCTTTCTTTTTCGTAATCTTTAGAATACAGTTTTGAGTATTTGAGACATTTAATAGATTCATGACCTATTGAATTAAATACTCAGTTTTTGGGTTCATTGTAGTGACTGACCATGAGCTACGCTGTGATGTTAAGGTTGATGTGATAAACAGCATTGAAATTGTATCTCGGGCCCGGGAACTTTATGTAGATGATTCGCCACTGGAACTGATGGTGAGGGCATTGGATGCTGAAGGTAAAGAACTTCAGAGGATTCAACAAAATTACCTAAAATAAAGTAATACCTGTTTATGTTTAGCACTTGGAAACAAAAACTTGAGTGACAAAAGTAGATTAGAAAAAATATCCATTTTCTCATTTGGAGCTCATAGATGAATAATAGTTCTGAGTATAATTTAATGTATTAGCTACACGTTTTCATAAAATATTCCTGCTGTTGTTAGTTATCTCAGAACTTTTCCTTTCTTTTCTGTTTTTTTTTTTTTTTTTTTTGGGGGCGTGGGGAGGGGGACAGAGTTTTGCTTTTGTTGCCCAGGCTGGAGTACAATGGCATGATCTTGGCTCACTGCAACCTCTGCCTCCTGAGTTCAAGCAGTTCTCCTGCTTCAGCCTCCTGGGTAGCTGGGATTACAGGCCTGTGCCACCACTCCCGGCTAATTTTGTATTTTTAGTAGAGATGGGGTTTCACCATGTTGGTCAAGCTGGTCTTGAACTCCTGACCTCAGGTGATCCACCTGCCTTGGCCTCCCAAAGTGCTGGGATTACAGGCGTGAGCCACCGCGCCTGGCCACTTTCTTTTTTTTTTGAGATGGAGTCTCGCTCTGTTGCCTAGGCTCAAGTGCAGTGGTGTGATCTTGGCTCACTGCAACCTCTGCCCTCCTGGTTCAGGCAATTCTTGTGCCTCAGCCTCCCAAGTGGCTGGGAATACAGGCGCGTGCTACCACGCCCGTTAATGTTTGTATTTTTAATGGAGACGGGTTTCATCATGTTGATCAGGCTGGTCTCGAACTCCTGGCCTCAAGTGATCTGCCTTCCTCGGCCTCCCAAGTGTTGGGATTACAGGCATGAGCCACCGCACCAGCCTCCGAAATTTTCTTAGATACCCAAATCTACCACTGAGCTTCTGTTGATGGGCCCTAGATCAACAATTAAGAACACTTTTTGGAATTTATTGCTAGCTCTGTTTGATCAATCCACTTTCTATAGACCAGGAGAATTAAATGCAAATCTGTAAAAAAGTTACAAACTTGATCTAATCTTTAATGCTTTTAATACTGTATACTCTATTAATGCTATAATGAGGTATTAAAAAACACTTAGGGGGTAAAAAAAAAAAATTTAGTTGGGACGTGGTGGCTCACGCTTATAATTCTAGCACTTTGGGAGGCCGAGGTTGAAGTATCCTGTGAGGCCAAGTTTCCCATGATTAATTAAAAAAAAAATTATAATGTATTGCCACTTTCTTTGTAAATTACTTGAGTGATTTGTTTTTTTTTAAATCTGAAAAATGAACTATTCTGGAAGCCTTTTTGTTTTTTGTTTTTTTTGGATACAGAGTCTGTCACTCAGGCTGGAGTGCGGTGACACAAGCATGGCTCACTGCAACCTTGACCTCCCAGGCTCAAGCAATCCTCCTACCTCAACCTCCTGAGTAGCTAGGACTACAGGTGCAGGCCACCATGCCTGGCTAAGTTTTTATTTTACAGGCCAGGTGTCACTATGTTGCCCAGGTTGGTCTCAAACTCCTGGGTTCCAGTGAGCATCCTGCCTTGGCCTCCCAAAGTGCTGGGATTACAGGTACAAGCTATTGCACCTGGCCTGGAAAGTTTTTACAAAAATTTGTGTGGAGGGGACCAGGATTAAGGATGCCTTGTCAACCATGAGGTGGCCTTTATGTAGAAAGGAACAGAAGGAGCATGGCATAATTATTGTCAACCAGAAGTTAATCAGCTTGAGCCCTTTTTACTTTCAGACAGCTTGTGCAGCAACATCATTTATTGTTTGTGTAGGGAACTTTCTCATATATATGTTTTAATTCATTAATGATAGTGCTTTCTATTTCTTAATGAAAGAGGCTTCAAAGTAATTTTCTAGTTAGGTTTCCCTTTCTTGTTGTAAATACCTGAATATTTTTAAATATGTGATCCTATCTTGTCTGCTTTTGGTTTGCTCTACAGGAAATACTTTTAGTAGTTTGGCAGGGATGATGTTTGAGTGGAGCATTGCCCAGGACAACGAGTCAGCAAGAGAAGAACTGTCTAGCAAAATTAGGTAAACTTGAAACCAAACATAAATCATCTGACTGTGAAGAAGACATCTGCCATTAAGCGGCATGCTGAACAAGCAACCATTTGTGTGGGCTTTAATGATCCTGCTCTCTGTACTTTTTTGAAACTGATAAATTACTGAGGGAAATGTCTTTGATAGAAGGAAATATGACATAGATGTAGGTACCTTTATGATCGCTTAATCTGAGTTATTATGGAGGAGTTCATGGGCTAAGTACTACACAATTATTTGAGCCAGGTATATCTTCTGGAAGTTCTTTTTGTTCAAGCTACCTGCACATTCTGAAGTAGAGGGAGAAGGATGATAGTATGAAATTTTGTCTTCAGTACCAAGTAGATCTCAGATCCAAGTTTTACTCCCACCACAATTTTAGCCAGAGGCTCATAAATCCCTTTCTTTTCTTTTTTTTTTTTTCGAGATGGAGTCTTGCTCTGTCTCCCAGGCTGGAGTGCAGTGGTGTGATCTCAGCTCACTGCAACCTCTGCCTCCTGGGTTCACACCTTTCTCCTGCCTCAGACTCCCGAGTAGCTAGGACTACAGGAGCCCTCCACCACGCCCGGCTAATTTTTTTTTTTTTTTTTTTTTAGTAGAGAACGGGGTTTCACCGTGTTAGCCAGGATGGTCTCAATCTCCTGACCTCCTGATCTGCCCACTTCGGCCTCCCAAAGTGCTGGGATTACAGGCATGAGCCACCGTGTCTGGCCTTTTCTTTCTTTTTTTTTTTTGAGATGGAGTCTTGCTCTGTCACTCAGGCTGGAGTGCAGTGACACGAACTTGGCTCACCGCAGCCTCCACCTCCTGGGTTCAAGTGATTCTCCTGCCTCAGTCTCCGGAGTAGCTGGGACTACAGGCGCCCGCCACCATGCCCGGCTAATTTTTGTATTTTTAGTGGAGACGGGGTTTCCGCGTATTGGCCAGGGTGGTCTCAAACTCCTGACCTCAAGTGATCCACCCACCTCGGCCTCCCAAAGTGCTGGGATTATAGGCGTGAGCCACTGCGCCTTGCCTTTATCTTTTTCTTATTTTTTTTTTTTTTTAATTTTTTTTTGAGACAGAGTCTTGCTCTGTCACCCAGGCTGGAGTGCAGTGGCACAATCTTGGCTCACTGCAACCTCCATCTCCTGGGTTCAAGTGATTCTCCTCTCTCAGCCTCCCAAGTAGCTGGAATTACAGGCACGTGCCACCACCCCCGGCTAATTTTTGTATTTTTAGTAGAGACGGAGTTTTGCCATGTTGGCCTGGCTGGTCTTAAATTCCTGACCTCAAGTGATGTGCCCGCCTTGGCCTCCCAAAGTGCTGGGATTATAGGCGTGAGCTACCATGCCCAGCCAAAAGTGTTTTACATTCTATGGACATTGAAGGAACTATGTTTAAAGTCTCTTAGGGACTTTTGGAAGAACACTTCGTTTAATTCTGCTAGAAACACATTTTATTTTATGTCTTTAGGATTCTTAAATACTCTGAAGCTGAATATGCTCCCCCAATATATATAGCTGAGATGGAAAAAGAGGAGAAACAAGGAGATGTGATTTTAGTGTCTGGGATTAGAACTGGTGTTGCTGTTGTAAAAGTTCGAATTCATGAACCATTCTATAAGGTAAAAACTTTGTGCTATAAATTTGCCTTACTTTTTTTTTCAAGATATGGTCTTACTCTATTGCCCAGGTACTACAGGAATGCACTACCCGTCCTGTTTTTTTTTTTTTTTCTTTTTGTAGAGACAGACAGGGTTTCACCAGGTTGCCCAGGCTGGTCTCAAACTTCTGAGCTCAAGCAGTCTGCCTGCCCCAGTCTCCTAAAGTGCTGGGATTACAGGCGTGAGCCAACACAACTGGCCAGTGCTATAAATTTTTCATCTAATAGTCTTGCCTATGGAAAATATAGTTTTTTATGTTTATCTATAGTAGAAGCCCTCTAGTCTGATGTGATTTGGGGCAATAGTTGCTCATTTAATTGAAAAAGTTATTTGAAGTAGGTAAGCATTAAAAAATTATCTTAAACATTTTATTGCCTGATTACAATTACAAATGTGACTGGTATTTTCACTTAAAATATATAACTACATTTTATTCACCAATCCTTGATGTAGGTGCAAGGCCTTTCTTTGACCATGAGTTCACTGATTTGAAATCTACATACACTTTCTCCGATAAACTACAGTTTCTAATTTCTTCCTTTTTTTGGGGTGGGGGGGTTTCAAGTGATTCTTGTGCCTCAGCCTCCCGAATATCTGGGATTACAGGTGTGTGTCACCATGCCCAACTAATTTTTGTATTTTTAGTAGAAACAGAGTTTCACCATGATGCGCCAGGCTGGTTTCAAACTTCTGGCCTCAAGTGATCCACTTGTCTCAGCCTCCCAAAGTGCTAGGATTGCAGGTGTGAGCCACCGCGCACAGCCCTAATTTCTAGTCAAGTAAAAATTTAGATGCAGGAAGAATTTGAGTGCAGACATTTATATTTTAAAGGATTTTCCCTAATATTTTACATTTCTCACTTATACCTAATTGATAGTACATATTAGCAGCTTGCCTTTAACTTTTTTTGAAACATTTAAATTTTTAATAGAAATAACAGTTCTCTTTTCACATCTATAGTTTTTGTTTTAATGTGATTATAATTACAAGCACAACTTGCATAAATAGGTTTGGGAAAAACAAATTTTTTTGGTAAGCATTTAATTCAATGGCAAGAACATGAGTGTGTGGACCTCCTAGAGAGAAGCCTACCAACCTTGCATTGGGTAAATCTTCATAAAAATCAGTGTGTTCAACAGAGAGTGGAAAGTAACTTAATCTGGCAAGTCAGTTAATTGGAGGTTGGCTAAAAGAATTTCTGTGTTCTACAATTGAGTCTTACCTTTTCTCATTTCAGCATACTTGACTTTTTATTTACCTACTTTTTTTCTTTTAGAAGACTTTTTTGTTCTAAGTCTGAGTACCTTAGAAAGTTAATAAGGTATTAAGATTCATAATCACTTTTTAAGGCTAGCTGAAATTATGACTTGTGATTAGGAAAGCTTTTAAAAAAATCTTTATAAAAAATTTTAAAAGAAGTTTAAAAGAAGTAAGCTTTTAACAAGAAAGATGACTGTGAGGATTCCGTCCATGGAAACTGTTTTTTTTTTTCTTTCCCTCCCTCTTTTAGAAAGTGGCAGCAGCCTTAATACGTCTGCTTGTTTTGGAGAATATATTTCTTATACCATCCCATGATATTTATCTCTTAGTAGGAACATATATTAAATACCAAGTTGCAAAAATGGTTCAAGGGAGAATGACAGGTAAGGTGATTTATTTTTTCTCCTATGACTCACATTTCCCAAATCTTTTCTGCTGACAAGATCAGCAACTCCACATTACATATGAAAAATACTTGTGTTTTCAGATTTTGTGGTAAAGTATTAATTGCTGTACTTAACTAATATTAGACAGAAATAGCCCCATATCTTGAACATATTAATGGCATAGTTAGGCTGCTTAGCTTCAGTGCCAATAGGCATCTGAACTCTCTATTAAAACAACAACTAGCCAGGCATGGTGGCTCTCACTTGTAATTCCAGCTACTCTGGAAGCTGAGGCAGGAAGATTGCTTGAGGCCAGAAGTTGGAGACCAATCTAGGCAACAGAGCAAGAGCCCCATATCTTTTTTATTTTTTTATTTTTATTTTTTTGAGATGGGGGTCTCACTCTGTTGCCCAGGTTGTAGTACAGTGGCATGATCATGGCTCCTTGCAACCTTGAACTCCTGTGCTCAAGTGATCCTCCCACCTCAGCCTCCTGAATGGCTGGAGCTACAGGTTCCTGCCACCATATCAAGCTCTTTTTTTTTTTTTTCTAGATGTAGTCTCTCTCTGTCGCCCAGGCTGGAGTGCAGTGGCATGATCTTGGCTCACTGCAACCTCCACCTCTGGGTTCAAGCAATTATCCTGCCTCAGCCTCCTGAGTAGCTGGGATTACAGGTGTGCACCACCATGCCCAGCTAATTTTTTGTATTTTTAGTAGAGACGGGGTTTCACCATGCTGGCTGGGCTGGTCTCAAACTCCTGGCCTCATGATCCATCCGCCTCAGCCTCCCAAAGTGCTGGGATTACAGGCGTAAGCCATCACGCCTGGCCTCTTTTTTTTTTTTTTTTTTTTTTTTTTTTGTGAGAGATGGGATCTCATTATGTTACCCAGGCTGGTCTTGAACTCCTTGCCCCAAGTGATTCTCCCACCTTGGCCTCCCTCCCAAAGGGCTGAGATTATAGGTGTCAGCTACTGTGCCAAGCTGAGACCTCATCTCTAAAAATAACTAAATAAATAAAACAACAAAAGCTTTACTAGCTTTTGAAGGGCAAGTTAAAACACTTTACCGAAGGGACTTGAATGATCATTGCAATGATCTTTGCAAAAGTTGTTTCTTCAGAAACTCAATTAATTGACTGAAAGCTTAATATTCTATTGATACTAAAAGTTACATTGAGCTTTTTTTTTTTTTTTTTTTTTAAGATGGAGTCTCACTCTGTCGCCCGGGCTGGAGTGCAGTGGCACGATCTCGGCTCACTGCAAACTCTGCCTCCTAGGTTCAAGCGATTCTCCTGCCACAGCCTCCCGAGTAGCTGGGATTACAGGAGCCCACCACTACGCCTAGCTAATTTTTTGTATTTTTAGTAGAGATGGGGTTTCACCATATTGGCCAGGCTGGTCTCTAACTCCTGACCTCGTGATTCACCCACCTCAGCTTCCCAAAGTGCTGAGATTACAGGCGTGAACCACCGCACCTGGCCTAAAAGTTACATTGAGCTTTTAAAGTATGTATTGGCTCCATTAACAGTAATCTTTTTCTTACTAATGATGACCCCTCCTGCTACTCATTTCACTAGTTTTTGAGAATACAAGCAAAACCAATTCTCTCTCTCTCTCTCTCTCTCTCTCTATATATATATATATATATATTTTTTTTTTTTTTGAGACGGAGTTATGCTTTGTCGCCCAGGCTAGAGTGCAATGGTTTGATCTCAGCTCACTGCAACCTCCACCTCCCAGGTTCAAGCCATTCTCCTGCATCAGCCTCCCGAGTAGCTGGGATTACAGGCACACGCCATCACGCCTGGCTAATTTTGGTATTTTTAGTAGAGACGGGGTTTCACCATGTTGGCCAGGCTGGTCTCGAACTCCTAACCTCAGGTGATCCGCCCGCCTTGGCCTCCCAAAGTGCTGGGATTATAGGCGGAGCCACCACACCCAGCCTCCAACAATATATTTTAACTCATATACTCCCCCCCAAATGGTTACATGTAGAAATTCGTCATAGCAGGAAAAACATTAGAAGCAGATCATACTCTTATTTTATGTCTGCTTCCTGATCATTCCTTTTTGATCAAGAATACATCATTATCTACTGGAATGGCTGCTGTCATTACATTTATGTATCTTTCATGTCTTACAGAGGTGAAATTTCCCCTGGAACATTATATACTGGAATTGCAAGACCATAGAGTTGCACTTAATGGGTCTCATTCTGAGAAAGTGGCTATACTGGATGACAAAACAGCCATGGTGACTGCCTCACAACTGGGCCAGACTAATCTTGTCTTTGTCCATAAAAGTATCCTTTTGTTCAAGTTTTAGCTGCCAGTCTACACTTCCTTGAGCATTCTAGACATGTTCTTTGGTAAAATAATTTATTAAGAATGATTATGGCCGGGCGAGGTGGCTCACGCCTGTAATCCCAGCACTTTGGGAGGCCGAGGTGGGCGGATCACGAGGTCAGGAGATCGAGACCATCCTGGCTAACACGGTGAAACCCTGACTCTACTAAAAATACCAAAAATTAGCCAGGCGTGGTGGCGGGCGCCTGTAGTCCCAGCTACTCGGGAGGCTGAGGCAGGAGAATGGCGTGAACCCGGTTGCAGTGAGCCAAAATCGTGCCACTGCACTCCAGCCTGGGGGGCAGAGCGAGACTCTGTCTCAAAAAAAAAAAAAAAAAGGAATGATTATAATACTACTACAGTGTTTTCTATAGGTTTTATTTTTAATAAAGAATTATAAGTTATTACTGTCATAATTTCTAGCAGAGTAAGTAGAGAAAAGGAGTATAGTTGGAACTTGGGATCTACTAACTTCAATGCTTATTTGCAACCTCAATCAAATTGTAATTAGGGAAATAAAAAATCGGAATTAGGGGAATGGGGAAAACGGAGTTTGGAAGAACATGTGAGAATTTTATTTAATTTGTTCTTTTCTATTTGTACATGATAATTGAGAAAATATGCTATTGTCTCCAGTAGCTGTTTAACTAATATTTTTATTGTGTTGAGAGCAATTTTTAAAAATTCACTAAACCTGCTATGCAAGGATTGAACAAAGAAAGGTACACAGAGGCCGGGCATGGTGGCTCACGCCTGTGATCCCAGCACTTTGGGAAGCCGAGGCGGGCTGATCACCTGAGGTTGGGAGTTCCAGAACAGCTTGACCAACATGAAGAAACCCTGTCTCTACTAAAAATACAAAAATTAGCCGGGTGTGGTGGCGCATGCCTGTAATCCCAGCTACTCGGGAGGCTGAGGCAGGAGAATCGCTTGAACCCCCGGAAAGTGGAGGTTGCGGTGAGCCAAGATCTTGCCACTGCACTCCAACCTGGGCAACAAGAGCGAAACTCCATCTCAAAAAAAAAAAAAAAAAAAAAGAAAAGTACACAGAGATCTGTAATAGTCAATGAAAACAGAAGAGAATGAAGATTTAAATTCTCAGAAAATTGAAACATGATTTGGACTCCATCTCTCTATGTTTTATTTGGAAATTTTTTTGAATATTTTAATCTGAAAGAAATTCATTCAGCAAATATCTATTATATTTCTACTATATGCTCAACATTGTTCTAAGCTCTGGGTATGCAAACTGCCATTTTGTCCAGTATAGTTAGATTCTTCAAATATTATTATTATTATTTTTTGAGACGGAGTTTTGCTCTTGTTGCCCAAGCTGGAGTGCAGTGGCGCGATTTCTGCTCACTCCCGCCTCCGCCTCCCGGGTTCGAGTTATTCTCTTGCCTCGGCCTCCTGAGCAGCTGGGATTACAGGTGTGCGCCACCATGCCCGGCTAATTTTTGTATTTTTAGTAGAGACAGGGTTTCACCATGTTGGCCAGGCTGGTCTCGAACTCCTGACCTCAGATGATCCACCCACTTTGGCCTTCCACAGTGCTGGGATTACAGGCATGAGCCACTGTGCCTGGCCAAAAATTATTATTTTTGTAGAGACAGAGTCTCACTCTGTTGCCCAGGCTGGAGTGCAGTGGTGCAATCTTGGCTCACTGCAACCTGTAAACTCCCAGGCTCAAGTGATCCTCCCAGCTCAGCCTCCCAAGTAGCTGGGACCACAGGCACGTGCCACCATGCCCAGCTAATTTTTGTATTTTTTTGTAGACACGAGATCTCGCCATGTTGCCCACACTGCTCTTGAACTCCTGGACTCAAGCGATTCACCTGCCTTGGCCTCCCAAAGTGCAGGATTCCAGGCATGAGCCACACACCCAGCCAGATTTTTTTTTTTTTTAGAGATAGAGTCTCACTCTGATGCCCAGGTTAGAGTACAGAGGCATGATCATAACTCACAGTAGCCTTGAGCAATCCTCCCACCTCAGCCTTCTGAGTAGCTGGGACTATAGGCATACACCACCGTGCCATACTAATTGTGTCTTTTTTTGTAGAGATGAGATCTTGCTAGGCTGAGTAGGCTGGATGAACTACTGGCCTTTAATGAACCTCCTGCCCAGGCCTCTCAAAGTGCTTGGATCCACCACACCCAGTCTTTACCTAGCATAGTTAGAGAAGTCCTCTCTGATGAGGCGACACTGGCACAATAAGCCATGTGGATAATTGGTGAAAGACTTCTAGGGAAAGGAAAGATCAATGGCAAAGGTTCTGAAGTAGGAACATATTTGGCATGATTAAAGAAGAGTAAGGAAGACAGTGAAGCTAAAGTGCAGTGAATCAGGAAATAGTAGAAGTAATAGAGTAGGGGAGGGGCAGATTAGGTAGGGCCTAGTAGGCTTACTCTGAATAAGAATGTCTCTACTCTGGGCACACGTGGGTAGCCCTGCTCCGAAAGGAGCAGTAGTTCTGCTACTCCACTTCAAGATAAGTTGCTAACACCAAAAAAATTCTATCAGGCTTGAAAGGTACAGTATTTCTTGTATAATATTGTTAGTTAGCAGCCTATATTATTTGTCTAACACACATTAAGGAGAGTTATTGATCCAATGTTGTTTGCTTTTTAGTCATTTTAAGGTACCCAGGACATTTTTCAACAAATACAATCATACTTACAAAATAAATTAAGTTACTCAATATTTATTGAGCCCCAACTCTGTGTCAGGCACTTCCCTGAATTCCCCAGGTGAACTTAAATGTTCTTTTTTTCCCCCATATTTTCAGTTCATATTGTTATTTTTTTCCAAAGTATCAAATATTAAAATACATTGTATTTGTCTATTTATATATCTTTTTTGAGGACATGGATGGTGACTATTCATAATGTGTCCCAGCACCTGGCATAGAGTAGCTGGTGGAACTGTTCATGGAGATGGAGAATATAAGAGAAAGAGCAGTTTTAAGGAAAAAGGTAGCGAGTTCAGTTTTTCACATGTTAAATTAAAACATCGAAACTGTGGGATAGACATCCAAGCAGAAATTTTCATTATGCCTCTGGAGGAGAAAGATTGAGGATCAAGATAGATCTCAAGGATCAAGAAAGATTGAGGATCAAGATAGATATTTGAAAGTTAGTTTATAGATAGGTGATAGTTGGAGTTATTGTAGACAAAATCACCTAGGGAAATTATATACAGTGAGAGAATTTGGCCAAAGACAAAATTGTGTAATGCTAGCTTTTAAGGTTCGTATGGGAAAAGAGGACGTGTGAGGAGGATCTAAAGGAATGCTTAAAATGCAGTATTATAGAAAAACCAAGGATGGGCACAGTGGCTCATGCCTGTAATCCCAGCACTTTGGGAGGCTGAGGCAGGTGGATCACTGGTCAGGAGTTTGAGACCAGCCTGGTCAACATGGAGAAACCCCATCTCTACTAATAATATAAAAATTAGCAGGGCGTGGTGGTGCACGCCTGTAATCCCAGCTACTCGGGAGGAACTCCTGAGGCAGGAGAATCGCATGAACCTAGGAGGCAGAAGTTGCAGTGAGCCGAGATGGCACCACTGCACTCCAGCCTGGGCAACAGAGTGAAGCTGAGTCTCAACTAAAAAAAAAAAAAAAAAAAAAAGAAAGAAAAACCGGAGAGAGGAGTTTCCTGATAACCAAATTAGGAATTTACAAAGAGGAGAAGACTGTTCAACAGGTCAAATCTGGTAGTGATGTCAAGATAAAGACTGAAAGGTTGTAGTAACTAGGAGGTCTTGGGTCACTTTGTCAGTAAAAACAGCTTGGCTTTCACAAGGACAAAAACAAAGTAGAAGTTTGAAAAAGACACAAGGAATACTTTTTTTTTTTAAGATTGGAAAAACTTGAACATTTCTCTTAATTAGACAGAAAAAGATGGCAGAGATAAGGGAGAAAGGAGAGCCAGTTGATGGAGCATGTTTTCTAAGAGGCAACAGAAAATGAGATTTGGAATGCAGATAGAAGGCTTAGATCTTATTCTGATATCTTATTCCAATATCAGAAGAATGAATTGTTTTAGAGATCTATTGAGATGTTTCCTCATTTGTAAAATGAAGTGAATGTTGTTATTTTTGACTTTCCTTCTAGCTCTTTTTTTTTTTTTTTTTTTTTGAGATGGAGTCTCGCCGTTGCCTGGGCTTGGAGTGCAGTGGTGCCATCTTGGCTCACTGCAAACTCTGCCTCCCGGGTTCACGCCATTCTCCTGCCTCAGCCTCCCAAGTAGCTGGGGCTACAGGCGCCTGCCACCACGCCCGGCTAATTTTTTGTATTTGTTTTTAGTAGAGACGGGGTTTCACCGTGTTAGCCAGGATGGTCTCAATCTCCTGACCTCGTGATTCACCCGTCTCGGCCTCCCAAAGTGCTGGGATTACAGGCGTGAGCCACCGCGCCCGGCCCTAGCTCTTATATTTTATGAATATTATAGTAAAGTACATATCAGAACTAAACCTAAGTTTGGCACAGAGTTACCATAAAGTATTTAGAAGATTTGCTTTAGGCCGGGCACAGTGGCTCATGCATGTAACCCCAGCACTTTGAGAGGCTGAGGCAGGAGGATTGCTTGAGTCCAGGAATTTAAGACCAGTCTAGGCAACATAGTGAGACCCCTGTCTCTACAAAAAGTAAAAGGTTAGCCAGATGTGGTGGTGCAGGCCTATAGTCCCAGTTACTCAGAGGCCCGAGGGTAGGAGAATCGCTTGAGTCCAGGAGTTAGAGAGGCTGCAGTGAGCTGTGATTGTACCGCTGTACTCAGCCTGACAGAGTGAGACCCTGTCTCAAAAAAAAAAAAAAAAAGGGGCCAGGCGCAGTGGCTCACGCCTGTAATCCCAACACTTTGGGAAGCTGAGGCGGGTGGATCACCTGAGGTCAGGAGTTCGAGACCAGCCTGGCCAACATGGCAAACCCTGTCTCTACTAAAAATACAATAATTAGCTGGGCGAGGTGGCGCTCACCTATAGTCCCAGCTACTTGGGAGGCTGAGGCAGAAGAATCGCTTGAACATGGGAGGCTGTGGTTGCAGTAAGCCAAGATCATGCTGTTGCACTCTAGCCTGGGTGACAGAGTGCAATGGCACAATCTCAGCTCGCTGCAACCTTTGCCTCCTGGGTTCAAGCAATTCTTCTGCCCCAGCCTCCTGAGTAGCTGAGATTACAGGTGCCTGCCACCACACCTGGCTAATTTTTGTATTTTTAGTAAAGACAGGGTTTCACCACGTTGGTCAGGCTGGTCTTTAACTCCTGACCTCAGGCAATCCACCCACCTCGGCCTCCCAAAGTGCTGGGATTACAGGCGCAAGCCACCGTGCCCAGCCAATTTTTAAATTTTTTTTAGAGATGGGGTCTCACTATGTTGGCCAGGCAGGTCTTGAATTCCTGGGCTCAAGTGATCCTCTCATCTCAGCCTCCCAAAATGTTGGGATTACAGGCATGAGCTACTGTGCCCAGTCTAAATTAGTGTATGTCAGATTGAGTGTTTTCTGCTCAGCCATGTCAGTTATGTATTTCTTTCTTCTCTTTCTTTTTCTTTCTTTCTTCTCTTTCTTTTTCTTTCTTTCTTTCTTTCTTTCTTTCTTTCTTTCTTTTTCTTTCTTTCTTTCTTTCTTCCTTCCTTCCTTCCTTCCTTTCTTTCTTTCTTTTCTTTCTTTTCTTTTCTTTTCTTTCTTTTGAGATGGAGTCTCGCTCTGTTGCCCAGGCTGGAGTGCAATGGTACGATCTCGGCTCACTGCAACCTCTGCCTCCTGGGTTCAAGTGATTCTCCTGTCTCAGCCTCCTGTGTAGCTGGGATTACAGGTGTCTGCCACCACGCTCAGCTAATTTTTGTATTTTTAGTAGATGGGGTTTCACCATGTTGGCCAGGCTGGTCTCAAACTCCTGACCTTGTGATCCACCCCCCTCGGCCTCCCAAAGTGCTAGCATTACAGGTGTGAGCCACCATGCCCAGCCTTTTTTTTTTTTTTTTTCTTGAGATGGAGTCTTGCTGTTGCCTAGGCTGGTGTGCAGTGGTGCCATCTCAGCTCACTGCAACCTCTGCCTCCCAGGTTCAAGTGATTCTTCTGCCTCAGCCTCCCGAGTAGCTGAGATTACAGGAGTGCACCACCACACCTGCTTATTTTTGTGTTTTTAGTAGAGACGGGGTTTCACCATGTTGGCCAGGCTGGTCTTGAACTCCTGACCTCAAGTGATCCACCTGCCTCGGCCTCCCAAAGTGCTGGGATTACAGGCATGAGCCACCGTGCCTGGCCAGTTATGTGTTTCTCAGAGCAGAAGTAATTTATTCTTAGCTTTTGGATGTAGTATATTTTTGAGAACAAAGCATATTCTTAATTAGATTCTATATAGACTGATACTGGAATAAATTTATATTTCTGCCAGGATTATCTGAAACGGTAGTGGTAGAATGAGGTATAAGTGACCCAGAAGTATCTTTGATGGCAAGTAGAGAACATTTTGGTATTAAACATTTACTGCAAATAACAGAAAATCAACTAGTAATTTTGAAACTATCTGTGGAGTTCTAGGCATGTTGCTGGATGGCAAGTCATGCCTCTCCCTCTGCCTCCATCAACAGTTCATCCCTTCAGCCAGAAGGTCTCTTCCTCCAGAATGGAGCCACTTCGTCCTGCTTCCATACTGGGCTCCTATGTAGGTGTTTATTTGGAGAAAGGGTTCTGCAGCTACATTAATATTAAAAGCACAAAGCATGATCTTTTTTCTCCCTTTCTATCTTCCTCAAATTTGAAATTCAAGAATACCTGACTCATAAGATGACTAAGAGTCCCTCAGACTTTTTGCAGAAGTATACACATTTAAGTTTTGGCTTTCCAAAGGATAATAAAAGATAGGATTTTTGTTTGTTTTCATTTGTGCATTTGTTTGTTTGTTTGTTTTTCTCCTTTGGTACCTCATCTTTTCACCCAACTCTGGCTCACATGATTTCCTTAAGCAAAAATTAAGATGTTCATATGCGATCTGTGTCTGGACTCCCAAATTGCACCATATATGTTGTAGAGCCTGGATTTTTAGGTATTTTAGATCATACTTTTCAGAAAGGTGGATAGCTTAAATGATTTCACTAAAATGAGTGCATTATACAGCATTTCTTCAACTTCAACTTTCATTCTGGGACTTAATTTCAAATTCAACCTTACTTTGACATGTTTTATCAAATTGTTCTGATTAAATGCTATCACAAGAGAAGCATGTTGAAACAGATTGTGAAAAAAATATGAAAATCCATATAATACAATTTTGAGGTTAGGAAAAGAAACTTTATACAAGGAAAAAAGAATCTTAATGCTCATAGGCCATATGAAACGATGAATCTGACTGAAAGAAGCTGAAATATTGCCTGACACATTAGGAATGAGCTGAAAGTGTGGTTTCTTCTTGTCTACAGATATAAGTGAAAGTGTTTCTTTTTTTTGTTTGTGTTTGTTTTTGTTTTTGTTTAAGACAGGGTCTTGCTCTGTCACCCAGGCTGGAATGCAGTGGCATGATCTTGGCTGACTGCAACCTCTGCCTCTCGGGCTCAAGCAATCTTCACACCTTAGCCTCCCAAGTAGCTGTGACTACAGGTGCACCACCATGCCTGGCTAATTTTTGTTCTCTGTAAAGATGGGATTTTGCCACATTGCCCAGGCTGGTCTGAAACTCCTGAACTCAAGCGATCTGCTCTCCTCAGCCTCCCAAAGTGCCAGAATTAAAGGTGTGAACCACCATGCCCAGCCTAAAGTGTTTCTTTATACCTGAGATGAGCTAAATTAAACCAGGATTTTTGGAAACCTAAATTATTATACAATTTTTTGTTTTTTGTCTGAGTCAGTGTCTGGCTCTGTTGCCCAGGCTAGAATGCAATGGGTATAATCACAGCCCACTGTAGCCTCCAATTCCTGGGGTCAAATGATCCTTCTACCTCAGTCTCCTGAGTAATGGAACTATAGCTACAAGCCACCACATTCAGCTAATTTTTAATTTTTTTGTAGAGATGGGATCTTGCCGTGTTGCCCAGGCTGGTCTCAAACTCCTGGGCTCAAGCAATTCTCCCTCCTTGGCCTCCCAAAGTGCTAGGATTATAGGTGTGAGCCACCAGGCCAAGCCTTATACAATTTGAGAGAAGGAACTAAAAGATATACTTTGGAGAGCTGGGTGCAGTGGTTCATGTCTAATTCCAGCAGTTTGGGAGGCTGAGGCTGGCACATCGCTTGAGCCAAGGAGTTCGAGACCAGTGTGGGCAACATGGTGAAACCCTGTCTCTACTATAAATGGAAGAATTAGCCAGACGCAGTGTTCTAAGCCAGTAGTCCCAGCTACTCAGAAGACTAAGATGGAAGGATCACCTGAGCCCAGGAGGTCGAGGCTGCAGTGAGTCATGATGACACCACTGCACTCCAGCATCTGTGACAGTGAGACCCTGTTTCAAAAAACAACAACAAAAAAATCTACTTTAGACCAGGCACAGTGGCTCAGGCCTGTAATTCCAGCACTTTGGGAGGCTGAGGCAGGCAGATCACTTGAGACCAGGAGTTTGAGAACAGCCTGGCCAACATGGCAAAACCTCATCTCTACTAAAAATACAAAAATTAGCAGAGCATGCATGGTGACGCACACCTATAATCCCAGTTACTTGGGAGGCTGAGGCACAAGAATCAGTTGAACCCAGGAGGCAGAGGTTGCAGTGAGCCGAAATCATCACTGCGCTCCAGCCTGGGTGACAAAGCAAGACTCTCAAAAAAAAAAAAAAAAAAAACCTACTTTGGAAACCATCTCCATCTATTAATAAATTTTGCTGTTTGAACAGCTTTATAAAGATTGTATTTTTAAATTCATTGTAGAAAAATGTTAGCCTCTTCTAATATTTTTGTTTCTTGATTTGTGTATAGGTTTCACTGTCCAACCTGGAAACCGATGGAGTCTAGAGGTGGGACAGGTATATGTCATTACAGTAGACATCTTCGATAAAAGCAGCACAAAGGTCTATATTTCAGATGTGAGTCAGTCTTTTTTATTTTTCTGAGCTCCTTGTAGGGATAAGATACATAAGATATGAAGTGGACCATCTTCCTGGCTAGAAAGCCCTCTTTCTTTCTTTGATTCTAGATTTTTACCTCTGGAAAAGCAAGTTGCTAATTTATTATTATCATTAATTCTCTTCTTCTTCTTCTTCTTTTTCTTTTTTTTTTTTTAAAGAGACACAGTCTCGCTCTGTCACCCAGACTGGAGTACAATGGTGTGATCATAGCTCACTGCAGCCTCCAACTTCTGGGCTCAAGCAATCCTCCCGCCTCAGCTGGGATTAAAGGCATAAGCAACCATGCCCAGCTAGTTCTGTTCTTGAGGAATGCTAAATCAGAAGTAAAAGATATAATTTGGTCAGAATTATAGAAAAGAGGTGAAATGAGTACCAGTGATAACACTTTGGAGGGTGTCCTCATTCTACAACTTCACATCCGAGATGGTTACCAGAGTTTTGTAGTGGGGAGAGTAGTAATATGAATATCAGATGTGAAGTATTGTACTCACTCTCTAGGGTCCTTATTTCATCCTGAGAACAGTCAATTTATAAAATGGTAAAAATTACTCTAAAATTTGTATAAGCTTTGACTCTTGCTATTCCTGATGTTTGCCATTGATAGATCTTTCAAAAACTAGTGCCATTTTAAAATTATATCTCCCCAACTTATAATTTCCATGAGAGAGAGCAAAAGTTTTGTTTTTATCTCTTTATTCCATGAATGCATAGCTACAGTTTTTATAGATGCTTTGGGATTAAGATGACCTCAGGGAAAGAACATATCTTCAGGTTTGTGTTACTGTGGGGCTGATTTTCAGAATCTCAGGATTACACACGACTTTCCTAAGGAGTACTTTGAAGAGCAACTAACTACTGTGAATGGATCTTACCATATAGTAAAAGCCCTGAAAGATGGTGTTGTGGTAATAAATGCATCCCTGACCTCCATCATTTACCAGGTAGGAATTAAACAGACAGTGTTTGTATTCTAAGAACACTGAAGAGGCTTGGCTGACTTATTGATTTGCAAGCAGATATATAGCATATACCACCTTTATCTTTCAGAAAAATAAAGAAACAGATATACAGCACACTCGTAAGTTTATACCTCTACAAATTTTCTGTTCTAATCTATGTTATTGTACGTTAAAATATCTGCATTTGTGGTCATTGTGTATATATCATTTGGGGTTTCAGCTTTCATTAAAAACATTTCTCTCCCTTCCTTTCTTTCTTCCTTCCTTCCTTCCTTCCTTCCTTTCTTTCAGAGAGGGCCTCATTTCATCAGCCAGGATGGAGTGCAGTGGTGCACTCATGGCTCACTGCAGCCTGGACCTCCCAGGCTCAAGCAATCCTCCCACCTTAGCCCCCCAAGTAGCTGGGACTACAGGCACATGCCACCACACCTGGCTAATTTTCGTTTTTGTTTAGTTTTTTGAGGCAGAGTCTCACTCTGTTGCCCAGGCTGGAGTGTAGTGGCGTGGTCTTGGCTCACTGCAACCTCTGCTTCCTGGGTTCAAGTGATTCTCCTGCCTCAGCCTCCTGTGTAGCTGGGTTTATAGGCATCCACCACCATGCCTGGCAAATTTTGGTATTTTTAGTAGAGACAGGGTTTCACCATGGTGGACAGGCTGGCCTTGAACTCCTGACCTCAAGTGATTCACCCGCCTCAGCCTCCCAAAGTGCTGGGATTACAGGCGTGAGCCACCACAACTGGCCACACCTGGCTAATTTTTAAATTTTTTGTAAAGAAGACGTTTCACTGTGTGGCGCAGGCTGGTCTTGAACTCCTAGGCTCAAGTGATCCTCCCATGTCAGCCTCCCAAAGTGCTGGGATTATAGGTGTGAGCCACTACACCCAGCCATAATGTATTTCATATGCACATTTCCATGTGTCATCAGGTCCACATAGCGTACTTTATTTTTCTTTTTTTGGAGACAAGTCTCACTCTATCACCCAGGCTGGAGTGCAATGGCATCATCATAACTCACCTGCAGCCTCAACCTCCTGGGCTCAAGTGATCCTCCTGCCTTAGCCTTCCAAGTAGCTGGGACTACAGGCATGTGCCACCACACCCAGCTAATTTTTATATTTTTTGTAGAGACAGGTTCTTGCTATGTTGCCCACAATGTTCTCAAACTCCTAGGCTCAAGTGTTCCTCCTGCCTTGGCCTCCCAAAGTGTTGGGATTACAGGTGTGAGCCACCACTACCAGGTGCATAGAGTACTATTAATTCTAAAAATCCAGAGGTTTAATATGCCAATTTATTTACTCATGCCCCAAACATCGAATGTTTGCATTATTTCCATTTTTTTTTTACTATTGTAAATGGCATAACTGAGTATCTTTGTACATTTTTTTTTCCTTTTGGATTATTTCCATACTGTGTAACAACAGAAATGGAGTTATTGAGTAAAGAGATAAGGAATGAATCTGTTTCTAATGCCTCCAAAATACATAAGTATCCTCATTTTTACTAGCCTGCCAAACCTGCTTTCCTCTCCCAAACCTACTTTTTCTCCGAAGTCACCCTTGACTCTGCCTTCTCCCTCAGCTTCTGTATTCAATACATTATTGTCATGTCAATTCTTCTAAATACCTGTCAAATCTGTTTTGTTTTTTTTTTTACCATCCCTGTTCTGCTCTCTCTCTCTTTTTTTTTTTTTTCTTTTTGAGATGGAGTCTCACTCTGTTGCCCAGGCTGGAGCACAGTGGTGTGATCTCAGCTCACTGCAACCTCTGCCTCCTGGGTTCAAGTGATTCTCCTGCCTCAGCCTCCCAAGTAGCTAGGACTACAGGCATGTGCCACCACGCCCGGCTAATTTTTGTATTTTTTTTGGTAGAGATGGGGTTTCACCATATTGGCCAGGCTGGTCTCGAACTCCTGACCTTGTGATCCGCCCACCTTGGACTCCCAAAGTGCTAGGATTACAGGCGTGAGCCACCGCGCCCAGCCTCTCTCTCTCTTTTTTTTTTAATTGAGACAGAGTCTCACTCTGTCACCTAGGCTGGAGTGCAGTGGCACGATCTCGGCTCACTGCAACCTCTGCCTCCTGGGTTCAAGCGATTCTCCTGCCTCAGCCTCCCGAGTAGCTGGGATTACAGGATCATGCCACAATGGCTGGCTAATTTTTGTATTTTTAGTAGAGACAAGGTTTTACTATGTTGGCCAGGGTGGTCTCAAACTCCTGACCTCAAGTGATCCACTCGCCTTGGCCTCCCAAAGTGCTGGAATTATAGGAGTGAGCCATGGCACCTGGTCCATTAATAACTTTTTAAACTTTTAATTTTGAAATTATTATAGATTTACCAGAAGTTGCAAAAATAGTATATAGGACAAAGAAAATGTACATATGGCCAATAGCACATTAAAAGATGTTCAGCATGATTAGTCATTAAGAAAATGCAAATCCAGATGGGCGAGGTGGCTCACGCCTATAATCCTAGCATTTGGAAGGCCCAGGCAGGTGGATCACTTGAGGTCAGGAGCTTGAGACCAGCCTGGCCAACATGGTGAAACTCCATCTCTACTAAAAATACAAAAATTAGCTGGGCGTTGTTGCGCGTGCCTATAATCCCGGATACTTGGGAGGCTGATGCAGGAGAATAGCTTGAACCTGGGAGGCGGAGGTTGCAGTGAGCCAAGGTCGTGCCATTGCACTCCAGCCTGGGCAACAAGAGCAAAACTCCGTCTCAAAAAAAAAAAAGAAATACAACTGACATTGGTGTGTTGATGTTGTATATGGCAACTTCGCAGAATTAGTTTATTAGCTCTAGTAGTTTTTTGTGGATTTTTTTTTTTTTTTTTTGAGACAGGGTCTCACTCTGTCACCCAGGCTGGATTGCAGTGGCACCATCACGGTTTACTGCAGCCTTGACCTCCTGGGCCCAAGTGATCCTCCTACCTCAGCCTCCTGAGTAGCTGGGACTACAGGTGCATTCCACCACTCCCAGCTAATTTTTTTGTAGAGATGAGTTTCACCATGTTGCCCTGGCTGGTCTCAAACTCCTGAACTCAGGTGATCCACCCACCTTAGCCTCCCAAGGTGCTGGGATTAGAGGTGTGAGCCACTGCACCTGGCCCTGGAACTGCCATACTGTTTTCTACAGTGGCTGCACTATTTTACATTCCACCAGCAATGTATAAGTGTTCCTATTTCTCCACATCCTTTCCAACACTTGTTATTTTCTGTTTTGTTTTGTTTGAGACGGAGTTTTGCTCTGTTGCCCAGACTAGAGTGCAGTGGCTCAATCTCGGCTCACTGCAACCTCCACCTCCCGAGTTCACACCATTCTCCTGCCTCAGCCTCTGAGTAGCTGGGACTACAGGCGCCTGCCACCATGCCCGGCTAATTTTTTGTATTTTTAGTAGAGATGGGGTTTCACCATGTTAGCCAGGATGGTCTTGATCTCCTGACCTCATGATCTGCCTGCCTTGGCCTCCCAAAGTGCTGAGATTACAGGCATGAGCCACCGCGCCGGGCCTGTTTTGTTTTTAAATAATAGCCATCCTAATGGGTAATAAGTAGTATCTAATTGTGGTTTTCATTTTCCTTTTCCTAATAATCAGTGTATGGGAAGTTTTTAAACTATGAATTCAATTTTAAAAATATATATACAGCCATTCATGTTATTTGGTAGTTTGTATCTTTGAAGGAATTTGTCCATTTTATCTAAGTGGTTGAATTTATCACATAAAGTTGTTCAAAATATTGCTTTACTAGTCTTTTGTTGTCTATAAAATCTGTAGTGATGTCCCCTTATTAATTCCTGATATTGGTCATTTATGTCTCTCTTGTTTTCTGAGTCTGGCTAGGGGTTTATAAATGTTATTGAGTTTTTCAAAGAACAACTGTTGGTTTCATTGACTTTTCTCTATTTGTCTGTTTTCTATTTCATTCATTTATGCTTTTGTATTATTCTCTTTCTTTTGCTTAGTTTGGATTTAATTTGCTTTTCTTTTTAAAGTTTCTTTTTCTTTTTCTTTTTTCTTTTTTTTGAGATTGAGTCTTACTGTTGCCCAGGCTGGAGAGCAGTGAAACGATCTTGGCCCACTGCAACCTCCGCCTCCCGGGTTCAAGCGATTCTTCTGCCTCAGCCTCCCGAGTAGCTGGGATTACAGGTGCCCGCCACCATGCCCAGCTAATTTTTGTATTTTTAGGAGAGACAGGGTTTCACTGTGTTGGCCAGACTGGTGTCAAACTCCTGACCTCAGGTGATCCGCCCGCCTTGGCCTCCCAAAGTGCTAGGATTACAGGCGTGAGCCACTGCTTTCGGCCTTTAAAGTTTCTTACGGTGAAAGAACTTTATGATGGATCATTGGGTTATATCTTTCTTCTTTTTTAATATAAGCACTTCTGCCATATTCTATTGGTTATTCAGACCAATCTTAAGACAATGTTTACTACATAATGGGGACTACACAAGGGGATGAATACCAGGAGTCAGAAATCTTTGAGGGCCATCTTTTAGTCTAGTTATCATAGATAGGTGCTCCAAATTCGTTCTGGGTTCCCTGATATTAGACTTAAATGATTTAATGAACCTATTTCCAGTAATAAAGTGAGCACTGGTATTCCATGGCATACAATAGCAAAACAGTTGTTTAAATTATTACCTGTAGACACACTCCAGTCAAGTGCATAGAGAAGGCAAAGCTTTAGGTAACCAACTGGTTGCTCCTATAAAACATTACAGTGAAAGTAAGGGATTTAATATGATTGATCATTGTTGCTAAATGTGCTGGATAGTGTGGGGAAAGAAAATGGTTAGATCAGGGCTTTAAATTCCCAGCACAAGATCCCCATAAGAGATCTAAAAGTTTCTCTGACTGTCCTTGAAGATCTTACTACCAGATTATTATACCTTGTCTGCAATCATGTGATTAAAATCAACAATAAAAGGATTTTTAAAGTACATATTTATAAATTTAATAATGCACTACCTTTTTTTTTTTTTTTTTTTTTTTGAGACAGAGTCTCACCCTGTCTCCCATGCTGGTGTGCAATGGTGTGATGTCAGCTCACTGCAACCTTCGCCTCATGGGTTCAAGTGATTCTCCTGCCTCAGCCTCCTGAGTAGCTGGGATGACAGGTGCGTGCCACCATGCCTGGCTAATTTTTTGTATCTTTAGGTAGAGACGGGGTTTCACCACGTTGGCCAGGCTTGTCTGGAACCCCTGACTTCATGATCTGCCCGCCTCGGATAATGCATTTTTTTTTTAAATTATTATACTTTAAGTTCTAGGGTACATGTGCACAATGTGCAGGTTTGTTACATATGTATACATGTGCCATGTTGGTGTGCTGCACCCATTAACTCGTCATTTACATTAGGTATATCTCCTAATGCTATCCTTCCCCTCTCCCCCCACCCCATGACAGGCCCGGTGTGTGATATTCCCCTTTCTGTGTCCAAGTGTTCTCATTGTTCAATTCCTACCTATGAGTGAGAACATACGGTGTTTGGTTTTTTGTCCTTGCGATAGTTTGCTGAGAATGATGGTTTGCAGCTTCATCCATGTCCCTACAAAGGACATGAACTCATCCTTTTTTATGGCTGCATAGTATCCAGAATCTACAAAGAACTCAAATTTACAAGAAAAAAACAACCCCATCAAAAAGTGGGCAAAGGATATGAACAGACACTTCTCAAAAGAAGACATTTATGCAGCCAAAAAACACATGAAAAAATGCTCCCCATCACTGGCCATCAGAGAAATGCAAATCAAAACCACAATGAGATACCATCTCACACCAGTTAGAATGGCGATCATTAAAAAGTCAGGAAACAACAGGTGCTGGAGAGGATGTGGAGAAATAGGAACGCTTTTACACTGTTGGTGGGACTGTAAACTAGTTCAACCATTTTGGAAGACAGTGTGGCGATTCCTCAAGGATCTAGAACTAGAAATACCATTTGACCCAGCCATCCATCCCGTTACTGGATATATACCCAAAGGATTATAAGTCATGCTGCTATAAAGACACATGCACACGTATGTTTATTGCAGCACTATTCACAATAGCAAAGACTTGGAACCAACCCAAATGTCCATTAGTGATAGACTGGATTAAGAAAATGTGGCACATATACACCATGGATAATGCACTTCTAAATACAGTTGTCCCTCAGTATATGTGGGGAACTGGTTTCAGGACCCCAATATACCAAAATCCACACATACCCAAGTCCTACATTCAGCCCTGTAGAACCTTATTATTTATTTATTTATTTGGTTTTTTGTTTGTTTGTTTGTTTGTTTTTTGAGACCAAGTTTCCCTATTGTTGCCCAGGCTGGAGTGCAATGGCACGATCTCAGCTTACTGCAACCTCCGCCTCCCAAGTTCAAGCAATTCTCCTATCTCAGCCTCCCAAGTAGCTGGAGTTACAGGCATGCACCACACGCTTGGCTAATTTTTTGTATTTTTAGAAGAGATGGGGTTTCACCATGTTGGCCAGGCTGTTTTTGAACTCCTGACCTCAGGTGATCACCCACCTCATCCTCCCAAAGTGCTGGGATTATAGACATGAGCCACCTCTCCCGGCCAGCCCTGTAGAAACTTTCACAAAAAGTTGGCCCTCTATATATGGGTGGGTTTTGCTTGTTTTTAAGTATGAGGTGAATTTCTTACCTTAGCACCTTTAAATATTCTCATTTTCTTCTGAATAGCTTATAGTATCCCTTTGCCTTTACAGTTTATGGATGTCCAGGGGTCTTTCTTCTGAAAGTATGGTTTCCCTTCCTATGTTGATTTTTTAAAAAACCTCTTTTATTTCAGGGAATTTTAAGCTATTTTCCCTGATTCTGCTAATTAGTTTAGGTCTAGCAAAACCCTTTTCATTATTATTTCATTTTCATTATTATTGAACCATAGTAGCTATGCTTATTTAGTGAAGAGAAATATTTATTTCTTTATTTCTTTTATAGATAGAACTGGTTGAGTAATTTATGAGCATACCATTTTGCTGATGTTTTGAGTATATGAATGTGTATTATAAGAATAGTCCTTATAAAATATATCTTGCTCCTTTTTTCCTGCTCTTATAGAATAAAGATATTCAGCCTATAAAATTTCTAATCAAACACCAAGAAGAAGTGAAGATTTATTTTCCCATCATGCTTACACCCAAATTTCTGGCATTTCCTCATCATCCTATGGGAATGGTATATCGTTATAAAGTACAGGTATGGTGTCCTATAAGGCTTCACAAGGAGATAAGCCGGTTTCTCTAATAGCTTAATTTATTGAAATTTGATTAATGTTACATTTATTTCCTCCCAATCCTAAAAGTATAACTTGGGTTTTGGTGACAACCAAAATTATACTCTTGAAAAATGTCATCTATAACAAGACTTGGTTATAGATGCTTTCTGTCTCTCTTCCCAATATCCTTTCCTTGTGAGTTTTATAAAGTTCTGTTGTGTCTTTTTTTGACATTTTGTGACACTACCATTACTTTGCCTCCCTTTAGTGTTTCTCTTGCCTGTTAAGGTACTTTACTATAGTGTCACAGTTTCTTTTCTTTCTTTCTTTCTTTTTTTTTTTTTTCTGAGACGGAGTTTTGCTCTTGTTGCCCAGGCTGGAGTGTAATGGTGCAATCTCGGCTCACTGCAACCTCTGTCTCCCAGGTTCAAGCGATTCTCCTGCCTCAGCCTCTGGAGTAGCTGGGATTACAGACGTGTGCCACCACTCCTGGCTAATTTGTATTTTTAGTAGAGACAGGGTTTCACCATGTTGGCCAGGCTAGTCTCGAACTCCTGACGTCAGGTGATCCACCCACCTTGGCCTTCCAAAGTGCTGGGATTACAGGTGTGAGGTACCACACCCAGCCTAGTGTCACAGTTTCTAATGTGTCCAAAAATAATTTATTATATTATGTTATTATTTTGTAGACTTTATTTCACCAGTCAAGTTTTACATTTTCACTTAAATTTTATTTTCTTCCGATTGTAATTTAATGTAATGTGCGTTTTCACAGGTGGAGGGTGGCAGTGGCAACTTTACCTGGACTTCTTCTAATGAAACAGTGGTCATAGTAACCACGAAAGGAGTGGTGACTGCAGGTCAGGTCAGGGGGAATAGTACTGTTTTGGCCCGAGATGTACAAAATCCCTTTCGATACGGAGAAATTAAGGTAAACGACTCTCCAGATAGTCTTCTTATTACCCCTACAACACTACTGTCTAAACTTAAGTAATTAACACACTTTAAAAAAAGAGCCCAACATGGCTATTTAAAAATATTACTCACATTCAGTCTAGAAATACTTTTTTTTTTTTTTTTTTTTGGAGACAGAATGTCGCTCTGTTTCCCAGGCTGCAGTGCAGTGGCAAGATCTCAGCTCACTCACTGCAACCTCTGCCTCCCGGGTTCAAGTAATTCTCCTGCCTCAGCCTCCTGAATAGCTGGGATTACAGGTGCCCACCACCACACCTGGCTAATTTTTGTATTTTTAGTAGAGGTGGGGTTTCTCCATGTTGGCCAGGCTGGTGTCAAACTCCTGACCTCAGGTGATCCGCCTGCTTCGGCCTCCCAAAGTGCTGGGATTACAGGCATAAGCCACTGCACCCAGCCAGAAATATATATTTTTAAAATATTTCTATAACAAGGTTGAATCTTGCTTCACTTAATAGTCACTTATTTAACATCTATGTTTGTTTCCTCATAGGATGATGTTAGTATCCACCTCAAAGGTTATTATCAGAATTATTGAAAAATGTTTTTAACTTGAAAATTTGAGGAAAAAAATGATGAAATGCATTCTGTATTTATTATACTAATTATAAAAACACATGTAAAACTGAAAACAGTAATAGGTAACATTTTGAGCATTTGTTACAGTGCTCTACAAGTTCAGAGAAACTTCCCTTGTAATGAACTATACAAATGATCACTGAAAGTATAGTCTTTGTTGTCAGGATTAAATGAGATAGTGTTTACTCCAGTGCTTGGCATATATTTAATATTTAATTAATGCTAACTTTTTTGTTATAGTTACACATATGATTTTTAAATGGCCTTTATAGTAACTTTATCTCTAGTGTCATATTTTAGTTTGTCAGTCTGTTACTAAAAGATTGAAAACTCTTTTCTAGTATATTATGTAACCATTTTCCTATTTTTCTCCTTTATTTTTTTCTGTTTTTGAGACTGAATCTTGCTCTGTTGCCCAGACTGGAGGGCAATGGCATGATCATAGCTCACTGCAGCCTCAAACTCCTAGACTCAAGCAGTCCTCCCACCTTGGCCTCCCAAGTAGCTAGGACTACAGATATGCACCACCCCACACAGTTAATTTATTATTTTTGTAGAGACAGGGTCTCACTGTGTTGCCCAGGCTGGTCCCAAACTCCTGGCCTCAAGTGATCCTCCTGTCTTGGCCTTCCAAAGTGCAAGGATTACAGCTGTAAACCACTGTACCCAGCCCCATTTTTTTTTTTCCCTGAGATGGAGTCTCACTCTGTTGCCCAGGCTGGAGTGCAGTGGCGTGATCTCAGCTCACTGCAACCTCTGCCTTTCAGGTTCAAGCAATTCTCCTGCCTCAGCCTGCTGAGTAGCTGGGACTACAGGCACCCGCCAACACACCCAACTAACTTTTTTTTTTTGAGATGGAGTCTCGCTCTGTCGCCAAGGCTGGAGTACAGTGGTGCGATCTTGGCTCACTGCAAGCTCCGCCTCCCAGGTTCATCCCATTCTCCTGCCTCAGCCTCCTGAGTAGCTGGGACTACAGGCATGTGCCACCATGCCCGGCCAATTTTTTGTATTTTTAGTAGAGATGGGATTTCACTGTGCTAGCCAGGCTGGTCTCTATCTCCTGATCTCGTGATCCACCCACCTCAGCCTCCCAAAGTGCTGGGATTACAGGCATGAGCCACCGCGCCCAGCCTAATTTTTTGTATTTTCAATAGAGAAGGGGTTTCACCATTATGGCCAGGCTGATCTCGAACTCCTGGCCTCAAGTGATCCATCCACCCCGGCCTTCCAAAGTGGTGGGATTACAGGCATGAGCCCAGCCCCAGCCCCATTTTTAATATATGTTGCTGTTCTCTGTAGGACTTAATAGTTTGCCATCCCTCAGTGAACATTTATTATCTCGTAGGTATTTTTGGACATCCAGAGATACATAACACATGATCCCTATCTTAAAGTATTTAAAGTATAACTAGGAAGATATATTGACATGAAAAAAGTCAAATAACATTTTAAGAAAATGATATGTGAGATATTTAAAGCCCTGTATGACTGAGAACTACTTGAATTGTACAGTAAGTGCCGTTAGTTTGTAAAAGAGAAATCCTTGTGTATGGGACTATCAGAGACTATTATGAAAGAGGTGGGAACTTGAATAAGACTTTTGGAGGATGGAATAAAAAAAAGTAAGGCCTAAGGGTCAAATTTAGAGTGCTTCCTTATTTGGTAAATAAACTTTTATCAGAACACAGCTACTCCCATTCATTTACATATTGTCTGTGGCTGCTTTCAAGCCACAACTGCTGAGTTAGTAGTTACCACAGAGACTGTGTAGCCTCAATAAGTCTAAAATGTTTACTGTCTAGCTCTTTACAGAAAGCTTTGCCAATCCTTGCTGTAGACAATGGGGAACCAATACAGGCTTTTAACAGGTCAATGGTATGGTAAAGTCTCTGTTCTGAAAGATATCTAATTATTTTTATAATCAGACAATAACTGCCATCATACTAAAAAACAAAAGATACTTGCTGGTGCCATAGACTAATAGATTAGAATGGATTGAAGGGAGAAAGTGAAGGTAAAAACTTCAGTTAAGCTTGAACTAGTGAGATGGTATTGGGAATAGCAGGAAATGGACCAAATGAGAATCTTTTTAAACAGGTAAACTCGATTAGATTTGATTGAGCAGGGAAGAGTTAAACATTTAAAATCACAGAGATGATGTGGAGGTTTCTCACTTTGCCAGCGGCGTGGATAGAAAATACAAGAGGCGGGGAGTGGTGGCTCACACCTGTAATCCCAACACCTTTGGGTGGCCAAGGCAGGAGAATGGCTTGAGGCCAGGAGTTCGAGACCAGCCTGGACAACAAAGCAAGACCCCCATCTCTTAAAAAAAAAAAATTAACCAGGCGTAGTGGCACATGCCTGTAGACCTAGCTACTGAGGCAGGAGGATCGCTTGAGGCCAGGAGTTTGAGGTTGCGGTGAACTATGATCACGCCTCTGCACTCTAGCTTAGGCAAGAGTGAGACCCCGTCTTTAAAAAAAGAAAAGAAAATACAAAAAAATGGAAAAGATGATGAATTTAGTTTTGGATACATTTAGCGTAATTCACCTTTGGAGCATCTAAGTGGATGTTTTTAATTGGAAATAGGGGTCTGAAGTTCAACTGAAAGATTAGTGCTGGAGAGTTTGCATATGGTTAATCACTGAAGCTTTGGGACTGCATAAGGTTTCCCAGGAAGAACATATGGATCCTGTGTAATGTAAATGTCACTTTAAGAAACATAAGCAGAGGAAGAAGAACTAGCAGAAGAAACACAGAAAGTGGCAAAAATGACAAAATAAAAGATATTTTATTTTATTTTATTTATTAATTTTTGAGATGGGGTTTCTGTTGCCCAGGCTCAATGCAGTGGCATGATCATGGCCTACTCCAGCCTTGACCTCAAGCAATCCTCCCATCTCAGCCTTCCAAGTAGCTGGGACTACAGGCGTGTACCACTACGCCTGGCAAATTTTTTTTTTTTTTTGAGACGGAATCTTGCTCTGTTGCCCAGGCTGGAGTGCAGTGGTGCGATCTTGGCTCATTGCAACCTCCACCTCTGCAGTTCAAGCAATTCTCCTGCCTCAGCCTCCCGAGTAGCTGGGATTACAGGCGCCCGCCACCGCGCCCAGCTAATTTTTGTATTTTTAGTAGAGATGGGGTTTCACCATGTTGGCCAGGCTGGTCTTGAACTTCTGAACTCAGGTGATCTGCCCGCCTCGGTCTTCCAAGGTTCTGGGATTACAGGTATGAGCCACCACACCTGGTCTAATGTTTTATTTTTGTTTTTGTAGCGATGAGGTCTCGCCATGTTGCCCAGGCTGGTCTCAAATTCCTGGACTCAAGGGATCCTCCTGCCTTGGCCTCCCAAAGTGCTGGGATTATAGGCATGAGCCACCACACCCGGCCAAAAGATATTTTTAAAAGATACCAAGAAAGAGGAAGTGCTCTAAGTCAAAGGTTGGCAAACTTTTTCTGTAAAGAGCCAAATAGTAAATACATTAGTCTTTTTTTTTTTTTTTTTTTTTTTTTTTGAGATAGAGTCTCTATCAGCCAGGCTGGAGTGCAGTGGTGCCATCTTGGCTCACTGCAAGCTCCACCTCCCGGGTTCACGCCATTCTCCTGCCTCAGCCTCCTGAGTAGCTGAGACTGCAGGCGTCCGCCACCACGCCCAGCTAATTTTTTTGTATTTTTAGTAGAGATGGGGTTTCACCATGTTAGCCAGGATGGTCTCGATCTCCTGACCTCGTGATCTGCCCACCTCGGCCTCCCAAAGTGCTGGGATTACAGGTGTGAGCCACCACACCCAGCTTTTTTTTTTTTTTTTTTTTTTTTGAGACGGAGTCTTGCTCTGTTGTCCAGGCTGGAGTGCGGTGGTGAGATCTCAGCTCACTGCAACCTCCACCTCCCAGGTTCAAGCGATCCTCCTGCTTCAGCCTCCTGAGTAGCTGGGATTACAGGCACGTGCCACCACACCCGGCTAATTTTTGTATTTTTAGTAGAGACGGGGTTTCACCATATTGGCCAGGCTGGTCTCGAACTCCTGACCTTGTGATCTGCCTGCCTCGGCCTCCCAAAATGCTGGGATTACAGGCGTGAGCCACCACGCCTGGCCTAATACATTAGTCTTTACAGGCCACATATAGTCACTATCTCATATTCCTTTTTGTGGTTTTTATTGTTTTATTTTACAACCTTTTAAAAATGTAAAAACTGTTCTTAGCTCATTATACAAAAACAGGTTGTATACAGGCCGTAGTTTGCCAGACCCCTCCTATATGGAGTTAGATGCTTTAAAGAGATCAATAAATTTAAAAATGTAGAGTGACATGTTTAGTACCTTGTGGGTGTGTGTATGTGTGTGTGTGCGTATATAGAAGAGACCTGGACCATTACATTGTGTATAATAGTAAATAACATATATATAATGTGTTTATATATGTTCGTGTGTATGTAAATATTTAAGGAATGATTTCTTCTTTTTCTTAACAGTTTTAAATCAGTGGTACACTCTCAGCTCATTACAACCTCCATCTCCTGGGCTCAAGCAACCCTCCTGCCTCAGCCTCCGAAGTAGCTGAGACTACAGGCATGCACCACCATGCCCAGCTAATTTTTGTATTTTTAATAGAGACAGGGTTTCACCATGTTGGCCAGGCTTGCCTCAAACTCCTGACCTCAGGTGATCCACCTGCTTTGTCCTCCCAAAGTGTTGGGATTATAGCCATGAGCCACTGCGCCTGGCCTTTTTTTTTTTTCCAGACAGGATCTCACTCTGTTGCCCGTGCTGGAGTGCAGTGATGCAACCTCAGCTCACTGCAACCTCCGCCTCCCGGTTGCATCCGATCCTCCCACCTGAGCTTTTCAAGTAGCTGGGACTACAGATGTATACCACCATACTCAGCTAATTTTTAAACTTTTTTTAGAGACAGGGTCTCCCTATATTGCCCAGGCTGGGCTTGAACTCCTGGGCTCAAGCGATCTTCCTGCCTTGGCCTCCCAAAGTGCTGTAATTTTTAATCTTTAGGTGTACATGGTAGGTGTATATATTTATGGGATACATGAGATATTTTGATATGGCCATACAATGCATAATAGTCACATCAGGGTAAACAGAGTATCCATCACATCACCTCAAGAATTTATCCTTTCTTTGTGTTGCAAACATTCCAGTTATACTATTTTAGTTATTTTAGCAATGTTTTTTTAGAGACAAGTTCTTGCTCTGTCACCCAGGCTTGAATGCAGTGGCAGGAACATGGCTCACTGCAGACTTGGCCTCCGGGGCTCAAGCAATCCTCACACCTCAGCCTCCCGAAGTGTTAGGATTACAGGAGTGAGCAACTGTGTCTGGCCATTAATGATTTTTTAAAAAAATGTGTTGTTGAGGCCAGGCGCAGTGGCTCAAGCCTGTAATCCCAGCACTTTGAGATGCCGAGGCAGGCAGATCACAAGGTCAAGAGATTGAGACCATCCTGGCCAACATGGTGAAACCCCTTCTCTACTAAAAATACAAAAAATTAGTCGGTGTGGTGGTGCGCATCTGTAATCCCAGCTACTTGGGAGGTTGAGGCAGGAGAATTGCTTAAACCTGGGAGGCAGAGGTTGCAGTGAGCCAAGATCGCACCATTGCACTCCAGCCTGGGCAACAGAGTGAGACTCCACCTGAAAAAACAAAACAAAACAAAAAAAAGTGTTGTTGAATTTGGTTTGCTAATATTTTGTCAAGAGTTTTTCCATCATGTTCATCAGGGATATTGATTGGCCTGTAGTTTTGTTTTTTTTGTTTTTTTTTGATATGTCTTTGTCTGGTTTTTGTATCAGGGTAATACTGGCCACATAGAATGAATTTGGACGTATTCTCTTCTCTATTTTTCAAAATACTTTGAGTAGGATTAGAATTAGTTCTTTTTTAAATGTTTGGTAAAATTTAGCCATGAATCTGTCAAGTCCTGGGCTTTGTTTTGCTGGGAGACTTTTATTGCAGCTTCGATCTCATTACTTGTTATTAGTCTTTTCAGACATAGTTCAATCTTGGTAGGTTGTATATGTCTAGGAATTTATCCATTTCTTCTAGGTTTTCCAATTTATTGGCATATAATTGCTCATAGTAGCCCCTAATGATCCTTTGAATTTCTGTGGTATTGGTTGTAATATCTTCTTTTCCATCTCAGATTTTACTTTTATTATTTATTATTTATTTATTTTATTTATTTATCTAGTTTTTGAGACTGAGTCTCACTGTATCGCCCAGGCTGGAGTGCAGTGGTGCGATCTGGGCTCACTGCAACCTCTGCCTCCTGGGTTCAAGTGATTCTCATGCCTCAGCCTCTCGAGTAGCTGGGATTATAGGCACCTGCCACCACACCTGGCTAGTTTTTGTATTATTTAGTAGAGATGGGTTTCACCATGTTGGCCAGGCTGGTCTCAAACTCCTGACCTGAGGTGATTTCCCAGCCTCGGCCTCCCAAAGTGGTGGGATTACAGGCATGAGCCACCGCGCCCAGCCAGATTTTACTTATTTGGGTCATCTCTCTCTCTCTCTTTTTATTTTTTTATTTTTTTATTTTCAGAAAACCAACTCTTCCTTTTGTTGATCTTTTGTATTTTTTGTCATTTCATTTATTTCTGCTCTGATCTTTATTATTTCTTCTACTAATTTTGGCTTTGGTTTGCTCTTGCTTTTGTAGATTTGTTTTTCTTTTTTATCAGGCAAGGTCTTGCTCTGTTGCCCAGGCTGGAGTACAGTGGTGAGATCACAGCTCACTGTAGCCACTACCTCCCAGGCCCAAGTTATCTTCCCTCCTCAGCCTCCCAAGTAGCTGGGAATACAGGTGAACACCACCAAACCAGCTAATTTTTATGTTTTTTGTAGAGACAAGTTTCACCATGTTGTTCAGGCTGGTCTTGAACTCCTGGGCTCAAGCAATCCACCTGCCTCAGCCTCCAAAAGTATTGGGATTACAGACATGAACCACCGTGTCCAGCCAACTTTTCCAGTTCTTTAAGATACTTCGGCCGGGCGCGGTGGCTCACACCTGTAATCCCAGCACTTTGGGAGGCCAAGGTAGGTGGATCACAAGGTCAAGAGATTGAGACCATCCTGACCAACATGGTGAAACCCTGTCTCTACTAAAAATACAAAAATTAGCCAGGCATGGTGGCGTGCCCCTGTAATCCCAGCTACTCAGGAGGCTGAGGCAGGAGAATCCCTTGAACCCAGGAGGCGGAGGTTGCAGTGAGCTGAGATCGCACCACAGCACTCTGGCCTGGCAACAGAGCAAGACTGTCAAAAAAAAAAAAAAAAATACAACATTGGGTTGTTTTTTTCAAGTTTCTCTACTTTTTTTTTGAGACAGAGTTTTGCTCTTGTTTCCCAGGCTGGAGTGCAGTGGCGTGATCTCAGCTCACTGCAACCTGTGCCTCCCGGGTTCAAGTGATTCTCCTGCCTCAGCCTCCTGAGTAGCTGGGATTACAGGTGCACGCTTCCATGCCCTGCTAATTTTTTGTATTTTTGTTAGAGATGGGGTTTCATCATGTTGGCCAGGCTGGTCTGAAACTCCTGACCTCAGGTGATCCACCTGCCTCAGCCTCCCAAAATGCAGGGATTACAGGTGTGAGCCACTGTGCCCGGCCTCTACTTTTTTGATGTAGGTATTCATTACTATAAACTTTCCTCTTAGTACTGCTTTCACTGTATCTCATAGGTTTTGTTATGTTGTGTTTTCGTTTTCATTTTTTTCAATAAATTTTAAAATCTTCTTAATTTCTTCATTGATATGCTGGTCATTCAGGAGCAAATTGTTTAATTTCAATGTGTTTGTATAGTTTCCAAAATTCATCTTGTTAACTGATTTCTAGTGTTAGTCCACTGTAGTCAGAGAGGATATTTGACAGTTTCAATTTTTTTGAATTTTTGAAGAATTGTTTTGGGCCTAACGTAGTCTATTCCTGAATATGATCAAGAACACTCATTCTTGCTGAGGAGATGAATGTGTATTCTGCAGCCATTGAATGAAAAGTCCTGTAAATATCTATTAGATCCTTTTGGTCTACATCGTAGACTAAGTTTGATGTTTCTTTGTTGATTATCTGTCTGGATAATCTGTTCATTGCTGAAAATAGGGTGTTGAAGTCTCCAGCTATTAAGGTAGTGAGGTCTATAGCTCTATTAAGCTCTAATAATATTTGCCTTATACATCTGGGTCCTCCAGTATTGGGTGTATATATATTTATAATTGTTATATCCTCTTGCTGAATTGACCCCTTTATCATTACATAATGGCCTTCTTTTTCTCTTTTTATAGTTTGTCCTGAAATCTATTTTGTCTGATATAAGCATAGCTATTCTTGCTCTTTTTTGGTTTCCATTGGCATGGAATCTTTTTCCATCTCTTTATTTTCAGTCTACGTGTGTCTTTATAGGTGAAGCATGTTTCTTGTAGGCAACAGATTGTTGGGTTTTTGTTTTTGTTTTTGTTTTTGTTTTTGAGATGGAGTTTCACTCTTGTTGCCCAGGCTGGAGTGCAATGGTGTGATCTCAGCTCACCGCAACCTCTGCCTCCCAGGTTCAAGGAATTCTCCTGCCTCAGCCTCCCGAGTAGCTGGGATTACAGGCATGTGCTACCATGCCCAGCTAATTTTGTATTTTTAGTAGAGACGGGGTTTCTCCATGTTGGTCAGGCTGGTCTTGAACTGCCAATCTCAGGTGATCTGCCCGCCTTGGCCTCCCAAAGTGCTGGGATTATAGGCTTGAGCCACTGTGCTCAGCCATTTTTAAAAAAATCTATTCAGTCACTCTATCTTTTTTGATTGGAGAGTTTAGTCCATTTACATTCAATGTTGTTATTGATAAATAAGAACTTACTCCTGCCATTTTTAATTTGTTTTCTGGTTGTTTTGTGGTCTTCTCTTCCTTCTGTCCTTCCTTCCTGCCTTTCTTTTTGTGAAGGTGATTTTCTCTGGTGGTATGTTTTAATTTCTTGTGTTTTATTTTTGTCAGGTTACCATGACATGACGTTTGCAAATAAGATCTTATAACTCATTATTTTAAACTGATGACATCTTAACACTGATTGCATAAACAAACTAACAAATTAGCAAAGAGAAAACTAATCAAAACTCTAGGCTGGTTGCAGTGGCTCACGCCTGTAATCCCAGCACTTTGAGATGCCGAGGTGGGTGGATGACCTTAGATCACCTAAGATAAGGAGTTCGAGACCAGCCTGGCCAACATGATGAAACCCTGTCTCTACTAAAAATACAAAAATTAGCCGGGTGTGGTGGTGCATGCCTGTGATCCCAGCTACTCATGAGGCTGAGGCAGGAGAATTGCTTGAACCTAGGAGGTGGAGGTTGCAGTGAGCTGAGATTACACCACTGCACTCCAGCCTGAGTGACAGAGCAAGACTCCATCTCAAAACAAAAACAAAAACAAAAACTTCTACACTTTAATTTCATTCCCCTGCCTTTTAACTTTGTGTTGTTTCTATTTATATCTTATACTGTCTATGTCTTGAATAGTTGTTGTAGTTATTCCTTTTTATAGGTTCTTCTTTTAGTCTTTCTACTCAAGGTATCAGTAGTTTAAACCTCTTTCTTTACCTCCTCTTTAAGGCCAGTAGCTCTTAGATTTGCCATTTTGTGGCCATTTTCTAGATCTTCATTCTTTTCTATTATTTTTTTCTTTAGTCTCCGCTAACTGTATTTTCTTTCTTTTCTATTTTTTTGAGGCCACATCTCACTCTGTCACCCAGGCTGAAGTGCAGTGGCATGATCTCTGCTCACTGCAACCTCCACCTCCTAGGTTCAAGTGATTTTCATGCCTCAGCCTCCCAAGTAGCTGGGATTATAGCATGCGCCACCATGCCCAGCTTATTCTTTCTGTTTTTAGTAGAGACAGGCTTTCACTGTGTTGGCCAGGCTGGTCTCAAACTCCTGGCCTCGGGTAATCCACCCACCTTGGCCTCCCAAAGTGCTGGGATTACAGGTGTGAGCCACTGCACTTGGCCCATGACTGTATTTTCAAATAACCTGTCCTCAAGCTCACTAATTCTTTCTTTTGCTTCATCAGTTCTGCTGTTGAGAGACTGATGCATTCTTTAGCATTTTTTTTTTTTTTTTGAGACGGAGTCTCACTCTGTTGCCCAGGCTGGAGTGCAGTGGTGCAATCTCAGCTCACTGCAAGCTCCACCTCCCGGGTTCACGCCATTCTCCTGCCTCAGCCTCCCAAGTAGCTGGGGCTACAGGCGCCCACCAACATGCCCGGCTAATTTTTGTATTTTTAGTAGAGACGGGGTTTCACCGTGTTAGCCAGGATGGTCTCGATCTCCTGATCTCGTGATCTGCCTGCCTTGGCCTCCCAAAGTGCTGGGATTTCTTTAATATGTTAATTGAATTTTTCAGCTCCAGGATTTCTGCTTTTTAAAATTATTTCAATATCTTTGTTATATTTGTCTGATAGGATTCTGAAATCCTTCTCTTAAATTTCGTTGAACTTCTGCAAAACAGCTGTTTTGAACTCTTTGTCTGTAAGGTCATATAGCTCTGTCACTCCAGGATTGGTCACTGGTGCCTTATTTAGGCCATGTTTTCCTGTACGGTCTTGATCTTTGTGGATGTTCATTGATGTCTGGGCATTGAAAAGTTAGGTATTAATTGTAGTCTTTGAACAATGTGCTTGTTTGTACCCATCCTTCTTGGGAAGGCTTTCCAAGTATTCAAAGAGAATTGAGTGTTGTGATCTAAGTCTTTGGTCACTGCAGTACATATCTGCATTGGGTGGCACCCCAAGCCCAGTAAAGCTGTGACTCTTGCAGACTTGTAGAGGTACTGCTTTGGTGGTCTTAGGTGAGATCCGGGAGAATTCCCTGGATTACCAGGCAGACTCTTGTTCCTTCTCTTTCTTTTGCCCAAACAAACAGAGTCTCTCTCTCTCCATGCTAAGCTGTCTGGAGCTGGGGGTGGGGATACACACCCCTCTGTGTATCCCCTCTGTGGCCACCACCACTAGGACTGCACTGGGTCAGACCCAAAGCTAGCATAGCACTGGGTCCTGCCCAAGTCCTTCAGTGACCACTGCCTGGTTACTGCCAGTGTTCACTCAAGGCCCAAGGACTGTACAGTTAGTGGGTAGCAAATTCAGCCAGGCTTGTGGCCTTTGTTTCAGGATGGGAAGTTCCTCACCAGCCCAGGGCAGGTTCAGAAATTCTATCCAGGAACCAAGGCCTGGAGTCAGGAACCTTAGAAATCTACCTGATGCTCTATTCTACTGCGACTAAGCTGGCACCCAAGCTGCAAGACAAAGCCCTTCTCAATCTTTTTATTTATTTCTTTATTTATTTTTCTGGAATGGAGTCTCACTCTGTCACCCAGGCTGGAGTGCAGTGGCATGATCTCAGCTCACTGCAACCTCCGCCTCCTGGGTTCGAGAGATTCCCCTGCCTCAGCCTTCCGAGTAGCTGGGAGTACAGGCATGCACCACCACGCCCGGGTAATTTTTGTATTTTTAGTAGAGATGGGGTTTCACCATATTGGCCAGGCTTGTCTCAAACACCTGGCCTCAAGTGATCCACCCATCTCGGCCTCCCAAAGTGTTGGGATTACAGGCGTAAGCCACCACAGCCGGCCCCCTTCTCATTCTTGACTTCCCTTTGTTCAAACTGAAGGAGTCTCTCCTTGTGGCCACCACTGCCCCAGACCCATGGCAAATACTGACTAGCTACTACCAATGTTCATTAAAGGTCCAAAGGCTCTTCAGTCAGCTTGTGAATGCTACCAGGCCTGGGTCTCTCCCTTCAGTGAAGTGGGCTCCCCTCTGGCCTAGGGCAGGTCCAAAAATGCCATCCAGGAGCCAAGACCTGAAATTGGGGACCCCTGAAGCCCACTTGGTGCTCTACCAAGTAGTAGAGCTGAGCTGGTACCCAAGCTGTAAGACAAAGTCCCCTTAACTTTTTCATTTCCTTTTCTTAAGCAGAAGAAATCTCTGCTCATGGTCATCACAGCTGGGAATGTACTGGGTCACACCTGAAGCCAGCATGGCACTGAGTGTCACTTAAGGCCTGCATCAAATACTGGCAGCCACCAAATGTTTATTCAAGGCCCAGGAGCTCTTTTTTTCTTTTTTTAACGGATTTTTGCTCTGTCGCCTAGGCTGGAGTGCAGTGGCGTGATCTCGGCTCACTGCAACCTCCCGGGTTCAAGCGATTCTCATGCCTCAGCCTCCTGATAGCTGGGATTACAGGCACCCGCCACCACGCCCAGCTAATTTTTGTATTTTTAGTAGAGACAGGGTTTCGCCATGTTGGCCAGGCTGGTTTTGAACTCCTGACCTCAGATGATTCATCCACCTCAGCCTCCCAAAGTGCTGGGATTACGTGCGTGAGCAACTGCACCTGGCCAAGGCCCAAGGGCTCTTTAATCAGCAAGTGATGAATCCTGCCAGGACAGTGTCCTTCCTTTCAAGACAGCAGGTTCCCTTCTGCCCCAGGGTGTGTATAGAAATGTTTTCAGGGAGTTAGTGTCTGCAATGCGGGCCTTGTGACTCTGCCTGATGCTCTATTGTGGCTGAGCTATTATCCGAGTTGCAAAACAAAGTCCTTTTTACTCTCCCCTCTCCTCTCCTCAAGTCGGAAGAAGGAGTAACTCTCCCAGAGTTATGAGCTCTGCTGCCTGGGGTGTGGGGAGGAGTGGTACAAGCACTCTCTTGGCCACCCCAGCAGGTGTCTCACTAGGTCACATGCATCCCAGATCCACTGGCTTCAAGCCCAGTACAGCACCAGAACTTGCCCAGGAATTGCAGTCTTTGTGGCCTAGACAGCCTTTCGAGTTTATTTAGGACCTCAGAGTGCTTTAGCCCACAGTGTCGGGGCTAGCTGGAACTCAGGTTCAGACCACTGGGATGGGTAATTCCCCTTTGGCTAGCGCTGGTCTAAATGCTCCTTCCACAGGCACTGACTGAATTCTGCCCTGTGTTGCTTTCCACTGTAGTAGGCAGCACTGAGTTCCAAATCTGTGCACCTGGGGGAGTGCAGTGATTGTGGAATACAAAGTCCCACAATCACTGCACTCCCCAGGTGCACAGATTCTCTCTCTGCACCATGTGGCCGCTGCCACTGCTTGGGAAGGGAAGAGAGGTGATGTCGGCAATTCTAGACTCTTTTCTTCCCCCTTCAGTGGCTCCTTCCTTGATATGATGTTAAAAACCAGGTACTGTGATTGCTCATCTGATTTTTTATTCTTATGAAGGTGATTTCTTGTGTGGATAGTCATTCAATTTGGTGTTCCTGCAGGGAGGACAATCACTGGAGGGTTCTATTTGGCCATCTTGCTTCTCCTCCTCCTAAGACTTTTTTTAACATAACTTTCTTGAAAGATGAATTTTTCCCCTCCAGATACATGTCCTGAAACTGAACAAAATGGAACTGTTACCATTTCATGCTGATGTGGAGATTGGCCAGATTATAGAAATCCCCATTGCAATGTATCACGTAAATAAAGAGACCAAAGAAGCCATGGCATTCACAGACTGCTCTCATTTATCCTTGGATCTGAACTTGGATAAACAAGGAGTCTTTACTCTTCTCAAAGAAGGTAAAAGTAGCCTTTTTATCTTCTCCTTCCTTTGTCTTTATTTATTTATCTTTAACTCTACCACTGTGACAGATTACTTTCTTTGTCTTTAAGGAAGCAATCAACAATTCAGAAACTACCAATTATAGTCTAAATTCACATATTACTTTTCTTTATAATACTTTATTTTGTCAAATGCCTTGTAGTAAGTGTTATACTCCTCATTTTACAGATATAGAAACACAGGCACAGAAGCTGAACAACATTGCAGCTGGCCAATATCAGTTTTTTGTTTGTTTGTTTTTGTTTTTTGAGACAGCATCTCGCTTTTGTCGCCCAGGCTGGAGTGCAGTGGCACGATCTCGGCTCACTGCAAACTCCACCTCCCAGGTTCAAGCGATTTTCCTGCCTCAGCCTCCTAAGTACCTGGGATTACAGATGCCCACCACCATGCCCGGCTAATTTTTGTATTTTTAGTAACATGGTTACTAACATGGTTTAGTAACATGGTTTAGTGGGTTAGATGCCACGAAACATCTAACAAAAATACTAAAAATTTTTTATTTTTAGTAACATGGTTTCGCCATGTTGGCCAGGCTGGTCTTGAACTCCTGACCTCAGGTGATCTGCCCGCCTCGGCCTCCCAAAGTGCTGGGATTACAGGCATGAGCCACTGTGCCCAGCCAGTTTTTATTTTTTATTATTATTATTATTATTAGAGACCGGGTCTCACCGTGTCACCCAGGCTGGAGTGCAGTGGTGCAATCATAGAACATTGTAACCTTGAACTCCTGGGCCCAAGCTATCCTGCTATCTCAGCCTCCCAAGTAGCTGGGATTACAAGTGCAAGGTCAATATCAGATTTTAGTTCACAGTAAGGTTTTCCATTTCTAGCCTCAAGCTCTTCTTTCTTCCCCTAATATATATACCATATGTCTTTTTAAGAGGAATGTAGAGCCATTTAATATATGCATACATTCAATTTATTGAAAAAGGATAAAATGTCTCTTTCTAATAAAACAGAAAATATGAATAACGGCCAACATCCTTTCCTGCTATTGAACTTCTTATTTGATCCTGATCCCCATTGTTTTTTCATCAATATAATGACAGTAGTAGCATCTAAGATTTGCTTAGCATTTACTCTTTGCCAAGCTCTGTTCTGAATACTTTTTATACATTAACTATTTAATTCTTACATCTATAAGCTTGGTCTCAAATTGGACTTTTGCTTTGCCCTTGCTCATTATACTACATACATACATACATATATACACACCCTCACTCCCGGGTTCAAGTGGTCTTTCCCCTCCTCTCAGAGTATTTTAATATTTAGCCCCTTATTTCCCACGTAGGACAACAAAATCCTCCTGACTATTCTTACCTCTGATCATCATGGCTATCAGATGGAGCTTCATGAACTCAACTTTGGTATTTTTTTTTGTTGTCTGAATAAATTTATTAAGAACTTTCTGGAGAACAGGATTGAAAATGAGAAGGGTAGACAGTTGCCTGCAAGAGCTACTAGGTTTCTTTTATTTATTTATTTATTTATTATTATTATACTTTAAGTTTTAGGGTACATGTGCACAATGTGCAGGTTAGTTACATATGTATACATGCGCCATGCTGGTGTGCTGCACCCACTAACTCATCATCTAGCATTAGGTATATCTCCCAATGCTATCCTTCCCCCCTCCCCCCACCCCACAACAATCCCCAGAGTGTGATGTTCCCCTTCCTGTGTCCATGTGTTCTCATTGTTCAATTCCTACCTATGAGTGAGAATATGCGGTGTTTGGTTTTTTGTTCTTGCGATAGTTTACTGAGAATGATGATTTCCAATTTCATCCATGTCCCTACAAAGGACATAAACTCATCATTTTTATGGCTGCATAGTATTCCATGGTGTATATGTGCCACATTTTCTTAATCCAGTCTATCATTGTTGGACATTTGGGTTGGTTCCAAGTCTTTGCTATTGTGAATAATGCCGCAATAAACATACGTGTGCATGTGTCTTTATAGCAGCATGATTTATTTCTGCTCAAAAATTTTGAGAGACTTCTCATTGTCAGTGGAATGGAGCCAAAATCCTTTTAGTTTGGCATTCAAGACCCCTCTGCAATATAACCCAACCTACTTTTCATGATTTCATACTTTTGCTTCATATGTGGTTCTAGCTAAATTAACTACTTTATTTATTCATTTTTATTTAAATTTTGTTTTTTTTTTTTGAGATGGAATCTCACTCCATTGCCCAGTTTGAGCCCAGTGTGGCCAACACAGTGAAACCCTGTCTCTACTAAAAATACAAAAAATTAGCCAGACATGGTGGCAGGTGCCTGTAATCCCAGCTACTCAGGAGGCTGAGGCAGGAGAATCACTTGAACCCAGGAGGCGGAGGTTGCAGTGAGCCGAGATTGCACCATTGCACTCCAGCCTGGGCAACAAGAGCAAGACTCCATGTCAAAGAAACAAAACAAAACAAAAAAAACTAACTGCTTGTTACCCCACTGAAATCATATTTGTTTTGGGTTTTTTATTTTTTTTTTTAGGTAAGGTCTTAACTCTGTTGCCCAGGCTGGAGTGTAGTGGTGCAATCACGACTCACTGCAGCCTCGACCTCCTGGGCTCAAGTGATCCTCCTTCCTTAGCCTCCTGAGTAACTGGGACTACAGGTGCACGCCACCATGCCTGGCTAATTTTTTTGATATTTTGTAGAAACGGGGTTTCACCATGTTTTTCAGGCGGGTCTTAAACTTCGGAGCTCAAGCAATCTGCCTGCCTTGGCCTCCCAAAGTGCTGAGATTACAAGCCTGAGCCACCACGCCCTGCCAAAATCATGGTTTTTGATTCACAGGTATTCAAAGACCTGGACCAATGCATTGTTCCAGTACACATATCGCAGCTAAATCTCTCGGCCATGCTCTGGTAACAGTAAGTGTGAATGAATGTGACAAGTACTTGGAGAGCAGTGCTACATTTGCTGCTTATGAACCCCTAAAGGTAAGATATTTCACGGTAAGGAACTGGCATTTCTTTTAATGGACTCAACTATGTCCGCTTATGGGCTTGCTAGCTATCTGTGGTCTCTACTAAGGATCAATGACATTTATGTTCTCTTTACTTGCCACTTTTTTGTTTTTAGATCTACAGCTCTCTCCTCAAACCTAAGTCTCCAGGGAGTTTACTCCCTCATGCTTCTGTCACAGGAATATCTTTAAGTTGTATCAGAAAGTTTTAGATGTTCTCCTTTCTTCTTTTTTACTGAGGTATAAAATATGTACAGAAAAGTTCATAAAGTACACTAATCTTAAGGTGCTATCTGAATTTTTACATGTGCATATATCTCTGTAAATACAAAAATTAGTATGTTAGTGTACTCCCTTTTGAAGAACCCTGAAAGATAATTTCTGTCCTATGGAAGGAAGTCAATCATCTTTTACCCTATATACTTATGGATTTTAAGCACAGAAGCCATTATATTGAGCCCTAAGGACTGGTTCATTATAATGGAGATAGTATGATAAGTGGTTCTGATGGCAGCGGCAGCCTGTCTGGAGCAGCTGCTGCCATCACGCCAACTGCAGCAGGGAGATGCAGCTGGGGCTGCACACTCCGTGGAGCTGTTTGGAGCCGACGCCAAGTGGGAGCCCCAGGAGCCCCACTCCTTCTGAGTTGGTGGGGTGGGAGCTCCCTGGGTGCAGCTTTGGCTGCCCAAGTCATGACTGCGGACCCAGGCCTCCTGCTTCACCGAGCAGGCAGGAGATGCACCCCTGCCCCAGTCCCACTACCCCCTTGCCATGCAACTGCAGCTACCCAAATGGCAGCTGTGGACCCAGGCATCCTTGTACTCTTGGGGACCAAGGAAGGCCCCTTTTGCATGCTCCCGCTGCCTGGCTTCTTCCTGCTGTCAGCACTAACTCCAATCTCAGAGCAAAGTTGGGCCAATCCTGGACACTGTCACAATCTGGCCAGATGAGCACATGCTTGGGGCAATTTTGACATGCCAGGCCCCTGCTGCCTTGGCCCCCTCCAGAGTTTGGGCACCAACGAGCATAGGAGGGAAGCCAAAGGGGAGCTGAGGGCAGCTCGGCACTGGCCTGTAGGTGCCCCTTGGCACCTACAGCCTGGGTGCCATGAACAGCAGCAGGAGGCAGACAAGTTCCTGGGCAGAAGGTGCAGTCCCTGGTGAGGCCCTACCTTCAGGCCAGGTAGGGCCTGAAGGCTGGGGTCCAGGCTGCCAGTCCTGCAGACCAGAGCGGGAACTTGTGATGCCTTTTCCAGGCCCACCCATGGCTGCCCATGTACCAATCAGTGTGGACTTCCTCCCCTCTGATGCCCATAAAAGCTCCAGGCTCAGCCAGAGCTGGGCAGAAGACATTGGGCAACCAGCTGCAGAGAGGAGCTACCAACTCCAGGGCCTCCTCTCTGCTGAGAGCTGCAGACACCGGGATGACCAGCAGCAGAGAGGTACTACCCACTCCAGGGCCTCCTCTGAGCTATTCTGTTACTCAATAAAGCTCTTCTTCACCTTGCTCACCCTCCACTTGTTCTGCGTATCTTATTCTTCTTGGACGCAGGACAAGAACTTGGGACTTGCCCAATGGCAGGGCTGAAAGAGCTATAACACAAACAGGGCTGAAACATGCCCCTTGCTCACCACGTTGTGGGTGAAGAGAAGGAGAGAAGAACTGTGACTCTTCAGGGAGCCAAGACCTGGGAGCTCCCCAAGCCAGGGCTGTGACTCCCACTTTGGGGCCCTGTGGTTCCTGGAGTCTCTAAGCTTCCAGGTACCACTGTGTTCCCCAGTGGCAGCGTGGAAGCTGCTTGCAGTGCACCTGATCCAGCCACAGGTTTGCAGAGAGCCAGTGCCCATGCCGGCACCTGTAGCTGCCTGTCCCACTGCAGCAACTGGTGTGCCTGACTGCAGTGGCTGGACCCCATGCTCACTCACTCACATACCTGTTGCCACTCCATGCCTGGCTCACCCTTGGCAGGTGTGAGATCCAGGCTGGTAGCATGAGCCAAGCACAGCCTGCCAGGCCGAGTGGATGGAACGAGCCCAGTGGGCCCAAACAAAACTTGGGCAAAGGTGCCACCAGCCACAGAGGTTTCCAGCCAGAAAAGCGACACCCCAAGGATCCTGCAACAGTTCAAAATAAAAGTAGATAGAGACTGGCATGGTTTCTACATCCTATTTGATTCCAGCAGTAGCTAAAATTGGTATCTACAAGTTCTTGCTGATAGATGCTGACAAATCGTGACTCAATGCCTCTTGGAATAAGGAGCACCCACAGGGAAAAATGTTAACACTAGTGAAAGAAGTAAAGTAAGGTAAAAGAAAAAAGATAAATTATTCATTCAAATTTGCATTTTAAGTTGGCCTCATTGTACATTGTGTAGCATATATATTAAATATATGGTTCAAGTATATTTCACTAGTTCCCTTGGTGGGTGAGTCCTCCTTCTTGCCTAACTAAATGCAAGTGCTTGGCTGTGGCTCATTGCAAAGTTCCATTAGGTTTTTTCTTACTTTTATCATTGTCCTTAGGCTTATTTTATATATATTGAGTGTCCACAAATCAGATCTCCCCTGAATGAAAGTCGTCCTTAAAGGAAAGGAAGTGAGATGATGATTTTCTTTTTCTACCTAGTATGTTAGTCACATGTCTTTCCCCTTGCCTGATGAAAAACAAATTGTTTAAAAATATGTGTGTTCTACCCTTGTTATCATTACTGTGTTTCAGTACATGGTACAGTTCTCAATTTGTCCTTTTATATTATCAGCTTAATTCAGTTCATCTGGTTAGTTTTTGACTATACATCTAAGAAAAAGGAATCATTTGTTTTGCTTTTTCAGAAAGGCCATCTACGAGACCTCTGTGTTTATTTTTTCCATTCATTTCTTGTGTCAAAAACTTTTTTATTTTTTTGAGACAGAGTCTCACTCTGTTGCCCCGGCTAGAATGCAGTGGCGCAATCTCAGCAACCTCCACCCGCTAGGTTCAAGCGATTCTTGTGCCTCAGCCTCCCAAGTGGGTGGGATTACAGGTGCGCACCATGATGCCCAGCTAATTTTTGTATTTTTAGTAGATATGGGGTTTTGCCATGATGGCCAGGCTGCTCTCGAATTCCTGGGCTCAAGGGATCCGCCTGCCTTGGCCTCCCAAAGTGCTTGCATTACAGGCATGAGCCACCACACCTGGCCAAAAACTTGTATGGCACTCTGTAACATGTCTTTTTTTTTTTTTTTTTTTCTTCTTCTGAGACCAAGTTTTGATCTTGTTGCCCAGGCTGGAGTGCAATGGTGCAATCTTGGCTCACTGCAACCTCTGCCTCCAACTGATTCTCCTGCCTCAGCCTCCCAAGTAGCAGGGATTACAGGCGTGCACCACCATGCTCGGATAATTTTGTATTTTTAGTAGAGATGGGATTTCACCATGTTGGCCAGGCTGGTCTCAAACTCCTGACCTTAAGTGATCCACCCACCTCAGCCTCCCAAAGTGCTGGGATTACAGGCATGAGCTACCGCACCTGGCCACATGTCTTTTTGTAACACTTATTGTACTCTTTACCTACTCTAAGTCTGTCTCTCTCAGATTGTGGGCTCCCCTGTGAGACAAGACTTTATTTGGATTTCTATTACTGTATCCTCATAAGTGAATATTTATTGAATTATATATACATTATTTAAGAGAATACTACCATCAGGGATAGAAATTTTCAGTTTTAATGGTACTCAATAATAAATATGACTGAACAGTTCTGGAAAGAAAGCATAGTTTGCTTACATTTTTAGAATAATTGCTTCAACTCTCTACTTCGTTTTAAAACTTAGTCACTGTAGTGGGAGTTGAACAATGAGAACACATGGAGACAGGGAGGGGAACATCACACACTGTGGACTGTCAGGGGGTGGGGGCCTCGGGAATGGATAGCATTAGGAGAAATACCTAATGTAGATGATGGGTTGATGGGTGCAGCAAACCACCATGGCACATGTATACCTATGTAACAAACCTGCACATTCTGCACATGTATCCCAGAACTTAAAGTAAAATAAAAAAAAATTAGTCACTGTTGTGGACATTGTGTGCCATACAAAAATAACCTACATTTTGAGAATACTTCATTCCCCTAATGCCAGTTTCCTCATCTATAAATGGAATACAACTCCTCCATACTGAATTGAGTAATACCTATATTGTCTACTTCTTAGCTTATAAAGTTCTTGGAGAAATATGGTGAAGTGTATAGATGTATTATTTTTATATTTTTAGGGCAGAAGTTCTTTGATACTTTAGTAAAATATCAGTTTAAAATGCTTATGCATCTTATCTTCCATTCTCTAGCCTGAAAAAAATGCTTATGTAGTTATTTATACAGTACCTTTTCTGTGCACAACATTGTACTAAATCCCAGTGAAGAAGAGAAATACTAAAACAAATTAGGTATAAGATACTGACTCCTTTTAAGGAGTTATATAACTAGAGAAAACAACAAAAATTATTAGATTTATACATAGCACTTGACACACACATAATAACATTAGGAAATGAACAGTGTACAAATGAGTGGTACAGATAAATACTGTAAGAGCTTAGAGGATGCAGAAGTGGTGTGGTCTAGAATGACTGGACACAAATTAATGGATAAAGTAACATAATAGTTAGGTTCAAAAGATAGGTAGGATCCAAATTAGGTTGAGAAGCATTCCAAGTGAGAGGCATGGCATACATATCTCTTAATTTGGGAATTAAGTTTAACGTCATTTGCAGCATATTCAGATAACTAGTGTTTCACTTTAGAAAATTATTGAATTCCCTAACCTATCAGGAATTAATTTCTTTAAATATCATCAGGCTCTAAATCCTGTGGAAGTGGCATTGGTGACATGGCAGTCTGTGAAGGAAATGGTATTTGAAGGGGGTCCTCGTCCATGGATCTTGGAGCCCTCCCGATTTTTTTTGGAATTGAATGCGGAGAAGACAGAGAAGATTGGAATAGCACAAGTGTGGCTGCCATCTAAGAGAAAACAGAACCAGTACATCTACCGGATCCAATGCCTGGATTTAGGGGAACAAGTAGGAAAACAGTTTTTTGTAACATTTTCTTTAGTGTAATACTCCAAGTCCTTTGTACTTCCAGCCATTCCTTTTCAGATTCCGCTGAATTTAGTTTATGGACTAAATAGGAAAATTCTAATTATTGATCAAAGGATTGTTTTTTCTAAAACCTTATTATCCTTAAAATATACCCAGAGGTTTCAATTTGCTCATCCAAGAATTCCAGCAGTTCACGAACTAAACAAGATCTTTTTGTAGTGATGAGCTTATTTCACATTATTTGCAATCACATTATCATTATAATTCACTTCCTTGTGTTGTAGACTTTAGAATATTTGGTTTCCCAACTTTAAGAATTCAAGGAAGGGAAACTTTGAAGTATCATCTATGGTTAGCAATTTTGAGGAACTAATTAGATCTACACTGATACGAATAATAAATATATTTTATCTCTATCAGTTGAATTATTTTTAATTATTTTTGTTTATTTATTTAGAGACAGGGTCTCGCTCTGTTGCCCAAGCTGAAGTGCAGTGGCATGATCTCGGCTCACTGCACCCTCTGCTTCCTGGGTTCAAGCAATTCTCATGCCTCAGCCTCTTGAGTAGCTGTGACCACAGGCACACACTACCATGCCCAGCTAATTTTTGTTGTTGTTGTTGTTGTTTTTGAGACGGAGTCTTGCTCTGTTGCCCAGGCTGGAGTGCAGTGGTGCAATTTCGGCTCACTGCAACCTCCGCCTTCCAGGTTCAAGAGATTCTCCTGTTTTGGCCTCCTGAGTAGCTGGGATGACAGGTGCGTGCCACCACGCCTCGCTAATTTTTTGTATTTTTAGTAGAGACGGGGTTTTACCATGTTGGTCAGGCCGGTCTCAAACTCCTGACCTTGTGATCTGCCTGCCTCGGCCTCCCAAAGTGCTAGGATTACAGGCGTGAGCAACCGTGCCCAGCCATTTTTGTTTTTTTATATAGGCAGGGTTTCACTATGTTGGCCAGGCTGGTCTCAAGCTGCTGGGATCAAGTGATCCACCCACCTTGGCCTCCCAAAGTGCTGGGATTATAGGCATGAGGCACTACACCCAGCTGAGTTTTAATTATTTATAGAGGTACTGATGGATTTGCATAGTTTTCATTCACAGCTGTGCTGTACTTCTATCAAAATCAGTAACAAAGATTCTCAGTTTTACTGGGCTTGAGAATTCAAGGTATGACTGTGAAACAGCACAGCTAACCAGCACATAAGGGAATCAATGTAAGATTTTAACTTGATAAGAACTGTGCTGTAATCCATTGAACTTCATTCTATTTTATTTTATTTATTTATTTTTATTTTTTAGAGACAGGGTCTCACACTGCTGCCCAGGCTAGAGTGTAGTGGAACGATCATAGCTCACTACATAGGTTTCTTTCTAATATTTGTAGTGAACTTTACTCTATACATAACTAGCTATTAGTAATTTCAGGGCTAATTACTTATTTTGGTCCTCAATTTTTTATTGTGGTAAAATTACCATCTTTTTTTTTTGAGATGGAGTTTTGCTCTTGTTGCCAGGTGGGAGTGCAATGGCACGATCTTGGCTCACCATAACCTCCGCCTCCTGGGTTCAAGTGATTCTCCTGCCTCAGCCTCCTGAGTAACTGGGATTACAGGCATGCGCCACCACACCTAGCTAATTTTGTATTTTTAGTAGAGATGGGGTTTCTTCATGTTGGCCAGGCTGATCTCAAACTCCCGACCTCAGGTGATCTGCCCACCTCGGCCTCCCAAAGTGCTGGGATTACAGGCATGAGGCACCACACCCAGCCTAAAATTACCATCTTAATCATGTTTTTAAATGTACAGTTCAATAGTATTATGTACATTCATAATCTTGTGCAGCCATCACTACCATCCATCTCTTTTCATCTTATACAACTGAAACTCTAAGGCTGGGCACAGTGGCTCACACCTATAATCCCAGCACTTTGGGGAATCAAGGCAGGAGGATCACTTGAGGCCAGGAATTCAAGGCCAGCCTGGACAACATAGTGAGACCCTGTCCCTACTAAAAAATAAAAAATTAGCTGGGTGTCATGGCAGACACCTATAGTCCTAGCTATTTGGGAGGCTGAGGCAGGAGGATCACTTGAGCCCAGTAGTTTGAGGTTACAGTGGGCTATGATCTAGTCACTGCACTCCAGCCTGGGTGACAGTGCAAGATCCCGTCTCAAAAAACAAACAAACAAAACATATAGAAACTCTATACCCATTAAAGAATAACTCTTGGCTGGGTGTGGTGGCTTATGTCTGTAATTCTAGCACGTTGAGAGGCTGAGGCAGGTGGATCACTTGAGGTCAGGAGTATGAAACCAGCCTAGCCAACATGATGAAACCCCATCTCTGCTAAAAAAAAAAAAAAAAAACTAGCCAGGTATGGTGGCATGCACCTGTGATCTCAGCTACTCAGGAGGCTCAGGCAGAAGAACTGCTTGAACCCGGGAGGCAGAGGTTGCGGTGAGCTGAGATCGCGCCACTGCACTCCAGCCTGGGCGACAGAGCAAGACTTCACATTAAAAAAAAAAAAGAAGACCGGGCACGGTGGCTCACGCCTGTAATCCCAGCACTTTGGGAGGCCGAGGCGGGCGGATCACAAGGTCAGGAGATCGAGACCATCCTGGCTAACACGGTGAAACCCCATCTCTACTAAAAAAAAAAAAAATTAGCCAGGCGTGGTGGCGCGCGCCTGTAGTCCCAGCTACTCAGGAAGCTGAGGCAGGAGAATGGCATGAACCCGGAAGGCGGAGCTTACAGTGAGCCGAGATCACGCCACTGCACTCCAGCCTGGGCGACAGAGCGAGACTCCGTCTCAAAAAAAAAAAAAGAATAGCTCCCCATTTCTGCTTCACTCCAGTGCCTGGCAACCACCAATCTACTTTCTGTCTCTGTAATTTTGGCATCTCTAAGTACGTCACATAAATGGAATCATATAGTATTTTTCTTTTTATGACTGGCCTATTTCATTTAACATAATGTTCTCAAGGTTTATTCACACTGTAATGTATGTCAGAATTTCCTTCCTTTTAAGGCTGCATAATATTCCTTTATATATATGTATATATAAAATATGTACATATAAAATTATATACATATATATGTATATATGAAATTCTGTGGCCGGGCGCAGTGGCTCATGCCTATGATTCCAGCACTTTGGGAGACCAAAGCGGGCAGATCATTTGAGGTCAGGAGTTCGAGATCAGCCTGGCCAATATGGTGAAACCCCATCTCTACTAAAAATACAAAAATTAGCTGGGCGTGGTGGTGGGCACCTGTAATCTCAGCTACTTGGGAGGCTGAGGCAGGAGAATTGCTTGAACCTGGGAGGTGGAGATTGCAGTGAGCCAAGACTATGCCATTGCACTCCAGCCTGGGCAACAGAGCAAGAGTCACTCTCAAAAAAAAAAAAAAAGAAAAGAAAAGAAAAAGAAATTTTGCTTATCCACTCATCCATTGATGGACACTTGGGTGGCTTAGAGTAAGGTTTTAGTGATCATGAATAATGCTGCTGTTGACCAGGCACAGTGCCTCACACCTGTAATCCCAGTACCTTGGGAGGTTGAGGCAGGTGGATCAATTGAGGCCAGGAGTTCGAGATAAGCCTGGCCAACATGGCAAAGCCCTGTCTCTACTGAAAATACAAAAATTAGCCGGGTGTGGTTGCACGTGCCTGTAGTCTTAGCTACTCAGGAGGATGAGTCACAAGAATCTCTTGAACTCATGAGGCGGAGGTTACAGTGAACCAAGATCATGCCACTGCACTCCAGCCTGGGCAACAGAGTGAGACTTTGTCTCAAATAATAATAATAATAACAATAACAATAATAATAATAATGCTGTTAACAAATACAGCTATCTTTCAAGATCTGCTTTTTAATTGTTTGGGGTATATATACCCAGAAGTGGAATTGCTTGATCATATGGTAATTCTATTTTTAATTTCTTCAGGAACCATCATACTATTTTCCACAGCAGCTGTACCATTTTACTTTCCTACCAACAGTGCACAAGGGTTCCCATTTCTCCAGAACCTCACCAACACTTGTTATTTTCAGTTGCTTTCTTTCTTTTTTTTTTTAGATGGAGTTTGACTCTTGTCACCCAGGCTGGAGTGCAATGGTATGATCTTGGCTCACTGCAACCTCCGCCTCCCGGGTTCAAGTGATTCTCTTTCCTCAGTCTCCCAAGTAGCTGGGACTACAGGCGTGTGGCACCATGCCTGGCTAATTTTTGTGTCTTTAGTAGAGATGGGGTTTCACCATATCGGCCAGGCTGGTCTTGAACTCCTGACCTCAGGTGATCTGCCCACCTCAGCCTCCCAAAGTGCTGGGATTACAGGTGTGAGCCACTGCGCTGGGCCTTTGCCATTTTTTGAATCAGTCTTTTACTATTGAGTATGATGTTAACTGTGATAAGGCTTTTATCATGTTGAGATAGTTTCCTTCATTTCCTAGTTTGTTGAGTGAGCTATTGGTAATTTCAGGTCTAATTAACCCTCATTTGAAGTTTCCTAACTTCTTTTTGTTTCCACATTCCGTTATTCATTACTACTTCTACTAGAGATGAGTGGAAACACGAATTAGTTTTTTCACTTTTTATCAACTTGTAACAAAATATTTGGTAGAGGAAAAGACTGAAATAATCGGTCAAAGTTAGATTTTTTTTTTTTTCCCTGAGACAGAGTCTCACTATGTTGCTCAGGCTGGTCTTGAACTCCTAGGCACAAGCAATCCTCCTGCCTCAGACTTCCAAGCAGCTGAGATTACAGGTACACACCACCACACCCAGTCAAAGTTAGATTTTTTTTTTTTTAGACAGGGTCTCACTCTGTTGCCCAGGCTGGAGTGCAGTGGCATGAACATGGCTCACTGTAGCCTTGACCTCCTGGGTTCAAGCGATCCTCCTGCTTCAGTCTCCCAAGTAACTGGGACTACAGGTGTGCACCACCATGCCTGGCTAATTTTTAGATTTTTTGTAGAGATGGGGTCTTACTATGTGATGGTCTTGAACTCCTAGGCTCAAGTGATCCTCCCAAAGTGCTGGGATTATAGGCATGAGCCACTGTGCCTGACCTAGATTTTTTTAATGTTCCACTTGTTTTCAAATTTTCATGATATTATTAATGCCCTTTAGCATAGATAATTAAGAACTATAATGTCTTTAAGGGATTTGCTGGATTATAATGTGAAAGGGACTCTCTATACTGGAATTTGAATAATTCTAACACATTTATATTGGCATGACTGACATCAAGTATCTACCCACAATTATCTCTTGCTCTGTTACTTCCTTAAAGGTTCTCACATTCCGAATTGGAAATCATCCAGGTGTCCTGAACCCTAGTCCAGCTGTAGAGGTTTTGCAGGTTCGCTTCATTTGTGCCCACCCTGCCAGTATGTCAGTAACTCCAGTATACAAGGTGCCAGCTGGTACCCAGCCATGTCCTCTGCCACAGCACAACAAACAGCTGGTAAGTACAGAGTATGTTTCCAACTAAGTTGGCACTTTTATCTTCCATGCTTTAGAGATAGAGTCTGGAATTCTTTGCGGTATATATCCAGAAGTAGAATTGCCAGATCATATGGTAATTCTATTTTTAATTTTTTGAGGAACTGCCATACAGTTTTCCACAGCAGCTGTACCATTTTACATTCTTACCAACAGTGCACAAGGGTTCCCATTTCTCCACTTATCAACATTGAATGAACTATTTTACTCATTACTCATTTTCTGATAGTGTCTGAGGAGAGGTGATTAAACTGATTAGAATTGGCTACACTTGTTTACTATACTTAAGTACATAATCAGCTTGTGATAATGGCAATAGACACTTGAGATCTGACTACATAACTTCCAAATTTTGCTGATATCCTTCGCTACCAAATCTTTTATTAACAATATTAATAAGTAATAAAATTTACCTCTTCTCCAAACCAATCATGAAGAATAGTGATAAACAATAATGTAGCTACTAAGTAGGCAACAGGGTATGAAAAATAAATGAGTTATCTATCCTAGAAAGTAGAACATCATATTATATAATAAACAATGTTGAGTACAGGTCCAAGCTTGGGAGCATAGAAGTCATTACTTAGCCCATACAGAACAGAGCAATCAATTAGTTACTCCCATTTTCTGGATGAGAAAACTGAGCCTCCTAAAAGTCGATTAATTTTCCCAGTCATAAAGCTAGAAAGGAACACATTCTGTCTGACTCCAAAGTACATGTTATTTATGCCATACTGCCTTTTATTATGAAGAACAACAGTATGGGATGTTACAGGTTATGAACCCATTTTTTTGAGTCAGACTTCACATTAAATATTATTTGAAGTTTATGAAGGAGTTACTTTTTTTTAAAGCACTCTGAGTGGAGTAGAATAAAAGTTACCTCTATAACATCATTGTCATTCAATGGCATTTTTCTTTTCATTTGAAATAATTCGAATTTACAGACAAGTTGCAAGAAAAGAACTTTTTTCCCTGAACTATTTGAGAGTGAGTTAGAGACATGATTCTCCATCACCCTATTGACATACACTAGCATATATTCACCATTTTTTTTTTTTTTTTGAGACAGGGTCTCACTCCAGTCATCCAGGCTGGAGCACATGGCACTATCTGCAGCCTCAACTTTCCCCGGTCAGGTGATTTTCCCAACTCAACCTCCCAGTTAGCTGGGATTATAGGTGTGTGCCACCATGCTGGCTAATTTTTTGTATTTTTAGTAGAGATGGGGCTTTGCCATGTTGCCCATGCTGGTCTCGAACTCCTGGGCTCAAGGGATCTACCCACCTCAGTCTCACAAAGTGCTGGGATTAGAGGTGTGAGCTATCGCGCCCAGCAGATCACCCTTTTAAAGTGTTCAAATCAAAGTTGTGCAACCATCGGTGCTATCTAACTTCAGGTCATTTTCATTTTCTCCGGAAGAAACTCCATACCCATTAGCAGTCACTCCTTATTTCCTCCATTTCCTAGCCCCTGGCAGCCCCACTGATAGACTTTCTGTCTCTATGGATTTGCCTATTCTGACATTTCATATGAATGGAATAATACAATTATGTGTCCTTTGTGCTTAGCTTCTTTCATTTAGCATGTTTTCAAGGTTCATTCATATGGTAGCCTGTAACAGTAGTGCATTTTTTATGGCTAAGTAATATTCCATTGTGTAGATATACTACATTTTGTTTATCCAGCCATCAGTTGATGGATATATGTGTTGTTTCCACCTTTGGCTATTATGAATAATGCTGCCATGAACATTCATGTACAAGTTTTTGTGTGAGTATATGTCTTCATTTCTCTTGAGTATATAGCTAAGAGTGGAACTGGTGGTTTGTATGTTAATTCCATGCTTAGCCTTTTGAAGAACTTCCAGCTGTTTCCAAAGTGGCTGCACCATTTTACATTTCCACTAGCAGTGTGTGAGGCTTCCAGCTTCTCCATATCCTTGCCAACAATTACTATTATTTGTCATTTTGATTATAGCCTTCCTAGTGGGTGTAAAGTGGTATCTCATTGTGGTTTTGATTTGTATTTTCCATTGTCTAATTATGTTATGTATCTTTTTTTTTTTTTTTTTTTTAAATGGAGCTTCACTGTTTTCGCCCAGGCTGGAGTGAAGTGGTGCGATCTCGGCTCACTGCAACCTCCAGCCCCTGGGTTCAAGTGATTCTCTTGCCTCATCCTCCTGAGTAGTTGGGCTTATAGGTATGCACCACCACGCCCGGCTAATTTTTGTACTTTTAGTAGAAACAGGGTTTCACCATGTTGGCCAGGCTGGTCTCAAACTCCTGACCTCAGCTGATCCACCCACCTCGGCCTCCCAAAGTGCTGGGATTACAGGCGTGAGCCACCGTGCCTGGCCTATGTTGTGTATCTTTTTATGTGCTTATTGGCCATTTGTATATCTTCCTTTGACAAATGTATATTCAGATCCTTTGCCAATTTTTAATTGAACTATAGTCTTTTTATTGAGTTGCAAGAGTTCTTCATTTCATATATTCTACATACAAGTCTCTTTTCAGATATACGATTTGCAAAAATGTTCTCTCATCACGTGGGTTATCTTTTACTTTTTTTTTTAAGACACAGAGTCTCACTTTGTCACTCAAGCTGCAGTGCAGTGACATGATCATAGGTCACTGTAACCTCCAACTCCTGGGCTCAAGCTAACTATCCTCTCACCTCAGCCTCCTAAGTGGCTGGGACTACAGTCACATACCACCATACCCAGCTAATTTTGTTTTTTTCCTGTAGAGATGAGGTCTCACTATATTGCCCAGGCTGGTCTCAAACTCCTGGCCTCAAATGATCCTCTGGCCTTGGCCTCCCAAAGTGCTGGGATTACAGGCATGAGCCACCATGCTTGGCCTCACTTTTCTAATGACATCTTTTGAAGCACAAAAGTTTTTAACTTTGATGAATTCCAATTTTTCAGTTTTGTTACTATGGTTGTTGTTTGTACTTTTGGTGTCATGTCTAATCTAAGAAACCATTGCCTAATCCAAGGGCATGAAGATTTATACCTTTGATTTATTCTATGAGTTTTATAGTTTTAACTCTTACATTTAGCTCTCTGATCCACTTTGAGTTCATTTTTATGGTGTGAGGTAGGGATCTAACTTCATTTTTGTGTTTTTGGTTTTGTTTTTTTCTCTTCTTTTTTTTTTTTTTTTTTTTTTTTGAGACTGAGTCTCACTCTATTGCCCAGGCTGGAGTGCAGTGGTGTGATCTCGGCTCACTGCAATCTCTGCCTCCTGGGTTCAAGTTATTCTCATGCCTCAGCCTCCTCAGTAGCTGGAATTACAGGTGCCCGCCACCATGCCTGGCTAATTTTTGTCTTTTTAGTAGAGACGGGGTTTCACCATGTTGGCCAGGCTGGTCTCAAACTCCTGATCTCAAATGATCTGCCCACCTTAGCCTCCCAAAGTGCTGGGATTACAGGCATGAGCCACTTTGCCCAGCCTCACTTCATTTTTTTTATGTGTTGGTATCCACTTGACCCAGCACCATTTGTTAAAAAGATTATTTCTTATACCTTGAGTTGTCTTGGCACTCTTGTTGCAAATCTATTAACCATAAACATGAGAGTTTATTTCTGGACTCTGAAATCTATTCTATTAATCTATACATCTTTATGTCAGTACCACACTGTCCTGATCACTGTAGTTTTGTAGTAAGTTTTGAGGTTGGGAAGTATGAATTTTGCAACTTTGTTCTTTTTCAATATTATTTTGGCTATTCTGGGTCCCTTGCATTTCCACATAAATTTTTAGGGTCAGCTTGTCAATTTCTGCAAAGAAGCCAGCAGAGATTTTGATAGGAATTGCATTGAATCTGTAGATCAGTTTGAGGAGTATTGCCATTTTGATAATATTGTCTTTTGATTTATGAACATGGATGTCTTTCTGTTTATTTGTATCTTTAATTTCTTTCAACAATGTTTCCTGTTTAGAGTATACAAGTTTTACACTCATTAGATTTATTCCTAAATATTTTGCTTTTTTGATGCTATCATAATTGGAATTTTTTCTTTAATTTTTTTTTTTTTTTTTTTTTTTTTTTTTTTGAGATGGAGTCTTGCTCTGTCACCCAGGCTGGAGTGCAGTGGTGCGATCTTGGCTCACTGCAAGCTCTGCCTTCTGAGTTCACACCATTCTCCTGCCTCAGCCTCCCGAGTAGCTGGGACCACAGGCACCCACCACCAAGCCTGGCTAATTTTTTTTGTATTTTTAGTAGAGACAGGGTTTCACCTTGTTAGCCAGGATGGTCTCAATCTTCTGACCTCATGATTCACCTGCCTCAGCCTCCCAAAGTGCTGGGATTACAGGAGTGAGCCACTGCACCTGGCCTTTAGTTTTATTTTTAGGCCGGGCACTGTGGCTCACGCCTGTAATCCCAGCACTTTGGGAGGCCGAATTGGGTGGATCATCTAAGGTCAGGAGTTCAAGACCAGCCTGGCCACTGTGGCTGGTAACTCGTTGGTTATTTAGGAGTGTTTTTGTTTAATTTCCACACATTTGTGAATATTCCAGATTTCCTGTTACTGATTTCTAATTTCACTCCATTGTGATTAGAGAACATACTTTTTAAAGAAATGTGGGTCCTGGCTGGATGCAGTGGCTCATGCCTGTAATCCCAGCACTTTGGAAGGCCAAAGCAGGTGGATCCCTTGAGTCCAGGAGTTGGAGACCAGCCTGGGCAACATGGCAAAACCCCATCTCTACCAAAAATACAAAAATTAGCCAGTCTCATAACCTGGTCTCAAAATAAATAAATAAATAGACAAAAATTTTTAAAAAATAAAGCAGGGTCTCAACCAGCCTGGGCAATATAGTGAGACCTTGTCTCTACAAAAAATTTAAGGCCAGGCGCAGTGGCTCATGCCTCTAATTCCATCACTTTGGGAGGCTGACGTGGGAGGATCACTTGAGGTCAGAAGTTCAAGACCAGCCTGGCCAACATGGTGAAACCCCATCTCTACTAAAAATACAAAAATTAGTCAGATGTGGTGGCATATGCCTGTGAGTCCAGCTACTCATATGCCTGTGAGTCCAGCTACTCAGGGGGCTGAGTATGAGAATCGCTTGAACCCAGGAGATGGAGGTTACAGTGAACCGAGATCACACCACTGCACTCCAGTTTGGGCAACAAAGCAAGACTCTGTCTCAAAAAAAAAAAAAAATTAAAAATTAGCCAAGCATGGTAATGTGCTCCTGTAGTCCCAGCTCCTGGGGAGGCTGAGGTGGGAGGATTGCTTGAGCCAGGTAAGTGGAAGCTCCAGTGAGCCAAGATTGCACCACTGCACTCCAGCCTGGGTGACAGAGGGAGACTCTGTCTCAAAAAAAAAAGGAAAAGGAAAGAAAAAACAACAGGGTTTACCACCTTGTTGAGTCTACCACCGTCTCTAAATTGCACTGGTTAACTTTCACCGTTAGTAACTGAACACAGCACAGCTGCAGTTTCATACCATGCATGACAAGGTAGCCACCCAGGAATTAAAGGTTCCTCATCCCCCACCCTTTCATCCTTTCTCGTCCCAAACCACCATTTCTGTGCCACAGTGCCATTCTATCAAATCCCACCTCAATCACACCAATTGTTCAGGAAAAACTCTCAAACTGTGCTTTTCCTCTGCCCTCACACCACCACAACAGTCATTAACACAGAAGATTTCTGTTTCATGAAAAATATGAGAGAGGGAAGAAGAAAAAAGATGACTTCTGTAACCAAATGTATGGGTTTTTTCCCCACACATCAAGCAGCAGACACCAGCTGGGTGTTCTCCAATTCAATTCTGACACTATCTACCTGGAGTTACTGTCAGATCTCACAGGTTGAGGGCTCAGTCCCCAAGACTGCCCCCACCTAAGACACAAGTTGCAAATCCAGGCCTCCAGAACTTCTGACCAACTGGCCTCAAGGTGGGGTTCCCCTGACCTCTTTGGGTTCAATTAATTTGCTGAAGTTGAGAGGTGAAGCCAGCTGGGCTTCTGGGTCCAGTGGGGACTTGGAGAACTTTTCTGTCTAGCTAAAGGATTGTAAACACACCAATCAGCACTCTGTAAAAACACACCAATCAGCGCTCTGTGCCTAGCTAAAGGTTTGTAAATGCACCAGTCAGCACACTGTAAAAACGGACCAATCAGCACTCTGTAAAATGGACCAATCAGCGCTCTGTAAAATGGAACAATCAGCGCTCTGTAAAATAGACCAATCAGCAGGATGTGGGCGGGGCCAAATAAGGGAATAAAAGCTGGCCACCTGAGCCGACAGTGGCAACCCGGTCGGTTCCTTTTCCGTGCTGTGGAATATTTGTTCTTTTGCTCTTCAGATTAAATCTTGCTGCTGCTCACTCTTTGGGTCCACACTACCCTCATGAGCTGTAACACTCACCAGGAAGGTCTGCAGCTTAACTCCTGAAGCCAGTGAGACCAGGAACCCACCAGGAGGAATGAAGAACTCCGATGCGCCACCTTTAAGAGCTATGACACTCACTGTGAAAGTCTGCAGCTTTACTCCTGAAGCCAGCGAGATGATGAACCCACTGGGAGGAATGAACACGTCCAGACGTGCCACCTTAAAGAGCTGTAACACTCAAGGCAAAGGTCTGCAACTTCACTCCTGAAGTCAGCGAGACCATGAACCCACCAAAAGGAAGACACTCTGGACACATCTGAACATCTGAAGGAACAAACTCCCAGCACAACATCTTTAAGAACTGTAACACCGACCAGGAGGGTCCGTGGCATCATTCTTGAAGTCAGCAAGACCAAGAACCCACCAGAAGGAACCAATTACGGAAGCAAAGTGACTCAGAACTCAGGGAAATATTTACTTATGTTTACCAGTTTATTATAAAGGATATTGTAAAGGATACAGATGAAGAGATACATAGGGTGAGATACAGGCATGGGGCGTGGAGCTTCCATGCCCTCCCTGAGCATGCCATCCTCTGGGAATCTCCACCTGTTCAACTGTCTACAAGCTCTCTCCAACTATTATTGAATTGTCTGTTTCTTTCTCAATTCTGTCAGGTTTTGCTTCATGTATTTTGAGGCTCTGTTATTAGGTACATATGCATTGACAATTGTTATATCTTTTTAATAGATTGACCTTTGGCAATAGCACAATGCAATTCTGACACCAATATGCAGTTAGCTCAGACTCCACGGTTTTAAAGGCACGGTTCCCAACAAGACTGCCCTCACTTCAGATGATAGCTGCAAATTGAGGGACCCACACTTATGACCAATAAGTTTGGTAATTTGTTAGAATGACTCACAGTTTCGTTATAAAGGATACAAATCATTTTGTATCCTTTGAGAAAAATCTTCAGAGAGTCCCAGACATGCAGCTTCCATGCCCTCTCCATGGGATTAGGATCTGGTGAAAACATATCAGGTGGAACACATCAATGTGTTTACCAAACAGGAAATTCCACTGAGTTTTTGAGACAGGATCTCACTCTGTTGCCCAGGCTGAGTGCAATGGCATGATTATGGCTTGCTTCAGCCTCACTTCCTGGGCTTAAGTGATCCTCCCACCTCAGCATCTAGAGGAGCTGGGACCACAGGTCTGTGCCATTACACTCAGCTAATTTTAAAATTTTTCTGTAGAGTCACGGTCTCACTGGGTTGCCCAGGCTGGTCTTGAACTCCTGGGCTCAGGCGGTCTTCCTGTCTCAGCCTCCCAATGTGCTGGGATTGTAGGTGTGAACCACCATGCCCAGCTTCAGCATTTTATTGGGATATCATTATGTAAACCTGATTAATTGAATAACTGGCCACGTGGTTAAACTCCATCACCAGCCCTCCTCTTTCCCTGGAGGTGGGGCTGCTATCACCTGACCCAAAACCTCATCCTTCTAATCACATGATTGGTCTTTCTGTCCTTATCCAACTCCATCCTGAGTCATCTCATTAGCATAAACTCAAGTGTTATCCAAGGGGGCCACCATAAATAACAGACACAATCCTATTACTCAAGAAATTCCAAAGGTTTAGGGGTTACCTCCCAGGAACTGAGGACAACCTCTTTATTATAGATTATTATTTTATCATTATAAAATGACCTTTTCTTTAGTAACAATTTTTGTATTAAACTCTGTTTTGTCTGATGTTAGTGTAACTACTTCAGCTCTCTTTTGGCTACTGTTTGCATGATACATCTTTTTTTTTCCATCCTTATACTTGTGACCAATGAGTGTCTCTTGCAGACAGCATATAGCTGGGCCATTTAAAAATTTCATTATGCTAGACTTTTCATGGAACATAAAATTTACTTACATTTAATGTAATTACTGATAAGGTAGGCATTATGTCTGCCATTTTGCTATTTGTTTTCTATGTGTCATAAGTCTTTTCTGTTCCTCTTCTTCCATTTCTTCCTTCTTTTTCTTTTCTTTTTTTTTTTTTTTTTTTTTCAGAAGCGCAGTCTTGCTCTGTTGCCCAGGTTGGAGTATGGTGGCACTATCTCGACTCACTGCAACTTATACCTCCCAGGTTCAAGCAATTCTCCTGTCTCACCCTCCCAAGTAGCTGGGAATCCAAGAGCACATGCCACCGTGCCCAGCTAATTTTTGTATTTTTAGTAGAGACGAGGTTTCATCATATTGGTCAGGCTGGTCTCAAACTCCTGACTTTGACTGATTTACCTGCCTTGGCCTCCCAAAGTGCTGGGTGTTTTTGTTGTTGTTGTTGTTGTTATTTATTTATTTATTTATTTATTTGAGATTGTCTCGCTCTGTCGCCTAGGCTGGAGTGCAGTGGTGCCATCTCTGCTCCCTGCAACCTCTGCCTCCGGGGTTCAAGCAATTCTCCTCAGAATCTCCTCCCAAGTAGTTGGGACTACAGGTGCACGCCACCGTGCTTGGGAAATTTTTTGGTATTTTTAGTAGAGACAGGGTTTCACCATATTGGTCAGGCTGGTCTCAAATTCCTGAATTCCTGACCTCGAGTGACCCGCCCACCTTGGCCTCCCAAAGTGCTGGGATTACAGGTGTGAGCCACTGCGCCCAGTCATTTCTTTCACCCAGGCTGGAGTGCAATGGCATGATCTTGGTTCACTGCAACCTCCGCCTTCCAGGTTGAAACGATTCTCCTGCCTCAGCCTCCCAAGTAGCTGGGATTACAGGCATGCGCCACAATGCCTGGCTCATTTTTGTATTTTTAGTAGAGATGGGGTTTCGCCATGTTGGCCAGGCTGGTCTCAAACTCCTGACCTCGGGTAATCCACCCATCTCAGCCTCCCAAAGTGCTGGGATTACAGGTGTGAGCCACCATGCCCGGCCTCTTCCTCCTTCTGTGTTAGACATTTTCTAGTGTACCATTTTAATTGTTTTATTTTTTCTTTTACTATATTTTTGTGTATATGTGAATGATATTTTACTTAGCCACTTTTGTTTACAACTGAAACTCTAGGAATTCAAAATTAGCATCCTTGCCTGTGAGCTTTCCTTATAAATACCAAAAATGTTTCAGCCTTGTGTTCCACATTGTCCTGCTATGCTTTGTCCAGATGAACCTTTATGAGCCTGCTGCTCGTATTCTGTTGCCCCTAATTTCACATGGGAAGACCAAGTGATCTTGACCTTGACCAAGAGATCTTGACCTTGACCAAGATCAATGGTTTCATTGTGTACAGCTATTAGAATGCAGCTCCTGGGACATTTTTGCTTTTTTTTGGTACGGCTTTTTTGAATTGGCTTAGGCAGAATTCTCCTCTAACAAATAAAGATAATGTGCTTCCCATTGAACGTTTTCTCCCATTCACATACTAGCTAGAACTTAGATTTTCTGGAAAGATTTCAGTTGAGATATGGGGACAAACATTATGATAGTTCGTGACTACCACCAACTTCAATTTCTTTGGCTGCTGTTCTATTCAACTCCCTTAGCTGAGCCTTAAGGTCCCAGTTTATTTCCAGGTTAAAGAAGAGCCTGAGAAGCCAGGTGTGGTGTCGGACACCTGTAGTCCCAGCTAGTTGGAAGCTGAGGTGGGAGCTTGCTTGAGCCCAGGAGTTTGCTCCTAGCCTGGGCAATATAGCAAGACCCCATCTCAAAAAAAATTTTAATGTAAAATTTTTATTATTTAATTTAAATTTTTTTTTTTTTGAGATAGGTTTTCACTCTATCACCCAGACTGTAGTGCAGTGGTGCAGTCATAGCTCACTGCAGCCTTGAACTCTTCGGCTCAAGTGATCCTCCCATCTCAGCCTCCTGAGTAGCTGGGACTATAGGCATGAGGCACCATGCCTGACTAATTTTTATTTTTTGCTCAGGCTGGTCTTGAGCTCCTGGCCTCAAGCAATCCTCCCACCTTGGCCTCCCAAAGTTCTGGGATTACAGACGTGAGCCACCATGCTCAGCTAAAATTTTTGTTTAAAGGAAAGAAAGGAAGAACTCTAAAGTTCTTTCCTTACAAAATAAATAAATAAGAAAAGCCTGAGCAATGCCGGCCTCAAACTTACTCAGCTTTTCATCACTGGGCTTCATGATGAACTGCATGGCCTTCTTGTTTAGTGTTGGCTTAGGGAGTTGTGTTATTTTGAGTGATTTTATTAATTATTACCCTAAGGATTACAATTAACATCTTAATCTTTAGTAACCTAGTTTGGCATCATACCAACTTAATTTCAGTAGTGTATAAAACCTTTGCTCCAATATAGACCCATTTCCTGTCCCTTGTTTCTGCTGTTTTTGTCATATAAATTACATTTTTATATACTATGCCCATCAAACCAGTAAATATATATATTGTTTTCTTTTTTTTTTTTTTTTGAAACAGATTCTCACTTCATTGCCCAGGCTGGAGTGCAGTGATGTGATCATAGTTCACTGCATTCTCTGCCTCCCAGGCTCAAGTGATTCTCCTGCTTCAGCCTCCTGAGTAGCTGGGATTACAGGTGTGTGCCACCACATCCAGCTAATTTTTGTATTTTTAGTAGAGACAGGGTTTCACCATGTTGGCCAGGCTGGTCTTGATCTCCTGACCTCAAATGATCCACCCACTTCGGCCTTCCAAAGTGTTGAGATTACAGGCATGAGCCACTGTACCTGGCCTTTTTTTTTTTTTGGAGATAGGATCTTCCTCTGTTTTCCTGGCTGATTCATGATTCACCGCAACCTCCACCTCCCTGGCTCAAAGGATCCTACCACCCCAACCTCCCTAGTAGCTGGGACTACAGGTACACGCACGCCGCTGTGCCTAGCTAATTTTTGTAATTTTTTTTTTTGTAAAGATGAGGTCTCACTGTGTTGCCCAGGCTGGTCTTGAACTCCTGGGCTCAAGCGATCCGCCCACCTTGACCTCTTAAAGTACTGGGATTACAGAGTTGAGCCACCACACAGCCTGTAATTATTACTTTACATATATATTTTTTTTCTTTTTTTTTGAGACTGAGTCTCGCTCTGTCGCCCAGTTTAGAGTGCAGTGGCGTGATCTTGGCTCACTGCAACCTCCACCTCCTGGGTTCAAGCAATTCTCCTGTCTCAGCCTCCCAAGTAGCTGGGACTGCAGACGCATGCCACCATGCCTGGCTAATTTTTGTATTTTTAGTAGAGACGGGGTTTTACCATATTGATCAGGCTGGTCTCAAACTTCTGACCTCAGGTGATCCACCCACCTCAGCCTCCCTAACTGCTGAGATTATAGGCATGGACCACCGCATCCGGCCATATATTTTTCTTTTAAATCAGATAGAAAAAAAGAATAATTACAACCGAAAATACATTTATACTGTCTTTTATATTTACCTATGTAATTATCTTTTCCAGATTATTTCTTCATGGTGATTCAAGCTATTGTCTAGTGACCTTTCATTGCAGCCTGAAGGACTCCCTTTAGTATTTCTTGTAAGACATGTCTGCTAGCAATAAATTCTCTCCATTTTTGTTGGATCTTAGAATGTCTTAATTTCTCCATTTTTGAAGGATTGTTCTGCCCAATATAGAATTGTTGGCTGGCACTCTTTTTATTTTATTTTATTTTATTTTATTTTTTATTTTTTTTTTGAGACAGAGTATTGCTGGAACCCATGCTGGAACGATCTCGGCTCATTGCAACCTCCGCCTCCTGGATTCAAGCAATTCTCGTGCCTCAGCCTCCTGAGTAGCTGAGACTACAGGCCCACACCACCATGCCTGGCTAATTTTTTGGATTTTTAGTAGAGACGGGGTTTCACCATGCTGCCCAGGCTGGTCTCAAACTCCTGAGCTTAGGCAATCCACCTGCCTCAGCCCCCCAAAGTGCTAGGATTACAAGCGCGAGCCACCGCACCTGGCCCTTTTTCTTTTATTTTGAATGTGTCATCTCACTGCCTTCTGGTCCTCATGGTTTCTGGTGAAAGATCAGCTATTAATCCCATGGAAGATCCCTTATGAGGGGTGAATCCCTCCCCTTTCTGTTTTTATGATTCTGTCTTTGACTCTGGACAGATTGATTATAATGTGTCTAGATGTAGATCTTTTTGAATTTATTCTGCTTGATGTTGATGGATTGATGTTGTTCGAGCTTCTTGAATGTTTAATGTTTTTCATCAATTTGGTAAGTTTTGGCCATTATTTCTTCAAATATTCTTTCTTCCTCTATTCTTCTATCTCCTCTCCTTCTAGCACTCCCTTTTTGCATATACTGGTATGTATGATGGTGTCCCACAGGTCTCTGATGTTTGTTCTTTTTTTTCATTCTTTTTTCTTTTTATTCAACAGACTGGATAATCTCAGTTGACCTAGCTTCAAGTTCTCCAATTCTTTCTTCAGCCTGTTCAAATCTGCTGTTGAATTCCTCTAGTTAATTTTTCATTTCAATTATTGTACTTTCCAACTTCACAATTGCTTTTTGGTTCTTTTTTGTTATAACTTCTATCTCTTTATTGGTATTCTCTATGTAATGTGATAACACTTTTGTGTTTTCCTTTAGTTATTCAAACATGAATACCTTTAGTTCTTTGGACAATAAAGTTAATTAGAAGTCTGGCCGGGCGCAGTAATCCCAGTGCTTTGGGAGGCTGAGGTGGGTGGATCACGAGGTCAGGATTTCAAGACCATCCTGGCCAATCTGATGAAACCCTGTCTCTACTAAAAATACAAAAATTAGCTGGGCATGGTGGCACACGCCTGTAGTCCCAGCTACTAGGGAGGCCGAGGCAGGAGAATCACTTGAACCTGGGAGGTGGAGGTTGCAGTGAGCTGAGATCATGCCACAGTACTCCAGCCTGGCAACAGAGTGAGACTCTGTTTCAAAAAAAAAAAAAAATAAGTCTTTGTCTGGCCCAGGCATGGTGGCTCATACCTGTAATTCCAGCACTTTGGGAGGCTGAGATGGACGGATCCTTTGAGTCCAGGAATTCGAGACCAGCCTGAGTGACATGGCAAAACCCCATCTCTACAAAAATACAAAAATTAGCCATGCACGGTAGTGCATGCCTGTAGTCCCAGCTACTTGGGAGGCTGAGGTAGGAGGATTGCTTGAGTCCAGGAGGCAGAGGATGCAGTGAGCTATGATCGCATCACTGCACTCCAGCCTGGGCAATGAAGTAAGACTCCATCTCGAAAAAGAAAAAAAAAAAAGAAGTATTTGTCTTGTAAGCTCAATGTCTGGGCATTCTCAAAGATGATTTCTATGGAAACTGCCTTTATTCTCATGTATGGACCATACTTATTTCTTCACATTTCTAATAATCTTTTGTTAAAAACTCAACATTTTGTATAATATAATGTAGCAACTCTGAAATCAGATTCTTCCCCTCCCCTGGTTTTGTGGCTGCTTGTGTTTTTTGTTTTTGCTGAGAGCATTTATTTAGTGTCTTTTCTGAACTAGTTCTGTAACATCTGTACTCTTTGACCTGTGTGGCCACTAAAAGTCTCTGCTTAGTTAGCTTCATGGTCAGCTAATTATTGGCAAATATTTATTTGTGTTCCTGGTATTTTTATTGAGATTATGTTAAATTTATTTATTAACTTGGAATAAGTGGAATATTTATGATGTTGGGTCATTGAGTCATCTTGTTAAAGAATGTGTATATGTGTGTGTATATATATGTATATGTGTGTATGTCTCACATATATATGGGAGCTTAAAGACATGTTTTAAAATTGCTGTACAACTCACACTTTTTAAAAACAAATTTTATTTGCAAGCTCTGTTCACTGAAAGGGCCTATAACCCAATAGTGATGTACAAACATCTGGGTTTCTAAATACTAGTCCCCATTTAAAGGAATCAGAGCATCTTGGAGAACTAGTTGATTCCAGCTCAATAGGGAAAGTGCACAATGAGTCTCAAACAACTTGTGTTAGAAAGCAAAGAAGTGCTCAAAGAGTAATGGTGACTTCTCAAAAAGAAGCTGGCTTGAAGGGACCCCTACTGTCCAAATTGTAGATAATTTGAGCATCCAAAAAATAATGGCAGAGGGTTGAAAAATTACCTATTGAGTACAATGTTTACTACAGTAAAAGCCCAGACTTCACCACTGTGTCATACATGCATGTAAGAAATCTGCACTTATACCCCTTAAATATATCTTTTAAAAAATAATGACAGAAATATCAACTTAAAATTCATGATCCCAGCGGGGTGCGGTGGCTCACGCCTGTAATCCCAGCACTTTGGGAGGCTGAAGCAGGTGGATCACAAGGTCAGGAGTTCGAGACCAGCCTGGCCAACATAGTGAAACCCCGTCTTTACTAAAAATACACAAAAAATTAGCCAGGCATAGTGGTGGGCGCCTGTAGTCCCAGCTACTAGGGAGGCTGAGGCAGGAGAATCACTTGAACTGGGGAGGCAGAGGTTGCAGTGAGCCGAGATCGTGCCACTGCACTCCAGCCTGGGTGACAGAGTGAGACTCCGTCTCAAAAAAAAAAAAAAATCATGATCCCATAGTGATGCTCAAGATTATAAGAGAAAAATGAAGGAAGAAAGAGACAGAAGGAGGGAGAAAGAGAAGAAAAATGAATTGAGGAAGGAAGAGAAGGAGGGATGGAAGAGAAAAATGGATGCTCTTTTCCAGAAAATACCAGCTTATATAAAATGAATCATAGAATTAGAAATTTATGATTTCGTAATCCTCCTTGTAATAATTGATCCTGGCAAAGATCATCAGTGGATATTAAGACTAGTAGGTGAAAGCTTGTTGGGAAATGGGATAGTCTCAAGATTTCAAATTATCACCCACAGAGGGGAAACCATACCTTTATACTGGAGAGATCTCCAGTGGCAGTCACCACCTTCAACAGATAATCAAATTTGGCATCACTAATAGTGGTACCACCTGATACTATGTGCAAGTAAATTTTTAACAGACTCTCCAAAACAGAAAACAACGATTAAAAAAACTGAGGGGACCCAATTTGTAACATGTGCCAAATTCTATGGTGTTAATACTCCCGTCATGGCCGATTTCAGGTTACCAATATGATATCACTATTCAGAGTTGTCAAGAGATGCTAACAATCAGCTTACCTATGAGCCTGCTCAGCATAACATTGAATTATTTATTTATTTACTGAGACAGAGTCTCACTCTGTCGCCCAGGCTGGAGTGCAGTGGTGCATTCTCGGCTCACTGCAACCTCCACCTCCCAGGTTCAAGCGATTCTCGTGCCTCAGCCTCCCGAGTAGCTGGGATTACAGGCATGCACCACCATGCCCCGCTAATTTTTGTATTTTTAGTAGAGACAGGGTTTCGCCATGTTAGCCAGGCTGGTCTCGAACTCCTGACCTCAAGTGATCCGCTCGCCTTGGCATCCCAAAGTGCTGAGATTACAGATGTAAACCACCACACCTGGCCCTTATTTATTTATTTATTTGAGATGGTCACTCTGTCACCTAGGGTAGAGGGCAGTGGTGCAATCATAGCTCACTGTAACCTTGAACTTGGGCTCAAGCGATTCTTCCACCTCAGTTTCTCAAGTAGCTGCGACTACAGGTGCACACCATCATACATGACTAATCTTTTTTATTTTTTGTAGGGATGCGGGTTTCATACTTTGGGAGGCCGAGGTGGGAGGCTTGCTTGAGCCCAGGAGTTCAAGACCAGCCCTGGCAACACAGTGAGACCCCCTCTCTACAAAAAATAAAAAAATTCTTGCAGCAGTAAGGTGATATCACATTGTGGTTTTGGTTTGCATTTCCCTGATCATTAGTGATGCTGAGCATTTTTTCATATGTTTGTTGTCCATTTGTATATTTTCTTCTGAGAATTGTCTGTTCATGTCCTTAGCCCACTTTTTGATGAGGTTGTTTTTTTCTTGCTAATTTGTTGGCGTTCACCGTAGATTCCGGATATTAGTCCTTTGTCAGATGTATAGATCGTGAAGATTTTCTCCCACTCTGTGGGTTGTCTGTTTACTCTACTGACTCTTCCTTTTGCTGCGCAAAAGCTCTTTAGTTTAATTAAGTTCCAGCTATTTATCTTTGTTTTAATTGCATTTGCTTTTGGGTTCTTGGTCATGAAATTATTGCCTAAGCCAAGGTCTAGAAGGGTTTTTCCAATGTTATCTTCTAGAATTTTTATAGTTTCAAGTCTTAGATTTAAGTCCTTGATCCATCTCGAATTGATTTTTGTATAAGGTGAGGGATGAGGACCCAGTTTCATTCTCCTACATGTGTCTTGCCAGTTATCCCAGTACCATTTGTTAAATAGGGTGTCATTTCTCCACATTATGCTTTTGTTTGCAAGAATAGCCATAATTGCCAGGCGCGGTGGGTCACGCCTGTAATCCCAACACTTTGGGAGGTCAAGGCGGGCGGATCATGAGGTCAGGAGATCAAGACCATCCTGGCTAACACGGTGAAACCCCGTCTCTACTAAAACTACAAAAAATTAGCTGGTCGTGGTGGCGGGCGCCTGTAGTCCCAGCTACTCGGGAGGCTGAAGCAGGAGAATGGCATGAACCCGGGAGGTGGAGCTTGCAGTGAGCCGAGATCTCAACACTGCGCTCCAGCCTGGGCAACAGAGCGAGACTCCGTCTCAAAAAAAAAAAAAAAAAAAAGGAATGGCCGTAATTAAAATAAAAAATACAAAAAATAATAGATGTTGGTGTAGATATGGTGAACAGGGAAACTTCTGGTGAGAATGTAAACTAGTACAACCACTATGGAAAACAGTGTGGAGATTCCTTAAAGAACTAAAAGTAAAACTACCATTTGATCCAGCAATCCCACTACTGGGTAGCTACCCAGAGGAAAAGAAGTCATTATATGAAAAAGACACTTGCACACACATGTTTATAGCAGCACAATTTGCAATTGCAAAAATGTGGAACCAACTGAGATGCCCATCAATTAACAAGTGGGTAAAGAAACTGTGATACACACACAAACACACACACGATGGAATACTACTCAGCCATAAAAAGGAATGAATTAGGGCTGGGCCTGGTGGCTCATGCCTGTAATCTCAGCACTTTGGGAGGCCGAGGTGGGCAGATCACGAGGTCAGGAGACTGAGACCATCCTGGCTAACACGGTGAAATCCCATCTCCATGTACCCTAAAACTTAAAGTATAATAATAAAAAAAAAAAAATTAGCTGGGCATAGTGGCATGCACCTGTAATCCCAGCTACTTGGGAGGCTGAGGCAGGAGAATCACTTGAACCCAGGAGGCGGAGTTTGCAGTGAGCCAGGATTGTGCCACTGCACTCCAGTCTGGGTGACAGAGCAAGACTCTATCTCAAAAAAAAAACAAAAACAAAGGAATGAATTGATGGTATTTGCAGCAACCTGGATGGGATTGGAGACTATTATTCTAAGTGAAGTAGCTCAGGAATGGAAAACCAAACATCATGTGCTCTTACTCATAAATAGGAGCTAAACTGAGGATGCAAAGGCAAAAGAATGGCACAATAGACTTTGGGAACTCAGGGGGAAAGGTGGAGGGGGGTAAGAGATAAAAGACTACCAGTCGGGTCCACTGTATACTTCTTGGGTGATGGGTGCACTAGAATCTCACAAATCATCACTAAAGAACTTACTCTTGTAACAAAATACCACCTGTTCCCCAAAAACTTATGGAAATAAAAAAATTAAAAAATAAATAAAAATTAAAATTAATAAAAATTAAAAAAAATTATCCAGGTGTGGTGGCACACACCTGTAGTCCTAGCTACTCAGGCAACTGAATTGGGAGGATGGCTTGAACCTGGAAGGTTGAGGCTGTAATGAGCCATGGTCACACTGCTATGCTCCAGCCCATGCAACTGAGAGAGACCCTGTCTCAAAAAAAAAAAAAAAAAAAAAACAAAACTGGCCTGGACTTTACAAAAAATTCAATAACATGAAAAACAATAACAAAAAAGGGCAAATGTGCCTTTTCTAGATTAAAATATACCAAAGAGGTAAACAATCAATTACAATGCATACATACACCTTGATTAACTTCTAGATCTAAACTAAAAAACATATAAAAATATTTTGGGGCAATATTTTGGGGAATGAAAATATTGACTATACATTTACTGACATTGAATTAGTGTTAATATTATTATGTGTGATATCCTGTTTCTTACATAGCGGAATGTTCTCGTATTCTTAGGATACATGCTGAAATAGTTAGGGGTGAACTGCAATGATGCCTACATCAACAAAACAAAATAACAGCCATAAATGGAAGGTGAGGAAGGAGAGGGAGAGAGAGAAAAGGCAATGTAACTAAATATTAAAAACTGGTGAATCCAGGTGAAGTGTATGTATATAGGTATTTATTATATTGTTCTTTCAATAGCTATAAGTTTGCAAATTTTTAAGGTAAAAATATTGAGAGAAAACTCGATTCCTAGCTTTGGAGGTATCTTACTACCCCTTAGGCTATTGATTTTTAAATTGTTGTTTGATTACTTTTTATTTTAATGCAGATTCCTGTATCAAGACTGAGGGACACAGTCCTGGAACTAGCAGTGTTTGATCAACATAGGAGAAAGTTTGATAATTTCAGTTCACTAATGCTAGAATGGAAATCCTCCAATGAAACACTAGCCCATTTCGAAGATTATAAATCAGTGGAAATGGTAGCAAAAGATGATGGCAGTGGGCAGACCCGGTTACATGGTATTGTGAAAATATACAAGTCTTTTCTCATACCTGAGTGTTTTTTTGTTTGTTTGTTTGTTTGTTTTGTTTTGTTTTGTTTTTTGCTTTAAGTTCTAGGGTACATGTGCAAAACGTGCAGGTTTGTTACATATGTATACATGTGCCATGTTGGTTTGCTGCACCCATTAACTTGTCATTTACATTAGGTATTTCTCCTGATGCTATCCCTCCCCCAACCCCCCACCCCATGATAGGCCCTGGTGTGTGATGTTCCCCGCCCTGTATCCAAGTGTTCTCATTGTTCAATTCCCACCTCTGAGAGAGAACATGCAGTGTTTGGTTTTCTGTCCTTGTGATAGTTTGCTCAGAATGATGGTTTCCAGCTTCATCCATGTCCCTGAAAGGACACAAACTCATCCTTTTTTATGGCTGCATAGTATTCCATGGTGTATATGTGCCAAATTTTCTTAATCCAGTCTATCATTGATGGACATTTGGGTTGGTTCCAGGTCTTTGCTATTGTGAATAGTGCTGCAATACATATGTGTGCATGTGTCTTTATAGTAGCATGATTTATAATCCTTTGGGTATATACCCAGTAATGGGATGGCTGGGTCAAATGGTATTTCCAGTTCTAGATCCTTGAGGAATCGCCACACTGTCTTCCACAATGGTTGAACTAGTTTACAGTCCCACCAACAGTGTAAAAGCGTTCCTATTTCTCCACATCCTCTCCAGCATCTGTTGTTTCCTGACTTTTTAGTGATCGCCATTCTAACTGGTATGAAATGGTATCTCATTGTGGCTTTGATTTGCATTTCTCTGATGACCAGGGATGATGAGCATTTTTTCATGTGTCTGTTGGCTGCATAAATGTCTTCTTTTGAGAAGTGTCTGTTCATATCATTTGCCCACTTTTTGATGGGGTTGTTTGATTTTTTTCTTGTAAATTTGTTTAAGTTCTTTGTGGATTCTGGATATTAGCCCTTTGTCAGATGGGTAAATTGCAAAAATTCTCTCCCGTTCTGTAGGTTGCCTGTTCACTCTGATGGTAGTTTGTTTGGCTGTGCAAAAGCTCTTTAGTTTAATTATATCCCATTTGTCAATTTTGGCTTTTGTTGCCATTGCTTTTGGTGTTTTAGTCATGAAGTCCTTGCCCATGCCTATGTCCTGAATGGTATTGCCTAGGTTTTCTTCTAGGGTTTTTATGGTTTTAGGTCTAACATTTAAGTCTTTAATTCATCTTAAATTAATTTTTGTATAAGGCATAAGGAAGGGATCCAGTTTCAGCTTTCTTTCTTTTTTTTTTTTTTTTGAGATGGAGTCTTGCTCTGTTACCCAGGCTGGAGTGCAGTGGCATGATCTTGGCTCACTGCAAGCTCCACCTCCTGAGTTCACGCCATTCTCCTGCCTCAGCCTCCCGAGTAGCTGGGACTACAGGCGCCCGCCACCACATCCAGCTAATTTTTGTATTTTTAGTAGAGACAGGGTTTCACCATGTTAGCCAGGATGGTCTCAATCTCCTGACCTCATGATCCACCCACCTCGGCCTCCCAAAGTGCTGGGATTACAGGCATGAGCCACTGCACCCCACCCAGTTTCAGCTTTCTACATATGGCTAGCCAGTTTTCCCAGCACCGTGTATTAAATAGGGAATCCTTTCCCCATTTCTTGTTTTTGTCAGGTTTGTCAAAGATTAGACGGTTGTAGATGTGTGGTGTTATTTCTGAGGCCTCTTGTGTTCCATTGGTCTATATCTCTGTTTTGGTACCAGTACCATGCTGTTTTGGTTACTGTAGCCTTGTAGTATAGTTGGAAGTCAGGTAGTGTGATGCCTCCAGCTTTCTTCTTTTTGCTTAGGATTGTCTTGGCAATGTGAGCTCTTTTTTGGTTCTATATGAACTTTTCCAATTCTGTGAAGAAAGTCATTGGTAGCTTGATGGGGATGGCATTGAATCTATAAATGACCTTGGGCAGTATGGCCATTTTCATGATATTGATTCTTCCTATCCTTGAGCATGGAATGTTCTTCCATTTGTTTGTGTCCTCTTTTATTTCATCGAGCAGTGGTTTGTAGTTCTCCTTGAAGAGGTCCTTCACATCCCTTGTAAGTTGGATTCCTAGGCATTTTATTGTCTTTGTAGCAATTGTGAATGGGAGTTCACTCATGATTTGGCTCTCTGTTTGTCTGTTATTGGTGTATAAGAATGCCTGTGATTTTTGCACATTGATTTTATATCCTGAGACTTTGCTGAAGTTGCTTATCAGCTTAAGGAGATTTTGGGCTGAGACGATGGGGTTTTCTAAATATACAATCATGTCATCTGTAAACAGGGACAATTTGACTTCCTCTTTTCCTAATTGAATACCCTTTATTTCTTTCTCTTGCCTGATTGTCCTGGCCAGAACTTCCAACACTATGTTGAATAGGAGTGGTGAGAAAGGGCATCCCTGTCTTGTGCCAGTTTTCAAAGGGAATGCTTCCAGTTTTTGCCCATTTCAGTATGATATTGGCTGTGGGTTTGTCATAAATAGCTCTTATTATTTTGAGATGCGTCCCATCAATACCTAGTTTAATAAGAGTTTTTAGCGTGAAGGACTGTTGAATTTTGTTGAAGGCCTTTTCTGCAACTATTGAGATAATCATGTGGTTTTTGTCTTTGGTTCTGTTTATGTGATGGATTACGTTTATTGATTTGCATGTGTTGAACCAGCCTTGCATCCCAGGGATGAAGCCAACTTGATCTTGGTGGATAAGCTTTTTGATGTGCTGCTGGATTCGGTTTGCCAGTATTTTATTGAGGATTTTCGCATTAATGTCCATCAGGGATATTGGTCTAAAATTCTCTTTTTTTGTTGTGTCTCTGCCAGGCTTTGGTATCAGGATGATGCTGGCCTCATAAAATGAGTTAAGGAGGATTCCCTCTTTTTCTATTGACTGGAAAAGTTTCAGAAGGAATGGTACCAGCTCCTCTTTGTATCTCTGGTAGAATTCAGCTGTGAATCCGTCTGGTCCTGGACTTTTTTTGGTTGGTAGACTATTAATTATTGCCTCAATTTCAGAGCCTGTTATTGTTCTATTCAGTGATTCAGCTTCTTCCTGGTTTAGTCTTGGGAGGGTGTATGTGTCCAGGAATTTATCCATTTCTTCTAGATTTTCTAGTTTATTTGCGTAGAGGTGTTTATAGTATTCTCTGATGGTAGCTTGTATTTCTGTGGGATTGGTGGTGATATCCCCTTTATCATTTTTTATTGCATCTATTTGATTCCTCCCTCTTTTCTTCTTTATTAGTTTTTCTAGCGGTCTATCAATTTTGTTGATCTTTTCGAAAAAACCAGCACCTGGATTCATTGATTTTTTTTTTTTTTTTTTTTTTGAGACGGAGTCTCGCTCTTTCGCCCAAGCCGGAGTGCAGCGGCGCTATCTCAGCTCACTGCAAGCTTCGCCTCCTGGGTTCAAACCATTCTCCTGCCTCAGCCTCCTGAGTAGCTGGGACTACAGGTGCCCGCCACTGCGCCCGGCTAATTTTTTGTATTTTTAGTAGAGATGGGGTTTCACCGTGTTAGCCAGGATGTTCTCAATCTCCTGACCTGGTGATCCGCCTGCCTCGGCCTCCAAAGTGCTGGGATTACATGCATGAGCCACCGCGCCCAGTGATTCATTGATTTCTTGAAGAGTTTTTTGTGTCTCTATCTCCTTCAATTCTGCTCTGATCTTAGATATTTCTTGCCTTCTGCTAGCTTTTGAGTTTGTTTGCTCTTGCTTCTCTAGTTCTTTCATTTGTGATGTTAGGGTGTCGATTTTAGATCTTTTCTGCTTTCTCTTGTGGGCATTTAGTGCTATAAATTTCCCTCTACACACTACTTTAAATGTGTCCCAGAGATTCTGGTATGTTGTGTCTTTGTTCTCATTGATTTCAAAGAACATCTTTATTTCTGCCTTCATTTCGTTGTTTACCCAGTAGTCATTCAGGAGCAGGTTGTTCAGTTTCCATGTAGTTGTGCGATTTTGAGTGAGTTTCTTAATCGTATATCTGAGTGTTTCTACACTTATTTTCTTTCCTTCTTTTTTTTTTTTTTTTTTGAGACAGAGTCTCACTGTGTTGCCCAGGCTGGGGTGCAATGGTGCTATCTCGGCTTACTGCAACCTCTGCCTCTGGGATTCAAGCAATTCTTGTGCCTCAGCCTCCTGAGTAGCTGGCACTATAGGCACGTGCCACCATGCCCGGCTAATATTTTGTATTTTAGTAGAGACCGGGTTTCACCATGTTGCCCAAGATGGTCTCGAGCTCCTGAGCTCAGGCAATCCACCTGCCTCGGCCTCCCAAAGTGCTAGGATTACAGGCATGAGCTGCCACACCCAGCCCTAAATATTTTCTTATGGGCAAGAGTTTTATTTTAGATTTTATCACATATCACCTTTTATCTTTGACTCTTGTATTTTTTAGAAAACATGAAGGTAGTTTTACTTGTTTACAAAGCTAGGGCTGAGGGGCCAACATTTCTTACAAGAACATAAAATTAAATTAATTTTAAAATATATTTCTTTTTCTTTAGAGACAGGATATTATTCTGTCTCCCAGGCTGGAGAGCAGTAGAGCAGATCATAACTTACTATAACCTCAAACTCTTGGACTGAAGTGATCCTCCTGCCTCAGCTGCCCTAGTAGCTAGGACTGTAGGTGCATGCCACCAAGACCAGCTAATTTTTTAATTTTTTGTAGAGACAGGTTCTCACTATGTTGCCCAAGCTGGTCTCAAACTCCTGGCCTGAAGTGATCCTCCCACCTCAGCCTCTCAAAGTGCTAGGATTACAGGCATGAGCCATTGCACCTGATTTTGGTTTTTTTTTTTAATTTATTTATTTACTGAGATGGAATCTCGCTCTGTCTCCTAGGCTGGAGTGCAGTGGCGCGATCTCGGCTCATTGCAACCTCTACCTCCCGGTTTCAAGCGATTCTTCTGCCTCAGCCTCCCGAGTAGCTGGGCTTACAGGCCTGCACCACCTCGCCCGGCTAATTTTTTTATTTTTAGTAGAGACAGGGTTTCACCATGTTGGCCAGGCTGGTCTCGAACTCTTGACCTCAAGTGATCTGCCTGCCTTGGCCTTCCAAAGTGCTGGGATTACAGGCATGAGCCACCGCGCCCAGTGCCTTACTCAATTTTAAAATGTATTGACTGCCTACTATTTTCCTAATATCATTTATTTGTTAGTAAATATTTATTGAAAGGCTACATCTAAGGTCCTCTGCTAGGCACTGGAGATGATGAATGAGACAGACATGGCTTCTGCCCTCATATACTTATAGTCTAAGGCAGACTATAGCTGGAGAAGCCAGACTTTAAACATTACAACTGTATTAAGTGCAAATACAGGAAGACTTGAGAGCTTCAGGGGGACCTAACCTCGTCTTGAACAGGGAAGGCTACCCTGAGAAAGTGACATTTATGCTGAGACCTGGAGTGGTGACAGGAAGAGGAAATAGCAAGAATGAGCTTAAGAAGGCGAGTGAGACTAAGTCAGAGAGGCACAAGGCATAGTTGAGGTTCTAAAAGGGCAACAAGCCCTCATGCCCAAGTGCTTATTAAGCTTCTGCTTGTGTCATATTTGCTGATGTCCCATTCACTGATGTTCCATTCGCTAATGTAAGTCACCTGACAAAAACCAGAGTCAAGGTGGGTGGGACTACACAAAGGCATGGATACCAGCAGGCATGATTCACTGTGGACCATTAATATAACTGTTTAGGCCAGGTGCAGTGGCTCATGCCTGTAATCCCAGCACTTTGGGAAACTGAGGCAAGAGAATCACTTAAGCCCAAGAGTGCAAGACCAGACTGGGCAACGTAGTGAGACCCCCCCACCACCTCTATTAAAAAATAATAAAATATTATTTAATATATTTTATGCATATAAAATATGTAGACATGTTATATAATTTATATATAATATATACATGTTATGTATAATATACCATATCATACATATATATAATATATGTATTTTAGTGCTCCTTATTCCATTGAATGGTTCTACATCTACCCAAATGCTCATACCGGAAATCTAAAAGTTAGCTTTTGTACCACTTTCTTCTACACCGGAAGATGATTCTTCTTCACAATACAAGTCTGAATATCTCTCTTAAAATCCTTTTTTGGTTGCTATTTACTGATTTCTCGTGACATGCCAGGCACTGCACTAACTACTTTATACACTTTTTCACATAATCTTCTAACCACCATGAGAGATTGGTATTATTATCCCCATTTTGTGAATTTATTGATTTATCAAATATTTATTTAGTTCTTACTATAACTGGCTCAGTTTTAGGACTTAAGATTACAAAGGTAAATAGATGAAGCAGCAAGCTCTCTGACCTCAAAGCCCATAGTCCTGACCGCTGACTATACTGTCACCATATTGTCTTCAGAGACTCCCCATTCTTTCAGGGTAAAATTTGTATGTTGTAGCTTAACAGACTGACCCTGTTTACTTCTTTGGTTTCACCTCTTATTACTATGCACACATATCCTATATTTTTCTCACCCTCAACAACTTTAGATCCCTAACTATGACAAGGCTTGTCATTCTTCTTTCCTTTGCATATATTGTATATGTTCTATTTTCTTAAAACATGCTTTTCTCGCATCTTCACTGGGCTGAAATCTTCCTCTAGGGAACCTAGGAGTTTTCTGTCCCTCTATATTCCCAATCTAGAATAAATATTCCTTCTTTGTGCTCTTATATACTACATGTGCTCTGTACATACTTCTATAATAGCACTTATCACACTGTATTGCAGTGATTGGTTTACTACTCAGTCTCCCCTCACTAAACTATGGGTTTCTTCGAAGGCAAGAATTGTATTTTCTTCTTAATTTCTGTATTCTGATTACCTAACATAGCAGCTGGCATGTAGTAGGTCCTCAATAAATATTTGTTGAATGAATGTGGCATCATGAGAAACTGCCTCACAGATGTAGGCATGATTATATATTGAGGACAAAATTAAAACTGACCTAAGTGAAGTGGCAGATTCATGTTTGTTAAATTAAAAAAAGAAAAAAAGGCCAGGTGCAGTAGCTCACACCTGTAATCCCAGCACTTTAGGAGGCTGAGGCAGGAGGATCACTTGAGCTGAGGAGTTCAAGACCAGCCTGGTTAACATAGCAAGACCCCATCTCTACAAAACATTAGCCAGGCATGTTGACGTGCACCTGTGGTCCCAGCTACTTGGGAGGCTGAGGTGGGAGGACTGCTTGAGCCGGGTAGGTAGAGGTTGCAGTAAACTGTGATTGCACCACTGCACTTCAGCCTGGGTGAAGAGTGAGACCCTGTCACACACACACACACACACAAAGGAAAAAGAAAAAGGTGAAGAGAGAAAGAGGAAAGAAAAGAAACAGAAAGAAAAATGAATGATTAAAGCAGAGTCAGAATATGGAAGCCTTCAAATACAAGTTTAAGGAGTTTGGATTGATATAATTAAGAACAGTTAGCCATTTAAAAACTTTGTTAAGTGACTTACATGACATGTAAATGTAGAGAACAGTTTAGGAGAATGAAAGATGAAAGATCCCAAAGGACTATCCCTTTCTCACTTCCATTTGTAAATTGGACAAAAAATTACACTTGTCAGCCTATTTTTGGACTCATAGACTATCAAAGCTAGAAAGAATTTTAGATTTTGCCTGGCCCAGTCCCTCATTTAATAAAGGAACTAAGAAATAAAGTGTTTGCTCGGGGTCATATGGGTACATATGGGCATGGTCAGCACAAAAACCCAGTTTTCAGGCCGGGCGTGGTGGCTCGTGTCTGTAATCCAGCACTTTGAGAGGCCGAGGCGGGCAAATCACGAGGTCAGGAATTCGAGACCAGCCTGGCCAACACAGTGAAACCCCATCTCTACTAAAAATACAAAAATTAGCCAGGCATGGTGGCACGTGTCTGTAGTCCCAGCTACTTGGGAGGCTGAGGCAGGAGAATCGCTTGAACCCGGGAGATTGTGGTAAGCCGAGATCACGTCACTGCACTTCAGCCTGGGCAACACAGCGACACTCCGTCTCAAAACAAAAACAAAAACAAAAACAAAAAACAGTTTTTTCTTGTGTATTTCCCCATTGAGAGTTTTTCCTCCCCTGCAATAAAGCACCATTTGAAAAAACTGTGGCAGAATGTGGTTTTCTAGAAACACTTGCGTATTCTACAAGTTATTGTTTCTCACAGGGTATTTTTCTGCATGTTTCCAGGTCATCAGATCCTTAAAGTACATCAGATAAAAGGGACTGTACTGATTGGAGTCAATTTTGTGGGCTATTCAGAGAAGAAAAGCCCAAAAGTGAGTGGAGATTATAATATAATAAATATAAATTAAATAATTGGAATGTAAAGCTCTTCTTTAAAAGTTGTACAGTGTACATAAAGCTGAGACTATATACCTCTGTAATTCTGTTATTTTTGGCACTTGAGAGAGTCCTGGAAACTTCTCCCGTAGAGCTGAAGAATTAGACATTGATTTTATTATTATTGTTATTATTATTATTATTTGAGATGAAGTCTCGCTCTGTCACCCAGGATGGAGTGCAGTGACATGATCTTGGCTCACTGCAACCTCTGCCTCCCAGGTTCAAGCGATTGTCCTGCCTCATCCTCCCAACTAGCTGGGATTACAGGCACCCACCACCATGCCTGGCTAATTTTTGTATTTTTAGTAGAGATAGGGTTTCACCATGTTAGCCAAGCTGGTCTCAAACTCCTGACCTCAGGTGATCCGCCTGCCTCACCCTCCCAAAGTGCTGGGATTACAAGCGTGAGCCACCGTGCCCGGCCAAGAATTAGATGTTTATATTCACTTTTGTGGTTCTTATTATATTTCTAGGAAATTTCCAACTTGGCCAGATCTATAGATGTGGAACTGCTCCTGGTAGATGATGTAACTGTAGTGCCTGAGAATGCCACCGTTTATAACCACCCTGATGTAAAGGTAGAAGCTGTATGAGTCTAGTTAAATGGAATTATATTGGAGGGGAAGTTATTAAAATTAATAGCATAACAATTAAAAAGCTCACTTATGTGTTGAAAATAATTGATACATATATGTAAAACACATATATAATAGTTGCACTGTCCTTAAAAATTGTACTTTAATAATTGTATTTTGTCTTTTGTCTATTCACTTTAATCTTTTTAGCCCATATTCTTTCTTAGGTAGGTAGAAATTATTTCCTTTGAGCTATTTATAAACTGAAGCAAACAGAATATTGTTTGTCTGATTTTTCCATAGGAAATGTTTAACCTTGTGGAAGGATCTGGTTATTTTTTAGTCAACAGCAGTGAGCAGGGTGTTGTCACCATCACTTACATGGAAGCAGAAAGCTCTGTTGAGGTGAGCTCTAGAGACAGTCCCAGATTGATGGTCTCAGGCCAAAGCTCATTCTGAGGAGATTGGAAAAATTCCATTTTGTGTCTAAAACTTGTTACAGAAGTAACATTTTCCTTTCTTTCTTTCTTTAACCTGTATAGATTCTTCAACCAAAAGGGAGCGCTTTTTTTGCTTCTAGTTGAACAGAGACAGTATAAGAGATCTCAGAAGATTCCCGTTAAAAGAAGTTTCATTTTTATAAGTTTCAAAGCACACATCTGTGTAGATACTTAAATATTTAAATATACTATTGACTTTATTTATTTATTTATTTATTTATTTATTTATTTATTGAGATAGAGTCTCGCTCTGTTGCCTGGGCTGGAGTGCAGTGGTGCGATCTCAGCTCACTGCAACCTCCACCTCCCAGGTTCAAGCAATTCTTCTGCCTCAGCCTCCTGAGTAGCTGGGATTACAGGAGCCCACCACCATGTCTGGCTAATTTTTGTATTTTTAGTAGAGATAGCGTTTTACCATGTTGGCCAGGCTGATCTTGAACTCTTGACCTCAAGTGATCTGCCCAAAGTGCTAGGATTGCAGGTGTGAGCCACTGTGCCAGGCCACTATTGACTTTATAACATGAATATATGATCTTTTCAGCCAGGACATGACAACTCAAAACATTAACCTAACTCCATAGTCAGTATGCCAAAGGATTTGTTTTTAGTTGATTTATAGTAATAAAAATAATACCATATATTAATATATGTATATAGTTCCTTTCTAAGAGCTTAAAGTAATTTAACTTACCCTAGTCATAATATATGTTTTAAAAAGGGAAGACTGAGGTACAAATGATGTGAAAAGAACATGCTATTGTGCAGGAACTGTAGCACAAAGAAAGAAAAAACAGTGTTAGTTGGCCTAATGCTTTCTCCCCCTACTAGTGATTGTGGCATAAATGCACGCAATTTTTCTTCATGACATCCTCGCCCTATTCATAATTGAGAAGCTGAATACGTATGTTGGATTCTGCTTGAATTCAATCAACATAAATTCTGCTCTTTACTATTTGTTTTTGTTTCATTTTGTTTGGTAGAAATAGGGTCTCACTCTGTTGCTCAGGATGGAGTGTGTGGCATGATCATAGCTCACTGTAGCCTTGAACTCTTAGATTCAAGTGATCCTCCCACCTCAGCCTCCTGAGTAGCTGGGATTATAGGTGTGTGCCACCATGCCCAGCTAATTTTTTTTTTTTTTTTTTTTTTGAGACGAGGTCTCACTCTGTTTCCCAGGCTGAAGTGCAGTGGCACAATCTCAACTCACTGCATCCTCAACCTCCCAAGTTCAAGTGATCCTCCCTCAGCCTCCTGAGTAACTGGGACTACAGGATGGACCACCGTGCCCAGCTAATTTTTGTTTTGTTTTGAGTAAAGACAGGGTTTCACCATGTTGCCCAGGCTTGTCTCAAACTCCAGGGCTCAAGCAATCCTCTTGCCTCAGCCTCTCAAAGTGCTGGGATTACAGGCATGTGCCACCACACCCAGCCTTGCTAATTTTTTTAAAAAAGTTTTTATAGAGACCAGGATTTTGCTTTGTTCCCCAGGCTGTTCTTGAACTCCTGGGCTCAAGTGATCCTCCTGCCTCGGCCTCCCAAAGTGCTGGGATTATAGGCGTGGGCCACTGCGCCCAACCTATATTTGTTAAAGTACAGATTTTACCATGATCGGAAACATCACATTAAGTGTACATATTATGCTATGCCTGAATAATGTTACGTGACGTCTGAGAGTCCCCAGTTCAAAGAAAGCAAGATGTTGTCTATTCTGCTTTGGGTGAAAATAGTTGCTTTGAGTATGCTTGGAGCATGTTTGCTTCTTTATCCATCTACCATCTTCTTACTTCTAGTTAGTTCCATTACATCCTGGATTTCTTACCTTGGAGGTCTATGATCTTTGTTTGGCTTTCTTGGGTCCAGCAACAGCCCACCTCAGGGTGTCAGACATACAAGAGCTGGAGCTTGATCTGATTGAGAAGGTGAGACATGTTTGCTTTATCTCAGAAATTAAGTAAGCCTTATTCTCACTCCCCAGCATTCCTTAATATAGTCTCTGCTCAGCTACTGTGTGTGTATACCAGGACATCTGGTAATGTTAATGGAAATACCTGCCCTTAAAGAACAACATTTCAACATTAAACAGATGAAGATAAATAGACTGTTAAAAAACAACTTAAAACAATACACATAGATTAAGCTTATTTGATTGAAGGCTGACCAGGATCATTTAGCATGAAAGAAAAAAAAAAGTACACTGCCCTCTAAGAGTTAGACTGCCATTGGTGAATGAGACACCTTTACTAAAATCTTTTTCTTTTTAACTACTAGGTTGAAATAGACAAAACTGTGTTAGTGACTGTGAGGGTTCTTGGCTCTTCCAAACGCCCATTCCAAAATAAATACTTCAGAAACATGGAACTCAAACTGCAGTTGGCTTCTGCCATTGTCACCCTGACGTAAGTACCATTTCAATACTTCCTTCCCACTACGCATATCATAAGACTCTCCCTCCTAGTAACCTGGTCAGCTTTCCCTTAGATTATTTCAGATTTTCTCCATTCCTTTTTTGTTAGAATACATTTCAGCCCATACTCTCTTCCCATATTCAACTCTCTACAAAATACCCATTTGAGCCTGGCGTGAGGGTACATGCCTGTAGTCCCAGCTACTCAGGAGGCTAGGGCAGGAGACTCACTTGAGCCTAGGAGTTGGAGGCTCTAGCGCACTATAATATAATATTGCCTGTGAATAGCCACTGCACTCCAGCCTGGGCAACATAGCAAGGCCTACATCTCTTAAAATACACACACACACACACACACACACACACACACACACACACACACACACACATTCGAGGTCCTCAGATGCCTTGTTTGGGGGCTAAGGTCATATGCCATTAATATTTCCATTTTCTGAAACCTCTCCTTGGATGATATCTTTTGAGGGTGCTTCAGGCTAGAGGACCCTTCAAAAATATATTTAGAGGCAGAGATACTGGTATTCCCCTCTGAGAAAGGAGAAATTCAGGAATTTCAGGCAATTTAGTATTTGCAATTTTACCAGTCTATTTTTATATTGCCCTTATTCCTCTGGAGCCTTAGAACAAATTTTTGCCTCTCAGGAGCCTTCCACCATTCGCTTGAAATTTGTCTTCACTCTGGAAATTTATTTTCTGGCAATTCCTCCTAACCAGAGTTAAAATGAGCAGAAAATGTTAAGCACCTTGGAAAGATGCACCACTGGCCACTTTCAGAACCTAATCTTGGCCACGCGTGGTGACTCATGCTGCAATCCCAGCATGATGGGAGGCTGTGGCAGGAGGATTGCTTGAATCCAAAATTCAAGACCAGCCTGGGCAACACAGTGAGACCCTGGCTCTACAAAAAATAAGAAAATTAGCCAGGCATGGTGGTATGTGCCTGTAGTCCATTACTCAGGAAGCTGAGGTGGGAGGATACCTTGAGTCTGGAAGGTTGAGGCTGCGATGAGCTGAGATCATGCCACTGCACTCCAGCCTGGGCGACAGAGTAAGACCCTGTCTTGAAACAAAACAAAAATCTTTCTCACTTGAAAATACATGGGTTTTTGCAGGCCAATGGAGGAACAGGATGAATACTCTGAAAATTATATTCTTCGAGCTACCACTATTGGGCAAACCACACTTGTGGCTATTGCCAGGGACAAGATGGGAAGAAAATACACGTCAACTCCTCGGCACATTGAAGTAAGGAAATTATCTCATCCAAAATTTGTACTTTTTCTTGCTTAACATCATTTGTCTTTTTCTGTTAGTTTATACAAGTTAAAAATCATTTGACTGGCTGGGCACAGTGGCTCACACCACCGTGTGAGCACTTTGGGAGGCTGAGGTGGGAACATCACTTAAACCCAGGAGTATGAAACCACCCTGGGCAACATAGAGAGACTCTGTCTCTACAAAAATAAAAATAAAATAAATAAATTAGCCAGACACGGTGGTGTGCCTGTAGTTCCAGCTACTCAAGAGGCTAGAGTAGGAGGATCACTTGAGCCCTGGAGGTTGAGGCTGCAGTGAGCTGTGATTGTGCCATTGCACTCCAGCCTGAGTGACAGAGAGAGACCCCGTCTCAAGAAAAAAAAATCATTTGACTGAAAAAAAGAATAGCGTCTAACTCTTGCACAACATGCAGTATTTTGGGGTTTTGTTTCTCTGTATAAAACAGTTCTTATAGAAAATTTGGAAAAACATGTGTAGTGGTGCATGCTGTGGTCCCAGCTACTTGGGAGACTGAAACAGGAGTGTCACTTGAGCCCAGGAGGAGTTCCAGGCTGCAATGAGCCATGATCGTGCCACTGCACTTCAGTCTGGGTGACAGAATGATACCCTGTCTCTTAAAAAAAGAAAAGAAAAGAAAATTTGGAAAGCACAAATTTTAAAGATGTTAAATGAAAAATCACCTGTAATTTCACTACTTAGAGGCAACCATTGTTTTTTTGTTTTTTTTTTGTTTGAAACAGAGTCTCGCTCTGTTGCCCAGGCTGGAGTGCAATGGCGCAATCTCGGCTCAGTGCAACCTCTGCCTTCCGGGTTCAAGCGATTCTCCTGCCTCAGCCTCCTGAGTAGCTGGAATTACAGGTGTGAGACACTGTGCCAGCTCAGCTGTTCTACTTTTATATGTGTTCAAAAAAAAGAAAGTTAACTGTAAACATAATTTTAATGGTCACTTTTACTCTAGTGAGTGGATATATAACTTAAGTATTCCCACTTAAATACTTTTAAATTTTTTGCTATTACAAATAAAATTACATATCTTTGTGTGTAACTTTTTTGTATGTAATTAAGAGTTTTCCTGAGAATAAGATCATGATGGGCTGGGTTTGGTGGCTCATGCCTGTAATCCCAGCACTTTGAGAGGTTGATGCAGGAGCATGACGTGAGCCTAGGAGTTTGAGACCACCCTGGGTAACATAGGGAGACCCCATCTCTGCAAAAAATTAAGAAATTAGTCAGGCATGGCCAGGCGTGGTAGCTCACGCCTGTAATCCCAGCACTTTGGGAGGCTGAGGCAGGTGGATCACCTGAGGTTAGGAGTTTGAGACCAGCCTGGCCAACATGGTGAAACCTCATCTCTACTAAAATACAAAATATTAGCTGGGCATGGTGGCAGGTGCCTGTAATCCCAGCTACTTGGGAGGCTGAGGCAGGAGAATCGCTTGAACCTGGGAGGTGAAGGTTGCAGTGAGCCGAGGTCTCGCCACTGCACTCCAGCCTGGGTGACAGAGCAAAACTCCGTCTCAAAAAAGAGAGAGAGAGAGAGAGAGAGAGAGAGGGAGAGGGAGAGGGGGAGAGAGAGAGAGAGAGAGAGAGAGAGAGGAGAAGAGAAAAGAAAAGAAAAGAAAAGAAAGAGAAGGAAAGGAAAGAAAGAAATTAGTCAGGCATGGTGGTGCACACTTCTGGTCCCAGCCACTCAGGAGGCCAAAGCAAGAGGATTGCTTGAACCCAGGAGTTCAAGGCTGCAGTGAGCTGTGATCATGCCACTGCACTTCAGCATGGGCAACAGAGCAAGACTCTGTCTAAACAAAAAAAAAAAAAAGAAATTTAAATGACCATGATATGTTATAAAATTGACTCTAGTTAGTTACTGTTGTCCTTTTGGTTTTCTCCTTCAAGGTGTTTCCTCCATTCAGACTTCTTCCAGAGAAAATGACACTGATTCCAATGAACATGATGCAGGTGAACTTACAGGCAGAAAAATAAGATTTACCTTTTCTCCTTACCTCTCTCTCTCTCTCTCTCTCACACACACACACACACACCCCTCTTCCTATTGAACTCTTATTTACTGTCACCCAAGTACTACTGGATCTGATAAAGAACAAGATTAGTATTTTCCCTGACCTATGATGTACATCATATAAAAATTCTCTTGGAATCCCATGGATCATTTGCAGTACTTCCATTTCTTCTGCATTTGAGTTAATATGGGATATGTTGTTCAAGAAATGGGGGAAGATGAAGAAGTCAAGTTGCTTGGACAAAATGTTGGGAAAAGAGACATGATTTCTCCCTCATGTTCTAGGCATTCAATGGTATATTTAAATTCCAGGTAATGTCTGAAGGTGGCCCCCAGCCCCAATCCATCATTCACTTCTCCATCAGTAATCAGACCGTGGCTGTTGTTAATAGGAGGGGGCAAGTTACAGGGAAGATGGTTGGCACAGCTGTGGTTCATGGCACCATCCAGACAGTAAATGAAGATACTGGCAAAGTCATTGTGTTTTCTCAGGTATTGGTTATTTGCTCTGCTCTGCTTCTACTCTTCTATTGAGGAACCATACTGGGGGAGATGGGGAGGCAGTGGTAATGAGGAGGGTGTCAGCAGCCCGGGAAAAGCCTTTTAGTGCCCCCACCTGGCATTCTGTCAACCAGGCATGGAAAATGTCATCTTTGGTGAAAACCCCACAGAGTACTTGGCACTGTTATAAGATATGGTCCCCATCCTTAAAGAATGCTTTGAAGAAGAGAAAAACAAATATGTCTATCTAATAAGTTTTTTCCAAATGTTTGTAATACATAACAATGTATGTACTTATGGGGTACATTGCCAAGACCAGCTCGGTTGTGGAGACCCTAACCCAACGGCGCTAGAGGAATTAAAAACACACACACAGAAATATAGAGTGTGGAGTGGGAAATCAGGGGGCTGACAGCCTTCAGAGCTGAGAGCCATGAACAGAGATTTACCCACATATTTATTGACAGCAAGCCAGTGATAAGCATTGGTTCTATAGATTATAGATTAACTAAAAGCATTCCTAATGGGAAACAAAGGGATGGGCTTTGGCTAATTATCTGCAGCAGGAACATGTCCTTAGGGCACAGATCGCTCATGCTACTGTTTGTGGCTTAGGAATGCCTTAAGTGGTTTTCCGCCCTGGGTGGGCCAGGTGTTCCTTGCCCTCATTCTGGTAAACCCACAACCTTCAGCGTGGGCGTCATGGCCATCACGAACATATCACAGTGCTGCAGAGATTTTGTTTATGGCCATTTTTGGGGCCAGTTAGTGGCCAGATTTGGGGGCCTGTTCCCAACATGTTCCCCCTTTTTATTTTTGCAAGACAATAAAAGCAAAGGCGGCTTTATCATGGTGAGCTACTTCTCGCAGAAGTCAGGATCTGCATCTGCAGACTATACAAAGACAAACAACACAGATTAAAAGCACAATCATCATTGAAATCACAGAGCCTCCAAGTGTTTTTATCCATGTTAACAGGTTACTAGCTGCTAATCTGTCTGCAGCTCCTTCAAGTACTCCAGTTCCTGGCATTAAGGTCAGGTGTGCCTGGGATGCTTTAAATATTTGTTCTTTTAATTTTGCAATATCCAAAGACAAGTTTGCAGAGTGTCCTTCTAGATGCTTTTTTATTCTTTCCCGAATTTGGATCTTATTAAGAGCCATTAATAGTTTCCACAAGTCCTTATGTTTAGCCCCTAGAGCGGGCCATATCATTTGAGGTTGAAGTGCCACTATACTGCCACGTTTCCAGATAACAGGAACTCTTGCCATACTTCTTATCATTTCTACCATCTGACCATTTTGTTCAAACCAGCTGAACATAGTGTGGCTGTGGCACACAGACTGGGAGGTGCAATTCATGCTAAACATCCCCTTTGGGGACCAAACAATAATGATTCCATAGGAATCATTGTGCAGCATCTCTGCCTGTTCTGCAGTGCAATCTTCCCAAACAAGTACATTCATTATTTCTGGCCAGGTTCAGTTCTGTTTACAAATAGGTTTTTGAGGGCGGTATGCCTCAATTAGAGGAGCAGATTTATTATGGTAAATACTGAGATCAGAAAGCATGTGTAACTGCATCATAGAGTGATTACATCCAGGCATTATTGCCAGCCAAGATTGATAAATATGCCCAATAAGTATAATTGTTCTCTGTGTCAGCCCTTGTTAGGAATACTCACAGCAATGGTGATCACCACTATCATAGCTATTGTTAAATTACTCATTGTGACTGGTTGTCCCACTTTCCTCAGGTTTTCTTCCTCCATCTTTGACAGCTTCTTGATCTGTCCCCGGGTAGGTGGCTGTGTTCGACGGTTGTTGCTCATGACAGTTGGGGTCCTCCTGAGCATCAGTCTCGACATGGCTGCAACCAGGGGATCTTCGGGTTTCTCCGAGAATCTCTTCTTCAGCATCTGGCTCATGACAAGGTTTCAGGTGTCCTGATGGTATCCAAATCGGCTGTTGATTTAGTCCAGGAGAAACACAAGCATAACCTCTACCCCAAGTTATTATTTTACCTATTTCCCAACTTTTTGTTAACGGATCTCTCTACCAAACCAATTGTTCTGCTTCTGTCTTTGCAGCTGGTTTCTGTAGATGCTGTTCAGCTGCTGATAGCATCTGGCCTTTAGGCAGGCTCAAAAAATGTAAAGTCAATAATGCTAGATTCAGTTGCATACGGGTGTCCCGTAGTCCCTGTTTCTCCCCTTTTGCTTTTGCAACTGCTATTTTAGGGAGAGGTTCATTCTTTCCACTATGGCTTGTCCTTGAGAATTATATGGGATACCAGTAATGTCTTTAATATTCCATATAGAGAAAAATGTAGCTAGAGCTTGGCTACTATAGCCTGGGGCATTATCTGTTTTAATAGAAGCTGGAATGCCCATCACCACGAAACACTGCAAAAGGTGGCGTTTAACAGAGGCAGAAGACTCTCTTGATTGGCATGTAGCCCAGACAAAGTGAGAAAAGGTGTCCACACATACATGTACATAAGCTAGTCTCCCAAACGAGGGAACATGTGTGACATCCATTTTCCAAAGAGAATTAGTTTTCAATCCTCGAGGATTAACTCCTCCTGTAAAAGATGAGAAATGTACCATTTGGCAAGTTAGGCATCGCTGGATAATAGTTTTAGCTTCTTTCCAGGTAATGCTGTATCTGCGCTTTGCAACCAGAGACATTAACATGGGTTAAATTGTGAAAGTGTCGGCCAGGCACGGTGGCTCACACCTGTAATCCCAGCACTTTGGGAGGCTGAGGCGGGTGGATAATGATGTCAGGAGATCGAGGCCATCCTGGCTAACACAGTGAAACCCCGTCTCTACTAAAAATAAAAAAAAAATTAGCCAGGTGTGGTAGTGGGTGCCTGTAGTCCCAGTTACTTGGGAGGCTGAGGCAGGAGAATGGCGTGAACCCAGGAGGTGGAGCTTGCAGTGAGCCAAGATCACGCCACTGCACTCCAGCCTAGGCAACAGAGCAAGACTCCATCTCAAAAAAAAAAAAAATTGTGAAAATATCTAGCATTATATATTGTAGTAGCAACTAGGCGATCAGCCATTTGATTCCCTTCAGTTAAAGGTCCTGGAAGAGGTATATGAGCCCTAATGTGAGTGATGTAAAAAGGGTGCAGTCTACTCCTAACTGCTATTTGCAATTGGGTAAACAAAGTCATCAGTTGCTCATCAGTGTGGAATTGTAGCTGAGCATTTTCAACTAACTGTGTAGAATGAACCACATATGAAGAATTGGAACTCACATTAGTAGGCATATCAAAAGCAGTCAATACCTCAATTACAGCTACAAGCTCTGCTTTTTGAGCTGAAGTATAGGGCATCTGAAAAACTTTACCTTTTGAGCCAGAATAAGAAGCTTTACCATTATTAGACCCATCTGTGAAGACATTTTCAGCACCTCCAATTGGTTTAAATTTAGTTATTTTAGGGAGAATCCAATTAGTTAATTTCAAAAATTGAAATAATTTTGTTTCAGGAAAATGATTATTGAGAATACCCACAAAATCAGCTAAATGGGTTTGCCAAGTAAGACTATTTATAAAAGCTTGCTGTATTTATGCCTTCATGAGAGGGACAATAATTTTTCTGGGATCCCTCTCCCTCTCCCTCTCCCTCTCCCCCCTTTCTTCGGTCTCCCTCTCCTTCTTTTTTCGGTCTCCCTCTGTTGCCAAGACTGGACTCTACTGCCGTGATCTCGGCTTGCTGCAACCTCCCTGCCTCGGGCTCCTGTGATTCTCCCGCCTCGGCCTGCCCAGTGCCTGGGATTGCAGGCACGCGCCGCCACGCCTGACTGGTTTTTGTATTTTTGGTGGAGACGGGGTTTCGCCTTGTTGACCGGGCTGGTCTCCAGCTCCTGGCCTCGAGTGATCTGCCCGCCTCGGCCTCCCGAGGTGCTGGAATTGCAGATGGAGTCTCGCTCACTCAATGCTCAATGTTGCTCAGGCTGGAGTGCAGTGGCATGATCTCAGCTGGCTGCAACCTCCACCTCCCAGCCGCCTGCCTTGGCCTCCTAAAGTGCTAAGATTACAGCCTCTGCCCCGCCACCACCCCATCTAGGAAGTGAGGAGCGTCTCTGCCTGGCCACCCATCATCTGGGATGTGAGGAGCGCCTCTGCCTGGCCGCCATCCCATATAGGAAGTGAGGAGCGTCTCTGCCCGGCCGCCATCCCATATAGGAAGTGAGGAGCGTCTCTGCCCGGCCGCCCATCGTCTGGGATGTGAGGAGCGCCTCCGCCCGGTCGCCCCTTCTGGGAAGTGAGGAGCGCCTCTGTCTGGTCGCCCCGTCTGGGAGGTGAGGAGCGCCTCTGCCCAGCCGCCACCCCATCTGGGAGGAAGTGAGGAGCGCCTCTGCCCAGCCGCCCCGTCTGGGAAGTGAGGAGCGCCTCTACCCGGCCACCCCGTCTGGACAGTGAGGAGCGCCTCTGCCTGGCTGCCCTGTCTGGGAAGTGAGGAGCGCTTCTGCCTGGCCGCCCCGTCTGGGAGATGAGGAGCGCCTCTGCCCGGCCGCCCAACATCTGGGAAGTGAGGAGGGCCTCTGCCCCGCCGCCCCGTCTGGGAGGTGAGGAGCGCCTCTTCCCGGCCGCCACCCCGTCTGGGAGGAAGTGAGGAGCACCTCTGCCCAGCCGCCCCGTCTGGGAGATGAGGAGCACCTCTGCCCGGCCGCCCCGTCTGGGAGGTGAGGAGCGCCTCTGCCTGACCGCCACCCTGTCTGGGAGGAAGTGAGGCGTGCCTCTGCCTGGCCGCCCCATCTGGGAAGTGAGGAGCGCCTCTGCCCCGCCGCCCCGTCTGGGAAGTGAGGAGCGCCTCTGCCTGGCCGCCCCATCTGGGAAGTGAGGAGCGCCTCTGCCCCGCCGCCCCGTCTGGGAGGTGAGGAGCGCCTCTGCCCGGCCGCCACCCCGTCTGGGAAGTGAGGAGTGCCTCTGCCTGGCCGCCCCATCTGGGAAGTGAGGAGCGCCTCTGCCCGGCCGCCCCGTCTGGGAAGTGAGGAGCGCCTCTACCCGGCCGCCCCATCTGGGAGGTGAGGAGCGCCTTTGCCTGGCCACCCTCTCTAGGAAGTGAGGAGCACCTCTGCCTGGCCGCCCTGTCTGGGAGGTGAGGAGCGCCTCTGCCTGGCCGCCCGTCTGAGAGGTGAGGAGCGCCTCTGTCTGGCTGCCACCCCGTCTGTGAGGAAGTGAGGAGCGCCTCTGCCCGGCCACCCCGTCTGGGAGTGAGGAGCGCCTCTGCCCGGCTGCCCCGTCTGGGAGATGAGGAGCGCCTCTGCCCGGCCACCCCATCTGGGAGGTGAGGAGCGCCTCTGCCCGGCCGCCACCCCGTCTGGGAGGAAGTGAGGAGCGCCTCTGCCCGGCCACCCCGTCTGGGAAGTGAGGAGCGCCTCTGCCCGGCCACCCTCTCTGGGAAGTCAGGAGCGCCTCTGCCCGGCCGCCCTGTCTGGGAGGTGAGGAGCGCCTCTGCCCGGCTGCCCATCTGAGAGGTGAGGAGCGCTTCTGCCTGGCTGCCACCCCATCTGGGAGGAAGTGAGGAGCGCCTCTGCCCGGCCGCCCCGTCTGGGAGGTGAGGAGCGCCTCTGCCCGGCCGCCCCGTCTGGAAGGTGAGGAGCGCCTCTGCCCGGCCGCCCCGTCTGGGAGGTGAGGAGCGCCTCTGCCCGGCCGCCCCGTCTGGGAGGTGAGGAGCGCCTCTGCCCGGCCGCCCTGTCTGGGAGGTGTACCCAACAGCTCCGAAGAGACAGCGACCATCGGGAGCGGGCCATGAGGATGATGGCGGTTTTGTTGAAAAGAAAGGGAGGAAGTGTGGGGAAAGGAAGGAGAGATCTGATTGTTGCTGTGTCTGTGTAGAAAGAGGTGGGCATAGGAGACTCCATTTTGTTCTGACTGGGAGAAATTCTCCTGTCTTGGGATGCTGTTGATCTATGGCCTTTCCCCCAGCCCCCTGCTCTCTGAAACATGTGCTGTGTCAGCTCAGGGTTAAATGGATTAAGGGCGGTGCAAGATGTGCTTTGTTAAACAGATGCTTGAAGGCAGCATGCTCTTTAAGAGTCATCACCACTCCCTAATCTCAAGTACCCAGGGGCACAAACACTGCAGAAGGCCGCAGGGACCTCTGCCTAGGAAAACCAGAGACCTTTGTTCATGTGTTTATCTCCTGACCTTCTCTCCACTATTATCCTATGACCCTGCCATATCCCCCTCTCCGGGAAACACCCAAGAATGATCAATAAATACTTAAAAAAAAAAAAAAAAGACAGGAGAAAAGGGAGAAAGCAAAAAGTTGGAAAGAAACAGAAGTAAGATAAATAGCTAGATGACCTTGGCACCACCACCTGGCCCTGGTGGCTAAAATAATAATAATAATATTAACCCCTGACCAAAACTACTGGTGTTATCTGTAAATTCCAGACATTGTATGAGAAAGTACTGTAAAACTTTTTGTTCTGTTAGCTGAAAAAAAAAATAATTATAATAACAATTTTTCTGGGATCATATCCATGTAATTTGACAATCTGAGTTCTCCCATTTCCTATCATAGGTAGCAATTTGATCCAAATAAGGAGTTAGAGTCTGTGAATTAGCATGTGGAAGAAAAAGCCATTCTACTAAGTCCTGCTCTTGGACAATAACACCAGTAGGTGAATGCTGAGTTGAAAAAATTAGCAAATCTAGTAGAGTCTTCTCTGGATCTATTCTATTTATTTGAGCTTTATGGACTTGCTTTTCAATCAGCTGTAACTCTGCCTCAGCCTCTTTTGTTAATTGTCGAGGGCTAGTGAGACTAGGATCTCCTCTAAGGATAGAAAATAGATTACTCATGGCAAGGTAGGAATGCCTGGAGCAGGTTGTATCCAATTAATGTCCCCTGGTAATTTTTGAAAGTCATTTAATGTTTTCAATTGATCCCTACGTATGGTTACTTTCTGTGGCACCATTATAGTGTCATTTACTAAGGTCCCTAAGTAGGAGTAAGGAGTAGTAGTCTGAATTTTGTCAGGAGCTATAATTAAACCAGCACAAGAAATCAAATTTTGTAAATGATCATAACATTGGGGTAATATTTCTCGAGTGGGGGCAGCACAAAGTATATCATCCATATAATGAATAATGTAATACTGTGAAAATTTTTTATGAGTAGGTTCAATTGCTTGCCCTACATACGTCTGGCAAATTGCTGGACTGTTTAACATGCCTTCCGGCAACACTTTCCAATGAAAATGCTTAGCAGGCTGCAGGTTGTTTACTGCAGGAATTGTAAATGCAAACCATTCACAGTCTTGCTAAGCTAAGGGGATAGTAAAGAAACAGTCTTTTAAATCTATGACATTAAAGGCCAGTTTTTTGGAATCATAGCAGGAGAAGGCAGTCCTGGCTGTAATGCCCCCATAGGTTGTATAACTGAATTAATGACTCTAAGATCTGTCAGCATTCTCCATTTACCTGATTTTTTCTTAATAACAAAGACTGGAGAATTCCAAGGGGAAAATGTTGGAGCTATGTGTCCTTTTTCTAATTGTTCAATAACTAAGTCCTCTAAAGCCTCCAGTTTCTCTTTACTTAGCAGCCATTGTTCTATCCAAATTGGCTTATCTGTTAACCATTTTAAAGGTATAGATTCTGGAGGCTTAACAATGGCTGCCATCAAAAATGATACCCTAACCCTTGGCAGGAACTTTTTCTTTCCGTTTGAAGCGGTTCCTTCAAACCTTGCAAATATTTTTCTAGTCCCATACTAGGGACATACCCTATTTCATGCATCATATGTTGACTTTGAGGGCTATATAATTGCTCTGGAATTAGAACTTGTGCACCCCATTGTTGTAATAAATCTCTTCTCCATAAATTTATAGGTACAGAAGTTATAATTGGTTGAATAGTCCCAGGTTGTCCATTGGGCCCTTCACAATGCAAAATATCACTACTTTGATACACTTCAGGGGCTTTACCAACTCCAAATATGTTAAATTGAGTGGGTTGAATTGGCCACACAGACGGCCAGTGCTCTAGAGAAATGATTGAAATGTCCACTCCTGTATCTACCAAACCTTTAAATTTCTTTCCCTGAATAGTTATTTCACAGGGTGGATGTTTATCAGTAGTTTGATTCACCCAGTAAGCTGCTTTGCTTTGTTTATTTGTGCTTCCAAATCCTCTTGTTTTTCACTTTTCCCCATTTCCACATACAGCACAATCAGGAGCTGTGCTATACGCTCTCCTGGCTCTGCTTTCCAGGGAACAGAAGTAGATATAACAATTTGAATTTCCCCACTGTAATCTGAATCAAGGACTCCTGTATGTACTTGCACTCTTTTTAAATTTAAACTAGATCTACCTAGAAGTAATCCTATCGTCCCCGCTGGCAAGGGTCCACAGACTCCTGTAGGTACTTTTTGTGGGGGCTCCCCAGGCAGAAGACTCACAGCTTTTGTGCAGCATAAATCTACTGCGGCATTACCAGCTGTGGTGGGGGACAGACATTGTACAGTGGTGAGGGAGTGGCCTGAGCCGGAAATGCCCTGGTTTGGAATGGGGCCTGGGGCAGGCCCCTCATGGCATTTCCCAAAATCGGTTTCCCATCTTTATCAAACTTAGAGTGACACTGATTAGCCCAGTGTTTTCCTTTTTTACACTTCAGGCATACACCTGGCTCATACTGATTGTTAGCCTGTTTAAACTCTTAAGTATTTAAAAGGAAAAAGCTCAAACATAGCTATAGTATTTCCTTGTGGATCTGGGGGGTGTATCCTAACAGGGAACTGCCAAGCCGCTATATCACCCTCTCTTCTAGCTTGCTGGATTCCTGCCTGAATAGAACTGAGAGCGGTTGCTTGAGGCGCTGCTTGAACAGTCACTGGGGCAACTACTTTTTGTCCAGTGTCCTCCGGAAAAGAAAGATCTGGAGGGTCAGGCCACTCTTTTTCTTCAAAATAAGGAGGGGGTGCAGAAGGATAGGGATGAACCTCTTCCTCCTTTGCCACTTTAGCTTTAGCTGGCAAACAAACCTGCTCTGTCACCTCTTCTGTTATTTCAATATACTTTCCTTCCTCCTCATCATCAGTGTGAAAAGATTCCAAGGTGGAACAAACAAGAGCCCACACTTGTTCCATTGTTACCCTGATGCTTCCAAGCTCCCCTTCTTACTCACCACGGGGATTGCTTAAGAGTACTCAGGTGTCCTCCAGCTTAGTTCCACGTTCTCCAACCGTCGCTCCGGTGACCCTTTGACCTGGGTTGGAGCCCCACGTATGGGCACCACTTGCCGAGATCAGCTTGGTCGTGGAGACCCTAACCCAGTGGCACTAGAGGAATTAAAGACACACACACAGAAATATAGAGTGTGGAGTGGGAAATCAGGGGGCTGGCAGCCTTCAGAGCTGAGAGCCATGAGCAGAGATTTACCCACATATTTATTGACAGCAAGCCAGTGATAAGCATTGGTTCTATAGATTATAGATTAACTAAAAGCATTCCTTATGGGAAACAAAGGGATGGGCTTTGGCTAGTTATCTGCAGCAGGAACATGTCCTTAAGGCACAGATTGCTCATGCTATTGTTTGTGGCTTAGGAACACCTTAAGCAGTTTTCCGCCCTGAGTAGGCCAGGTGTTCCTTGTCCTCATTCTGGTAAACCCACAACCTTCAGCGTGGGCATCATGGCCATCACAAACATATCACAGTGCTGCAGAGATTTTGTTTATGACCATTTTTGGGGCCAGTTAGTGCCCAGATTTGGGGGCCTATTCCCAACAGTACATGAGTTATTTTGATATAGGCATACAATGCATATTAACTACATCAGGGTAAATGGGGTATCCACCACCTCAAGCATTTATCCTTTCTGTGTTGCAGACAATCCAATTATACTCTTTTAGTTATTTTTAAATAAACAATAAGTTATTGTTGACTGTAGTCACCGTGCTGTGCTATCAAATACTAGCCCTTTTTCATTCTATCTAACTATATTTTTGTGCCCATTAATCATCCCCATAGCCCCCCTACCCACCCACTACCCTTCCCAGCCTCTGGTAACCATTGTTCTACTTTTTTGTTTGTTTTGAGTCGGAGTTTTGCTCTTGTTGCCCAGGCTGGAGTGCAATGGTGTGACCTAGGCTCACTGCAACCTCCACCTCCTGGATTCAAACGACTCTTCTGCCTCAGCCTCCCAAGTAGCTAAGACTACAGGCACGTGCCACCACGCCCGGCTAATTTTTTATTTTCAGTAGAAATGGGTTTCACCATGTTGGTCAGGCTGGTCTTGAACTCCTAACCTCAAGTGATCCACCCGGTCTCCCAAAGTGCTGGGATTACAGGCGTGAGCCACCATGCACAGCCCATCATTCTATTCTTTATCTCCATGAGTTCAACTGTTTTAATTTTTAGCTCCCATAAATATATAAGTGAGAACATGTGAAGTTTGTCTTTGTCTTTGTATGCCTGGCTTATTTCACTTGACATAATGATCTCTAGTTCCATCCATGTTGTTGCAAATGACAGGATCTCATTCTTTTTATGGCTGAATAGTACTCTGTTGTATATATGTACCACATTTTCTTTATCCATTTGTTTGTTGATGGACACTTAGGTTGGCTCCAAATATTGGCTATTGTGAATAGTGCTGCAGTAAGCATGGGTAAGATTTTTTACTGAATGTTAAAAACAATATCAAACTAGTTATCATAAGCATCTCTGTCCACCCCAGAGAAACTCCCTCTTAGCCTAAGCTTGCTCTCCACCCTGTTGAGCAGGATGAAGTACAGATTGAAGTTGTTCAGCTAAGGGCTGTTAGGATCGTTGCACCTGCAACTCGGCTCATCACAGCTACCAAGGTCAGTATGATGGCTCTGTTCAGGGCTCATTATTCTGATAATTGCAACTGGGCAGAATGTATAGCACAATGCCACTATTTATTTTCAGATGCCAGTTTATGTAATGGGAGTAACCAGTACCCAGACCCCTTTCTCCTTCAGCAATGCTAATCCTGGGCTCACATTCCACTGGTCTATGAGCAAAAGGGATGTATTGGATCTAGTGCCCAGGCATTCAGAGGTAAGAATTTACCTGTTTATTGTGCTGTCTTAGGGATCTTGATATTAAATTTATTTTATTTTTTCATAAGTTTCTTTTTGTTTTGAGATGAGGTCTCACTCTGTCCCCCAGGCTGGAGTGCAGTGGTGCGATCTCAGTTCACTGCAACCTCCACCTCCTAGGCGAAAGTGATCCTCCCACCTCAGCCTCCTGAGTAGCTGGGACCACAGGCACATGCCACCATGCCCGGCTAATTTTTTTGTATTTTTTTGTTGAGATGGGGTTTTGCCTTGTTGCCCAGGCTTTTCTTGAGCTCCTGAGCTTAGGTGATCCACCCATCATGACCTCCTAAAGTGCTGGGATTACAGGCGTGAGCCACCATGCTCAGCCTATCGTAAGTTTTAGACTGATTACTCACTCCCTAAACTACACAATATTATTACTTATTTACTTTTTCTACTGTTCTCTGAACTCTGAACTCTGGAAACCTGCAAAGCAATAAAGAATCCAAATTTGAGTATGCAGATAATACTGTATGATTATTTATTTTTATTTTTTTGCTGGAAAGAGCTCTCAAAAGTGATCTTTCTTTTAATATTGTATTTATTAATGTTGTTGTAATGTTGTATTTGTGAGCAGATGACTATGTTAGATGAGTAACACTATGAATATAAAGTATATGCATAGAGTTTAAATATACAATTTTTATTTTTTATCATGTTCAGACACACATTTGATTATATTCATAATCATGGTTGTGCTACATGCTGGGTGATTACATTAACAGTAAGAAAAGCAAATGTGGAGGGCTGTAGGTGGCACTGCTTTGTTTAGCATGCTCCCAGCCCACCCTACTTGGAATTGGGGAAGAACTGGATACTCCATGGGTACCATGGAGCTGTAGTCACCTATCAACTGGGCAGCTGATTCTGGACTGGGTGTCTTATATCAATGACAAATTTAAGAACAGTGATTAATTAAACTGCCCCTCCATGGTTCCCTTTGGTATCTGGTGGTATTGGCTCCTCCCAATTCACTACCTGCTGTGTCTGGAACCATAGAAGACCTCAGGATAGACATCTAGGATATCCACAGTTCAACTTGAGAGTATATTTCTCTGAAAAAAATCTTTGATGTTTTGATGCATATAGTATTAAACCTCACACTGAAACCTGAAAAAGAAAAAAAAAAAAGCAAGTTTGGCAGAAACTATGTAAAGTTTGCTGCCGACAAATTTTACGTAAATGAAACTCACCCAAGGTGGTCTGAGTACAGTGGCAACCAGCTAGGTCTGGGTTTTACCTTAGGAAAAAGGACATGGGGCCGTGATACCCAGTAGGTCACAATTCAGTGCTCACGAGAACAAAGAATGAGAGTTATATCTTGGGAGATAATAGAGGGGTTACAGGAGCTAGAATTAGGAGGATATTTTGGTAGCCAGCTAAAAAGAAAGGAGAACTTTAGAAAAAGTAAAAAAAAATATTTGTAATCTTTCTAAAAATATCCTTAACCTATAATTTAGGGAAACTCTAGTAGTTAGATCTTCTGTCTGTGACTTCCTAGAGTCTAGTTATACTGGAATTGTGGAAGAATGGAACTGTACTTAGTTTGATGCAATTTAGTGTAAGGATTTGGCTTTTTTCTTTTTCTTTTTTTTTTTTTTTTTTTTTTTTTTGAGACAGAGTTTCTCTCTTTTGCCCAGGCTGGAGTGCAATGGTACGATCTCGGCTCACTGCAACCTCTGCCTCCTGGGTTCAAGCGATTCTTGTGCCTCAGCCTCCTGAGTAGCTGGCACCTGCCACGAGGCCCGGCTAATTTTTTGTATTTTTAGTAGAGACAGGGTTTCACCATGTTGGCAAGGCTGGTCTCAAACTCCTGACCTCAGGTGATCCACCCACCTCGGCCTCCCAAAGTGCTGGGATTACAGGCATGAGCCACCACGCCCAGCGGGCTTTTTTCTTGAATAACAGACAGGAGTGTGTGAAAGGAGGGAATGGCCTAGGCCTTGGCCTCTATTCTACTTCTCCCTTTCTTTAATTTTTTTCACCTAAAGCATCACTCTTTTCTCTAGCAGAAAAAATAATTGAGAGCCACACAGATGTTTTCCTTTCCTGCCTCAGATCTAGCATAGGCAAATTGGGTAATGACATGGGCAATAGAAAGGCCTTCATGAGGCCTGTAATCCCAGCACTTTGGGAGGCCGAGGCAGACTTGGGATCAGGAGTTTGAGACCAGCCTGGCCAACATGGTGTAACCCCGTCTCTACTAAAAATACAAAATTTAGCTGGGTGTGGTGGCACACACCTGTAATCCCAGCTACTTGAGAGGCGGAAGCAGAAGAATGGCTTGAACTCAGGAGGTGCAGGTTGCAGTGAGCCGAGATCATGCCACTGCACTCCAGCCTGGGCGACAAAGTGAAATTCTATCTCAAAAAAAAAAAAAAAAAAAAAGCCAGTTGCAGTGGTTCATGCCTGTAATTACACAGTGGCTCACTTCGGGAGGCCAAGGCAGGTGGATCACCTGAGGTTGGGAGTTCGAGACCAGCCTGACCAACATGAAGAAACCCCATCTCTACTAAAAATACAAAATTAGCCGGGTGTGGTTGCGCATGCCTGTGATCCCAGCTATGCGGGTGGCTGAGGCAGGAGAATCGCTTGAACCCAGGAGGTGGAGGTTGCAGTGAACTGAGATCACGCCATTGCACTCCAGCCTGGGCAACAAGAGTGAAACTCCATCTCAAAAAAAAAAAAAAAGGTGGGGTGCAGTGGCTCACGCCTGTAATCCCCCACTTTGGGAGGCCGAGGCACGTGGATCACTTGAGCTCAGGAGTTCAAGACCAGCCTGAGCAACATGGCGAAACCCTGTCTTTACCAAAAATACAAAAATTAGCTTGGCATAGTGGTGCACACCTGTAATCCCAGCTACTCAGGAGGCTGAGGCAGGAGGATTCCTTGAACCCGGGAGGCAGAAGTTGCAGTGAACTAAGATTGCGCCACTTGACTCCTGCCTGAGCAACAGAGCAAGACCCTGTCTCAAAAAAAAAAAAAAAGGCCTTCATGGGCAGGGTGTGGTGGCTCACAGCTGTAATTCCAGCAATTTGGGAGGCCAAGGTGGGTGGATCACTTGAGCCCAGGAGTTCAAGACCAGCCTGAGCAACATGGTGAAACCCCGTCTCTACCAAAAATACAAAAATTAGCTGGGCATAGTGGCATGCACCTGTAATCCCAGCTACTCAGGAGGCTGAGGCAAGAGGATTCCTTGAACCCAGGAGGCAGTGAGCCGAGATTGCACCACCGGACTCCAGCCTGGGCAACAGAGCGAGACCCTGTCTCAAGAAAAAAAAGGCCGGGCGTGGTGGCTCACGCCTGTAATCCCAGCACTTTGGGAGGCCGAGGCGGGCTGATCACGAGGTCAGGAGATCAAGACCATCCTGGCTAACATGGTGAAACCCCGTCTCTACTAAAAAATACAAAAAAATTAGCCGGGCGTGGTGGCGGGCACCTGTAATCCCAGCTACTGAGGAGGCTGAGGCAAGAGAATGGCATGAACCCGGGAGGCGGAGGTTGCAGGGAGCCGAGATTGCGCCACTGCACTCCAGCCTGGGCGACAGAGCAAGACTCCGTCTCAAAAAAAAAAAAAAAAAAAAAAGGCCTTCATGGGCTGGGTGCGGTGGCTCACAGCTGTAATCCCAGTACTTTGGGAGGCCGAGGTGAGTGGATCGCATGAGCTCAGGAGTTCAAGACCAGCCTGGGCAACATAGTGAAACCCTGTCTCTACAAAAAACACACACGAGATTAGCCAGGCCTAGTGGCATGCACCTGTAGTCCCAGCTACTAGGGAGGTTGAGGTGGGAGAATCACCTGAGCCCGGGAGGTGAAGGCTGCAGTGAGCTGTGATCTCACCACTGCACTCCAGCCTGGGTAACAGAGTGAGACCCTGTCTCAAAAAAAAAAAAAAGAGAGAGAGACAGGGAAAGGCCTTCTTGCTCCAATAGGTAGATTTCCTACACTGCGGAAATGCCAACATTGAGAGGTTCACTTGGATTAAACAATTATAAACCACTCATTTTTTAGCATGAGACTCTTCCAGATAACTGATTGAAATCTGCACAAAGGAAATGGGATTTTTTTGTGTGTGTAGGGGACAGGGGAAAGGTGATTTTGGAACATGGGACTTTGTCATAATTCTAGAGCACTAGAAGGAAAGTTTTGAGGGTTGTGAACAGCAAGAACGCAGGGAATACAGGACCTGAAATGCCTACTTCAATATTTGCCTTAGTGGTGGTCCTGCCTTCCCTATTATCAGAAGTCTATCAAGTTCTAATCCTCCCTATCCAGTCTAGACTGTAATGATAAGAGAGGCAAGTGGGAAGATGGTCAGCCAGTTTTTTTTATTTTCTTTTCTTTTTTTTAGTTTTCATTTAATATATTTCTGTGTGGGCTGGGCGCAGTGGTTCACACCTGGAGGCCGAGGCAGGTGGATCGCTTGAGGTCAGGAATTCTAGACCAGCCTGGCCAACATGGTGAAACCCCGTCTCTACTACAAATAAAAAAACTAACCAGGTGCTTGTAATTCCAGTTACTCAGGTGGCTGAGGCATGAGAATCACTTGAACTTGGTAGACAGAGGTAGTGGGCTGAGATTGCACCACCGTACTCCAGCCTGAGTGACAGAGACTCTGTCACACAAAAATAAATAAAATAAATAAATAAATAAAATTGGTTCAGACAGTAGAAACTGGGATAGGAGAGAAGTAGGGCAAAGGCCAGGCTCGGTGGCTCATGCCTATTACCCCAGCACTTTGGGAGGCTGAGGTGAGAGGATCACTTGAGCCCATGAGTTTGAGACCAGCCTGGATAACATAATGAGACCCCATCTGTTAAAAAAGTTTTAAAATTAGGTAGGTGTGGTGGCACACACCTGTAGTCTCAGCTACTTGGGACGCTGAGGCAGGAAGATCACTTGAGCCCAGGAGGTTGAGTTTGCAGTAAGCTGCGTTTGCACCACGGCACTCCAGCCTGGAAGACAAAGTGAGACCCTGTCTCTCAAAAAAAAACGCACAAAAAAGAAACTGCTTCCACCATTTCCATTCTTCTTTCATAAAAAAATTTGACTTTGAGGTAACATAAGAAAGAATCTGGCTGGGCGCGGTGGCTCATGCCTGTAATCCCAGCACTTTGGGAGGCCGAGGCAGGTGGATCACGAGGTCAGGAGATCGAGACCATCCTGGCTAACATGGTGAAACCCCGTCTCTAGTAAAAATAATTAAAAAAAAATTTAGCCGGGTGTGGTGGCAGGCGCCTGTAGTCCCAGTTACTCCGGAGGCTGAGGCGGGAGAATGGCGTGAACCTGGGAGGCGGAGCTTGCAGTGAGCCGAGATCACACCACTGCACTCCAGCCTGGGCGACAGAGTGAGGCTCCATCTGAAAAAAGAAAGAAAGAAAGAAAGAAAGAATCTTAGGGAGGCTTGCCAGAATTAATTGAACACTACAAACAGAGGTTACTTTAGGGGTAATTATGCTGCTGGGAATATGAAAAGAAATCACTACGAAAACAATCTCTTGTACACTATTTCTCCTCCTCCTCCTCTTCTGCTCCTCCTCCTTCTTCTTCCTTCTTTCTCCTTTATTCTTTCGTCTTCTTTTCTTCTTTTTTTTTGATACAAGGTCTTATTATATTGCCCAGGATGATCTCAAACTTCTAGGCTCAAGCGATCCTCCTGCCTCAGCATCACAAGCAGCTGGGATTACAGGGTGTACCACTACACCCAGCTCCTCTAGTTCTTCTAGAAAGCAATTTCCAACATACATTTTCCTTATTGTTACAACAAACAAGGAAAGATTAGCCAGGCATCATGGTGCGTTCCTGTTGTTCCAGCTACTTGGGAAGCTAAGGCAGGAGGATCATTTGAGACTCGGAGTTCCAGGCTGCAGTGACCTATGACTGTACCACTGCACTTCAGGCTGAGTGATAGATAGAGCGAGATCCCGTTTCTAAAAAAAATAGTAGTGCTCACTTTGGCAGCATACCTACTAAAATTGGAATGATACAGAGAAGATTAGCATGTCCCTTGCGTAAGGATGACCTGCAAATTCGTGAAGTGTTCTATATTTTTAAGAGGTAGAGATAGAGAAATCAGGGTAGAAAGTTTATTTAAAGGGATAATAACAGAGAACTTCCCAAACCTAGAGAAAGATATCAATATTCCAGTGCAAGAAGGTTATAGAACACCAAGCAGATTTAACCCAAGTAAGGCTACCTCAAGACATTTAATAATCAAACTCCCAAAGGTCAAGTATAAAGAAAGGATCCTAAAGCAGAAGGGAAAAGAAACAATATACAAAGGAGCTCAAATATGTCTGGCAGAGGACTTCTCAGTGGGAATCTGATAGGCCAGGAGAGAGTGGCATGACATATTTAAAGTGCTGAAAGAAAAAACTTTTATCCTAGAATAGTATATCCAGTGAATTTATCCTTCAAAGTAGAAATAAAGAGTTTACAGGCCAGGTGCAGTGGCTCACGCCTGTAATCCCAGCACTTTGGGAGGCCGAGGCAGATGGATCGTCTGAGGTCAGGAGTTCGAGACCAGCCTAGCCAACATGGTGAAACCCCCGTCTCTACTAAAACTACAAAAATTAGCTGTGTGTGGTGGCAGGCACCTGTAATCCCAGCTAGTCAGGAGGCTGAGGCAGGAGAATCGCTTGAACCTGGGAGGCGCAGGTTGTAGTGAGCCGAGATCACGCTATTGCACTCCAGCCTAGGCGACAGGGTGAGACTCCATCTAAAAAAAAAAAAAAAAAAGTTTCCCAGAAAAACAAAAGCTGAGGGATTTCATCAATACCAGACCTGTCCTACAATAAATGCTAGTGGGAATACTACAATCTGAAAGAAAAGGACATAATGGGCAGTAAGAAATCATCTGAAGGTACAAAACTCACTGGTAATAGTAAGCACACAGAAAACCACAGAATATTATAACGCTGTAATTGTGGTGTATAAACTACTCGTATCTTGAGTAGAAAGACTAAAAGATGAACCTATTAAAAATAACTACAACTTTTCAAGACAAAGACAATATAATAAGATATAATAGAAATGACAAAAAGTTAAAAAACAGGAGAGATAAAGCGCGGAGTTTTTATTAGTTTTCTCTTTCCTGTTTGTTAGTTTGTGTGTTTATGCAACCAGCGTTAAGTGTCATCAGTTTAAAGCAACAGGTTATAAGATGTTATTTGCAAGCATTATGGTAACCTCAAATAAAAAAACCTACAAGCCAGGCACGATGGCTCACACCTATAATCCCAGCACTTTGGGAGGTTGAGGCAGGTGGATTGCTTGAGCTCAGGAGTTCAAGACCAGGCTAGGCAACATGAAAAAACCCTGTCTCTGCTGGGCATGGTGGCTTATGCCTGTAATCCTACTACTTTGGGAGGCCAAGGCAGGCAGGTCACCTGAGGTCAGGAGTTTGAGACCAGCCTGACCAACATGGTGAAACCCCATCTCTACTAAAAAAATACAAAAATTAGCGAGGCATGGTGGTGCATTCCTGTAATCCCAGCTACTTAGGAGGCTGAGGCAGGAGAATCGCTTGAACCTGGGAGGCGGAGGTTGCAGTGAGCTGAAATTGTGCCATTGCATTCCAGCCGGGGCAACAAAAGCGAAACTCCATCTCAAAAAGAAAAAAGAAAAGAAAAAAGAAAAAACTCTGTCTCTACAAAAATACCAAAATTGACTGGGCATGGTGGTGTGCACTTCTAGTCCCAGCTACTCAGGAGGCTGAGGTGGGAGGATCTCTTGAGCCTGGGAGGCAGAAGTCACAGTGAGCCCAGATTGCACCACTATAATCCAACCTGGACAACATAGCAAGACCCTGTCTCAAAAGATAAAATAAACCAAAACAGATAAACAAAAATAAAATGCAAGAAATTAAAACATACCACTGGAGAAAATCACCTTCACAAAAAGTAAAACAGGAAGGAAGGAAAGAAGGAAGAGAAGACCACAAAACAACCAGAAAACGAATAACAAAATGGCAGGAAAAGTTCTTATTTATCAATAATAACATTGCATGTAAATGAACTAAACACAATTTAAAAGACATAGAGTGGCTGGGCATGGTGGCTCATGCCTGTAATCCCAGCACTTTGGGAGGCCAAGGTGGGTGGATCACTTGAGGTCAGGAGTTTGAGACCAGCCTGGCCAACATGGTGAAACCCCATCTCTACTAAAAATACAAAAATTAGCTGGGCACGGTGGTGGGCACCTGTAATCCCAGCTACTCAGGAGGCTGAGGTAGGAGACTTGCTTGAATCCAGGAAGCAGAGGTTGCAGTGAGCCAAGATCGCGCCATTGCACTCCAGCCTGGGCAACAAGAGTGAAACTCCAAAAAAAAAAAAAAAATACACACACACACACACACACACACACACATATATCTATGTTCCAACTGTCCTATACATTAAATAAATAAATTTTTTAATTAATTAAAAACACTGAAATTATATCAAGTATTTTTTCTGACCACAATGGAATAAAACTAGAAATTAGTAACGAGGAATTTTGGAAACTATACAAACACAGGGTAATTAAACAATATGCTCCTGAATGACCAGTGGGTCAATGAATAAATTGAGAATTTAAATTTCTTGAAACAAATGAAAATGGAAACACAACAAAACCTATGAGATACAGTGAAAGCAGTACTAAGAAAAAAGTTTATAGGCCAGGTGCAGTGGCTCACGCCTGTAATCCCAGCACTTTCGGAGGCCGAGGCCAGTGGCTCACGAGGTCAGGAGTTCAAGACCAGCCTGGCCAAGATGGTGAAACCCTGTCTCTACTAAAAATACAAAAAATTAGCCAGGTGCGGTGGCATGTACCTATAATCCCAGCTACTTGGGAGGCTGAGGCAGGAGAATTGCTTGAACTAGAAAGGCGGAGGTTGCAATGAGCCAAGGTCATGCCACTGCACTCCAGCCTGGGTGACAAAGCAAGACTCCATCTCAAAAAAAAGAAAAAAGTTGATAGCAATGAGTGCCTACATCAAAAAAAAGTATAGGCCGGTCGCCTGTAATCCCAGCAGTTTAGGAGGCCCAGGTGGGCAGATCACTTGAAGTCAGGAGTTCAAGACCAGTGTGGCCAACATGGTGAAACCCCATCTCCACTAAAAATACAAAAATTAAGCTGGGTGTGGTGGCAAGTGCCCGTAATCCCAGACACTCGGGAGGCTGAGGCAGGAGAATCACTTGAACCCAGGAGGTGGAGGTTGCAGTGAGCCAAGATCGCGCCATTGCACTCCAGCCTGGGCAGCAAGAGTGAAACTCCATCTCAAAAAAAAAAAAAAAGTAGAAAAAATTAAAATAAAAAGCCTAATGAAGCATCTTAAAGAACGAGAAAAGCAAGAGCAAACCATACCCAGAATTAGTAGAGGAAAAGAAATAATAAAGATCAGAACAAATAAATGAAATTGAAATGAAAAAGAATACAAAAGATCAACAAAACAAAAAGTCATTTTTTTAAAAGGTAAACAAAATTGACAAACCTTTAGACAGACTGAGAAAAAGAGAAGACCAAAATAAATAAAATCAGAGGTGGAAAAAGAGATATTGGCCGGGCATGGTGGCTCACCTCTGTAATCCCAGCACTTTGGGAGGCCAAGGCGGGTAGATTACAAGGTCAGGAGTTTGAGACCAGCCTGACCAACATGGTGAAACCCCGTCTCTACTAAAAATCCAAAAATTAGCCAGGCATGGTGGTACACACCTGTAATCCTAGCTACTCAGGAGGCTTAGGCAGGAGAATCGCTTGAACCTGGGAGGCGGAGGTTGCAGTGAGTCAAGATCATGCCACTGCACTCCAGCCTGGGCAACAGAGCAAGATTCCATCTCAAAAAAAAAAAAAAAGAGAGAGAGAGAGAGATTACAGCCAATACCACAGAAGTTCAAAGGATCATTAAGGTTACTATGAGCCAATAAATTGGAAAACCTAGAAGAAATGGATAAATTCCTAGATACATACAATCTACCAAGATTTAACCATGAAGAAATCCGAAACCTGAACAGACCAATAACAAGTAATGAGATCAATGCCATGATGAAAAGTCTCCCAGCAAAGCAGGCTGGGCACAGTGGCTCACTCCTGTAATCCCAGCACTTTGGGAGGCCAAGGCAGGTGGATCACTTGAGGTCAGGAGTTCCAGACCAGCCTGGCCAACATGAAGAAACCCCATCTCTACTAAAAATACAAAAATTAGCTGGGCATGGTGGTGGGCACCTCTAATTCCAGCTACTTGGGAGGCTGAAGCAGGAGAATCACTTGAACCAGGAGGCAGAGGTTGCAGTGAGCCGAGATCATGCCACTGCACTCCAGCCTAGGCGACAGAGTGAGACTCCATCTCAAAAAAAGAAAAAAGTCTCCCATCAAAGCAAAGCCCAGGACCTAATGGTCTCACTGCTGTATTTTACCAAACATTTAAAGAAGAACTAATACCAATCCTACTCAAACTATTCTGAAAAATAGAGGAGGAGAGAATACAACTAAACTCATTCTATGAGGCAGTATTACCCTGATAACAAAAACAGGCAAAGACCTATCAAAAAAAGAAAACTAAAGGCTAAGATCTCTGATGAATATTGATGCAAAAACCCTCATCCAAATACTAGCAAACTGAATTTAACAACACATTAAAAAGATTATTCATGGCCAGGCATGAGAATTGCTTGAACCCAGGAGGCGGAGGTTGCAGTGAGCTGAGATCATGCCATTGAACTCCAGCATGGGGGACAGAGCTAGACACCATCTCAAAAAAATAAATAAATAAAATAAATGAAGAAGACACACAAAAAATGGAAAGATATCCCATGTTCATGGATTGGAAGTATCAATATTGTTAAAATACCCATACTACCCAGAGTAATCTACAGATTCATGCAGTCCCTATCAAAATACCAGCGACATTCTTCACAGAAATAGAAAAAATAATTCTAAAATTTATATGGAACCACGAAAGACACAGAATAGTCAAAGCCTTCCTCAGCAAAAAGAATAAAACTGGAAGACTCATATTACCTGACTTCAAATTATACAACAGAGCTATAGTAACCAAAACAGCATGGCACTTGCATAAAAACAAACATATAGACCAATGGAACAGAAGAGAGAACCCAGAAACAAATTCATACACCTGCAGGAAACTCACTTTTAACAAAGGTGCCAAGAATATACATTGGGGAAAAAACAGTCTCTTCAGTCAGTGGTGCTGGGAAAACTGGATATCCATATGCAGAAGAATGAAACTACACCCCATCTCTCGCCATATGCAAAAATCAAATCAAAATGTATTAAAGACTTAAATCTGAGACCTCAAAGTATGAAAATATTACAAGAAAACATTGAGGAAACTCTCCAGAACACTGGACTGGGCAAAGATTTCTTGAGTAATACCCCACAAACATGGGCAACCAAAACAAAAATTGACAAATGGGATCACATAAAATTAAAAAGCTTCTGCACAGCAAAAGAAACAATCAGCCAAGTGAAGAGACAACCCACAGAATGGGAGAAAATACTTGCAAACTATCCATCTAACAAAGGATTAATATCTATTATATAAGCAGCTCAAACAACTCAACAGGAAAAAATATATAACAATCAGATTTTAAAATGGGCAAAAGATCTGAATAGATATTTCCTTCCTTCCTTCCCTTCCTTCCTTCCTTTTCTTTCTTTCTTTCTTTTTCTCTTTCTTTCTTTCCTTCCTTCCTTCCTTCTTTCTTTTCTTTCTTTCTTTCTTTCTTTCTTTCTTTCTTTCTTTCTTTCTTTCTTTCTTTCTTTCTTTCTTTCTTTTTCTCTCTCTCTCTCTCTCTCTCTCTCTCTCTCTCTCTCTCTTTCTCTCTTCTTTCTTTCTTTGGAGACGTAGTCTTGCTCTGTCGCCTAGGCTGGAGTGCAGTGGCGCAATCTGGAGTGCAGTGGCGTGATCTCGGCTCACTGCAAGCTCCACCTCCCAGGTTCACACCATTCTCCTGTCCCAGCCTCTGGAGTAGCTGGGACTACAGGCACATGCCACCACACTTGGCTAATTTTTGTATTTTTTGTAGAGATGGGATTTTGCCATGTTGGCCAGGCTGGTCTCGAACTCCTAACCTCAGGTGATCCACCTGTCTCGGCCTCCCAAAGTGCTGGGATTACAGGCATGAGCCACCACACCTGGCCTGTATGTCTCAGGAGGCTGAGGCAGGAGAGTCATTTGAACCTGGGAGGCAGAGGTTGCAGTGAGCCAAGATCACACCACTGCACTCCAGCCTGGGTGACAGAGGGAGACTGTGTTCCCCACCTCCACCAAAAAAAAAAAAGACATACAAATGGCAAACAGGTATATGAAAAGGTGCTCAACATCATTGATAATCAGAGAAATGCAAATCAAAACTACAGTGAGATATCTCACCCCAGTTAAAATTGCTTATATCCGAAAGACAGGCAACAATGAATCCTGGCAAGGATGTAGAGAAAAGGGAACCCTCATATACTGTTGATGGGAATGTAAATTAGTACAATCACTATGGGGCATAGTTCGGAGGTTTTCAAAAAACTAAATATAAAACTACCATATGATCGCAACAATCCCACTGCTAGACATATACCCAAAAGAAAGGAAATCATTATATCAAGGAGATATCTGCTCTCTCATATTTATTGCAGCACTATTCACAACGGCCAAGATTTGGAAGCAACCTAAGTGTCCATCAACAGATGAATGGATAAAGAAAATGAGGCGTATATAAACAATGGAGTACAATTTAGCCATAAAAAAGGAATGAGATGGCTGGGCACCGTAACTCACACCTGTAATCCCAACACTTTGGAAGGCCAAGGTGGGAGGAGGGCTTGGCCCAGGAGTTTGCGGCCGACCTAGGCAACATAGTGAGACTCGGTCTCTACAAAAAAATAAATTTTAAAAAATTTAGCCAGGTGCAGTGGTGTATGCCTGTAGTCCCCGCTACTTAAGAGGCTGAGGCAGGAGAATCACTTGAGCCCTGGAGACTGAGGCGGCAATGAGCCATGATTGTGCCACCGTACTCACTCAACCTGGGCAACAGAATGAGACCCTGTCTAAAAAAAAAAAAAAGGGAATGAGATCCTGTCATGTGCAACAACATGGATGATGGAATTGGAGACACTATGTTAAGTGAAATAAGCCAAGTATAGCTAGACAAACTTTGCATGTTCTCACTTATTTGTGGGAGCTAAAAATGAAAACAATTGAACTCATGGAGACACAGAGTAGAATGATGGTTACTGGAGGCTGGAAAGCATAGTGGGTGGGTGAGAGGGAAGTGGGGATGCTTAATTAGTACAAAAATATAGTTAGATTAAATGATTAAATGAATAAGATCTAGTATTTGATAGCACAACAGGGTGAATACAGTCAACAATAACTTATTGTATATTTTAAAATAACTAGGCCAGGTGCAATGGCTCACACCTGTAATTCCAGCACTTTGGGAGGCCAAGGCGGGTGGATCATCTGAGGTCAGGAGTTCGAGACCAGCCTAGCCAACATTGTGAAACCCTGTCTCTACTAAAAATACAAAAATTATTCGGGCATAGTGGTGGGTGCCTGTAATCCCAGCTATTTGGGAGGCTGAGACAGGGAGAATTGCTTGAACCAGGGAGGCAGAGGTTGCAGTGAGCTGAAATCATGCCATTGCACTCCAAACTGGTCAACAGAGCAAAACTCCATCTCAAAATAAACTAAAATAACTAAGAGTATAATTGTGTCTGTAACACAGAAAGGATAAATGCAGCTGGGCACAGTGGCTCATGCCTGTAATTGCAGCACTTTAGGAGGCTGAGGCAGGAGGATCACTTGAGCCCAGGAGTTTGAGACCAGCCTGGGCAACGTAGGGAGACCCTGTTTTTAGAAAAAAAAAAAAATTTTAATTAGCTGGGCTAATTGGCACATGGTGGCACATGCTTGTGGTCGCGGCTACTTGAGAGGCTGAGGTGGGAGGATTGCTTGAGCCCAGGAGGTCAAGGCCACAGGAAGCCATGATTTCACCACTGCACTCCAGCTTTGGCGACAGAACAAGACCCTGTCTCAAAAAAAAACCAAAAAAGGTTTCAACTTAAAGTATGCTCGAGGTGATGGATACCCCACTTACCCTGATGTGATTATCACAGGTTCTATGCCTGTATCAAAGTATCTCATGTACCCCATAAATATGTATACCTACAATGTAGCCACAAAGATTAAAAATAAAAACAAAAAATTAACTGTAATCCCAGCACTTTGGGAGGCTGAGGTGGGTGGATCGCTTGAGGCCAGGAGTTCAAGACCAGCCTGAGCAACATGGCGAAACCCCATGTCTACAAAAAATACAAAAATTAGCTGAGTGTGGTGGTGTGCCCCTGTAGTCCCAGCTACCAGGGAGGCTGAAGTGGGAGGATCACTGGAGCCCGGGAGGTCGAGGCTGCAGTAGGCTGAGATTGTTCCACTGTACTCCAGCCTGAGTGACTTTTTAATTTTAATTTAAATTTTTCCATAAGTGATTGGGGTACAGGTCGTATTTAGTTACATGAGTAAGCCCTTTAGTGGTGATTTGTGAGATTTTGGTGCACCCATCACCTGAGCAGTATACACTGCTCCCTATTTGTAGTCTTCTATCCCTCGACCCCTCCCACCCTTTCCTGACTTTTTATTTTTAATTAAAAAAAATTTTTAATACTAAAAAAGTAAAAAAAAAAAAAAAAAAGGAAGGACACCATGTTATTGATGAATATTTCTTAATCTATCCCTTCACTGTCTAGGTTTTTCTACAGCTCCCAGTAGAGCATAACTTTGCCATGGTTGTCCATACAAAAGCAGCAGGCCGGACCAGTATCAAGGTCACTGTTCACTGCATGAACAGTTCCTCTGGGCAGTTTGAGGAGAATTTGTTGGAACTCTCTGATGAAGTACAGATCCTGGTAAGCTTCCAAATCTAAATCTTATTTTCATATATTAAGGATAAGAAAGTTATTTTCTCTTACCATCAACAAAGAGCTTAGTCTGGATAGAGACAGATAATTGTTAGAGCGATTCCTGGAACAGGTTTGTACTTCCTAGATCTTTATCATTCCTGCTAATTGCTTGTATATAGTTTTGTTTTTTGTTTTTGTTTTGTTTTATTTTGTTTTGAGATGGAGTTTCACTCTTGTTGCCCAGGCTGGAGTGCAATGGCACAATCTCGGCTCACAGCAACCTACATCTCCCGGGTTCAAGCAATTCTCCTGCCTCAGCCTCCCGAGTAGCATGTGCCACCAAGCCCAGCTAATTTTGTAATTTTAGTAGAGACGGGGTTTCTCCATGTTGGTCAGGCTGGTCTCAAACTCCTGACCTCAAGTGATCCGCCTGCCTTGGCCTCTCAAAGTGCTGGGATTATAGGTGTGACCCACTGCGCCTGGCCTGCTTTTTGGTTTTTTTTTTTTTTTTTTTTTTTTGAGACAGAGTCTTGCTCTGTTGCCCAGGCTGGAGTGCAGTGGTGTGATCTCGGCTCACTGCGAGCTCCTCCTCCCAGGTTCACACCATTCTTCTGCCTCACTCTCCCAAGTAGCTGGGACTACAGGCACCCACCACCATGCCCGGCTAATTTTTTGTATTTTTAGTAGAGATGGGGTTTCACTGTGTTAGCCAGGATGGTCTCGGTCTCCTGACCTCGTGATCCGCCCGCCTCAGCCTCCCAAAGTGCTGGGATTACAGGTGTGAGCCGCCATGCCTGGCTTGTTTTTTGTTTTTGAGACAGAGTCTCACTCTGTTGCCCAGGCTGGAGTGCAGTGGCATAATCTCCACTCACTGCAGGGTTCAGGTAATTCTCCCTGCCTCAGCCTCCCGAGTAGCTGGGATTACAGGCGTGCACCACCATGCCCGGCTAATTTTTGTATTTTTAGTAGAGACGGGGTTTCGCCACGTTGTCCAGGCTGGTCTCAAACTCCTAACCTCAACTGATCCACCTGCCTTGGCCTCCCAAAGTGCTAGGATTACAGACATGAGCCACCACGCCTGGCCACTTTTATATACTATTGACATTAGAAACTATTAGTACTTGCAGGTGAGTAGTCTGGAAAAAAAAGAAAAGAAACTGTAGCACACACACTCCCTTCAACTCCCCATATCAGGAACACAGGATATGAACACCATAGTAACTAGAGAGGGATTCATTTCTGACCCACTCCACCTGACATAGATATTATAAGTCCATTAACAATTTTTATTTAATTATTTATTTATTTTGAGACAGAGTTTCACTCTGTTGCTTAGGCTGGAGTGCAGTAGCATGATCTCGACTCACTGCAACCTCCACCTCCCAGGTACAAGTGATTCTCCTGCCTCAGCCTCCTGAGTACCTGAGATTACAGGCACGCGCCACCATGCCCGGCTAATTTTTGTATTTTTAGTAGAGACGGAGTTTCATTATGTTGACCAGGCTAGTCTCAAACTCCTGACCTCAGGTAATCTGCCCGCCTCGGCCTCCCAAAGTGCTGGGATTACAGGCATGAGCCACCGCGTCCAGCCGATATAAGTCCATTTAAATATATTCACAGTTAGGATAAAACATAATTCTAACTTTTGATAAGGTGTAAGAGTATGAATAGTTTCTACAGATATTCTTGGGCTAAAAGCTAAATGGCTCTGTTGTTTTTAGAATTCGAAAAACAAGTTATCACTTATATGGGTCAAGTAAGTTTCACTGCCTCTGATTTTGAGACTTTTTCTTTTCCTTTTTTATTTTTTCCTTTATTTTGGCTTTGGTTCTCTGATTCCATGTGAAGTAGAGGAAAGAGCACTTTACTAGAAGGTGGAAGACCTAGATGGTGTTTCATGCTAATTTAATATTATAGGTTCTTTTTCCCAAACTTCATGGCATTTTACCAGAGCCAAAATTAGAAATTTCAAAGTAATTTTATACCTAATATCTAAGTAATATGGAAGACGTGGTAAGTGTAAACTTTGCTATATGCTCAGTCCCTCAGAGTCAGAAACAGGGCTAACATTAGGTTATACCTTCTAGAATATCTAGTTATGTTTTGAGTGCCTGGTTCATTCTGGAGAGGAGTATTGTGGACGATTTTAGACTAGTTAGAAGTTAGGCAGACTGTTGATTTGTAGTTGTCATTTATTTGCATGTAATCTCTTGGGGATCATACTGAAGTCTATATGTAAGTAAAAGTCATAATTTGTCTTTGCCAAAAATGAGGAAAACATTTTCTCATTATAGGTGTTTGAAAAACTCCAACTCTTCTATCCAGAGTGCCAACCAGAGCAGATTCTGATGCCTATAAATTCTCAGCTCAAACTCCGCACCAACAGGTAAGGAAAAGGGAGAATAAGGAAGTGCCAGGATCTAAGCTTAAGTACTTTCAGTAAAACATTGACATAGAAAGAACACCTTTGCCTTCTAGGAGGTTTTTCTAACCCCCAAATAATTTTTTGTGTGAGGTGAAATTCCCATAATGTAAAACTATTGTAAAGTGTAAAATTCAGTGGCATTTAGTACATTCACAATATTGTGTATTCAGCATCTCTATCTAGTTCCAAATATTTTTATCACCACCAAAGGAGATCCCATACCTGTGAAGCAGTCACTCTTCTTTCTTTCCTCCTTGCAGCCCCTGGCAATCACTCATCTGCTTTCTGTGTACGGTATTAGCTCTCCTGAATGTATTTCATATAAATGGAATCATACAGTATGCAACGTTTTGTGTTGGCTTCTTTTTTTTTTTTTTTTTTTGAGACAGTCTTGCTCTGTTGCCCAGACAAGCCCACAGTGGCGCAACCTCAGCTCACTGCAACCTCCACCTCCCAGGTTCAGGCAATTCTCCTGACTCAGCCTCCCGAGTAGCTGGGATTACAGGTGCCTGCCACCACACCTGGCTAATTTTTGTATTTTTAGTAGAGATGGGGTTTCACCACATTGGCCAGGCTGGTCTTCAACTCCTGACCTCGGGCGATCCACCCGCCTCGGCCTCCCAAAGTGCTGGGATTACAGGTGTGAGCCACCACACCCAGCCTTGTGTTGGCTTCTTTAAGTTAGCATAATGTTTTTGAGGTTCATCCATGTTGCAGCATGTATCAGTACTTCTTCCTCTTTATGACTGAATAGTATTCCATTATATGGAAATACCACATTTAGTTTATAATTTCATCTCCTAATAGAAATTCACGGCTGGGCACAGTGGCTCATGCCTGTAATCCCAGGCCTCTGGGAGGCCAACGTGGGTGGATCACCTGAGGTTGGGAGTTAGAGACCAGCCTGATCAACATGGAGAAACCCCGACTCTACTAAAAATACTAAATTAGCCAGGCGTGGTTGCGCATGCCTGTAATCCCAGCTACTCAGGAGGCTGAGGCAGGAGAATCACTTGAACCCGGGAGGCGGAGGCTGCAGTGAGCCGAGATCACGCCATTGAACTCCAGCCTGGGCAACAAGAGCGAAACTCCGTCTCAAAAAAGAAAAGAAATTTGGATTGTTTTCACCTTTTGGCTATTGTGAATAGTGCTGCTATGAATATTCATTTGCAAGTATTTACCTGAATACCTGCTTTCAATTGTTTTGGCTGAGTAATTTTTTTTTTTGAAATGGAGTTTTGCTCTTGTCCCCCAGGCTGGAGTGCATATGGTGCCATCTCGGCTCACTGCAACCTCCGCCTCCCGAGTTCAAGCCATTCTCCTGCCTCAGCCTCCCGAGAAGCTGGGATTACAGGCGCCCGCCATCATGCCCAGCTAAATTTTTTTTTTTTTTGTATTTTTAGTAAAGACGGGGTTTCACCATGTTGGCCAAGCTGGTCTTGAACTCCTGACCTCAGGTGATCCTCCCGCCTTGGCCTCCCAAAGTGCTGGGATTACAGACGTGAGCCACCACACCCGGCCTAAATAATTTTTTAATGATAAATATGTAATAAGATTTGATTTTAAAGAAATAAGCATAATCCAAAGGCAGACTTTTACCTGAGGAACAAATAATTACACACGTGGAGAATGGCCAGCAGTTTTCTCGAGTACATCCCCTAACAGTAATCCTGGAAATTTTTACTCTTTTCTCTCTGGTCAGACAGGACCCCCAAAAGATGCCACTTCCTTTCCTTGTTCCCTAGGGAAGGAGCTGCCTTCGTGAGTTCTCGTGTTCTCAAGTGTTTCCCTAATTCATCCGTCATTGAGGAGGATGGTGAAGGGCTCCTGAAAGCTGGTTCCATTGCAGGTACTGCTGTATTGGAAGTCACTTCTATAGAACCTTTTGGAGTCAACCAAACAACCATAACTGGGGTCCAGGTGAGTTCATGGACTTACTAAAAAAACCAAATAAACAAAAGTCATACCCTGGCCTTAAGAAGCAGAGTTCCTTTTTTAAAAAACTAGAAATTTTCTTATCATGCCATTAAAGAAAAAAAGAAAAAGAAACGAACTAGAAACTTCTGTATCATGAGAAAACATGAACCAGAGGAAAAAAAAAAAGAGAAGAAGAAGAAGAAACTCTCTGGGAGTCAGAAATGAACCTGTAAGAGGCCAATCTTGACATGGTTATAAGCCATAAAATTAAAATGAACTTTAGAGCCCTTGTTATAAAACAGATCAGCCTGGCCGGGCACGGTGGCTTACGCCTGTAATCCCAGCACTTTGGGAGGCCGAGGCGGGAGGATCACGAGGTCAGGAGATCGAGACCAACCTGGCTAACACGGTGAAACCCCGTCTCTACTAAAAATACAAAAAATTAGCCGGGCGAGGTGGCCGGCGTCTGTAGTCCCAGCTACTCAGGAGGCTGAGGCAGGAGAATGGCGTGAACCCCGGGGGGTGGAGCCTGCAGTGAGCCAAGATCACGCCATTGCACTCCAACCTGGGCGACAGTGAGACTCCATCTCAAAAAAAAAAAAAACCCCAAAACAGATCAGCCTAAATTTATATGATTGTCTTCCTAGCAGCTTTGGCAACAAAAGGGTTGGTATCAGAGGAGTGTAGAATGATTGCTATCAAAATGGGCTGGGCTGGGTGACTCACGCCTGTAAGCCCAGCACTTTGGAAGGCTGAGGCAGGAGAATCACTTGGGGCCAGGAGTTTGAGATCAGCCTGAGCAACATAATGAGACCCCCATCTCTACAAAAAATGAAAAAAAAAAAAAATACCCAGACTTGGTGGCACATGCCTGCAGTCCTAGCTGCTTGGGACGCTGAGGTGGAGGATCACACGAACCTAGGAGTTTGAGGCTGCAGTGTGCTGCGATTGAACTGCTGCACTGCAGCCTGGAAAACAAAGCAACAATCTGTTTCTTTTTAAAAAATTAAGGTTTGCTACAAGAATTAAAAAATTGAGAAAAGATCTCAGAGATAAGTTAGTCTTAACACGAAAAAAAATTTTAGACATTAAACATCTACTATATACTATGTTGGTCATTGTATGTATATTATCACCTTTAACTACCACAAAAGCCCTATGAGGTAGGCATTATTATCCCCATCTAACTGTTAACTGATAAGAAACCTGAGACCCAGAAAAGTTACATGAGGCTATGAAATGATAAAGCTATGATTCAAACCCGGGCTTCACTTACTGTATCGCAGCTCTCTTACAGTGTGAAAACACAATATAGATTGTGTTCCTGATAAGTAATTGATTATTTAACCATAAATATTGAGCACTCTGCATGAAATGGATGAATTGTAGTCCTTTCCTCATAAAGCTCCAGCTTCTCTTCACATTCCCACAGCTTTAAAAATTAAAAACCCGGCTGGGCACAGTGGCTCACACCAATCCCAGCACTTCGGGAGGCCGAGCCGGGTGGATCATGAGGTCAGGAGTTCAAGACCAACCTGGCCAAGATGGTGAAACCCCTGTCTCTACTAAAAATACAAAAAATTAGCTGGGCATTGTGGCAGGCACCTGTAATCTCAGCTACTCAGGAGGCTGAGGCAGAGAATTGCTTGAACCCAAGAGGCGGAGGTTGCAGTAAGCTGAGATCGCACCACTGCACTTCAGCCTGGGTGACAGGGTGAAATTCCATCTCAAAAAGAAAAAAAAAATTAAAAACCCATTTCAAGCCGGGCACAGTGGCTCACGCCTGTAATCCCAGCACTTTGGGAGGCCAAGGCAGGCAGATCACTTGAGGTCAGAAGTTTGAGACCAGCCTGGCCAACATGGTGAAACCCTGTCTCTACAAAAAATACAAAAATTAACCAGGCGTGGTGGCAGATGCCTGTAATCACAGCTACCTGGGAGGCTGAGGCAGGAGAATTGCTTGAACGCGGGAGGCAGAGGTTGCAGTGAGTCAAAATCACGCCGCTGCACTCCAGCCTGGGTGACAGAGTGAGATTCTGTCTCAAAAAAAAAAAAGAAAAGAATTTCCTATGCTGCTATGCTGTCATATTTCTTTTCATTCTGACTTAAGTCATCTCACATCAAAAGCTATTTCCTATGGAAAAGAAACATCACTCTTTATCATTGATTATAAGTCTCAGAATATGGTTGCAGCACTTCTCCAGTGCATCTTTCTCTGTACCAGTAGGTTTTGTCTCCCACAGGTAGCACCAGTGACATACCTGCGAGTGAGCAGCCAACCCAAGCTATACACAGCCCAAGGAAGGACCCTGTCAGCATTTCCCTTGGGCATGTCTCTTACCTTCACTGTTCAGTTTTATAATAGTATCGGAGAGAAATTCCACACACACAATACTCAGCTTTATCTGGCTCTGAACAGGTATGGAAGTCAAAGGAATGGTATTGACACTATGGTAGAAATCTTGCATATTAGGCTAGTATTATATAGCAGCTCCAGTAAATTCCTCTCACATTCTGAATTTGGAATTTGATCTTTCTTTTGTTAAAAAAATTTTTTTTAAGTGAGGCCAGGTGGGTGGCTCACACCTGTAATCCCAGCACTTTGGGAGGCTGAGGAGGGAGGATCACTTGGGCCCAGGAGTTCGAGACCAGCCTGGACAACATGGTGAAACCCCATCTCTACAAAAATACAAAAACTAGCTGGGTATGGTAGTGTGTGCCTGTAGTCCCAGCTACTAGGGAGGCTGAGGTGGGAGGATTGCTTGAGCCCAGGAGGCAGAGGTTGCAGTGAGCAGAGATTGCGCCACTGCACCCCAGCCTGGGTGACCAATTAAGACTGTCTTAAAAAAAAAAAAGACCAGACTTAGGCAATGGTATTAGTTGTCACTTAAGAAAAATTTCAGGATATCTTAAATCTGTCAAGTTATAATTCACTAAAAGATCCATAGGGAGCTAACTAGAGTATTATTATCAAAAGGCTTTACTGGAAAAAAAAAAAGCCTTCCTGGGAACTATACATATGAAGGTAATAGACTGATCCTTGGCCCATACTTACTTACTCTTTATTGTGGAATTCCTTCTGAACTTCTGAGCTGTTGAATATAAAATGTGGTAGGGTGTTCCCCAGAACTATTTTCTAACTATTGTCTCTTTTTAAAGATTTCTACCTTTAATGTCTACTTGCAGAGATGACTTGCTGCTTATTGGACCAGGGAATAAGAATTATACTTACATGGCCCAGGCTGTGAACAGAGGGCTGACACTTGTGGGGCTTTGGGACCGGAGACATCCAGGCATGGCAGATTATATTCCTGTTGCTGTAGAGCACGCCATTGAGCCAGACACCAAGCTTACCTTTGTTGGAGACATCATCTGCTTCAGTACTCAGCTTGTCAGCCAGCATGGTATGTATACATCCCCTTTCTCAACCTTACAACTGATAGTTGTGGGGATTAAAAAGCAGTTATTTAAAAAAAAAAAAAAAAGCAGTTATTAATCCCTTGGACTGGTGTAGTGGTTTATACCCATAATCTCAGCCCTTTGGGAGGCTAAGCTGGAGAGGTCACTTAAGGCCAGAAGTTCAAGAAAGCAATTAATCCCCTAGAATATTTTTTTCCAAATTATCTAAAATCTGAGGGACTCTCTGAGAAAGAAAATAATTTTGAGTATTTTATTATTTGTAATGTTACTGATAATTTTTAGCTTAATGCCTGTTTCACTCAATAGCCAGCCAATTAGAAGCCAGCCAGTAATATTTATCAAGAGTCTATTGGATACATAGCTCTATTTTATATTATGCAGATAGTGCAGGGTACTGTGTCTTCTGCTCCATTCCCAGCTCTTGAAGGAGGGTAATTACTATATTGAAGGACAGTAAAGGATAAAAGGAAGGAAAGGGCAATAAGTCTTTAGTTCTAAGAACTAGTTATGTGTATGCTATTTTGTGAGGCACATTTGAAGGCCTAAGTCCTAACATATCATCATTGTAATAAGGTTTTTTCTTTTACCTGGATAAACTATACTTTTTTTTTTTTTTAGAGACAGTCTCACTCTGTCATTCAGGCTGGAGTGCAGTGGCGTGATCTCGGCTCACTGCAATCTCTGACTCCTGGGTTCAAGTGAGTCTCCTGCCTTAGCCTCCCGAGTAGCTGGGACTACAGGCACACAACACCACGCCTGGCTAATTTTTGTATTTTTTATACAAGGGGTTGGCCCCTGGCCAACTATACTCTTGAAAACAAAGCATTTCTGTCCTAAGTACTGAGTTAAAAATAAAATCATAAGCCAGGTGCGGTGGCCCATGCCTGTAATCCCAGCACTTTGGGAGGCTGAGGTGGCGGGATCACGAGGTCAAGAGATCGAGACCATCCTGGCCAACATGGTGAAACCCCATCTCTACTAAAAATACAGAAATTAGCTGGGCATGGTGGCACACGCCTCTAGTCCCAGCTACTCGGGAGGCTGAGGCAGGAGAATCGCTTGAACCTGGGAGTTGGAGGTTGCAGTGAGCCGAGATCGTGCCACTGCACTCCAGCCTGGCAACAGAGTGAGACTCCATTTCAAAATAAATAAATAAATAAAATAAAATCATAGAAAACATTTGGGAGGCCGAGGCAGGCAGACCACCTGAAGTCAGGAGTTCAAGACCAGCCTGGCTAACATGGTGAAATCCTGTTTCTATTAAAAATACAAAAATTAAGGCCGGGTGTAGTGGCTCACACCTGTAACCCCAGCACTTTGGGAGGCCGAAGCAGGTGGATCACAAGGTCAGGAGTTCAAGACCATCCTGGCCAGCATGGTGAAACCCCGTCTCTACTAAAAATACAAAAATTAGCCGGGCATGGTGGCACGTGCCTGTAGTCCCAGCTACTTGGGAGGCTGAGGCAGGAGAATTGCTTGAACCCAGGAGGCAGAGGTTGCAGTGAGCCAAGATCATGCCACTGCACTCCAGCCTGGGTGATGGAGCGAGACTCTGTCTCAAAAATAATAATAATAATAATTAATAATTAAATTATCCCGGTGTGGTGGCATATCCCTTTGGTCCCAACTATTGGGAGGCTGAGGTGGGAAGATTGCATGAGCCCAGGAGATCAAGGCTGCAGTAAGCTATGATTGCGCTACTGCACTCCAGCCTGGATGACAGGCTGTGTCTCAAAAAAAAACAAAAGGAAATCAGTCTTTGGTTAGAAAATGAGTGTGAATTCTTTGGGTTTCCAAATATCATATCCCAAAGTAGTGTACACTGCCTGGATGTATACATCCAAGTAAGACCTGCTTGTAGTAATGTATGGCTTTGGCTTTGCAGCCTCTTCTGGTAACTATAGATATATATGTTTAGGTAAAGTGATGTAAATGTTGGACCTGGCTTTAACATGAATACGTATTTTTTGGACCTTGATACAAAGGGGCTCTATACAGCTGAATCCCCCAATGCTATAACAGCTGACTTGCAAACAACCACTACCAACATGCAATCCAGGACCAATGAGCTAAACCTAAGGTTGGCAATGAGAGTTACAATCCCCTGATTTGTCAATAAATCCCTTGTCAATGAAGCAGAGTATTTTTTACCCTCTCTTTGTTTGTTTGTTTGTTTGAGACAGAGTTTCACTCTTATCACCCAGGCTGGAGTGCAATGGTGTGATCTCGGCTCACTTCAACCTCTGCCTTCTGGGTTCAAGTGGTTCTACTGCCTCACCCTCTCAAGTAGCTGGAACTAGAGGCATGCGCCACCACGCCTGGCTAATTTTTGTATTTTTAGTAGGATGGGATTTCACCATGTTGGTCAGGCTCGTCTCGAACTCCTGACCTCAGGTGATCCTCCAGCCTCGGCCTCCCAAAGTGCTGGGATTACAGACATGAGCCACCATGCCCGGCCTATTTTTAACTCTTTTTAGCTAGATTTTTGACAGGATTGTCCCATAGTCTTCCAATCTGGAATTTTGGGAGGCTTCATCACATAATGAAGGAAAGAGCCATATGCCAGGATCAGTAATCCTGCAGGCTAAGTACAAACTCTAACCCAGTTTTTGGCATTCCTCGGCCATCTTTAGACTTAAGCCAAAATAAACAAATCCTTTCTCTTGCCAGTAGTCACTTTTTTGCAGTCTTCTTGCTGTCATCAATCAGTAGCTCAAAGTAAATTTGTCCTTAGCAGCTTCTAAACAGAATTTATTCAGAAAGTTATCCCTGTATGTAAAAAGAGCTTTTCTTTTTCCTAAGGAGAACAGTTACATTCTCCAACTACATAGCCCTTCTTATGATTCTTTATTTTGCTGGCATGATATATGAAGAGGAACCTGACACTGAGAAAACAGTTATCTTCAAAGCTGGCTGTTTCTCCTGGGAAGAGATATCTGCATGCTTGAAAAATTTACTGATTTGGAGTATGAATAAGTCTACAGTGATTTATATCAAAGGCTTCAGCCAAGTGTTTTCTCTTGTCTTTTCCTAGGTGAACCTGGGATGTGGATGATTTCTGCCGACAATATTCTACAGACAGACATTGTCACTGGAGTAGGAGTGGCCAGGAGTCCGGGGACTGCAATGATTTTTCATGACATCCCAGGAGTAGTGAAAACATATCGAGAGGTAAACATAACTGTACCAGAGTTTAAGAGACTAGGGTGACTATTGCCACATATGAGGATATGCATAGAGAAAATACATCCTAGGAAAGGAAATACACTCATAAAACAGATATAAAGCCAGCCAGCGAACTTTATTGGAACACAAAGCTAAACAGTGCTTAGGATTCTTAACCAGCAGAATGATTACCTGTGTTTTAAGAGATCACTGTGGGTACTGGTTGGCACTAGAGAGTAGACACCAGGGTAGAAGGTGAAAGATCATTTGGGAGTCTACTGTGGTAATCCAGGTGACATATGTTGGCAGATCAGGGTGGTGACAGAGGAGGTGATAAGAAGTTGATCAGATTCTAGGTATATTTTATAGGTAGAGCCAATAGAATTTCCTCACAGATTATATCTAGAACATAAGAAAATCCAGAATGATTCAGGTTTTTGGTTGAACAGCTGAAAGGACAGCACTACCGTCAACTGAAATGGGGAAGACTGTAGGTGGAACAGTTTTGGAGGGAAAAACAGTCAGCTTTGGATATGTAAAATTGGATATGTCTATTAAATGTCAACTGGATATGTTGATGTTGCTGGATATAAAAGTCTGGGAGTCATTGGAATAGAGATATTTAAGGCCATTAGATACCAAAAGAATGAATGTAAAATAGAAAAAAGGCCAGGCGCAGTGGCTCACATCTGTAATTCCAGCACTTTGGGAAGCCAAAGTGGGAGGATCACCTGAGGTCAGGAGTTCGAGACCAGCCTGGCCAACATGGTGAAACCCCACCACTACTAAAAATACAAAAATTAGCCGGGCCTGGTGGCTCACATCTGTAGTCCCAGCTACTCGGGAGGCTGAAGCACGAGAATCTCTTGAACCTGGGAGGTGGAGGTTGCAGTGAGCTGACATCAAGCCACTGTACTCCAGCCTGGGCAACAGAGTGAGAGTCGCTCTCAAAAAAAAAAAAAAAAAAGAAAAAGAAAAAAGATCTAAGTACTAAGTTCTGGGAGCACTTCAATCTTAAGAGTTCTGATTGCCTTTTGATTAGTGGCAAATGGAAAAAGAAAGAAACAAAAGGGAAAAAGGGAGCTCTGAGAGAAGAACCAATAAGAAAGACTTATAAGAAACAACCGGGCTTAGCGCCGTGGCTCACGCCTCTAATCCCAGCACCTTGGGAAGCCAAGGCAGGCGGATCACAAGGTCAGAAGTTCGAGACCCAGCCTGACCAACATGGTGAAACCCCATCTCTACTAAAAATACAAAAATTAGCTGGGCATGGTGGCACAAACCTGTAATCCCAGCTACTCGGGAGGCTGAGGTAGGAGAATCGCTTGAACCCAGGAGGCGGAGGTTGCAGTGAGCCGAGATCATGCCACTGCACTCCAGCCGGGGCAACAGAGTGAGACTCTGTCTCAAAAAAAAAGAAACAACCAGTGAAATGGGAGGAAAATCTAGAGATATGGGTATCCTGGAAGGCAAATGAAGAAAGTATTTCAAGGAAAGAGGGAGTGATCAACCATCATTACTATTAATGGGTTAAGCTGAAAATTGAGAAATGACTGATGGTTTTTGCAGTATGGAGACTGGTGCAAGTGACTTTGTTGAGTAGCTTCAGCAAAGTGACCTGAGCCCCCTTTTGTTGTTGTTGTTGTTGTTGTGGTTGTTGTTGGAGATAGAATCTTGCTCTGTCGCCCAGGCTGGAGAGCAATGGTTTAATTTTGGCTCACTGCAACATCTGCCTCCCGAGTTCAAGCAATTCTCATGCCTCAGCCTCCTGAGTAGCTGGGATTACAGGTACGTGCCACTACCCCCGGCTAATTTTTGTATTTTTAGTAGAGACAGGGTTTCACCATGTTGGCCAGGATGGTCTCGTACTGGCCTCGTATGATCTGCTCGCCTCGGCCTCCCAAATTGCTGGGATTATAGGCATGAGCTGCCACTGCACCCAGGCTTTATTTTTTTATTTTATTTTTTTTTGAGATGGAGTATCGCCCTGTTGCCCAGGCTGAAATGCAGTGGTGTGATCTCAGCTCACTGCAACCTCTGCTTCCTGGGCTCAAGCTATCCTCCCACTGCAGCCTCCCTAGTAGCTGGGACTACAGGTGCATGCCGCCATGCCCAGCTAATTTTTTTGTTTTGTTTTGTATTTTTGATAGAGATGGCATTTCACCATGTTGCCCAGGCTGGTCTCGAACTCCTGAGCTCAATTGACAGGCCTGCCTCGGCCTCCCAAAGTGCTAGGATTACAGGCGTGAGCCACTGCACCCAGACAGAGTGACTTGAATGAATGTTTGATTGGAGAATTGGAGAAAAGGACTTGGAGACAGTGAATATAGAAAGCTCTTTTAAGGAGTTGGGGTTAAGAGTTTGTTTTGTGGATTTTTTTTTTTTTAATGAGAGAAATAGTGGATTGGGAATGATTCAGTGGAAACAAAATTTGATGTAAGTCAGAGGATTGCTGGAGGGAGTAATATTCTTGAGTAGGTGAGATAGGTAAACAAGTAAAGGGATTTTTTTTAATGAAATATTTTCTATTCCCTTCTTAAATATATGTAATGTCTCCTTCCTCTTTGCCCAAAGCACTTCTTTGTTCCTCTTTTTTCATTCCTCAAACATGGTAGCTATAACTTTTTGTGTATCTACTATGGGCTTGGCACTTCTCATCTTTTTTTTTTTTTTTTTAAGAGGCAGTGTCTCACTGTTGCCCAGGCTGGAATACAATGACGCAATCATGGCTCACTGCAGCCTCAGACTCCTGGGTTCAAGCCATCCTCCTGCCTCAGCCTCCAAAGTAGCAGGACCACAAGTGTGTGCCAGCATACCTGGCTAATTATTTTTATTTTTTTGCAGACACAGGGTCTCGCTATGTTGTCCAGGCTGGTCTCAAACTCCTGGATTCAGGTGATCTTTCTGCCTCAGCTTCCCAAAGTGCTGGGATTATAGGCATAAGCCACTGTGCCTGGCCATCTATTTTTTTTAATTTATTTTTATTTATTTATTTATTTATTTTTTGAGACAGGGTCTTGCTGTGTCACCCAGGCTGGAGTGCAGTGGTGCGATCTCAGATCACTGCAGCCTCCACCTCCTAGGCTCAAGTGATCCTCCCACCTCAGTCTCCCGAGTAGCTGGGACCACAGGTGCACACCACCACACTCGGCTAATTTTGTGGGGGGGGGGGGTGTGTGTGTGTGTGTGTTTTGAGACAGAGTCTCACTCTGTCACCCAAGCTGGAATGTAGTGGCTGAATCTCAGCTCACTGCAACCTTTGCCTCCTGGATTCAAGCAATTCTCCTACCTCAGCCTCCCAAGTAGCTGGGATTACAGGCACCTGCCACCACACCCAGCTAATTTTTGTATTTTAGTAGTGACAGGGTTTCACCATGTTGGCCAGGCTTGTCTCAAACTCCTGACCTCAAATGAGCTGCCCACCTCAGCCTCCCAAAGTGCTGAGATTACAGGCATGAGACACTGTGCCCAGCCAATTTTTTGCATTTTTGGATAGATGGGGTTTCACCCTGTTGCCCAGGCTGATCTCGAACTCCTGGGCTCAAGTGTTTTACCTGCCTCAGCCTCCTGAAGTGCTGGGATTACAGGTGTGTGCCACCACATCTAACCCAGTCTTTTTTTTTTTTAACATCCAGTACACCTATCACTTTTAATTGTATCACTTTTAACTCTGCAAAATAAATATGTGGGGCATGGAGGGAGGGAAAGCATCAGGAAGAATAACTAATGGATGCTGGGCTTAATACCTGGGTGACAGGTTGATCTATGCAGCAAACCACCATGGCACACATTAACCTATGTAACAAACCTGCACATCCTGCACATGTACCCTGGAACTTAAAATAAAAGTTAAAGAAAAAAAGTATTTTCCCAACTTTGTTTTATTTATTTATTTATTTATTTATTTTTATAACAGAATCTCACTCTGTTGCCCAGGCTGGATGCAGTGGCACAATCTCTGGTAACTGCAACCTCCACCTTCCAGGTTCAAGCAATTCTCGTGCCTCAGCCTCCCAAGTAGCTAGGACTACAGGTGTGTGCCATCACACCCAGCTAATTTTTGTATTTTTAGTAGAGACAGGGTTTTGCCATGTTGGCCAGCTGGTGTCAAACTCCTGGCCTCAAATGATCTGCCTGCCTCAGTCTCCCAAAGTGCTGGGATTACAGATGTGAGTCACTGCACCCGGCCCCAACTTTATAGATGAGTAAGTTACTCAATATGTGTGCACATGGTATCTGGTGCCTTCTTTTAAGGAGCTCATAGTCTAGTGGTGACATAAACAATTACATACATGGCACAAATAATTACAATAGGCAAATAAAAGTACATGTTGTGTTTGAAGACTAATGAATAAATCAGGGTAACTTCAATACAAAATTAATAAGGGTAGAGAGGGAAAATTTAGATAACATCCAAAAAGAACTTGTATCATAAGCAGATAAGAGGTTCAAGGACAGAGGTAGCATGAAAAGAGTACTAGAAAAAGAGACTGAGAAGGGATTAAGAACCAGAAAAACAAAGAGAAACAGTGTCATAGAAGGCAAAGGAGGAAATAGTTGTGGTGTTAGATGCTACAGGGAAGTCAAAAGGTCACTCCTATTCTAATTTGGGTACTTCATAGAATCCTCATTTAATTATTCACTAATTAGCAGATACTCATTAAAGCCTATTAAGTGTCAGGCATTGTGCTGGCCTCCAGAAATACAAATATGAAAAAGACAAAACTCCTTTCTTTATTAAGCTATTAATGTAACTAACTTGGTTTTAAGGTTCTTGAATTTAAAAAACGTGTGGTAATACTAAGGAGAATGTAGAGTATATTGCATTTAAATTTAAAATATTAAGGGCTGGGCATGGTGGCTCACACCTGTAATCCCAGCACTTTTAGAGGCCGAGGTCAGTGGATCACTTGAGGTCAGGAGTTCGAGACCAGCCTGGCCAACATGGTGAAATCCCGTCTCTACTAAAGATACAAAAATTAGCCAGGTGTGGTGGCACGTGCCTGTAATCCCAGCTACTTGGGAGGCTGAAGCAGGAGAACTGCTGGAACCCGGGAGGCAGAGGCTGCAGTGAGCCGAAATTGCACCAGTGCACTGTAGCCTGGGTGACAGAGCAAGACTCCATCTCAAAACAAACAAACAAAAAAAACTTACAATATAAGGCAGAATAGTACAAGTATTCTTGAGAAAAAACAATGTACTTTGAAGTTTCAGAAAAGATTGAGATTATATGCAACTGGAGACAAAGAGAAAATGTCCTAAAGAAAGTTGCAGTTGTTTTAGGTTTTTTTGTGTGTGTTTTTTTGCTTTTCTTTGTTTGTTTGTTTTGTTTTGTTTTTTTGAGATGGAGTCTCACTCTGTCGCCCAGGCTGGAGTGCAATGGCACAATCTCAGCTCACTGCAGACTCCACCTCCTGAGTTCAAGCGATTCTCCTGCCTCAGCCTCCCTGGTAGCTGGGATTACAGGCACGCTCCAACATGCCTGGCTAATTTTTGTATTTTTAGTAGAGGTGGGGTTTCGCCATGCTGGCCAGGCTGGTCTCAAACTCCTGACCTCAAGTGATCCACCCGCCTCAGCCTCCCAGAGTGCTGGGATTACAGGCGTGAGCCACCGCACCTGGCCTCAAAGGCATTTTAATAGGGAGTCATACAAAGGGAAGATATGTCTGAAGGAATAATTGGACCCAGGACTTCCTTCTAGAAAAAATGTTAGTTTGGGCTGGGCAGGGTAGTTTATGCCTGTAATCTCAGCACTTTGGGAGGCCAAGGTGGAAGGATGGCTTGTGGCCAGGAGTTCGAGACCACCTGGCGCAACATAGTGAGACCCCGTCTTTTTTTTTTTTTTCAGAGTCTTGCTCTGAGCCACTGCGCCTGGCCGAGACCCTGTCTTTTTTTTTTTTTTGATTCAGAGTTTCACTCTTGTTGCCCAGGCTGGAGTGTAATGGCGCAGTCTTGGCTCACTGCAACCTCTGCCTCCCAGGTTCAAACAATTCTCCTGCCTCAGCCTCCCAAGTAGCTGGGATTACAGGCATGCACCACCAAGCCCGGCTAATTTTGTGTTTTTTTTAGTAGAGGCGGGGTTTCTCCATGTTGGTCAGGCCAGTCTGGAACTCCTGACCTCAGGTGATCCACCCACCTCGGCCTCCCAGTGCTGGGATAACAGACGTGAGCCACCGCGCCCGGCCGACCCCATCTTTTGTTGGTTAGGCATGGTGACACATACGTGTAGTCCCAGCTTCTCTAGAGGCTGAGGCAGGAGGATTGCTTGAGCCTAGGAATTTGAGGCTTCAGTCGGCCATGATCATGCCACTGTACTCCAGCCTGGGTGACAGAGCAAGACCCTGATTCAAAAAAAAAAAAAGTTATTTTGTCTTCAAAGGTAAACAGATTTTGTTGTTCTCAAATATGTGGTCATGAGATGGAATTTGTACTTGTGTGAAACAGATACTCTTGGTTAAATAAGTTATGAGGGGTGGATCTGGAAGGAATCGGATTCTCTAGGAACTTAGGTGCAGATTTTCCTTTGATTTGCTGACAGGTGGTGGTCAATGCATCATCAAGATTAATGCTCAGTTATGACCTCAAGACTTATCTCACCAATACCCTCAATTCAACTGTATTCAAGCTCTTCATCACCACTGGCAGAAATGGTGTCAATCTTAAAGGTCAGGAATCTCTTCATGGTTTCAGTGATTGTTCCTATCTTTCTCATTTTTCCTCAATTCATTTATCCCTTTGGATTAGTAATCCAGATTTTCTTTTTATTTCAAAACTGACTCCATCTTGACAAATAAATCACAGAGCTCTATGAGACCTCAGAAATTATGACTAGACTAAGGTTTTAAAATAGGCTCATCCTAGTCACTATTGTCTTTCTAGTTTTAAAAATACAAATTTTAGGCCAGGCGCAGTGGCTCACACCTGTAATCCCAGCACTTTGGGAGGCCAAGGCAGGCAGATCACCTGAGGTCGGGAGTTCAAGACCAGCCTGACCAACATGGTGAAACCCCGTCTCTACTAAAAATACAAAAACTAGCTGGGTATGGTGGCGTGTGCCTGTAATCCCAGCTACTTGGAGGCTGAGGCAAGATAATTGCTTGAACCCGGGAAGCGGAGGTTAGAGTGAGCCGAGATTGCACCACTGGACTCCAGCCTGGGCGACAGAGTGAGACTCCATCTCAAAAAAAAAAAAAAAAAAAAAAAAAAAAAAACTTAATATAATTTTAGGACTCTGGAGTGGTGGCTCATGCCTGTAATCCCAATTATTTAGGAGGCTGTGGTGGGAGGATCGCTTGAGGCAAAGAGTTTGAGACCAGCCTGGGCAACAAAGCAAGACCCCATCTCTCAAAAAAAAAAAAAAAAATAGAGACGGCTGGGCGCGGTGGCTCACACCTGTAATCCCAGCACTTTGGGAAGCCTAGGCGGGTGGATCATGAGGTCAGGAGTTCGAGACCAGCCTGGCTAAGATGATGAAACCCCGTCTCTACTAAAAATACAAAAATTAGCCGGGTACAGTGGCGGGAGCCTGTAATCCCAGCTACTCGGGAGGCTGAGGCAGGAGAATTGCTTGAACCCGGGAGACAGAGTTTGCAGTGAGCTGAGATTGTGCCACTGCACTCTAGCCTGGGCGACAGAGCAAGACTCCATCTCAAAAAAAAAAAAATCCAGCCACCGTGCCTGGCCAACAGACTGACGTTTTATTCCCCAGAATCTTTCTAAAATCACTACTTATTTTACTGAGAAACCTCATGCATCAGTCCCTTTGATTTTGCTGAAGATTTTTCAAGAAGAATGCCACTCATTGCAGCTGACCCAATGATAACAACAGTCCACTTCTTGCTGTCTATATGATTCCTCTTAAGGCACCACTTGTGATGAAGTTCTAGGGATTTGGGGCTTGAATTATATTGTAATTGTATTACAACATTGTATATGAAAAACAAATTCTCCTAGACCTAAAAGCTACCTCCCAACTGTACTGCTTTATTTTTATTTATTTATTTATTTATTTGAGACAGAGTTTCACTCTTGTTGCCAAGGCTGGAGTGCAATGGTGCAATCTCGGCTCACTGCAACTTCTGCCTCCTGAGTTCAAGCAATTCTCCTGCCTCGGCCTCCCGAGTAGCTGGGATCACAGGCATGCGCCACTACCCCCCAGCTAATTTTGTATTTTTAGTAGAGATGGGGTTTCTCCATGTTGGTCAAGCTGGTCTTGAACTCCCGACCTCAGGTGATCCTCCTGCCTTGGCCTCCCAAAGTGCTGGGATTACAGCTGTGAGCCACCGCGCCTGGCCTATTTTTAATAGATTTCTAACTTCCCTGTAATCTATCTTACTCCCACTGATGCCAGGAGTGGTGGGAGGCACCTGTAATCCCAACTACTGGGGAGACTGAGGCAGGGAGAATTGCCTGAACCGGCAGATGGAAGTTGCAATGAGCCAAAATCACACCACTGCATTCCAGACTGGGCGACAGAGCAAGACTTCATCTCAAAGATTTTTCAAAAAAAATCTTTGAAAAAAGACACCACCTATGTATGACATTGATAATGGAAGCCCCACTGTAGTCATTCACAAATTAGAATGCGAGGGTCTCACACTATTCTTTCACCTTGATTGAAGCAGAGGTGGGCAAACCAGCCATAACTGACCCTCTTTCTTGCTTATGTTTTTTTATGCTCCAAAATTGCCTCCATATAATGGTCTGTCTTTTTACAAATTCTTGTTAGTGACAAAGCTATTTACCTCTTTTCTGCTTTTCAGGATTCTGTACTCCAAACCAGGCCTTGGCCATTACAAAAGTACTTCTTCCAGCGACCCTCATGCTGTGCCATGTACAGTTCAGTAATACTTTGCTAGACATTCCAGCAAGTAAAGTCTTTCACGTCCATTCAGATTTCAGTATGGAGAAAGGTAGGTTACACCAGTTGAATCTGGTTTCCCCATTCTGTTTATCTATTTGTATAATTGTCCCATTCTTATTGGATTGCATTTATATCTGTAGTTTCATCTGATATATAACTGTGGAATCTTTGTCAGGCAACATTTTTGTTCAACCCATTCAACTCTCTCTTTTTTTTTTTTTTTTTTTTTTTTTTTTTAGACAGGGTCTTGCTGTGTTGCCTAAGGCTGGAGTGAAATGGTGTGATCATAGCTCACTGTAACCTTAAACTCCTAGACTCAAGCAATCCCCCTGCCTCAGCCTCCTGAGTAGCTAGGACTACAGGCACATGCCATCAGGCCTTTTTTTTTTTTTTTTTAAGAGCGACAGGATCTTCCTATATTGCCCAGGCTGGTCTCAAACTCCTGGCCTCAAGCAATCCTCCTGCCTCAGCCTCCCAAAGTGCTGGAATTACAGGTGTTAAGCCACTGCCCCCAGCCCTATTCAAATAAGTTTTAACACATGCCTCCTAGAATACCCTGTGCTTTTCTATTATAATTTACTATTTTCTTGTTAGTCCCCATTAACTCTGTGAGGCTCTGCATTGTCTCATTTATCTTTCATTCCCAGCATGTAGCACACTGTTTGGATGTTTTGTTGAATTGAAAGATATTCCAAATAAAAGAATAGGATTAACAAGTGGAAAGTGGAAATAGGCATGATGTTAGGACGACTTTATGTAAATCAGCTAATCTAAAAATGAAAGGATTCATATCAAATGTAAGGTATAGGGGCCAGGCGCAGTGGCTCACACCTGTAATCCCAGTACTTTGGGAGGCCGAGGCAGGCGGATCACCTGAGGTCAGGGCTTCGGAGACCAGACTGGCCAACATGATGAAACCCCATCTCTACTAAAAATACAAAAATTAGCCAGGCGTGGTGGGAGGCACCTGTAATCCCAACTATTGGGGAGACTGAGGCAGGGAGAATTGCCTGAACCAGGAGATGGAAGTTGCAATGAGCCAAAATCACACCACTGCGCTCCAGACTGGGCGACAGAGCAAGACTTCATCTCAAAAAAAAAAAAAAAAAAAAAAATGTAAGGTATAAATAAGGTAGTGCTTCATCATGAAACAACCTCTAATGCTAGATCAGACAGTCTGAATGGTTTGGGTCATGAGCAACCACTGAAGGAAGGTTCATTCAGCAAACTGTTTATAATACCTGATAGCAGGAGAAGATGTGGCGTTACAAAGAAAAGTAAAGTAATTTTTGGTTTGTTTGTTTTTTTGTTTTGTTTTGTTTTTGAGACAGAGCCTTACTCTGTCTCCCAGACTGGAGTGCAGTGGCACGATCTCAGCTCACTACACCTCTGCCTCCCGGTTACAAGCTATTCTCCTGCCTCAGCCTCCTGAGTAGCTGGGATTACAGGCGTGTGTCACCACGCCCAGATAATTTTTGTATTTTTAATAGAGATGGGGGTTTCACAATGTTGGTCAGGCTGGTCTCGAACTCCTGACCTCGTGATCCACCCGCCTCAGCATCCCAAAGTGTTGGGATTACAGGCGTGAGCCACCATGCCCAGCCATTTTTGTTTCTTTATTTTGTTTGCTTGTTTGTTTGTTTGTGTAGGGACAGGGTTTCCCTATGTTGCTCAGGCTGGTCTCAAACTCTTAGCCTCAAGTGATCCACCTCGGCCTCCCAAAGTGCTGGGATTATAGGCATGAACCACCATGTCCAGCCTAAAGCTTTTAACTTTTAGTGTTACCCTACTAGGTGATGAGTTACAGGGTAGACACATATATGTTTGTGACTTCAATTTATTGATGAAAAAATAAATCAGGCCGGGTGCAGTGGCTCACACTCGTAATCCCAGCACTTTGGGAGGCTGTGGCGGACAAATCACTTGAGGTCAGGAGTTTGAGACCAGCCTGGCCAACATGGTGAAACCCCATCTCTGCTAAAAACACAAAAATTAGCCAGGCATGGTGGCAGGCACCTGTATCCCCAGCTACTCGGGAGGCTAAGGCAGGAGAATCACTTGAATCCAGGAGGCAGAGGTTACAGTGAGCCGAGATCGTGCCACTGCACTCCAGCCTAGGCAACAGAGCAAGACTCCGTCTCAAAAATAAATAAATAAGGCCGGGCGCGGTGGCTCATGCCTGTAGTCCCAGCACTTTGGGAGGCCGAGGCAGGCGGATCATGAGGTCAGGAGACCGAGACCATCCTGGCTAACACAGCGAAACCCCGTCTCCACTAAAAAAATACAAAAAATTAGCCTAGCGTGTTGGCAGGCGCCTGTAGTCCCAGCTACTCAGGAGGCTCAGGCAGGAGAATGGTGTGAACCCAGGAGGTGAAGCTTGCAGTGAGCCGAAATCGCGCCACTGCACTCCAGCCTGGGCAACAGAGTGAGACTCTGTTTCAATAAATAAATAAATAAATTGAAAAAATATATAGGCCGGGCGCGATGACTCACGCCTGTAATCCCAGCACTTTGGGAGGCTGAGGCGGGTGGATCACCTGAGGTCGAGAGTTCACGACCAGCCTCACCAACATGGAGAAACCTGGCCTCTACTAAAAATACAAAATTAGCCAGGCGTGGTGGCACATGCCTGTAATCCCAGCTACTACAGAGGCTGAGGCAGGAGAATCACTTGAACCCAGGAAGTGGAGGTTGCGGTGAGCCAAGATGGCACCATTGCACTCCAACCTGGGCAACAAGAGCGAAAATCTGTCTCAAAAAATATATATATATAGGCCTGGCACAGTAGCTAATGCCTGTAATCCAGCATTTTGGGAGGCCGAGGCAGGCAGATCACTTGAGGTCGGGAGTTTTGAGACAAGCCTGGCTAACATGGTGAAACTCTGTCTCTACTAAAAATACAAAAATTAGCCGGGCATGGTGGCGGGCACCTGTAATCCCAGCTATTGCTGCAGGAGAATCACTTGAAATAGGAGGTTATAGTGAGCCAAGATCGCGCCACTGCACTCCAGCCTGGGCGAAAGAGCGAAACTCCATCTCAAAAAAAAAAAAAAAAAAAAATATATATATATATATACATATATACATATATATACATATACACATATATGTATACACACACACGTATATGTGTATATATGTATATGTGTATATATGTGTGTGTGTGTATGTATGTGTATATATGTGTGTGTATGTATTCGTGTGTGTATGTATGTGTGTGTATATATATATATATATATAAAAAATATATGGCATGGTAAGAAAGCAGAAAGAGGCCAGGCACAGTGGCTTACGCCTGTAATCCCGGTAGTTTGGGAGGCCGAGGCAGGCAGATCACCCAAGGTCAGGAGTTCGAGACCAGCCTGGCCAACATGGTGAAACCCCATCTCTACTAAAAAATACAAAAATTAGCCGGGCGTGGTGGCACATGCCTGTAGTCCCAGCTACTCGGGAGGGCTGAGGCAGGAGAATTGCTTGAACCCAGGAGGCGGAGGTTGCAATGAGCCAAGATTGCACCACTTCACTCCAGCCTGGGCGGTAAGAGTCAGATTCCATCTCAGAAAAATAAATAAATAAATAAAAATAAAGCAGAAAGGAGGAGTATCTACATGAAACCTAGAGGCAAAAATAAGTAAGGTTTTACAGAGGGAATGACCTTTAGAAGTATGACTAAGAGTGAACTAGATGTGAAGAGAACAGGACATTCCAGGCAATATAGGGCCCTAGAGAAGTTTGTTTTAGTTTTGGTTTAGTTTTTTTTTTTTTTCCAAAAATAAGATGAAATCACTTGGACCCAGGAGGTTGAGGTTGCAGTGAGCCATGATAATGCCACTACACCCTAGCCTTGGTGACAGAGCAAGACTCTGTCTAAATAAATAAATAAAATAAAATAAAAATGAAGGCAGTTTTTGGCCAGGTGCGGTGGCTCACGCCTGTAATCCCAACACTTTGGGAGGCTGAGGCAGGCGGATCACCTGAGGTTGGGAGTTCAAGACCAGCATAATCAACATGGCGAAACCCCATCTCTACTAAAAATACAAAATTAGGGCGGGGCACAGTGGCTCATGCCTGTAATCCCAGCACTTTGGGAGACTGAGGTGGGCAGATTACCTGAGGTCGGGAGTTCGAGACCAGCCTTACCAACGTGGAGAAACCCGTCTCTACTAAAAATACAAAATTAGCCAGGTGTGGTGGCGCATGCCTGTAATCCCAGCCACTCAGGAGGCTCAGGCAGGAGAATCGCTTGAACCCGGGAGGCGGAGATTGCAGTGAGCCGAGATCACACCATTGCACTCCAGCCTGGGCAACAAGAGCAAAACTGTCTCAAAAAAAAAAGAAAAAAAAAATACAAAAATACAAAATTAGCCAGACGTGGTGGTGCATGCCTGTAATCCCAGCTACTCTGGAGGCTGAGGCAGGAGAATCACTTGAACCCGGGAGGCAGAGGTTGCGGTGAGCTGAAATCGCACCATTGCACTCCAGCCTAGGCAACAGGAGCAAAACTCCGTCTCAAAAAACAAACAAACAAACACTAGGCGCGGTGGCTCACGCCTGTAATCCAAGCACTTTGGGAGGCCAAGGCAGTGGATCACCTGAGGTCAGGAGTTCAAGACCAACCTGGCCAACGTGGTGAAACCACGACTCTACAAAAAATACAAAAATTAGCCAGGCCTGGTGGCTCACGCCTGTAGTCCCAGCTACTCAGGAGGCTGAGGCAGGAGAATTGCTTGAACCTGGGAGGCAGAGGTTGCAGTGAGCTGAGATCACACCACTGCACTTCATCTTGCCTGGGTGACAGACAAGACTCTATCTCAAAAAAAAAAAAAAAAAAAAAAGAATGAAGGCAGTTTTTAAGGACTTAGTGGCAGTATATAGAATGGATAAGAAAAAGAAAAGAGGAGGCTGGGCACAGTGGCTCATGCCTGCAATCCCAGCACTTTGGGAGGCCGAGGAGGGTGGATCACGAGGTCGGGAGTTGAGACCAGCCTGACCAACATGGTGAAACCCCGTCTCTACTAAAAATACAAAAATTAACTGGGTGTGGTGGCACACGCCTGTAATCCCAGCTACTCAGGAGGCTAAGGTAGGAGAACTGCTTGAACCCAGGAGGTGGAGGTTGCAGTGAGCCAAAATTACACCACTGCACTCCAGCCTGGGCGATAGAGTGAGACTCCATCTCAAAAAAAAAAAAAAAAAAAAAGAAAGAAAGAAAGAAAGAAAGAAAAGAGGAATAGCCTGGCCACAGTGGCTCATGCCTGTAATCCCAGCTACTCAGGAGGCCAAGGTGGGGGAATCCCTTGAGCCCAAGAGTTCAAGGCTGCAGTGAGCCGTGATCACTCCACTGCACTACAGCCTGGGCAACAGATGGAGAACCTGTTTCAAAGAAAGAAAGAGGAATAACGGCAGGGCATGGTGGCTCACGCCTATAATCCCAGCACTTTGGGAGGCTGAGGTGGGCAGATCATTTGAGGTCAGGAGTTCAAGACCAGCCTGGCCAACATGCTGAAACTCTGCCTCTACTAAAAATACAAAAATTAGTCGGGCGCCTGTAATCTCAGCTATGTCGGAGGCTGAGACAGGAGAATCACTTGAACCAGGGAGGCAGAGCTTGAAGTGAGCTGAGATCGCACCACTGCACTCCAGCCTGGGCAACAGAGCGAGACTTCGTCTCAAAAGAAAAAAAAAGGCCGGGTGTAATAGCTCACGCCTGTAATCCCAGCATTTTGGCAGGCTGAGGCGGGCAGATCACGAGGTCAGGAGATCGAGACCATCTTGGCTAACAAAATACAAAAAAATCTCTACTAAAAATACAAAAAAATTAGCCGGGCGTGGTGGTGGGCGCCTGTAGTCCCAGCTACTCGGGAGGCTGAGGCAGAAGAATGGCGTGAACCCAGGAGGCGGAGCTTGCAGTGAGCCAAGATCGCGCCACTGCACTCCAGCCTGGGCGACAGAGTGAGACTCCGTCTCAAAAAAAAAAGAAAAAAAACAGGCAAGGATACCTGTGAAGGGGCAATAATGCAAGCATGAATTGATAAAGGGCTAGACCAGACTAATGGGTCTGGACCAGACTAATAAGGGTCTAGACCAGACTAATTATCCATAATTATCCAATTGCAATAATCCAAGCATGCATTGATAAGGGTCTAGACCAGACTAATAGAGAAATACTAAGAAGGGGCAGATGTTAGAGACATTTCAGAGGAGGAGTTAGCAAGATTTGGAAACGACTGGATATAGGGATGAAGGAAAGGATGTAAAGACAACTAAGGCCAGGTGCAGTGGCTCATGCCTATAATCCCAATGTTTTAGGAGGCTGAAGCGGGAGGATCACTTGAGCCCAGGAGTTTGAAACCAGCCTGGGCAACATAGCAAGCAAGACCTTGTCTCTCAAAAAATAAAATAGCCAGGCATGGTGGCGTGCACCTGTAGCCCTAGCTCTGAGGCAGGAAGATTGCTTGAGCCCAAGAATTCAAGGTTTCAGTGAGGTGTGATCATGCCACTGCACTCCAGCCTGGGCAAGAGCAAGACTCTGTCTCTATAAAAATAATAAACAGTCCAGGCATGATGGCTCACACCTGTAATCCCAGCACTTTGGGAGGCCGAGGTGGGAGGATCACGAGGTCAGGAGATCGAGACCATCCTGGCTAACAAGGTAACACCTTGTCTCTACTAAAAATACAAAAATTAGCCGGATGTGGTGGCGGGCGCCTGTAGTCCCAGCTACTTGGGAGGCTGAAGCAGGAGAATGGCGTGAACCCAGGAGGCAGAGCTTGCAGTGAGCTGAGATTGCGTCACTGCACTCTAGCCTGGGCAACAGGGCGAGACTCCGTCTCAAAAATATATATAAAATAATAATAATAGCAATAAATAAAAATTAGAAATTAGCCAGGCAAGGTGGCACATGCCTGCAGTCCTAGCTGCTTGGGAGGCTGAGGTGGGAGGATTACTTGAGCCCGGGAGTTTAAGGCTGCGGTGAGGTAGAATTGCACCACTGCACTCCAGCCTGGGCAACAGTGTGAAATTCTGTCTCTTTGAAAAAAAAAAAAAAAGACAGCTAAGGATTAAGCATGGGTAACTGGAAAAATAGTTCCTACCATTGATAAAAATAATGACACCAAGATGTGGTCTGATACATAAGTTATTAATGATGCTCAAAGCTTGTCTTTCTTTCACAAACCCTTTCCTGAGTTCACCAGCACTGACTACTTCATTCTATATCCCCAGCTCTTAACTGCCCTGCTTGTGTTATATCATTTAATACTTCCTGACATGTTGAATAAGAATGGTATTCTTAGCCAGGGAGTGGTTTCTCACGCTTGTAAACCCAGTACTTTGGGAGGCCAAGGCAGGAGGATCGCTTGAGCCCAGGAGTTTGAGACCAGCCTGGGCAACATAGTGAAGCCCCATCTCTATAAAAAATATATATATATATATTTTTGAGACGGAGTCTTGCTCTGTCCCCAAGCTGGAATGCAGTGGTGTGATCTCAGCTCACTGCAACCTCCATCTCAAGCAATTTCCCTGCCTCAGTCTCCCAAGTAGCTGGGATTACAGGTACCCACCATCACACCTGGCTAATCCTTGTATTTTTAGTAGAGATGGGGGTTTCGCCATGTTAGCCAGGCTGGTCTCGATCTCTTGACCTTGTGATCCGCCCACCTCAGCTAAAAATACAAAAATTAGCCAGGCACAGTGGCTCATGCCTGTAGTCCCAGCTACTCGGGAGGCTGAGGTGGGAGGATCGCTGGAGGTCAGGGCTGCAGAATGCCATGATCGCGCCACTGTGTTCTAGCCTACACGACAGAGCGAGACCCTGTCTCCAAAAAAAAGAAAGAATGGTATTCTCAGTAAACAAGTTCAGTTGTGGTTTCTCCAGGACTGTTTTTCTTTTTATTTGGTATCCTCCTCATAGTGGCCAATATTGTGCTGATATTGAATACTCAAAACTAAATTCACATTTTCTCTTTTGCTGAATTTGCATGTCACAATTTTTCCTTCCTATCCTAATTCAGTTGGCTCAATAGAGCCTTTGAACCTTTCTGCTCAGTTTTTCCTCTTTTTTTTTCCAGGGGTTTATGTCTGCATAATCAAGGTTCGACCGCAGTCAGAGGAGCTGCTACAGGCCCTCAGTGTGGCTGACACCTCAGTCTATGGGTGGGCTACACTGGTCAGTGAACGTAGCAAGAATGGAATGCAACGAATCCTCATTCCTTTCATCCCAGCCTTTCATATTAACCAGTCAGAATTGGTTCTTAGCCACAAACAAGATATCGGGGAGATAAGAGTACTGGGAGTGGACAGAGTTCTTAGGAAGCTAGAGGTATGTTAAGAACTGAACCAAAACAGAACAAGAGATCAGGAATTTGAAATAGTTTTCATTCTCACTTCAAGGGCAAAAGAAGTTACTGAGTGACCTAATAAAAATTACCATAGGAAATGAAAAAATCAAATGAAGAAAACCCATCTCCTTCATAATGCCAGGCAGGCTCCCAGAGTCCAAAATCTAGGTCATGAGCTTTGTCAACATAGCTAAAGGAGTAAAAAAAGTAAATGATTGGCCGAGCGCAGTGGCTCATGCTTGTAATCCCAGCACTTTGGGATGCCAAAGTGGGTAGATCACAAGGTCAACAGATCAAGACCATCCTGGCCAACATGGTGAAACCTTCTCTCTACTAAAAGTACAAAAATTAGCTGGATGTGGTGGCGGGCACCTGTAGTCCCAGCTACTCGGGAGGCTGAGGCAGGAAAATCGCTTGAACCCGGGAGGCAGAGGTTGCAGGGAGCCGAGATCACGCCACTGCACTCCAGCCTGGGTGACAGAGCGAGACTCCCTCTCAAAACAACAACAAAAAAGTAAATGATTTATTGATTGTCGGCTAGCTAGCTAGAAATCCAGATCTTGACAATTATTGTACTGTATATGTTTGAGATTGGAACATACTGATACAAAATTGATTTTTCTTCTTTTAAATAAAAGGTTTTATCTTTTCTCCAAGGTCGTCTCCAGCTCCCCAGTTCTAGTGGTCACTGGCCATAGCCACTCTCCCCTCACTCCTGGCCTGGCCATCTACTCTGTAAGAGTGGTCAACTTCACTTCCTTCCAGCAGATGGCATCACCTGTTTTCATCAATATTTCCTGTGTACTCACCAGTCAAAGTGAGGCAGTGGTAGTGAGGGCTGTGAAAGATAAGTTGGGTGCAGGTAAGCATCAGAGATTCCTATTTATAATCTAGAGAAGAAAAGAAGAAAGAATGTATTACATTAGTACCCCCATCTGCAGTTTTGCTTTCCGAGTTTCACTTAACTGACAGTCAACCACGGTCCAAAAATAAATGAAAAACTCCTGAAATAAACGGTTTAAATTGTGCACTGTTCCAAATAGCATGAGGAAATCTCACACTGTCCTGCTCTGGTCCCCAACCATGAATCATCTCTTTGTCCAGCATGTTCACACCGTATACACTATCAGCCCTTTAGTCACTTAGTAGCAGTCTCTGCTATCAAATCAACTGGTATCAAGGTATCCCAGTGCAGTGCTTGTTTCAAGTAACCCTTATTTTACTTAATAATGGCTCCAAAGCACAAGAGTGGTGATGCCTGCAATTCGGGTATGCCAAAAAGAAGCTGGAAAGTGCTGCCTTTAAGTGAAAAAGTGGAAGTTCTCAACTCAGTAAGAAGTCATATAGTACACAGAGGGTTCAATATTATCTGTGGCATCCACTGAGGGTCTTGGAACATATTCCCCACAGATAAGGGGGGACAGATGTTATCACAGTTTAGTTAATGGGAAACATTCAGCCACTTGACCAAGATTACTCAAACTAGTTGAGGCATGAATCTTCCAAACCTACCCAAAATAGAACCTTTAGGTAGCTTTCTTAACACTACCTAAATTTTATATTTAACTTATATATTTAAGAATAGTTGTCAGCCAGGCGTGATGGCCCACACCTTGTAATTCCAGCATTTTGGGAGGCCGAGGTGGGCAGATCCCTTGAGCTCAGGAGTTCGAGACCAGCCTGGGGAATAAGGCAAAACTCTGTATCAACAAAAAAGTACAAAAAAAAATTACCTGGGCATGGTGGCATGGACCTGTGGTCCCAGCTACTCGGGAGGCTGAGGCAGGAGGATTGCTTGAGACCAGGAGTTCAAGGCTGCAGTGAACTGTGATTGTGCCACTGCACTCCAGCCTGGTGACAGAGCAAGACCCTGTCTCAAAAAAAAAAAAAGAAAGGTAAAAGAATAGTCAGTTTAACACGAGTTTGCCAGCTTTGTGAGTATACTATTTGCTCTATTTTAAACTTTTTTTTTTTTTTTTTTGAGAGAGAGTCTTGCTCTGTTGCCCAGGCTGGAGTGCAATGTCGTGATCTTGGCTCACTGCAACCTCCACCTCCCAGGTTCAAGCGATTCTCCCGCCTCAGACTCCTGAGTAGCTGGGATTACAGGCACACACCACCATACCCTGCTAATTTTTGTTTTTTTGTAGAAATGGGGTTTCACCATGTTGGCCAGGCTGGTCTTGAATTCCTGACCTCAGGAGATCCACCCACTTCAGCCTCCCAAAGTGCTGGGATTACAGGCATGAGCCACCGCACCCGGCCAATCTTATTGATAAATGTTTTGTTGTCTTCAAAAGTATTTAAATCTTTTTGCATCAGGCAATGGGCCAATGTTAACCCTAGAACCAAGATTTAGCTTTCCCAAATCCTGATTCCAGGCATTATGTAGTTTAGGAATAATGCCACATTTGGATAGGATGGGAATAGTTATGAAAAGGTGTTAGAAAAGCTAGAGAACCATCAGTCTCCTTATATTGTATTTGTCACGCCCGCTTCCCCACCCCTCAAGGGAAGCTACTTAATTACTGGGAACGATCTAAGCTAAATTATAGTATATCTCCTAGTGGGAAATAGGTTTTTGCTGATGTTTACGTGAGCATCTGGTTTGTATTGATCATTATCCTAAGCACATTTATATGCTTTTGGTTTAATTCTCATAACTCTAGGAGGTTGGTATTTTTCCCCAAGAGCTGAGGAAACTGAGATCCTGGAGCAGTGGCTCACACCTGTAATCCTAGCACTTTGGGAGGCTAAGACTGGAGGATCACTTGAGCTCAGGAGTTCAAGACCAGGCTAAGCAACATAGCAATACCTTATCTCTACTAAAAATCAAAAGAATTAGCCAGGCATGGTGGCATGCACCTGAAGTCCTAGCAGGAGGTTGAGGTGGGAGGATTGCCTAAGCCCAGGAGGTTGAAGTTGCAGTGAGGCATGATCACACCACTGCACTCCAGCCTGGGTGACAGAACGAGACCCTGTCTCAGGAATTTAAAAAAAAAAAAAAAAAAAGTATCTCTAGATACTATCACAGAATGTATTGGAACAGAGTTTTTAAATCTAGAGACCATGGATCCCCGCAAAGGTCCATAGATAGAATTCAAGGTGTCCATTACCCAAGTGGAGAAAAATTGCATCTTTTTCTTTTTCTTTTCTTTTTTTCTTTTTTTTGAGACAGAGTCTCACTCTGTCGCCCAGTCTGGAGTGCAGTGGCGCCATCTCAGCTCACTGCAGCCTCCACTCCCAGGTTCAAGCAATTCTCCTCTTTCAGCCTCCCAAGTAGCTGGGATTGCAGGTGCCCGCCACCACGCCCGGCTAATTTTTGTATTTTCAGTAGAGGCAAGGCTTCACCATGTTGGCCAGGCTGGTCTCGAACTCCTGATCTCAAATGATCCACCCACCTTGGCCTCCCAAAATGATGGGATTACAGGCATGAGTTACCGCGCCCGGCCATGCATCTTTATTTTCAAATGACCACTAACTTAAAGTTAGCACTTTCACTGATTATTAATATAGGCAGCAAACCATCATAATAGCAGTATTGTGTGCTTTTGTCACCAACAGAATTCATTGACTATACTTTCAGGGATCATTTCTATAGTTCATTACTAGAGAAGTTTCTCAGAATGTATAGAGAGAGAAAAAAAAGAATCCACAGATATATTCATGTTCCTACTGCCAGATTTAAAAAATATTTCTCACTTAAAAATTATAGTAATCGGCCAGGGGCGGTGGCTCATGCCTGTAATCCCAGCACTTTGGACGGCCAAGGTGGGTGGATCACAAGGTCAGGAGTTCGAGACCAGCCTGGCCAACATGGTGAAACCCCGTCTCTACTAAAAATACAAAAAAAAAAAAAAAAAAATAGCCAGGTGTAGTGTCATGCACCTGTAATCCCAGCTACTCGGGAGGCTGAGGCAGGAGAATAGCTTGAATGGGGAGGCAGAGGTTGCAGTGAGTCGAGATTGTACCACTGCACTCCAGCCTGGGACAGAGCAAGACTCTGCCTCAAAAACAAAAAACAAAAAACAAAAAACAAATACAGTAATCACCAGCCTGGGCAACATGGCAAAACCCCATCTCTACAAAAAAATACAAAATAATTAGCCAGGTGTGATGGCCTGCAGTCCTAGCTACTCTGGAAGCTGAAGTGGGAGGATCGCTTGAGCCTGGGAGGCAGAAATGGAGTGAGCTGAGATCTCACCACTGCATTGCAGCCTGGGTGAGAAAGAAAGGCTGTTTCAGGAAAAAAAAAAAAAAGAAAAGAAAAACAGCCAAAAGGCCAGGCACGGTAGTTCATGCTTGTAATCCCAACACTTTGGGAAGCTGAGGCGGGCAGATCACCTGAGGTCAGGTGTTCAAGACAAGCCTGCGCAACATAGAGAGACCTCATCTCTACCAAAAATTAAAAGTTAAAGAAAAAAATTTAAATTATCCAGGTGTTAAAAAAAAAAAAAAAAAGGCCAGCGCAATGGCTCATGCCTGTAATCCCACCACTTTGGGAGGCCGAAGTGGTTGGATCACCTGAGGTCAGGAGTTCGAGACCATCCTGGCCAACATGGTGAAACTCCATCTCTACTAAAAATATAAAAATTAGCTGGGCGTGGTGGCGGGCACCTGTAATCCTAGCTACGCAGGACGCTGAGGCAGGAGAATTGCTTGAATCTGGAAGGCAGAGGTTGCAGTGAGCCGAGATCATGCCACTGCACTCCAGCCTGGGCAACAAGAATAAAACTCTGTCTCAAAAAAAAAAAAAAAAAAAAAAAGAGTCGGATGTGATGGTGTGCACTTGTAGTCCTAGTTACTTAGGAGGCTGCAGTAAGCCATGACTGCACCACTGCACTCCAGCCTGAGACCTTGTCTCAAAAAAAAAAAAAAAAAAAAGGCAAGTCTAAAGTTTTATTGAGGATAAGGTTAGATACAAATCAGAGTGCTCCCAAAAAATGACATCCTGAGTAGGACAAAGGTACTGTGGATTTAAGTAGTCACTGATAATCTAAGAAAATGTTTTGGCTGGGCTTAGCAGCTCACGTCTGTAATTCCAGCACTTTGGGAGGCCAAGGCGGGTGGATCACCTGAGGTCAGGAGTTTGAGACCAGCCTGGCCAAAATGGTGACACTCATCCTACTAAAAATACAAAAATTAGCCAGGCATGGTGGTGGGCACCTGTAATGCCAGCTACTAGGGAGGCTGAGACAAAAGAATTGCTTGAACCCAGGAGGCGGAGGTTGCAGGGAGCTGAGATGGTGCCACTGCACTCCAGCCTGGGCAACAGAGACTCCCTCTCAAAAAAAAGAAAGAAAAGAAAATGTTTCAAGATAGATTACAATTATAAATGGAATCAGCATACTATCACAAGTTTAGTGAAGGGAAGCATGTTACCTGGGGTTAAAGTGCATGGGAAAGGTAAACAGCATGTTTTTGTTTGTTTTGTTTTGTTTGAAATAGAGTCTCGCTCTGTTGCCCAGGCGGGAGTGCAGTGGAGCGATCTCGGTTCACTGCAAGCTCCACCTCCCGGGTTCACGCCATTCTCCTGCCTCAGCCTCCCAAGTAGCTGGGACTACAGGTGCATGCCACCGTGCCCAGCTAATTTTTTGTATTTTTAGTAGAGACGGGGTTTCACCGTGTTAGCCAGGATGGTCTCGATCTCCTGACCTTGTGATCCACCCGCCTTGGCCTCCCAAAATGCTGGGATTACAGGTGTGAGCCACCATTCCAGGCCGCATTTTTTTTTTAAGTCTTCTCATTTTTATTACTCAAAAGTTTCATTTTTTATTTAGCTGACTCTGCTTGTGCCTTCAACACTTTCACAACAATTTTCTGCTCCTCGATAAGGAAAGCACGCTTGATCCAGTCACAAACACACATTTAGCACACATGGAACCCGACATGTTTTTTGTTTTGGACAATCTCGTAAGAACTTCAGGTTTTACGGCATGAATCCCTTGAAGTCTGCCTGGGCACATGCCACATGCAGATTTTGGTGCTTTCCCATCCTTCTTGGTATAAAGGTAAACAATTCTATTACCAAGGGTTTGGGACAGCCTAGCTTTGTTAGAGGCTGTATTGTAGGAAAGCCTACGTTGGTATGTCAAACGCTGGACCATTCTGAGTGCCTGCAGACAACGTCCCTGGAAGAGGACGAAGTGGTAACCAGCATTTTAAAGTAGCAGAGGATTTAAAGCATCCTTTGAAGTCTAAGAGGAAGCAATAACAAGCTCAAGAATTAGAGAGTTTTATTACTCTGGAGATAGGAAGATGTCAAAAAGAGGTGGTTGAGCCAAGTATAGTTCACACCTGAAGCTCTCTTCTCTCTTACTAAGAGGGCTGGATTTTGAATACTTCTGGCAGATACTCTTATTACTATTTTTAGTCATAAGTTTTAAAATGCAGCATCTGCTGGAGGTTGCAGTGAGCTGAGATCGCACCACTGTCCTCCAGCCTCGGGGACAGAGTGAGAGCAAAACTCTGTCTCAAAAAAAATTAAATTTAAAAAATGCAGCATCTGCCCATGGTTGCTATTAAATAACTATTATCTTGTTTTGTTATGGCCAATGTATAGATCACTGTGAAGATTCCGCCATCCTAAAGCGGTTCACTGGCTCTTACCAGATCGTGCTCTTGACCCTCTTTGCAGTGCTGGCATCAACAGCTTTCATCTTCCTAGGTAAAGTGTCCTTATATTCAATACCATAGACTTTGACATGAAAACTGCTTTTTTTTTTTTTTTGAGATGGAGTCTAAGTCTGTCGCCCACGCTGGAGTGCAGTGGCGCAATCTTGGCTCACTGCAACCTCTGCCGCCCGAGTTCAAGCAGTTCTCCTGCTTCAGTCTCCCGAGTAGCTGGGATTACAGGCACCGGCCACCGCACCCGACTAATTTTTGTATTTTTAGTAGAGACGGGGTTTCACCATCTTGGCCAGGCTGGTCTTTAACTCCTGACCTTGTGATCCACCCGCCTCGGCCTCCCAGAGTGCTGGGATTACAGGCGTGAGCCACCGTGCCCAGATGAAACTGCCTTCATTTTATTTCACAAATAAGGATGAAAATTAGCCACTTATCACATATAATTTTAACAAGCAGTGTAAACTAAATTAGCCTTGCTAGTCCTAGTAACGTAGTGGATTAAAGGTCTCCCTCAGCCGGGCATGGTGGCTTATGCCTGTAATCCCAGCACTTTGGGAGGCCAAGGCGGGTGGGTCACCTGAGTTCAGGAGTTCGAGACCAGCCTGGCCAACATGGTGAAAATCCATCTCTACTAAAAATAACAAAAATTAGCCAGTGTGGTGGCACATGCCTGTAATCCCAGCTACTTGGGAGGCTGAGGCAGAAGTGCTTGAACCTGGGAGATGGAGGTTGCAGTTAGCCAAGAGGGTGCCACTGCACTTCAGCCCGGGCGACAGAGCAAGACTCCGTTTCAAAAAAAAAGGTCAACTTACTACCAAGAAGCAACTGGATTTGGCAAACACACACCACTCACAAGTGGAAACCACTACTAATCTTGAGGTATAGCAGCTACTTTTGCTGAAATTCAGTTAGGGATAATTCAAGTAATACAACAGACTGGGTGGAATGGCTCACGCCTGTAATCCTAGCACTTTGGGAGGCCAAGGTGGGAGGATGGCTTGAGTCTAGGAATTTAAGACCAGACTGGGCAACACAGTGAGACTCCATCTCTACAAAAAAACTTTAAAATTAGCTGGGTGTGGTGGTGGCACACATCTAGTCCCAGCTACTAGGGAAGCTGAGGCAGGAGGATTGCTTGAGCCAGGGAATTCAAGGTGGCAGTAAGCCATGATTGTGCCACTTACTCCAGTGATACCGTGTGTCTAAAAAAAAATTTTTTTGAGTCCTATTGTCACCCAGCCTGGTGTGAAGTGGTGCAATCTTGGCTCACTGCAACCTCCACCGCCCAGTTTCAAGCGGTTCTCCTGCCTCAGCCTCTCGAGTAGCTGGGATTACAGACACCTGCCACCACACCTGCCTAATTTTTGTATTTTTAGTGGCATGTTGGCCAGGCTGGTCTTGAATGCCTGACCTCAGGTAGTCCGCCCACCTAGGCCTCCCAAAGTGTTGGGATTACAGGCGTGAGCCACCACACGCAGCCTAAAAAAAAAAAAAAATTAACACAACACTATTGTCTACTCCATTTCCCCACCTTTTTTTTTTTTGAGACAGAGTCTGGCTCTGCCGCCCGGGCTGGAGTGCAGTAGCACTATCTCAGCTCACTACAAGCTCCGCCTCCCAGGTTCACGCCATTCTCCTGCCTCAGCCTCCTGAGTAGCTGGGACTACAGGCGCCCACCACCACGCCCCACTAATTTTTTGTATTTTTAGTAAAGACGGGGTTTCACCGTGTTAGCCAGGATGGTCTCGATCTCCTGACCTTGTGATCCACCCACCTCAGCCTCCCAAAGTGCTGCGATTACAGGTGTGAGCCACCACGCCCGGCCATTTCCCCCTTTCAGCCAAAAGCTGAAAGTAACTCTAAAATGGGTTAAATTGGGAAAAAAACTTCCTGTAATAGTGCCATTACTATTACTTATTTTTTAGAATTATTTTTTGCAATATTCTCATTCTAGAGTTGACTTTGCCCTTTAAGGCCTTCCTCAGATATGCCTTGTGACATTTCCTTTGTCCTTTTTCCAGCATACAACGCCTTTCTAAACAAGATACAAACAGTTCCAGTTGTGTATGTACCAACTCTAGGAACACCACAGCCAGGTAAAAAACCCTCTGTCCTCATCTTTGAAAAGCTCAGATACACACGTTTAATTCACTCAATTTTTCCCTCTTCTTCTAGGTTTTTTTAACTCCACAAGGTCTCCCCCTCACTTCATGAGTCTACAACCTCCATTGGCCCAAAGTCGGCTGCAGCATTGGTTATGGAGTATAAGGCACTAACCTCTGCTTGGACCAGTTCCTTTTAACTGCAGGGGAATGAAGATTTCTAGTCTTCGACAAGAAGCCTAACAGCAACTTCTACATTAAGTTTCCAGATAACGCTTCTGAGAACTATAAATAAAGCATGCTAAGCTGTTTCTTAAAACTGGTATGTCAGACTGTGTTGTAAAGAGTTAACTGTCGGCCAGGCACGGTGGCTCATGCCTGTAATCCCTGCACTTAGGCAGGCGGATCACCAGGTCAGGAGTTTGAGACCAGCCTGACCAACATGGTGAAACGCCATCTCTACTAAAAATACAAAAATTAGCCGGGTATGGTGGCAGATACCTGTAATCCCAGCTACTTGAGAGGCTGAGACAGAGAATTGCTTGAACCCAGGAGGCGGAGATTGCAGTGAGCTGAAATCGCACCACTGCACTCCAGCCTGGGCGACAGAGCAAGGCTCCATCTCTTTTTCAAAAAAAAAAAAAAAACACACACACCAAACACAACACTTGAGATAGTATCACGGTTTAAAAAAAAAAAAAAAAAATTTACCCAATGAGCCTAAGTGGTTAAAAATGCCCCCAAAGGGACTTTTAAAGTACTTGGCCACTTACGTGCCCCAAATGACTCTTAATATTCTCCTCTTCCTGGTTGCCCCTGAATACTTGAGACAGGAACTTCCTAACACTTAAACAAGACAATAAACAGGATTTATCCAAAATGTGTTTATTGAGATGGTTTCCCACTCATCTTGATTCAGAGTGCTTTTAGTGCTGCTTCCTCCTGAAGGAACATCCTGGAGGAAAAAGATTCAGAGATTAGCTGACATCAGTCCAGGTATTCTGCCCCTCTCCCACAAAAGCAGATGCATGATGATCCACCCACAGAAAGCTGTATCTTTTATTTTTCTCAACTCTTAGCTACCTGCGCATTTCTATCACTTTGGTTACTTCCTATCAACTTGAGCCCTTTTATCACCCATTGATCCCCGCTTTAGACAGTAGTGCTTTGAGATTAATACACAGCTTTTGGTAGTATGTACTTAAACAACCAAATCCAACACTTCTTGTCTAAAAATTTATAGATAATCGCTGTCACTGTAAGACTGAAAGATCCTGAGAAGTGTTTCCATTTCTAAAAAGCGAACTCAAAGCCCCAAATCACAACATTAGTAAACCATTTACCTTCTGTAAGCCTTGCTTTTCCTCCTGTAGGCTGGCAGAGGACAGTGGAGCAGCCAACACACAAAACTACCGTTTGTGCATGGCTAAAGACCGTGGTGATTTTATAGCATCCTGAAAGAAAAGCAGATAACATTTTTTTCCTCTATTACGCCCGTATCTTTCCTGCACTTATGCCCAACTCATCATCCATTACATTGTTTCCCAACACAAAAAAACGGAGGGGTTGTATGTGAAATCTGATGGGAGATCACGGTGAAATGAATCACTCCTCCTAAGATGCAAAACTTTGCCAGTTTCATACATTCAAATTTTAAGAGTATCAGGGAAAATATTTTCCACAGACGAAGAAACTGAAGCTGCTGCACAGCTTCAAGGATGCGAGACAGCTCACACTACATTTTCCAACTGTTGAGGTCCAGTGCTTTCCCCACTACAGCAAGCCGTCTCCTCACCTGGGCATTTCACATCCATGAAGTAGGAATTGGGGCTCTGCACCAGGCGTTTCTTCTTGTGTTTCCTCTTCTCCTCTTCTGGAGAGGGATGAAGGAGATCCTTTGCGAGCTAAGAGGGACAGAAATGCAGAGATTTAGAATCCAACGGCGAAAACGGGATGGTCGAAAACAGCCCCCACTGTCACACACCGGGGAGAGCTCGCCCCGCGCCGCCCCTGGTGTCTGCGCAGCTGGGCCGCCATCTTATCTCCTCTCCGCTCCCGTCTATGCGGGTGGCCCGTGGGCCGCTGCGGTCCCTGGAGTTAATGTCCTAAGAAGTGCAGAGAGCAAATGAGGACCCTCTGCGATCCGAAATCAGCGTGAGGGGAGAGTGCGGACAGAACAGCGAGATCTCCGCGGAAACCTGGACCAAAGCACTCACAGGCATGTTCTCGTGTGGGTAGGTCGTCACCGCCGGAAAGGAGCGAAAGCGGAAATCCTGCCCCTTATATTGAGCACACCACAGGAAATGACGCAAGGCTCTTGCGCCACCATGTTTGGAAGGTCCTACTTTGGTCCGCCGCAGTGGGGAGACAAGGGAGCTGCCATTTTCAGAAGGTCTTTAACTGTTAGTTGTGACACATATGCGTCACCATGTTGGGAGAGTTACCTTGCTAATTTGAGGTCAGCGTTTGATCACTATCCAGTGATAAATGGACACTTTTAAAATTTTGTGCCATACCTTGACAGGTGGAGCCTAATAAATAGGAAAGTTTGAGGAAAACACCAGGGAGAAGGAGCCATATCCAGGACTTCCGTCCTATTTTTTAAATACCTATATTCTTAACTCTTTTTCTATTGGTTTAATTTAACAGTTTAGGCCGGGCGCGGTGGCTCATGCCTGTAATCCTAGCACTTAGGGAGGCCAAGGCGGGTGGATCACCTGAGGTCAGCAGTTCAAGACCAGCCTGGCCAACATGGTGAAACCCCGTCTCTACGGGGTTTAGCCAGGCGTGGTGGCGGGCACCTGTAATCCCAGCTACTCTGGAGGCTGAGGCAGGAGAATCGCATGAACCTGGGAGGGGGAAGTTACAGTGAGCCGAGATCCACTCCACCCTGGGTGACAGAACAAGACTCCGTCTTAAATAAATAAATAAATAAATAAATAAATAAACGGGAGACATGGTTTGGTCAGTGAAAAGAAATAGGGAAGACTCAAGGAGATAATGAGAGGTGAGAGAATGGACAAAAGGAGATGGAACAGTTTAGCTTGAGAAGGGACAAGCATGGACACGGAAGGTGATGGGGATAAGTGAAAGATGCTTTTTTTTTTTTTTTTTAGACGCAGTTTTGCTCTTGTGGCCTTGGCTGTAGTGCGATGGCGCCATCTCGGCTCACCACAACCTCCGCCTCCCGCGTTCAAGCGATTCTCCTGCCTCAGCCTCCCGAGTAGCTGGGATTACAGGCATGCGGCACCACGCCCGGCTAAATTTTGTATTTTTAGTAGAGACGGGATTTCACCATGTTGGCCAAGCTGGTATTGAACTCCCGACCTCACGTGATCCGCCCGCCTTGGTCTCCCAAAGTGCTGAGATTACAGGCGTGAGACACCGCGTCGGGCCTTTAATTTTTTATAGGCAGCCAGAATGGGCTCGAGAGAGACTCCCTTGAATAATTTTTTCTTTGCCGGTGGCGGTGGCTCACGCCTGTAATCCCAGCACTTTGGGAGGCTGAGGCGGGCGGATCACGTGAGGTCGGGATTTCGAGACCAGCCTGGCCAACATGGTGAAACCCCGTCTCTACTAAAAATACAAAAAAAAAAATTTAGCTGGGCGTCGTGGCAGGCGCCTGTAATCCCAGCTACTTGGGAAGCTGAGGCTGGAGAATCGCTTGAACCCAAGAGGAGGAGGTTGCAATGACCGGAGATTGGGCCATTGCACTTCAGCCTGGGTGACGAGCAAAACTTTGTCTCAAAAAATAAAATAAAAATAAAAATAAAGGCTGGGCGCAGTGGCTCACGCCTGTAATCCCAGGCCTTTGGGAGGCAGAGGCGAGTGGATCACCTGAGGTCGGGAGTTCGAGACCAGCCTGACCAACATGGAGAAACCTCGTCTCTACTAAAAATACAAAATTAGCAGGGGGTAGTGCGGTTGCCTGTAATTTCAGCTACTCGCGAGGCTGAGGCAAGAGAATCGCTTAAACCAGGGAGGCAGAAGCTGCGGTTATCCCAGATCACACCATTGCACTCCAGCCTACGCAACAAGAGCAAAACTCCACCTCAAAATAAATAATAAAAATTAAAAAAAATAAAAATAGGTCGGGCGCGGTGGCTCACGCCTGTAAACCCAGCACTTTGGGAGGCCAAGGCAGGCGAATCACGAGGTCAGATCAAGACCATCCTGGCTAAGACGGTGAAACCCCGTCTCTACCTAAAATACAAAAAAATTAGCCAGGTGGTGGCGGGCGCCTGTAGTCCCAGCTACTCAGGAGACTGAGGCAGGAGAATGGCGTGAACCCGGGAGGCGGAGCTTGCAGTGAACCGAGATCGCGCCACTGCACCCCAGCCTGGGCCGACAGACCAAGACTCCATCTCAAAAAAAAATAAATAAAATAGGGCCGTCGCGGTGGCTCACGACTGTAATCCCAGCACTTTGGGAGGCCGAGGCGGGCGGATCAGAAGGTCAAGAGATTGAGACCATCTGGCCAACATGGTGAAACCCCATCTCTACTAAAAATACAAAAATCAGCTGGGCGTGGTGTCGGGCACCTGTAATCCCGGCTACTCCGGAGGCTGAGGCACAAGAATCGCTTGAATTCGGGAGGCGGAGGTTGCAGTGAGCCGAGATTGCGCCACTGCACTCCAGCCTGGCGACAGAGCAAGACTTTGTCTCAAAAAAGTTAATTAATTAATTAAAAAAGAAATAAATAAAAATTTTTTTGAGACAGGATCTTACTCTATCACCGAGGCTGGAGTGCAGTGGCATAATCATGGCTCACTATAGCCTTGGACCTTGGGCTCAAGTGATCTGCCCACTTCTGCCCCCCAAGTAGCTGGGGCTGGGACTACAGCCCACACCACCATGTACGGCTAATTTTTTTTTTTTTTTTTTTTTTTTTGTCGAAGCAGTCTCACTATGTTGCCCAGGCTGGTCTTGAACTCCTGGGCTCAAGGGATCCTCTCACGTTGACCTCCCAAAGTGCCAGGATTACAAGTGTGAGCCACTGCACCGGGTCTTAGATAATATTTTCTTTCTTTCGTTTTTCGTATTTTTTTCCACCCCCAGCACACATATAGCAAGAATAATTTTTTTCTAAAGGCAGAGATAAACTTGTTTCTTTCTTTCTTTTTTTTTTTTTTTTTTTTTTTTTGAGACGGAGTCTGGCTCTGTCGCCCAGGCTGGAGTGCAGTGGCGCAATCTCGGCTCACTGCAAGCTCTGCCTCCCGGGTTCACGCCATTCTCCTGCCTCAGCCTCCCAAGTAGCTAGGACTACAGGCGCCCGCCACCACGCCGGGCTAATTATTATTATTTTTTTTTTTTGTATTTTTTGTAGAGATGAGGTTTCACCGTGTTAGCCAGGATGGTCTCGATCTCCTGACCTCGTGATCCGCCCGCCTCGGCTTACCAAAGTGTTGGGATTACAGGCGTGAGCCACCGCGCCCGGCAAACTTGTTTCTTTATAGCCGTGCTGTTCATATTTCAGCTTCCTGGTTACCAAGGCTATACATTCATGGCCTATTGAGTGAGATTTCAGGAGTACTGCACCTTAAGTGGGCCATATTAAAAGATCCACGTGAAGAATGACATTTTTAGTTCAAATCTCTGTTTTCCTAAGCTATTTGGTCAGAGAAATCACACATGGGGCCCCATAAGAGAGATCGTTCCAACTGAAGCCCCGGGATGTGTCTAGGTAGGCTGTGTGTGTTGGGTGGTGGGGCCGATTCTGTATAACTAATTTACGTTTTCACCCTGTTCCACCAGGGGGCAGACTGACTCAACAAATAACCTACTTCTGCGCATCCCGCTTTTTTCAAAGTGATTGGGACCCACAGAACTAAGGGCTTGGACAACTAACACTAAAATTCTAGGACTGCCTTTTACCCAGCCCCAGAATCCGATGATAACTCATCTTCTAGCTTCGTTGAATAGCATCTCCAAAACTCAGCCCCATTTTTTTTTTTCAATTTCTAGTGCTCTCCCTACCTTCACCCTTATTCCCAAAACTCTTGGTTCTCTTCCCCTAATCCCTCTAAAATTTCTCTTCCCCTGGTTGTCGTGGTTAAACCTCTACTTCCCTTCACCCCAGCCTCTCTGGCCTCAGAATGGAAGAGTAAGGTCGTAAGAGGGGAGTTACAGTTACCGAAAGGCTATGGAAAATAGCGAGAGAGACAGGCCGGCCTAAGCTAGGAAGGGAAAACCTAGAGAATAGAGGCCGGGCTGGCCGCCTTGGCCTGCCCAAAAGGGTGGGCGGGCAGGGGGTGGAGCCCGGAGGGGTGCCGCCTCTCCTCTTTCCCGGAGCCTGGGCGGAGAGGGAGGAAAACTTCTTCCTGGCCTGGGCTCCGTGCCGCTCTGTTTGCCAACCGTCCAGTCCCGCCTACCAGTGCCGGGCGCTCCCCACCCCTCCCCCGGCTCCCCCGGTGTCCGCCATGGCCAAAGCCTACGACCACCTCTTCAAGTTGCTGCTGATCGGGGACTCGGGGGTGGGCAAGACTTGTCTGATCATTCGCTTTGCAGAGGACAACTTCAACAACACTTACATCTCCACCATCGGTGAGCCCGCTGGCCATGTCCCAGACCCCGACTCTCCTGTGACCTCCTTCTCAGGCTCCCGGATTACTAGTGACCCCACTTTTCAGTCCCCTTAGAGTAAGGCTCCTAAATTCTAGTCCCTCAACCCCTGGCTCTGACCCTTCCCCCATGCATGTCTCTGTATAGTAACCAAACCTCTCACCTCTCTGAGGCCTTCAGGTAACTCTTCAACTGCTGCCAGCCCTCATTTTCTTGGTACCATCACCTTAGTCTCCCCAAATCCACAAGAACTCTTCTCTATTTTTCTCTGTGCCCCTATTCCCCTACCGCCACCACCTAGAACTCTCTCGATCCACTCTCCTTGTTTCCTGTATCCCTGTCCGCCACATCTTTTTCTCCCGATCCGATCCGCTAGCCTCTTTCTGTCTTGCTGAGCTTCAAACTCTCCCACTGCGTCCCCACCACACCATCTACTTCCCAGGTTCCCTGCCCCAGTCTCCCTGCACCTCAGCTGAACAGGGGTTTGGGAAGGGTGGAACAAGGTGGCTGGGTGTGCTGGAGGGTGGCCCAAGGACTGTGATCACGAATATGCAGCCAGCTTGGTGAGGAACGTGGAAATGAGGGGACTTTTGGGGTCTCTGAGTCAGCCTGGTGACTCATCCTCCTCCCAGGGGCCCCCAGCAGGCTTGGGGGAGGTGCCCAAGTTTCTACTAAGAAGAACATTGTCTCCCCTCCTCCCTTCTCTTCTTTCTTCATCTCCTCTGGCTTGGGAAATAGACAGGAAGAGTCTCACGACAGTTCTGGTTACAAAGGAAAAGGAAAAATGCCCCTCTTTCCTGATTGTCTCAAAAGTAATCCTGCTTAGCCTCAGACTTTCCTAGTGCCAAGTTTGGCCCACTAGTTAATTCACATAGACTAGCTTCAGCTACTTTTTTCCTTACTCTCTACTAGGAGGGTGGGTGGAATACCAAGAGTAGAGGGCTCTAAGAAAACAGAGAAGAGGAATGTGAAAGTAATATCTGTGGGGGAGACAGAGACTGAATTCAGAGAGTTGTCAGCTGGTATAACTGAATGGACCCAAGAGGCGGCCTAAGGATTTTAAGCCTCCATGCAGAATTTTCATCACCTTTTCCCTCCCAAAATCCATAAAATGTACGTAAAAATAGTATTCTTGCTATACAAATACAGCTTTGGGAAAATTCTCCTAGCTTGGCATTTCCAACAAGATTGCTCCCCAAGTGCCTCCCCTGCGGAATTTCTGGTGCCGACACTGCTCCGTTCCTATCCCTCCCATTACACAGTTTTACATGTGTGCATGCATGTCTCAACTTCAGTGCATACCTTCCACCCCTAGGAATTGATTTCAAGATCCGCACTGTGGATATAGAGGGGAAGAAGATCAAACTACAAGTCTGGTAAGTCAGTCCTGTGGGACACCTCGCCAGACTTCCCCATTTACCTCCTACACGTTTTTCCTTCTATTTTGTTTCATTTCTCTCCCTTTCCCCATTGCTCCTTGTAGCACTTCTAATCTATTTCTCTGGATGCACTCAGCTGTCCTTCCATCTCTCTTCCTGCTCTCCCAACTAGTTCCAACTCTTTTGTAACTCTTGCCTCCTCTGGCGCGGAGCATCCTCTTAATTTGACAACAAACAACTGTTCAGTCATAACATGGAAACAGGCTGTGAGCAGTTAAATGGCAAAGGCAGAATTAAGACTTGACTCTAAATCTAGTGTTTTCTCCAAAATATGGTGAGCCCAGAGAGCCAAATATAGACCCTGAAGGTGTTTAAGTGGTATGAAGCTTAGTGGAGGCATTATGCTATGACATATAAGAGTAGACTGGTGTGCAAATCTGGTTCTTTTACTTATTTCCTGCCTGACCTTCATTAATTATTCAGCCTATCCAAATCTGTTTCCTTTTTTTTTTTTTTGAGACAGAGTTTTGCTCTTGTCGCCCAGGCTGGAGTGCAATGGCACAATCTAGGCTCACTGCAACCTCCGCCTCCTGGGTTCAAGTGATTCTCCCACCTCAGCCTCCCAAGTAGCTGGGATTACAGGCGCCCGTCACCACGCCGGGCTAATTTTTGTATTTTTAGTAGAGACGAGGTTTCACCACGCTGGCCAGGCTGGTCTCGAACTCCTGACTTCAGGTGATCCACCCGCCTCAGCTTCCCAAAGTCTTGGGATTATAGACGCAAGCCACGGCACCTGGCGTGTTTCCTCATTTGTAAAATAGAGACAATAATACATGTCTTATAAGGAAAGAGTAAGGATTAGGTAAAATGGTACATACACAGTGCTTGACACATAGCAAGCATTTGATGAATAAGCAAAGACATCTTGTTTCTTGGGCCACTATCATCTCTGGAAATCAGCTCAACCGTCTTTAATCCTGTTCCCCTTTACTGTTTCCTTATTCTGTTGCCCCACCATGTTACAAAAGCTAAATTCTTGTGAGAGAGGAAGAATTATTCCATTGGAGAATTATTTCCTCTATTCCATCCCATGAAACCTTCTCCTTCTTTAGGGACACGGCTGGCCAAGAGCGGTTCAAGACAATAACTACTGCCTACTACCGTGGAGCCATGGTATGAAGTGTGGGTCTGAACAAAGGATGAAGGATGAGGCCACACAATATATTATGAATACAAAGGGTCAGGGGTTGGGGGAGGTAAAAATGGGAGGGGTGCAGTGTGGGTTGCAGAGGGCCCAACATGGCCTAGTGTTCAGACCCATGGATGCGGGGTCACTTACAGGGCAGTGGGAAGCCTCAATGGGAATATGGTCCAAGGTGAATTTTGTCATCTCCCAGGGCATTATCCTAGTATACGACATCACGGATGAGAAATCTTTCGAGAATATTCAGAACTGGATGAAAAGCATCAAGGAGGTGAGGACCCTCCAAAAGAGATGGGGGAACTGGTTAGAACCTGGAGAATGAAGGAGTCCATCAGGATAGGCAGGACCTAACTTTTTTTTTTTTTTGAGATGAAGTTTTGCTCTTGTTGCCCGGGCTGGAGTGCAATGGCACAATCTTGGCCCACTGCAACCTCTGCCTCCCAGGTTCAAACGATTCTCCTGCCTCAGCCTCCCAAGTAGCTGGGATTACAGGCATGCACCACCATGCTCGGCTAATTTTGTATTTTTAGTAGAGACGGGGTTTCTCCATGTTGGTCAGGCTGATCTTGAACTCCTGCATCAGGTGATTCACCCGCCTTGGCCTCCCAAAGTGCTGGGATTACAGGCGTGAGCCACCGCGCCCGGCTGGCAGGACCTAACTTTTACTTGTCTTTTGCCCCCAGAATGCCTCAGCTGGGGTGGAGCGCCTCTTGCTAGGGAACAAATGTGACATGGAGGCCAAGAGGAAGGTGCAGAAGGAGCAGGCCGATAAGGTGAGGGCCAGGCTGAGCAATGTTCTAGAACTGGGCTGGGAGGGCCAAGATAGGTTGCATTGCGGAGGACTTGGCTGCCGTCCTTAATTCAATTCTCTTCTTCCCACTTCACCCCTTATAGTTGGCTCGAGAGCATGGAATCCGATTTTTCGAAACTAGTGCTAAATCCAGTATGAACGTGGATGAGGTGAGATTCACACCCCCATCCCCGACCAAGAAAGGAAGTATTAGAAGGTAGATTCTCCTCCCTCCAAACTGACTCTGTTCCCCACTTTAGGCTTTTAGTTCCCTGGCCCGGGACATCTTGCTCAAGTCAGGAGGCCGGAGATCAGTAAGTTGGTTTTGCTGGACTAGGTACAACTCTGGGGGGTGTGTGTGTGTGTGTGTGTTGGTGTTGATAAAAACGGGGAGCAATGCTAAGATTTCTCATGAGGGTGGATTTACTTTAAACAGTTTATACCCTCCTACCCTAACCATCCATTCACACCATGACCCCTGTGCCCTTCTCCCTCTAGGGAAATGGCAACAAGCCTCCCAGTACTGACCTGAAAACTTGCGACAAGAAGAACACCAATAAGTGCTCCCTGGGCTGAGGACCCTTTCTTGCCTCCCCACCCTGGAAGCTGAACCTGAGGGAGACAACGGCAGAGGGAGTGAGCAGGGGAGAAATAGCAGAGGGGCTTGGAGGGACACATAGGTAGATGGTAAAGAGAATGAGGAGAAAAAGGAGAAAAGGGAAAAGCAGAAAGGAAAAGAAGGAAGAGAGAGGAAGGGAAAAGGGAGAGGAATGAATTGAGGAAGTGAAAGAAGGCAAGGAGGTAGGAAGAGAGGGAGGAGGAAAGGAAGGAGAGATGCCTCAGGCTTCAGACCTTACCTGGGTTTTCAGGGCAAACATAAATGTAAATACACTGATTTATTCTGTTACTAGATCAGGTTTTAGGGTCCTGCAAAGGGCTAGCTCGGCACCACACTAGCGAATTTGCTCCTGTTCTGTCACTTGTCCTGGTCTTTCTTGGTATTAAAGGCCACCATTTGCACAAATGTTCCTGTTTTGGGTAACTTGGATTATTGTCAGAATTGTTCTTCACTCAAATCCAATTATTGTGTCTTCAAAGTGATTGATTTACCTGAATCAGGCTGGGTTTCTGTGGAACCAGGACTAATACTACTGCTGTCTCTTCCCTAGCTGTTCAGTTGGTAAGGAAAATAGCAAAGAGCAGGAGGTAGAGTGATCTGAAGGTCTGGATATCCTCTTTCCGCCATGGGGTCCGGATGCCCTTGTGGGCAGAGCCTTGTCCTGAGCACAGGAAATTCCAAGCAAGAAGGACTCTAACAGTCCTAGCCTCAGGGAAATAACTGCACCTAGTGTTTTATCCAGTGATTTGTGCAAGCGTCTTTGATTCTGCCAGCAATCCATTTAGGTATTTGATAGGCATTAATATCTGCTTTTATTAGTGAGGAAAATGACAAGTTCATTTATTCATAGATGTATATTGAGCAATTTAAATATATATTGAGCATCTACTAAGTGCCAGGCACAATGGTCAGTTATTTTATTTATTTATTCATTTATTTTTAGAGACAGAGTCTTGCTCTGTCTCCCAGGCTGGAGTGCAATAGTGCGATCTCAGCTCACTGCAACCTCTGCCTCCTGCCTCAGCCTCTCAACTAGCTGGGATTACAGGTATAAGCCACCATGCCTGGCCACAATAGTCAGTTCATATAGCCCTTGGGTGGTACTTACAAGCAGAGGGACAAGGACTTTTTTTTTTTTTAAGACCGAGTCTGACTCTGTCGCCCAGGCTGGAGTGCAGTGGCATGATCCCAGCTCACTGCAACCTCTGCCTCCCGGGTTCAAGTGATTCTCCTGCCTCAGCCTCCCGAGTAGCTGGGATTACAGGCACGTGCCACCACACCTGGCTAATTTTTGTGTTTTTAGTAGAGACAGGGTTTTGTCATGTTGGCCAGGCTGGTCTTGAACGCCTGGGCTCGAGTGATCAGTCTGCCTCGGTCTCCCAAAGTGCTGGGGTTACAGGTGTGAGCCACTGTGCCCAGCCTGGGACAAGCAAATTTTAACAAAAACAGTTCTTTGGCTGGGCGTGGTGGATCCCAACAGGAGTTCAAGACCAGCCTGGCCAGCATAGTGAAACCCTGTCTCTACTAAAAATATTTTTAAAAAAATTAGCCAGGAGTGGCGGAGGGTGCCTGTAGTCCCAGCTACTTGGGAGGCTGAGGCAGGAGACTCGCTTGAACCTGGGAGGCGGAGGTTGCAGTGAGTCGAGATCACGCCACTGCACTCCAGCCTGGGCAACACAGCCAGACTCTGTCTCAAAAAAACAAAAACAAAAACAGCTCTTTACTGAATAACAAAGATGGCAAAACTACTGGAAATGCAAAAGAAAATTCAGTCTTGGGCCGAGCACGTTGTCTCATGCCTGTAGTCCCAGCACTTTGGGAGGCCAAGGTGGGTGGATCACTTCAGGTTGGGAGTTCGAGACCAGCCTGGCCAACATGGCGAAACCCCGTCTCTACTAAAAATACAAAAAAAATTAGCTGGGCGTGGTGGCGGGTGCCTGTAATCCCAGCTACTCGGGAGGCTGAGGCAGGAGATTCGCTTGAATCTAGGAGGCAGAGGTTGCTGTGAGCAGAGTTCGAGCCATTACCATCCAGCCTGGAGACAGAGCGAAACTCCAACTCAAAAAAAAAAAAAAGAAAATTCAGGCTTGATGCACAGCATCCTTAAGTATATATATATTGTATTATATATTATATATTACAATGTATAATTATATATTATATATAATTATATATAATATATTAAATATATAATATATGAAGAAATATATAAAGATATAAACATGTTTGTTTATGTTATATGTTGATAAACATATAATTATATATAAACATATAATTATATATGTAATTATATATTTAATATATACTTATATATAAACATATAATTATATATTATATATACTTATATATAAACATAATTATATGTTATATATACTTATATATAACATATAATTATATATTATATATACTCATATATAAACATATATAATTATATATTATATATACTCGTATATAAACATATAATTATATATTATATATACTCGTATATAAACATATATAATTATATATTATATATACTCGTATATAAACATATATAATTATATATTATATATACTCGTATATAAACATATATAATTATATATTATATATACTCGTATATAAACATATATAATTATATATATATACTCGTATATAAACATATATAATTATATATTATATATACTCGTATATAAACATATATAATTATATATTATATATACTCGTATATAAACATATATAATTATATATTATATATACTCGTATATAAACATATATAATTATATATTATATATACTCGTATATAAACATATATAATTATATATTATATATACTCGTATATAAACATAATTATATATTATATATACTCGTATATAAAATATATAATTATATATTATATATACTCGTACATAAACATATATAATTATATATTATATATACTTGTACATAAAATATATAATTATATATTATATATGCTTATATATAATATATAATTATATATTATATATACTTATATATAATATATAATTATATATTATATATACTTATATATAAACATAATTATATATTATATATACGTATATATAAACATATATACGTATATATAAACATATATAATTATATATTATATATACGTATATATAAACATATAATTATATATTATATATACTGATACATAAACATAATTATATATTATATATACTCATACATAAACATATATAGTTATATATTATATATACTCATACATAAACATATATAGTTATATATTATATATACTCATACATAAACATATATAGTTATATATTATATATACTCATACATAAACATATATAATTATATATTATATATACTCATACATAAACATATATAATTATATATTATATATACTCATACATAAACATATATAATTATATATTATATATACTCATACATAAACATATATAATTATATATTATATATACTCTTAAACATATATAATATATATACTCATATATAAACATATATAATTATATATTATATATACTCATATATAAACATATATAATTATATATTATATATACTCATATATAAACATATATAATTATATATTATATATACTCATATATAAACATAATTATATATTATACTTATATATATTATATATTTTAGATATAATATATTAAATATACATTTTATATATAATGTATTAAATATATTATATATTTTATATATAATGTATTAAATATATTATATATTTTATATATAATGTATTAAATATATTATATATTTTATATATAATGTATTAAATATATATTTTATATATATGATATAATATGTATAATATATAATTATATATTATAATTTATGTTTAATATATAATATATAATACATATTTTAATATATAATATATATCCCCCTTTCACCATACATAATATTTTTTACACAGCAAAATGTAATAACTTGATAAATGTAAGTATCCAAGCATTGATGGGGTAATGATTAGCCTTATTTGTGGCTTATGTTTAAGTTTTTTTTTTCTTTTGAGATGAAGTCTCGCTCTTGTTGCCCAGGCTGGAGTACAATGGTGTGATCTCGGCTCACCGCAACCTCTACCTCCCGGGTTCAAGTGATTCTCCTGCCTCAGCCTCACGAGTAGCTGGGATTACAGGCATACGGCACCATGCCCAGCTAATTTTGTATTTTTAGTAGAGACGGAGTTTCTCCATGTTGGTCAGGCTGGTCTCAAACTCCCGACCTCAGGTGATCCACCCACCTCGGCCTCCCAAATTGCTGGGATTACAGGCGTGAGCCACTGCGCCCAGCTGTGTTTGAGTTCTGTAGTAAACTGTCCAGTTGGTTTAATTTGCTCAAGAGATGAGGAAAAGACTTGCACTTTGTGCCTCCTGGGAAGGAGACTAACGTTTTCAACATACCTTATGGCAGGTATTTAATTTCAGAGTAGAGACCCCACTCTGATGCCTGGTAAGGTTATTGGAAGTGAAATCTCACAAGATCTTACAGTTCGTTGTGAGATAAGGTAGGATTTGGTGAGGAGTAACAAATACTAGCAGATTTCGGCCCAAACTTCTATTATAGCTAAACATTACTGAAAAAAAACCCACAACCTACTTTATGTAACATATAACTGCTCACACACATACAAAAATACACACACACACAATTTCGGCAAACACAAATAATAATTTAAAGAAACAAATTCAAAGTTAGAGCCAGGTATGGTGGCACATGCCTGAAATCCCAGCTACTTGGGAGGATCCCTGAAGACGAGAAGTTCCAGGCTGTAATGCACTATGATGGCTCCTGTGACTTGCCACTGCACTCCAGTCTGGCAACATAGCCAGAGTCCATCTTGTTCAAAAACAAAAATAAACAAACAAAAAACGGCAAAATGAAAGCTCAGCCCTCATCAGGTTTGGGTGACAGAGCGAGACCCTGTCTAAGAAAAAAAATAAAATTAAATGAAAATTCGTTATCAGACAGTAAAGCATGAACCCAGAGTGCTGGTCAAGTCACTGCAGGTCTGAGTGTATATCAAGGTTTAACTCCATAAGATGAAAAGCAGGCAATGAATCTTTGGCCTGGGTGTTGACAGTCTAGGCTCAAGCTTCAGCTTTCCCACTCACTAGCTTGCTGACCTTGGACAAGTCACTTATATTCTCTGAACTTACTCATGAAACGGAGATAATTTCATCTGTCTCTCGCAAGAAAAAGTCCTGGTAAATGCACATGATCGTTTCCGTTTTACACAGAACACTGACAAATACTGTCCTAAGATCATGGAGTTAATAACCACCAGAACCTAGACTCAATACTTATGGAACTTCAAATCTCATGCTTTTCTCATTGCACTTATGTTACTCCATTACGTAGGAGCAAGGGAGAGTTGAGAACATTTGAAGAGGTTATGCAAAGGACCAGCTCTGCGGAGTAGGCTTAGCATTAGCAAGTAACATGAGGGAAGGTAACACCGTTCATCTGTGTAGCGAAGTGGGAGCCAAGAGACAAGGAGAACGTTTCATGTTCGCCACGTGTCTCGGATATTCTGGCTTCTGCAGGGACGAGAACGCGCAGTTTCGCCTTCATCCCTTGACCTCCAACACAGCTTCTCCACTGGACCATCGGTGGCGATAAAGGGGCGGCTGGGGAAGGATGTCAGAGAAACCTGAAGCTTGACGGTGAATCCTCGGGTTTTAAGGAGAGAGCAAAGTCCTGAGAGGGCGACGTATTGTCCCTGCTCACCTAACCCAGAATGAACAAACACGCGCCAGCCAGGGAGCAGCGAGCCGAGAATCCGGACGAACCTCTGCAACCGCCATTTGCCGTTCCCGCAAAGACTACCAAGACCACAATGCAACGGGATGCCGAGCTAATTCCCAGTGAGCAGCAGGCGAGGCGCCACCGACGCGGAAGACTACAAGCCCCAGCGGGCGACGACCGAACGCGCCCGGGAACACTGGGCCCCGAGCTCGGGCCCGCGCCGGAGGATCCTCCACGGAGCTAGATGGTTGCGTCGGGGGCGGGAGCGGAGGTGAGCGGGCGCTAGGGCCGCGAGCCCCCGCCGGCTCTTCCTCCAGCGCCCTGCGAACGCCGCAGAGGGCGCCCGCCTCCCTAGCAAACGCGTATCGATTTTTCTCGCTGTGGCAACGGGGACGTCCCGGTAGATCCTCTGCTCCAATAGGCAACTCCGGCCTTCCCTGCCCTAACCTGGAACCTCTGGGAGGGCTGCAGAGTAAGTGCCGCCTCTGCGCTCCGACGGAGGCACGAGGCCTGTGGAGTAGGTCCCTCTGTTCCGACAGGTGCGACACTTGGCGCTCCATGCCTGCGGGCGCGGGGAGGCCTGGCCTCCCCCAGGGCCGCCACCTCTGCTGGTTGCTTTGTGCTTTCACCTTAAAGCTCTGGTAAGGAGGAGGTAAGGGGAGGGAAAAGGAGGTCACTGGAGGACAGGATCGTTCCCGGCCCCGGGGTTGGGGGAGACCTTATCTATGGACAGCGCAGGAGGGGGTGCCCTATTTTCTGGATTTTGACTTTTGTCCCTTCCCCCAACTCCGCTACAGCCAAGCAGAGGCTCCCGTGCAGGAAGAGAAGCTGTCAGGTGGGTGATTGTCTGGGAACCCGAAACTTCCCGTCGTTTGTTTTCGGTTTTAGTATCTTCCTCATGTATCAAGCGCACAGGTGGAAAAGGGCGGCACCACATGGAATGAGGGCAAGCGCTGTTCCGGGAAGTTGGATGGGCAGAGCCTGGGAGAAATGTTTTCTGAATGGCCTGGGGCTGGCATTTATCTTTCCTTTAGCGAGCACCTCAAATTTGCCATGCTGGCTGGTGGAAGAGTTTGTGGTAGCAGAAGAGTGCTCTCCATGCTCTAATTTCCGGGCTGTGAGTATCTATTTCTCTGCCCTTTTTTTTTAAACATCTAAGCAAACACTTAAGCAACATCTTAACATGCAAGTCTTATTAAACTGCCTTTGCATCATCTTTTTTTCTTTCTTCTTGCAGTCTCAGTGTATGTCCAAATCTGTACTTGTCTTTCCCCTGAAAATGTGCCCCTTTCTTTCCAAGCTAATGGCAGTATTCAACTGATAACTATGGTTTTTTTGTTTGTTTTTGAGACGGAGTCTCACTCTGTTGCCCAGGCTGGAGTGCAGTGGCGAGATCTCGGCTCACCACAACCTCCGCCTCCCGGGTTCAAGCGATTCTCCTGCCTCAGCCTCCTGAGTAGCTGGGACTAAAGGCGCGTTGCACCATGCCTGGCTAATTTTTGTATTTTTAGTAGACTTGGGTTTCACTATGTTGGCCAGGCTAGTCTCTAACTCCTCACCTCGTGATCTGCCCGCCTCGGCCTCCCAAAGTGCTGGGATTATAGGCGTGAGCCGCCGCACCCGGCCTCAAATAACTATGTTTTATTCACTTTTAGTATAGTAGGCTCTGGAATGGAATGTATCCTTGCCACTTCTAGACCGTTGCCTCTGAAGTGTTCTAACATACATTCGTAATCATGCAACCACCACCTCCACCATCCGCATCAGAACTCTTTCATTAGCTGTCTGTTGCCTACCACTCCAAACCATAGCAGTTGGGCACCTGCACCTTCTGAATGGCAGCCTTTTTGTTTATCCTGTTGCCCCTTCCTAACATGTACTTTGCTCCTTTTCTCCTGGCAGAAAACTACCCCTGAGTGTGGTTCCACAGGATATGTAGAGAAAATCACATGCAGCTCATCTAAGAGAAATGAGTTCAAAAGGTGAGTGCTGTTTCTCTTCTCTGAGATCACATCCTTTGCTTCTGTGACTTTAGATGGATGATCCCACCTTTTCTCCTGGTCTGGGGGTAGCATGGAATATCTGAAAGAAGAGGGGGCTGGGCTCACGCCTATAATCCCAGCACTTTGGAAGGCTGAGGCTAACAGATCACCTGAGGTCAGGAGTTCGAGATCAGCCTGGCCAACGTGGTGAAACCCCATCTCTACTAAAAATACAAAAATTAGCTGGTGTGGTGGTGGGTGCCCCTAATCCCAGCTACTTGGGAGGCTGAGGCAGGGAGAATCGCTTGAACCCAGGAGGCAGAGGTTAGAGTGAGCCAAGATCACGCCACTGCACTCCAGCCTGGGCGATGGAGCAAGACTGTGTCTCAAAAAAAAAAAAAAAAAAAAACGCTGGTAGGGGTGGTTCACGCCTGTAATCCTAGCACTTTGGGAGGCCGAGGCAGGTGGATCACGAGATTAGGAGTTCAAGACCAGCCTGGCCAAGATGGTGAAACCCCATCTCTCTTAAAAATACAAAAATTAGCCGGGCATGATGGCGGGCACCTGTAATCCTAGCTGCTTGGGAGGCTGAGGCAGAAAACTGCTTAAACCCGGGAGGTGGAGGTTGCAGTGAGCCAAGGTCACGCCACTGCACTCCAGTCTGGGTGACAGAGCGAGACACCATCTCAAAAATAAATAAATAAGAAAGAAGACGGGATTTGGAGCCAAATTACTTGAACCCAAGTCCCAGCTCTACTCCTCAGCACTATGTTATTGGCCATATTTTCTCATCAGTAAAATTGGTTAATACTAGCTCTGCTTATCCAGAGAATAAATTAAATAATCTATTTGAGAGGGATTTATGTACTATACACACCATAGAAGCCTGGCTCTGATTTCCTCTTGAATATATCCTGGCTAGGCTGAAGTAGAAGGGAGATTAGAGGGAGAAGCTGTCTGGCCTTCCCTGGGAATAACTATTCCTTCCTGCCCTCAGCTGCCGCTCAGCTTTGATGGAACAACGCTTATTTTGGAAGTTCGAAGGGGCTGTTGTGTGTGTGGCCCTGATCTTCGCTTGTCTTGTCATCATTCGTCAGCGACAATTGGACAGAAAGGCTCTGGAAAAGGTCCGGAAGCAAATCGAGTCCATATAGCTACATTCCACCCTTTTATCCTGGGTCTTAGAGACCCTGTCTCAGACAGTGAAAGTGAAATGGACTGATTTGCACTCTTGGTTCTTTGGAGCCTTGTGGTGGAATCCCGTTTTCCCCATCTTCTTTCAGATCATTAATGAGCAGAATAAAAAGAGTAAAATGGTTTCCTTCCCTTCTGTAACTTGGAGCAGGAAGTCATGGGGGCAGAGAGGGAAAGGAGGTGGCTACTTAAGGCCCCAATCTACCAAGTCTTCCCCACCACTTCTCCCTTGTTTTCCCCCTCTTCTGCTACTTATTTCAAACTTCTGGGATACAATTTCAGCTAAAACGTTTATTTCTCACTCAAAACTTATTTCCCCTCAACTCTATCCCCAAAGAAGAAATAAAATCACAGAAAATCACAGATACATAACAAAAGTATTTGAGGTACCCTCTCATATATGCAAACAAATGCAGACTCGGCCTCAGGCAGAGGGAGACTAAAGGACATCTCTTGGGGTGTCCTGAAGTGATCTGGACCCCTGAAGGCAGACACCTAAGTAGGAATCCCAGTGGGAAGCAAAGCCATAAGGAAGCCTAGGATTCCTTGTGATCCGGAAGTGGGCCAGGAAGGTCTGTTCCAGCTCACATCTCATCCGCATGCAGCACGGTCCGGATGCGCCCACTGGGTCTTGACTTCCCTCCCATCTTCTCAAGCCGTGTCCTTGTTGAGCCATTTGCATCCTTGGCTCCAGGTGGCTCCTTCAGTCTGGACTCTACCACTTGGGTCTCCAGATTTTCTGTTATGTCCTTGTGGGTCAGGATATTTCTGGAAGTCACTGTGAGGTGAAGGAAAGAGGGCAGTAGTAGAGTGCTCCCCTGGGTGGGAGACCCTAGACAGGACAGGACCTCCCTCTTGCTTCTTGACGACCTTGGAGAACAGAGTCCCCCTCCCTTGCTCAGCAGGGGTTGCTCCCTGCCCTTGCCTCTCACCTCCGTGAGGCTGGTAATCCTCAGGCCCAGCTTCTGGTCGACTCTGGAATGGATTGAAGCTGGGCAGGATGATGAGAGCCAGGGAAAAAAGAAGAATCTGGGAGGAAGCAAGAGGAACAGATGAAGGGAGTAGGGGGCAGAGTGAACGGAGGCCAGCTGGGGTTATCGGATGTGGGAAGTAGATCTGGCCGGGTAGTCGGGGTATAAGGATAGAAGTGTGGGGGGAGATGGGAGTAGATAGACTAATGGTACCAAAACACAAGTGCTGGTCTGGGCAGCTTTGTTGGAAGTTTGAGCAATTAGCGTCTGCAGCTGGCGGAGCTGAGCTACCAAGGAGCTGGGAAAGGAGGAATGAAGAGTTAGTATCATCTGGGTACCAGGGGCCAAGAATGGCGCCCCTGTGTGCTGTACCTGCCTTCAAAACACACATACACACACAATGCTTTCACTCACATGTTGTGCCTCTCCAGCTCCTGGACTTTTTTCTGTAATTCTTGGTTCTGTGCAGAACAGGCTGCCACCCTAGAGTGTGCGGAGGTAGGACAAGGCTCAGCAACCTGAGTCCCTTACCTTGCCTGCCACGGTGAGGAAGGGGCCCAGACATGCCCCACAGGAAGCCAGAAATAACCCAGGCATACCTGCTCTCCAGCCCATCAATGTACTCCTTCTTCCGCCGCCGACTGTCCTGAGCTGACTGCTTGTTACGGATTTTCCTCCTGACCTTCTTGAGGACCCTCTCCTCTGCCTGGAGGCCCAGGATGTGTGAGTCCTGGGTCCTTCACCTGCCCCCAACTCCCCAGTGCTTCTCCTGGGATATTGGTCCCTCAGAGGTCATGGTGAGGCCCCTGGGTTGGGATACCCTTAGGGGAAGCATGTTACCTTGGTGAGAGGCAGGTGAGAGGGCAGAGAAACCCCTTCCTGCCCCAGCAGACGCTTCTCCTCATCGGTCAGGAACAGGGTTTGACAGGGCAGCTGGGGTAGGGGCAGGAGAAGATGCAATAGGAGTGAGGAGGGGGTCATCCCATTTGCAGCACCCAGGCTGCTCCCCCTACATGCCTTCTGGAGAGTGTTTCCTATTTCTACTGGGAGACAACTTTAATCTAGAGGTGAGGTGAGGGGCAGAGACCTTAATTCAGACAGGCTCTAGATCAAGCCAAAGGGACTTCCTGAGGCCAAGAAGGGAGAGAGGAGGGTATTGTCATATCCTTCACCCAGAGACTGAGGACCTTGGCACTCTGAGCAAGCTAGGGAAGGCTTATTTTGGTCCATGTCTCCCCATACCCAAGAGAACCTGAAAGAACTCACTACAGTAAAGTTTGCATAATTTCCTTACAGCAAGCACATGATTCACTTTCAGTCATTAACTTCCATTTAGCAGTGTGTTATCCAGTTGCCCATCAACCACAGGGAGCTCCCTGGGGCAGTGGCCCATTCTCCCTTAGGGTCTGAGCTCCGCTTCTCAGACTCAGGTTCTGTCCCCACTCATACAAAGAGCTTCCCAAAGGCAGCCATACGTCTCACAGCAAATCACAGGAGAGGATGTACGGAGAGTGGATGGCCCTTCTCACTAGTATTTCTTTTTGAAAGATGTATGTGGCCGGGCACGGTGGCTCACGCCTGTAATCCCAGCACTTTAGGAGGCCAAGGTGGGCACATCACCTGAGGTCAGAAGTTCGAGACCAGCCTGGCCAACATGGTAAAACCCAATGTCTATTAAAAATACAAAAATTAGCTGGGCGTGGTGGTGGGTGCTTGTAATCCCAGCTACTTGGGAGGCTGAGGCAGGAGAATCACTTGAACCCGAGAGATGGAGGTTGCAGTGAGCCGAGATTGCACCACTGCACTCCGGCCTGGGCAACCAGAGCGAAACTCCATCTCAAAAAAAAAAAAGAAAAAAAAGATGTATGCTTCATTTTGTGACTTACAGAGAATTTACTTTGGTTTTTGCCTGCTCATGGTTTTTGGCTTTTGGCAAAACCATTTCCTGTGTGGCTTTTCCTGATGTGCCCTTCTTGTTCCTGTGACTGTTTGGTGGAACTATTAGAGGAGTGTCTCTTCCACTCTGCCTAATCAAAATCGCTGAGAATGAGGCCTAGAGGGTTTCATTTAAAACAGACAAACAACAAAAAAAAAAAAAGAAAAGAGAAAGAAAACAGAGTGGCCAAGGTGGCTCACGCCTGTAATTCCAGCACTTTGGGAGGTCAAGACCGGAGGATTGCTTGAGGCCAGGAGTTCGAGACCAACCTGGGCAACATAGCGAGACTGTCTATACAATAAAGAAATAACAAAGCATTTACAAACACCATGATGCTTCTAATGTACACCCAAACTTAGGGGCATCAGACTTTTTTTTTTTTTTTTTGAGACGGAGTCTTGCCCTGTCGCCCAGGCTGGAGTGCAATGACGCAATCTCCACTCACTGCAACCTCTGCCTCCTGGGTTCAAGTGATTCTCCTGCCTCAGCCTCTCGAGTAGCTGGGATTAAAGGCACCCGCCACCATGCCCAGCTAATTTTTGTATTTTTAGTAGAGATGGGGTTTCACCATGTTGGCCAGGCTGGTCTCGAACTCCTGACCTCGTGATCCGCCCACCTTGGCCTCCCAAAGTGCTGGGATTACAGGCGTGAGCCACGGCGCCCAGCCGGCATCAGACTTTTAATGATTCCTCAGCTCAAGATTCTAAAATGTTGGCTGGGCGTGGTGGCTTATGCCTGTAATCCCAGCACTTTGGGAGGCCGAGGCGGGCGGATCACAAGGTCAATAGATCGAGACCATCCTGGCCAACATGGTGAAACCCCATCTCTACTAAAAATACAAAAATTAGCCGGGCGTGGAGGTGCACACTTGTTGTCCCAACTACTCAGGAGGCTGAGGCAGGAGACTCGCTTGAACCTGGGAGGCAGAGATTGCAGTGAGCTAAGATGGTGCCACTGCACTCCAGTCTGGTGACAGAGCGAGATTCTGTCTAAAAAAAAAAAAATTCTAAGATGCTTAGCTTGGCTTCTGGTCCCAGCTTCAACTGCAGATTTGAAGAGAGGCTAGGACCTGGTCCCTGCCTTTTGGGTACAAGGAGTAATTTTCAGAGGAAAGGGAGGAACAGTGATCTGAGCACAGCCCCCTCTTTACCCAGCCTTGGACGCTGCCCAGCCGGCCTTGAGAAGGCATCTAATGTGATACCTCTGCTACACTGTAGCACTAGCCAGTGGGTGCCTCCTGGGCAACTGTTCCAGTGGAAACATTGCTGCTATTGCTTTTCTTCCTTCCTGTACCTATAACCAGTTGGGATTCCCAGGTGGCCTGTCCCATTTCTGTGTCCTGACCCAAGGCTGAGATAATGGCTCTGGCTAAGAATACTATGCACACAAAGTCTGGGCTTTCTCCTGAGCCCTGTCCCCAGATTCCCTCACCCCACCTTAACTGAGTTTTTGCTACCTTACCCCCAAGGGTTCTCTCTTCCTTGTCCTTTCCTGCTTTTAAAATTGTTCATGTTGGGCCAGGCGCGGTGGCTCACACCTGTAATCCCAGCACTTTGGGAGGCAGAGGCAGGCGGATCACAAGGTCAGGAGTTCAAGACCAGCCTGGCCAATATGGTGAAACCCCGTCTCTACTAAAAATAAAAAAATTAGCCAGGCGTGGTGGCAGGCACCTGTAGTCCCAGCTACTTGGGAGGCTGAGGCAGGAGAATCGCTTGAACCCGAGAGGCAGAGGTTGCAGTGAGCTGAGATCGTGCCACTGCACTCCAGCCTGGTTGACACAGTGAGACTCCGTCTCAAAAAAAAAAAAAAAAAATTGTTTATGTTGGTCAGGCACAGTGGCTCATGCCTGTAATCCCACGACCTTGGGAGGCTGAGGCAGGCAGATTGCTTGAACTCAGGAGATTAAGACCAGCCTGAGCCTGGGCAACATGGCGAAACCCCAAAACCCCATCTCTACAAAAATTAGCCAGATGTGGTGACACACACCTGTAGTCCCAGCTACTCAGGAGGCTGAGGCAGGAGGATTGCTTGAGCCCAAGATGTTGAGGATGCAGTGAGCCGTGATTGCACCACTGCACTCCAGCCTGGACGACAGAGTAAGACCCTGGCTCAAAAAATAAAAAATTGTTCAACTGTTCATGTCTCCTTGGTCTTCAGGCCCAATGCCACAAAAACTGGGGCAAAGGCAGTTCATCATCAGTTTCCATTCCCTCATCCCTTTGCCCTGTGTGATTATATATGTATCAAGGAATAGTGGTTCTGGCTGACACCAAGACTCACCAGGGTTGCACAGGGCACTGGGGCTACAGTGCCTGCTCTGGGCAGGATGTGGGCATGAGCATCAAAGGGCAGCTCACTGACCATGCAGGAATCAGGCACCATAAATGCTGGGCTCCACTGATCTGGAGTAGAAAACAGGTAGCTGGGAGAAAGGAGACTTAGGAACACCCTGACAGTAGGACGGCCGGGGTAGTGGCACAGGTTGGGTAAACCCCCTTAACCCCATGGTTAGGGCCAGTCACGAAGGGCCATTTCCCCCTTCCCACAAAGAACACTGACCTAGCTGGATGGAGATGAGGCCTACATTTGGCCCAGTTTCCCCCTGCATCCTCTCCAGGGCCCCTGCCTCATAGACAACCTCATAGAGCGTAGGAGAACTGGTTGTCCTGGGGGCAGGGGGACTGTCTGGACGGCAGGGGTCCTCAGAGATGCCACTGTCACTGCCAGGAGATGCTTCTGAGCAGTACACCTCATTGGGATCAATGAAAAGCTTCAAGAAATCTTCAGGCTCACTCTCTTGAAGGCCCTACAGTAGGAAAAGGTTATATATATGCGCAGGGAAGAATTTTGGAAGTCCTACCTGACATCAGCCTTATGCTTCATTTTCAGTCCTTTCACTTCCTGGGCATGGAGACAGTCATTATACAACTTACGTCTATTTTGGGGGTGGTCTGTTTTCAGACCTGTCTCCAAGTGGGAGCTGAAGCCTCTTATCACAGAGTTGTGTCTCAACCCCACCCCCACTCCCACTCGTCACACTCACACAGCCACGGTCCCCACCGGACTTCCAGCCTTGCAGTCCCTGTTCCTGTAGCCTAATTACCGGAACCTCTGGAGGGGGGCAGTGGAGTCCCAGCTCCAGGACGGATCCTGTCGAGAAGATATCCTCTGGGGGCTCCAGCCACGCGTCCAGCAGGTCAGGGATTCCGAGATCCATGCTTCTGCAGGAAGGCGTGTGGGACGGAGGGTTGCAGAAAGGGAATGATGGCTTCTTCCTACCCCCTACAGTTTCTGGGCTCCTCTGCTCCCTTTTCCTATTATCCCCGCCCCCCCACTCCTTCCTCACTAGCAAGCCCCCTCACCTGTCCCCTCGATATTTCACCTTCAGCCCTATCCCTCAGGTTCAGACAAACAGGCCCCCCCAAACATTACCTGTTCTGAAGAGCCCAGCCCTGTCAAGCCAGCGTAGCCCGTTGACCGCCCCAAACACTACACCTTTTCTTTCTTCCAGGATCTCGTATCCTGGACCTGCCAGCCAAACCCCGCCCCCAGCCTTACACTACAAAAGTGGGTGCCACCTTGCCAGGAGCCACGGTAGGGCCGCTGTATCTGGGAGTAGGGGACTAAGAGTCTGAGGGTCCACAAACGGAATTTAAGAAGTAGGTAGCCGCGCCCATTCTACTTCAGTTTTCTCTTAGCTATAGTAAATCTTCCTGAGGGTTTGGTGTCTCCTAGCGAAAGAACAGAAAAGGCTGTGTGTGACTGGAGCACAGGGCACTTGAATGCCTGTTCTGTAGCCCTCGCTTTTGCAACAGGAAGATCATGGCAGGGTTGTAAACAAAGGCGGAAAGAGTCAAGAGACCTGCGGATTTACTAGGGCATCGCCTCGCCCACCGCGTGGCGCTCTTCCCAAAGCTGAGTCCTGATTGGAAGCTGAAGACTTAGGTTTCGGAGGGGCAGGACATCGAGCCAATGGCACACCACCCTCTCAAGGCCGCCTCTTCCGTAACTGGTCCGAGACAGCTAGGCTGTTCAGGAGAGTCAGGCCAATGGGGCCGCAGTTCTTTCTTTTTTTTTTCTTTATTCTTATTTTTGGAGACAGGGTCTCGCTCTGTTGCCCAGGCTGGAGTGCGGTGGTGCAATCACGGTTCCACGCAGCACCCGACCTCCCGGGTTCAGGTGATTCTCCCGCCTCAGCACCGCGAGCAGCTAGGACCACAGGCGCGAGCCACCGCGTCTGGCCGGCGGGACTTATTTGTCAGGCGGGGATTGGGTTCCGCCAGACTAAAGGGAGGGGTAAGCGCCAGAATATGAATTGCCGGGAAACTGGGAGAAAGCTCCGGGAAACCCTGAGCAGCCAGGTTTGTCTTCGCGCGCCACGTGACTCGGAAGCTCAGGTTTCACCCAGGAGCGGAGTCAACAGCCCGCTGACCCCAGTGGAGCGGTGAGCCTCGCTCGGCAGGCTGCAGGCGCGCGATGGCGGGTTTCCCCCTCCGCAAGCCGAGCAGTGTGGCGTTAATGGAGAACCGCAGCTGCGCGCACACGCTCGCTGCACGCTGCTCATTCACGGAGGGACACGGGGCAGGAAAACTGCAACAAGTTAAAAAGCCTTTTGCGTTTGGTTTGTTGTCTTATTGTTTGCATACAGTTATCAGGAACATTATGTCCCACACTTGTATAATTTACAAAACGTTTTGATAAACATTGTTCTCTTCCTTAATCCATAACAGTTCTGAGGCACACACGGCGGGTAATATTTTGCAAATTTTACCTATGAGGAGGCAGATCCATGACTAGAAAGTAGTAATACCAAAACTCAGGGTTGATTGATTTTTATTTTTATTTTTTTGCCTTGGTCTAATGTCTGATGGTCCAGGAATTCACTTCAAGTAAAATAATGGAGCTAAACTGATACAGGTATGGTTTTCAGTAGTATTTCAGAAAAGGGTAGCTGGGTGAGTAAAACAGTAGTTTGGAGTGTGAATCCCAGAACTCAAACTGCTATTAATTATCCTTATGAAGATTTGAACGGGCTAAGAGTAAAAACAGGAACAGGGTCTAGTCAGGCATTTTCATGTTACTCATATAATTCTTACAGCAAATAGAGCTGACAAGTTTGTTTGTTTGTTTTTCTTTTGAGACGGAGTCTCGCTCTGTGGCCCAGGCTGGAGTGCAGTGGCGCGATCTCGGCTCACTGCAAGCTCCGCCTTCCGGTTCACGCCATTCTCCTGCCTCAGCCTTCCGAGTAGCGGGGACTACAGGAGCCCAGCTAATTTTTTGTATTTTTAATAGAGACAGGGTTTCACCGTGTTAGCCAGGATGGTCTCGATCTGACCTCGTGATCTGTCCGCCTCGGCCTCCCAATGTGCTGGGATTACAGGCGTGAGCCACCACGCCCGTCCGAGCTGACAAGTTTAAGTAACTTTCTCAAGGTTACCCTGTAAGTAGCTGAACCAAGATTTGGATGCTTCAGCCCATGTTCTTCACACTATCAACCTACCTTGTGGGGCTTTCTCAGATTTCTTATCTGTCTTTCCCGCTCATGTCTCTCCATCCTGCTCAAGTAGTGAAGAGACAAAGCAGCCTTCCTAGATTAATGCAGAGCTCCAAGGAAAGCAAAGCTGTTCTTGTTGAGATCATTCTGAGAGCGAGAAAGGTGGTTAAATACATTTCAAAGGGCTTCCTGCAGGCTGTATGTGCAGAGATGATTTGAGTGGGGAATGTAGTTAGCTTCTGTTGATGTTAGAACTAGAAGGACCCTCTGCAGTCATCTGCTTGTTTAACTTCCTCCTTGCCCCTGATTTATCAAACTCTGGTGAGGAAAAATCACTTGCCTAAAATCATACATCAAGGTAAGGTAAAATTGAAGAGATCTATTGGGCCGGGTGTGGTGGCTCACACCTGCAGTCCCAGCACTTTGGGAGGCTGAGGGGGTGGATCACCTGAGGTCAGGAGTTCAAGACCAGCCTGGTCAACATGGTGAAACCCCGTCTCTACTAAAAATACAAAAATTAGCCGGGCATGGTGGTGAGCGCCTGTAATCCCAGCTACTCGGGAGGCTGAGGCGGGAGAATTGCTTGAAATCTGGGAGGCAGAGGTTGTAGTGAGCCAAGAGCATGCCACTGCATTCCAGCCTGGGCAACAGAGCAAGACTCTGTCAAGAAAGAAAGGAAGAAAGGAGGAAAGAAGAAAGGAAGGAAGGAAGGAAAAAGAAAAAATAAAATTGCCAAGAGATTTTAAATGTTCTCATCACAAATAAATATGTGAAGTAATGCATATGTTAATTAGCTTGATTTAGCCATTCTGCAATGTACATATATTTCATTTCTTTTTTCTTTTATTTTTTTTGAGACGGAGTCTTGCTGTGTCGTCCAGGCTGGAGTGCAGTGGTGTGATCTCGGCTCACTGCAACCTCCGCCTCCCCGGTTTGAGTGATTCTCCTGCCTCAGCCTCCTGAGTAGCTGGGATCATAGGCATGTGCCATCACGCCTGGCTAATTTTTGTATTTTTAGTAGAGACAGGGTTTCACCATGTTGGTCAGGCTGGTCTCGAACTCCTGACCTCGTCATCTGCCCACCTCGGCTTCCCAAAGTGCTGGGATTACAGGCGTGAGCCACCCCGCCTGGCCCAATGTACATATATTTCAAAACATCATGTTGTATGCCATAAATATATACAATTATTAGTCATATATGACATATATGTATGTATATGTATAAATAAATAAATAAATAAATATATATATTTGACAACTATAAAGGTAGAACTTGGACCAGAATCCAGGTTTCCTGACCCCCCAGTCATAATTCCTTGTTAATGTTACCAATTACGAATAATTTTTTTTTTTGAGACGAAGTTTCGCTGTTGTTGCCCAGGCTGGAGCGCAATGGCGCGATCTCGGCTCACTGCAACTTCCGGCTCCCGGGTTCAAGCGATTCTCCTGCCTCAGCCTCCCGAGTAGCTGGGATTACAGGCCCCCGCCACCACGCCCGGCTAATTTTTGTATATTTAGTAGAGACGGGGTTTCACCATGTTGACCAGGCTGGTCTTGAACTTCTGTCCTCAGGTGATTCATCCTCGGCCTTCCAAAGTGCTGGGATTACAGGCGTGAACCACCGCGCCCGGCCCCTTAAGAAGTCTTCACATTCCTCTTTTACTTAAGGAATTACTGGGCTTCGTTTCTGGAGCCTTGTGAGAAGCATTACACTGTCCCCTTTTTTTTTCTTTTTTAAAATTAATTTTCCTGTAGGAAGCAAGATCCCATCTGTCCCTTCTTTAGGCAATGAAGCTTTTTTCACCTTTGCATAAAAGAATAGCTGAGCCCCCTTTTTAAATTTTCTTTTGTCCTTACCGTCCCTTGAGGCTAGAAGAGGATTTTCAAGGCACAGAGTTGTGGGCCACAAGAATCCTGGTTGAGGAAACGGTGAAAGTCCTGAGCTGAAACAACTACCTTGGGGCATTCAAGGAACAGCAAACAGCAAGCCGACCGGCGGGGGTGGCGGGAGCTGGGCTGGAAATCAGGTGGGAGAACTGGCCAGACGCCCGCAGGCGCGGTACGCAGATAGCCTGGAATGCGCTGGGGGCTCTTCCCTGGGCGCGGCTTCAGCACCCCGCATTCCGGTCCCACCACGTCCCCACCCACCTGGAGAAGGCGGAGGCTGCACTGAGTGCCATAAGTAGTCGAGAAAGGATGATTTTCAAGACATACCCTCCCTTTGCTTCCCCCCTTTCCAATTCTGCTTTGTCTTTTTCCTTGTTGTGGGTGCTGGCGAGGGAAAGCAGGCAAGGAAGTTGGTCCCAAGAAGGGAATGCTTTCACCTTGGGCGCCAAGAGGCACTGACGGGGTGTCAGAGCCTTCTGAGAGACCGATGAGACTTTGGCCCAAGGCCAGGAAGATGTCCTCAGATGTGGGCCGGAAGACTTGACAATGCGGGGTCTCCCTCTTTTAAAAATATCCATATAATCAAAGCCTTTGTTGACTGGCCCGCTCCGGCCCCTCAGTCCTCCACGGATGCGCCCCAGGGCCCCAGCCCCGAGGTCCTTTTCCTAATATCCGCCCTTGCTCTCGCTCACTCTCCTCAGGTCGCCTGCTCCGCCCGCTCCCGCTCCCGGTCTCTGATTGCTCCTAACTCACGTCACTCCCGGTCTGTCCCCGCCCACTCGGTGCTGCCATTGGCAGTCGGGCGTGGGTACGCGGCTCCTGTGGGGAAGGGGGGAGCTATGGGAGGGGGCGGGAATTCCCGACTCTAGGCCGGAAGCGCGCGGAGACATGTAGTGAGACCCTCGCGAGGTGAGTGCGGGCTGTCTGGCTGCGGGGTCCAGGTCGGCTGCCCAGGCCTCCCCGGGCCCGGGAGCAGGAGTCCCAGCTCACGCATTCTTCATCTGCTTCCCGCGACGCTTGGCGGCCTCGCACCCCGCCTCCCGGAGCCCGGACTTTCAGGCACCGCCCTCAGTGTCGCCTCAGTCCGTCCCGGGACCGCAGACTCTTAGGGCCCCTCTCCTTGGCCATCTGCCTCTAGGTCTCATACTGGGATCTGAAGCGCTTGTTCTCTGCGCTGGGAAAAGGGGAACGATGGAGCGATCCAGCACCCAAACTTACCCTGTCCAGGTGGCCCATGAAGCTACCCATGACATCTCTGCACAGCCCCAGCCTTTTTGGCTTCACCCACTCCGTTCGGGAGTTGGGGACCTGGCCTTTACATTCCTTAGGGGAACTCCAGCTCCAGGTCCTATTTGGAGGCGGCTCCTAGCTTCCTAGTTTTCTGGGGGCACCAGGTGAAAGGGTGATGAGATATCCATACAGCCTTTCTCATGCCTCGGTTTCCCCCTTGCAGTCTCCCTGAATAAGTCACTTGGGAAAGAAAGTGTGAGAAGAGAGGAATGTTCCTGGTACAGGAGTAGATGAGTCACGCTGGGTTGGGGAAGGTCACAAAGTGGCTGGGGCCAGGGAGCTGCACTCTGCTGACCAAGCTTCCCCATTCCTTGCCCCATGTTCCCTTGCGTGATTTTTCCCAACCACTCTGGTCTGTCTTCCTAGGTCTGAGAGTCACTGGAGCTACCAGAAGCACCATGGGGCCCTGGGGAGAGCCAGAGCTCCTGGTGTGGCGCCCCGAGGCGGTAGCTTCAGAGCCTCCAGTGCCTGTGGGGCTGGAGGTGAAGTTGGGGGCCCTGGTGCTGCTGCTGGTGCTCACCCTCCTCTGCAGCCTGGTGCCCGTCTGTGTGCTGCGCCGGCCAGGAGCTAACCATGAAGGCTCAGGTAAGCCTCTCCTTTTCCCCACACTGCTATGAATGCTTGGCTTAGGGAGGGCTCTGGGGCTGGGGGGGAGTGACCAAAGGAGAAGGGAAAGGCAAGGGTAGCCATTGTTTGGGTTGGGGTGGTGGGCCCTGGAGGGGGTTTGTTTGCTTATTCCCCTCTGTGCTTCACCCCTACCCAGCTTCCCGCCAGAAAGCCCTGAGCCTAGTAAGCTGTTTTGCGGGGGGCGTCTTTTTGGCCACCTGTCTCCTGGACCTGCTGCCTGACTACCTGGCTGCCATAGACGAGGCCCTGGCAGCCTTGCATGTGACGGTGAGCACTGGCCTGGGCATGTGACATGCGGGAGGGGAATCACACACCTCTAGGAGTGTTGGTTTGTGGAGACTGATTCATGTGCCACTCCATTACTGTGTGGAAGGCTTTTGGCATGTGGTATGAATTGTGATTTTTGGTTATGGGGCATAATTTTTTCTATGTGTTCCCTCCCCCTTCCCCATTCCCTGTGTGACCCCTACATGCCCGTTGAGACAGTAAGACACTTTTTCTCAGGTGTGTGACTTGCTCCGTGGGTTCTCAGTTCTAGCTACCCGCAAGTGCTCCAAGAATCATCTTCACTCTCTCACCACTTTCCTAAAGGGCTGGAGATAGAGGTCTCTGTAGGCCTGAGAAGGATAGGAGGCAATTCCCTGGGTCTTGGTGTTGCTGACCTTTTTAGGCTTTGGCCCAAGGAAGTGGGCTGTGAGGAATGATCAAGTCCATGGCATAGGACTTGGTTTATTATAGGGAAAACTGAGGCCGTTGGATAGTGGGGCTGGAAAGTCATCCTGGGCTCTTTCCTTTTTTCCTCTAAAACTGAGGAAGTAACGCTGGATGTATCCCTCTGTGTGTCTGTGACTGAGTGACCTGTGTTTCCGTGTGACTGCATATAAGCCTGAATGTCCTGTGATATGTGGCTCTATGTATAAGTATTTGGGGAGGTGGGCAATGTGTGACCTTTTCATGTATGTCTACATCAGTGACTCTCAACTAGGAGTGTGGCTTTGCCCCTCAGGAAACATTTGGTAATGTCTGGGGATATTTTTAGTTGTCACAATGGGGAGGGGGATGGAGGGAACATTGTGCCTGCTATTGGCATCTGGTAGGTAGAGATCAGAAATGCTGTTAAACAATCTACAGTGCATAAGACAGCTCCCATGACAAAGAATTATCTGGCCCAAAATGTTTTTGTTTATTTGTTTTTGTTTTGTTTTGTTTTGTTTTTGAGAAAGAGTCTTGCTTTGTTGCCCAGGCTGGAGTGCAGTGGCACAATCTCGACTCACTGCAACCTCTGCCTCCTGGGTTCAAGTGATTCTCCGGGCTCAGACTCCCGAGTAGCTGGGATTACAGGCATCCACCACCACACCCTGCTAATTTTTGTATTTTTAGTAGAGACAGGGTTTCACCATGTTGGCCAGGCTGGTCTCAAACTCCTGACCTCAAGTGATCTTCCCGCTTTGGTCTCCCAAAGTGCTGGGATTATAGGCATGAGCCACCGCCCCTGGCCCCAAAATGTTAATAGTTCCAAAGCTGAGAAACTTTGGTCTGCATGTAACACTGTGAGTGACACCATAATCTGCGTGTATATATCATTCTGTGTCAGTGTTACCAATTCACTCTTTGTGTGACTGAGAGTAGCCCTGTGTCTATGCAGACCCTAGGTCTGTGTAACTGGGCTTTCACCAGATTTTGCATCTCACTCTTCCTTCCCTGAACATTTTGCTGCTGCTTCTTCCCACAGCTCCAGTTCCCGCTGCAAGAGTTCATCCTGGCCATGGGCTTCTTCCTGGTCCTGGTGATGGAGCAGATCACACTGGCTTACAAGGAGCAGTCAGGGCCGTCACCTCTGGAGGAAACAAGGGCTCTGCTGGGAACAGTGAATGGTGGGCCGCAGCATTGGCATGATGGGCCAGGGGTCCCACAGGCGAGTGGAGTCCCAGCAACCCCCTCAGCCTTGCGTGCCTGTGTACTGGTCTTCTCCCTGGCCCTCCACTCCGTGTTCGAGGGGCTGGCTGTAGGGCTGCAGCGAGACCGGGCTCGGGCCATGGAGCTGTGCCTGGCTTTGCTGCTCCACAAGGGCATCCTGGCTGTCAGCCTGTCCCTGCGGCTGTTGCAGAGCCACCTTAGGGCACAGGTGGTGGCTGGCTGTGGGATCCTCTTCTCATGCATGACACCTCTAGGAATCGGGCTGGGTGCAGCTCTGGCAGAGTCGGCAGGACCTCTGCACCAGCTGGCCCAGTCTGTGCTAGAGGGCATGGCAGCTGGCACCTTTCTCTATATCACCTTTCTGGAAATCCTGCCCCAGGAGCTGGCCAGTTCTGAGCAAAGGATCCTCAAGGTCATTCTGCTCCTAGCAGGCTTTGCCCTGCTCACTGGCCTGCTCTTCATCCAAGTCTAGGGGGCTTCAAGAGAGGGGCAGGGGAGATTGATGATCAGGTGCCCCTGTTCTCCCTTCCCTCCCCCAGTTGTGGGGAATAGGAAGGAATGGGGAAGGGAAATACTGAGGACCAAAAAGTTCTCTGGGAGCTAAAGATAGAGCCTTTGGGGCTATCTGACTAATGAGAGGGAAGTGGGCAGACAAGAGGCTGGCCCCAGTCCCAAGGAACAAGAGATGGTCAAGTCGCTAGAGACAAGATCAGGGGACATTAGGATTGGGGAAGATACTTTACTGCTAGAATCAGAGGTTGGACACTATACATAAGGACAGGCTTACATGGGAGGCTGGAGGTGGGCACCCAGCTGCTGTGGAACGGGTATGGAGAGGTCATAAACCTAGAGTCAGTGTCCTGTTGGTCCTAGCCCATTTCAGCACCCTGCCACTTGGAGTGGATCCCTCCTACTTTTCTTAGCGCCTACCCTCATATCTGTCTCCCTCTTCCCATCTCCCAGGGAACTAGTGCCAAATGGTCTCTCCCTGCCAATTTTGGTGTCTTCTCTGGCCTCTCCAGTCCTGCTTACTCCTCTATTTTTAAAGTGCCAAACAAATCCCCTTCCTCTTTCTCAAAGCACAGTAATGTGGCACTGAGCCCTACCCAGCACCTCAGTGAAGGGGGCCTGCTTGCTCTTTATTTTGGTCCCGGATCCTGGGGTGGGGCAGAAATATTTTCTGGGCTGGGGTAGGAGGAAGGTTGCTGCAGCCACCTACTGCTGCTGTACCCTAGGAATATGGGAACATGGACATGGTGTCCCATGCCCAGATGATAAACACTGAGCTGCCAAAACATTTTTTTAAATACACCCGAGGAGCCCAAGGGGGAAGGGCAATGCCTACCCCCAGCGTTATTTTTGGGGAGGGAGGGCTGTGCATAGGGACATATTCTTTAGAATCTATTTTATTAACTGACCTGTTTTGGGACCTGTTACCCAAATAAAAGATGTTTCTAGACATCTGTACAGTATCTGATTCATTTGTTTTGGGAAAGGGGTGGGCATGTGGCCAGCCTGAGAGGGCCTGTGTCCCAGATGTTTACAGCTGTTTTAAGATTCTTGGTCTCACTGTTTTCACTCAGGCCCCGATAGTCCTCTTCCTGAAGATGACCTAATTTTTCCTCCTTTGTGTCTTGGTACTTCTTTCCCGGTCTCCACCCCTCCGCTTCCCTTCTCTTCCCTCCCCTCCCTCTTCCTTTCCTCTCTCTTTAATCCCTCTCCCCTTTCCGTTCGTAGTCTCAGGACTAATTTAGAACTACTCTTCCCAGCTTGCCCCTCTGAGGGAGTAGCCGAGAGGGTGGAGCGAAGTCCCCAGTTTCCGGAGTCACCACGGCTGCTGGGAAGTGGAGTCCGTTTCCTCCCGGTGCTGCGTGACTGGGGATGTGAAGGAGTCTCGTAAACAAACTACAATTCCCGGCGGTCCCCGCGCGTAACAGGTCAGGGCTAGGCTGGGGCCGGGTTCGCGGTGCTCGCTGAGGCGGCGGTGGCTACGGCTGGAGGAGCCGGGCCGGGGCCGCGGCGGAGGCCGCGGCTGGTACTGGGAGGGTGGCAGGGAGGGACGGGGAAGGAAGATGGCGACGTCGGGGGCGAACGGGCCTGGCTCGGCCACGGCCTCGGCTTCCAATCCGCGCAAATTTAGTGAGAAGATCGCGTTGCAGAAGCAGCGTCAGGCCGAGGAGACGGCGGCCTTCGAGGAGGTGATGATGGACATCGGCTCCACCCGGGTGAGGGGCCGCGCCGGGGAGCCGGAGCAGAGCTGAGCAGTTACGGAGCGGAGACCGGAGAGGCGGGGGGTGGCGGGCGCCGCAGCGAAGGAGGCGGAACAGAGCAGGGGACGCGGGCGCCGCCGTTTGGGAGGCGCCGGTTGAGGGCCGAGGGGCAGGAAGAAGGATTTTGCGCAGGGGAGAGCGAAACACCGGAGAGGTTCGGGGTGTAGAGGCGACTGGGGGTCGAGTATGTGAGGTGGGAGTGGGCGGAGAGGGGAGATGAAGTCCGGCGGAGGTAGGAGGTGAGTGGTCCTTGTGCATCCCTGACGGAGTCCCCTCGAGGACGCTACTGAAGCATGCCTGGTATTGGGGTATGGCCTGGGAGGAGGGCTGCTTGTCTGTAACCTGGCTCTTCTGAGTTTGTGATCTCCTCCAAACTGGTCTCTCTGCCTTCTGCGCTTTGGTGCCCCCGGGAAAGGGCCCCTTGCGTGGTTTGAACGAGCGGTGCTCTGTATAGTGGGGCAGGAAGTCCCCTCCTGCGTCCCGTCCTTTTGCTTCCTTTTTCAAATACTTCTTGTGGTTTCCTGACGTGAATGAAGGTGAGGTCCATTGCTTGGTGTTTTGTCCTGGCCTCCTTGGAGGAGAGGTAGGGTTTTGAATCCTAAAACTGGGTAACCGTCCGACTATAAGTTGTGTGGAACTCTATGGTTTGCTGAGCTTTCTAGGGAGATGGCTGCTTTGTGGGTTAGTGTGTAGGGTGCCTTGGAGGGTCTTCTATGTGTAGGGAATATTCATTCCTAGAAAGTTCTTGAAAGAACTTTCAGGCCTCTGCCAGTCTGCCTCTGAAGCCCCCCTGGCCTTGGTTTCTTGCTTTCCAAGGCTGAATGTCAGAGGGACCAAGGGGTGGGAGTCCGCCTAGGTGGTATGCAGTCTTAATTTAGGGACACATTCTTCTAAAACAACAGTAGGTAAGGATACTGCAATGATTGCTCACGGCAGAGAGCTAGAAGGAATTAAAGGTTGATGGTGGAACATTACTACAACATCTCTAGCCTTTTTCTGCTGGTCTGACTGTGGTTGCATCTATGACTGTGACTCTGGTTGTATTTTTATGTGTATCCCCCTTGACTCTCTTAGTCTTTTTTTTATTTTCTCGTCCTTTCCCCTTTGAGTCTCTAGGGACTATGTGCCCTAGTTTGTGGGAGTCAGAAGTTAGGTGGGGAGGCAAATCTGGGAGGGTGTCTGTGCACGCATGTACACACTTACATGCATGTGTGTGCATAACCTACTGTAACCACTGTGAGGATTATGATCTAACTGTAGACTGCTCCCCTTTAGGAGTTTTTTCATCATGTTGGGGACAGAGACGGGAAGATGGGAGGCTGATCTTGATAGCGTGAGGCCCTGCCCTCGGGACTGTGATTCTGGCAGAGGCATGGTGGGATCTTAGGGCTCGTATGTGCAAAGAAAGCCTGTGCAAAACTCAAAAGCTGGGGCTTCTCTTTACTGTGCCTCGATCTCTTAAAAGGCCCCTTCTACCCACCTTGCTCATATTGGTTAATTTCTCAGCTACACAGAAAAATCTAGTGGGCATACATGGCCAGGGGACCCAAAAATCTAGAGCTAGGGACAAGATATCTGGGACTCAGCCTGTTATCTGGCCAGGTGGGAGGGTTCATTTGAAACAGAGATGGCCATGGGAGGCTATACCACTGAGATACCGGGGTTGCCATATATGTTGATAGTGGTCTTGAAGCGGTCCAGAGGTCAGCACAGTGCTCACTATGCTGACCTCCTGGAACAGAATGTCATTTCTGATGTTGGCTTCTGTACAAGAGTGTGACCCTGGAAGCTCTTAGAACTTGCCCCTCCTCAGCTGCCCTCCTCCCCATGGCCTTGCCCTGGGCCTGTTTATTTGGCTGGTGGCAGAGGCTGAGCCTTGGAAATAGATGCTCACCTCTCACAGAGATAGGATATCTGTACACAGGCTAAACCCATGCCAGGCTGTCTTACGCCTATGCCAGACATATCTCCCCAAAGTGAGGATGAGACCAGGAAGATGGCCCTGGCCCATGCTAGAGTGGGCTACTGCTCTCTCTCCACCTTCCTTCTCCAGGCTTCCCTGCCAATTCAAGAGCCTTAGGATTCAGTGGAAGAATGTCCCTTGGTTTTGGTGCTGTTTTTCCAGCTAGGAGAGCTGCCATTCCTTGGATGTTCTAGTTTGGGAGGTGCAGGCTTTGTGTAGCCTTCCTGATGCTGGGCAAGTGGCAGAGCCCAGAAGCCTGTGCTCTCCAGAGTGGGAAGGAAAGAGGCTGGCAGTAATGACTCTGTGACATCCACCTGTGGCCTTCCTCTTACTCTCTCAATTAGTCCTGGACGCATCTGGAAAGAAAGCAGAGGTTCCTAATAGGCACTCCCCCTTGTGAGTAGCCCGGGGGCTCCTGGCAGCCCCTCAGGGACTCTGCTTAGAGTGATGCCAAATGAGACAGGCCTTCAGCAGAGTATCTGTCTCTGCCTGGCAGGATGATGTCAAGCAGTAGTGATATCATTGATGAGGGTAGTCTGCAGATGGGCTCTGGCGAGTTATTTGCACCAAATCTCGGTGGACCTTTCAAACCCCAACACTGGCCTTTTTTCTGGCAGATTATTTCTTTATTTTTTTTTACTTTTTTTTTTGGAGACAGGATCTCACTCTATCACCCAGGCGGCTATAGCGGAGTGACATAAACATGTCTCACTGCAGCCTCTACCTCCTGGGCTGAAGTGATCCTTTTTTTTTTTTTTTTTTTTTTTTGAGACAGAGTCTCTCTCTGTCGCCCAGGCTGGAGTGCAGTGGCACAGTCTTGGCTCACTGCAACCTCTACCTCCCAGGTTCACGCCATTCTCCTGCCTCAGCCTCCCGAGTAGCTGAGACTACAGGTGCCCGCCTCCACGCCCGGCTAATTTTTTGTATTTTTAGTAGAGACAGGGTTTCACGGTGTTAGCTAGGATGGTCTCAATCTCCTGACCTCGTGATCCACCTGCCTCGGCCTCCCAAAGTGCTGGGGTTACAGGTGTGAGCTACTGTGCCTGGCCTAGATTTTCTTTTTTTTTTTTTGAGACGGAGTCTCGCTCTGTCACCCAGGCTGGAGTGCAGTAGCACGATCTTGGCTTACTGCAAGCTCCGCCTCCCACATTCACGCCATTCTCCTGCCTCACCCTCCCGAGTAGCTGAGACTACAGGCGCCCGCCACCACGCCCAGCTAATTTTTTGTATTTTTAGTAGAGATGGGGTTTCACCATGTTGGCCAGGATGGTCTTGATCTCCTGACCTCGTGATCCACCCGCCTCGGCCTCCCAAAGTGCTGGGATTACAGGTGTGAGCTACTGTGCCTGGCCTAGATATTTTAAAAGCAGTGGCAGCAGCAACATATCCTGGTGACAGAGATGGCAAGGATGGCTGAAGGAAATAGTGCTCAGGACCCTCCTGACATTCCCACTTGTTCCTCATGTCTCAGTTACAGGCCCAAAAACTGCGACTGGCATACACAAGGAGCTCTCATTATGGTGGGTCTCTGCCCAATGTTAACCAGATTGGCTCTGGCCTGGCCGAGTTCCAGGTGAGTAGACCCCAGCCAGGGAGGAGTGGAGTTTCTTAGGCTGCTTCCTCTGCTGACTTCTGTCCTTTTTGGCAGAGCCCCCTCCACTCACCTTTGGATTCATCTCGGAGCACTCGGCACCATGGGCTGGTGGAACGGGTGCAGCGAGATCCTCGAAGAATGGTGTCCCCACTTCGCCGATACCCCCGCCACATATCCTTCACAGGGGACTTGGGAGTGTCTGAAAGGTAGTGGGGATGGGGGTTCCTCAGGGACTCATAGGAAGCACTTAAGTGTTGTGCAGTCCCATCCTTCTCGTGGAGCTCTTCTTTACCTAGCTTCCCTGAAAAGCGACCATAGCCCCTGCGTCAGCACCTGCTCCTGTGATAAGGAGTTTTGCTCCTGAGGCTGTGCCCCCTGTCTCTGGCTGGCTCTGGCTGGCTCTGGCTGTCTTCACATCAGCTTGCTGCCAGAGGCAAGCCTTCCTTGTCTCCTGCTAAAGGAGATTGGGTCTCTTCTCCTCACATTTCTAAGTTTGCAGTCTCAGAGACCTGCATACCTGTCTCCTCCAAGCCCTGCCTGAACATTCTCCTGGATTTTTTCAGCCCCTTTAGACCTGATTCCCTTTTTCTCTTCCATTCTTTGATCCTATTGTTGTCCCTTATAGAAAAGAAGAAAGGTATGTGTTTCTTGAAACAACTTACCTGCTGCCTCCATTGTTCTTTCCTCATTTGGCCTCTATCTCATCTGTCCTCTCTACTTTTTTCCTTAACTGGTGCTGTTCACATTGACAGCTCTCCCTATAGTCCTGCCTACTTATCTCCTCCCCCAGAGTCTAGCTGGCGAAGGTAAGTGTCCAGGGCGGGCAGACACTCCTGCCTACTCTCTGACGTGTTTCTGGAGGGAGTTGCCCTTTCTGGGTTGGGGCTGGGATTACTGGGCTAAGGTTTCAACAGTACCTCTTCCTATAACGCCAGGGCTGAGAGAGGTGGAGGCAGTTGGAGTAGGTGGGTCAGAGTCCACCCTTGGCCATGTTGACACGAGTGGTCAAGCCTCCCAGTCCAGCCAGAGCAGAACCAATGGGAACTGTAGCCAGACTGGGGTGTGTGTGTAAGGGGGAGGGGAGAATAGCAGAGGGGCAGGTGAAAATGGCAACCTTCTGACAAGGGTGGGTGCAAGATGTAGTGCTCTGGCACTTTTAGATTTCTTAAACTCTCCCCTTGTCCACCTCACTTTCAATGCTCATACCCAGGAATGCTGCTGGGCTCCAAGATTCCCATTCAGCTGGTCCTGGCAGAAGTTTCCAGCTCTCTTAGATTGACTGGGGGAGGGGTCAATTATAGGCAGAAGAACCAGAAAGAAAAGGGGATGATCTGGGTGCTCAGCCATCTTCACTTCCACCTTAGCTGCCCCACATTTTCCAACCCCTAAGCCCACCTTCTTGTCCACTGTCAGCCTTCCTCCTCATGACTTTGTTTTTCTACCCCAGGATGATGCCCTGGGGCAATTTCCCTGCAGAGAAGGGACAGTTGTTTCGACTACCATCTGCACTTAACAGGTGATGGCCTTTGCCTTCTTTAGGCCAGATCTCTTATCTGTAGTTTCTGGGGCCCTGCTCCCTCACCCCCACCCTGTTCCAGACCAGCTAGTGTTTTCCCTTGCTGGGCAGGGCTTAGAGCTGTCACTGGTGTCAGCTCATTCCTGCTCCCCCCATAGGACAAGCTCTGACTCTGCCCTTCATACAAGTGTGATGAACCCCAGTCCCCAGGATACCTACCCAGGCCCCACACCTCCCAGCATCCTGCCCAGCCGACGTGGGGGTAAGTGGCCCTGTCCCAGGTTTGGGAGTAACCATGGAGCTATTTATTTATTTATTTATTATTATTTCTTTTTTTTTTTGAGACGGAGTCTCACTCTGTCGCCCAGGCTAGAGTGCAGTGGTGCGATCTCGGCTCACTGCAACCTCCGCCCTCCGAGTTCAAGTGATTCTCCTGCCTCAGCCTCCCCAAGTAGCTGGGATTACAGGCATCTGCCACTGCGCCTGGCTAATTTTTTGTGTTTTTAGTAGAGATGAGGTTTCACCATCTTGGCCAGGCTGGTCTTGAACTCCTGACCTCGTGATCCACCTGCCTTGGCCTCCCAAAGTGCTGGGATTACAGGCATGAGCCACCATGCCCGGCCTCCATGGAGCTATTTAAAGCAGGTAGGCAAGTGAGCACTGCAGCCAACGCCACTGTATCCCTTGCAGGTATTCTGGATGGTGAAATGGACCCCAAAGGTATGTGTTCCTCACTGCTGTGGGTACTGAATGCCAAAGAATTTCTGGGCTGGTGTTGGGGTTGTGTGCAGGTTCAGGGAGCAGGACTCCTTCCCGCCTGCTTCTGCTTCCTGTCCTGCCTTACTGGCTCTTTCTCCAACTCTCCCATCACCAGTCTTTCTCTTTCAAGTACCTGCTATTGAGGAGAACTTGCTAGATGACAAGCATTTGCTGAAGCCCTGGGATGCTAAGAAGGTAGGAGGAGGCCACCGGGTGTCACCCACTAGTCTCTCTGCTATCCCCTTGCCATGGGCAGGCCTTCCAGGGTTCTCCACTGAGCACTGTCCTCATTTTCCATATTCTCCCTTCTCTCCTCAGCTATCCTCATCCTCTTCCCGACCTCGGTCCTGTGAAGTCCCTGGAATTAAGTAAGTACTCCCTGAGTTTGGCTGAGAGGTGGCGGAAGGAAGTACAGGGAGATGTAGGAGACTGATCTCTGCTCTTCCCTGACCACTGCATCCCCCTCCTATTTACATCTTTCTTTTTCTCTCCTTCCTCTAGCATCTTTCCATCTCCTGACCAGCCTGCCAATGTGCCTGTCCTCCCACCTGCCATGAACACGGGGGGCTCCCTACCTGACCTCACCAACCTGCACTTTCCCCCACCACTGCCCACCCCCCTGGACCCTGAAGAGACAAGCTACCCTAGCCTGAGTGGGGGCAACAGTACCTCCAATTTGACCCACACCATGACTCACCTGGGCATCAGCAGGGGCATGGGTCTGGGCCCAGGCTGTGATGCACCAGGTGAGTGGCTGTCCTGGCCATGTGCCCACTGGGTGCTGCCTGGCTGGAGGGATGAAGGGAAGGGAGGTTTGAGCACCTGAGATCCTGCTGTGATCACCTACACTGCTTGTTACCTCTGCACCCCAGGATTCCCTCACGGCAGTTCTCAGCCAGTGATAACTGGTAGGTGTGGTGTTTCCTAGAAAGAAGAGGAAGGGCAGCCCCCAGATGGGCAGTGCTATCAGGGATAGAGTAGGGAGGATGTTGTGTTGCCGCTTTCATAGTCTGGTCACTGCCACCCATTCTGGGTGGAAAGGGGCTCAGTTCCCATCAGTAACCGTTGGCATCTCTGGTTTTTTGTCTGTGCCTGCAGGACTTCATTCACCTCTCAGCCACCCATCCCTGCAGTCCTCCCTAAGCAATCCCAACCTCCAGGCTTCCCTGAGCAGTCCTCAGCCCCAGCTTCAGGGCTCCCACAGCCACCCCTCTCTGCCTGCCTCCTCCTTGGCCCGCCATGCACTGCCCACCACCTCCCTGGGCCACCCCTCACTCAGTGCTCCGGCTCTCTCCTCCTCCTCTTCCTCCTCCTCCACTTCATCTCCTGTTTTGGGTGCCCCCCCTTACCCTGCTTCTACCCCTGGGGCCTCCCCCCACCACCGCCGTGTGCCCCTCAGCCCCCTGAGTTTGCTCGCGGGCCCAGCCGACGCCAGAAGGTCCCAACAGCAGCTGCCCAAACAGTTTTCGCCAACAATGTCACCCACCTTGTCTTCCATCACTCAGGTATGCGTGGCTGCCTTCCCTGCACGTCTGTCTCCCTTCCCTTTTCTCCTGCCATGTTGTTTCCCCCCAACCCTCCTTTCCTGAAATACCTACTCTATACTCATCCCCTTCCATTCCTCTGTCCTCCACCTGCTCCATCTTTTATCCATCTTGTCTCCTCTTGCTTCACAGTGCAAACCCAAACGCTGTGGTTAAGCTTTTTTAGTTTCAAACCCTGGCTCCACCTCTTACTAGCAGTCACCTTGGACAAGTTATTTAACTTCTATAAACCTCAGTATTTTCATTTCTAAAACAAGGATGGTTCATAAGGATCAAATGAAATAACATACATAAAATACTTAGCACTACACATAGCCCAGGTATATGCTTGACAAATATTAGCTTACCCTTTCCTTTTATTTGCCTCCTCTGTTCCTATCCGTTTTGTGTCTGTCTTTTATCTCATGCCTCTATCCTGTCCCATCTACTCCCCTGTATCCCCTCCTAATTTCATAGAATTCGTAGAATCAGTGAATTTCCTACTATGGAGCCCAATCCCTTCACTTAATAGGTGAGGAAAGTGGGACCTAGAGGGAAAGTGACTTTTCCAAGTTTACCCAGCAAGTTAGGAAGAGTTGAGACTAGAACTTGAAACTCTTAGTTTAGGGCTTTTTCCACAGAGATGAAATTCTTAGCCCTTGTCTCCCTTCTTGTCCTTTTCTTCCTGTTTGCTATCTCTACTCCTCTTTTCTTTCATCCAAATGCTCTTTTCCCTCTCCTCTGCCCAACTTTTCCTCCTCCATTGCTATCCCTGGAATGTGTGTTCTGTGTTCCATCTTTACTCAGGTCCCCTCTTTTGTAGGAAAGACTGAGGCCAGATTAGCAAGGGCTCTGTTCCCAGAGTGTGGAGTGAGCTTGACTTCCCTTCCTTTCTTTCTCCTTTTCTTTCCTTCGTTTCCCACTCCCTCTGGCCTCTTCAGGGCTGTAGAACAGCAGTTCTCAACCTTAGTTCCTTATTTACTAACAATAAATAGTTCAAGTATCAAGGTTTAAGAATGGTTTACTTCTAAGGCTAGGCACGGTGGCTCATGCCTGTAATCCCAGCACTTTGGGAGGCCAAGGCAGGAGTTCAAAGCCCAGGAGTTCAAAACTAGCCTGGGCAATATGGTGAGACCCAATCTCTACAACAAATAAAAAATTACCCAGGTGCAGTTGTGCACACTTGTAGTCCTGGCTACTGGGGAGGCTGAGATGGGAGGATCACTTGAGCCAGGAAGGTTGACGCTACAGTTCCAACTATGATTGCACCCCCAGTTCCAACTATGATTGCACCCCTGTACTCCAGCCTGGGCAACAGAGTGAGGCCCTGTCTCAAAAAAAGAGAATAGTTTACTTCTGGAATAGATTTAAAATTACCCCTGTGTTAGCCTCACTATATCACTTTCATTCTGATAGGCACTTTTTTTTTTTTTGAGACGGAGTCTCGCTCTGTTGCCCAGGCTGAAGTGCAGTGGTGTGATCTCGGCTCACTGTAACCTCCCACTTCCTGGGTTCAAGCAATTCTTCTGTGTCAGCCTCCCGAATAGCTGGGACTACAGACGCCTGCTACCATGCCCAGCTAATTTTTGTATTTTTAGTAGAGACGGGGTTTCACCACGTTGGCCAGGCTGGTCTCGAACTCCTGACCTCAGGTGATCCACCCGCCTCAGGCCTCCCAAAGTGCTGGGATTACAGGCATGAGCCACCACACCCTGCCAACTCATACGCATTTTTGAGTAACTGCACTCAACCCCAGGGATGCCCGTGAGAATGTGGAATGTTGTCATGTTTGTTTTGTTAATGGTTGTAGCTAAAGAAGGTGGGAAGCCCTGACTGAGAGTTCTTGGGGTATACACTGAGTGGTAAGCTTCCCTCTTTTTACTTCTTTTCAGGGCGTCCCCCTGGATACCAGTAAACTGTCCATTGACCAGCGGTTGCCCCCATACCCATACAGCTCCCCAAGTCTGGTTCTGCCTACCCAGCCACACACCCCAAAGTCTCTACAGCAGCCAGGGCTGCCCTCTCAGTCTTGTTCAGTGCAGTCCTCAGTTGGGCAGCCCCCAGGCAGGCAGTCTCATTATGGGACACTGTACCCATCTGGGCCCAGTGGGCACGGGCAACAGTCTTACCACCGGCCAATGAGTGACTTCAACCTGGGGAATGTGAGTATTCAGGCTCCTTGCTCAAAAACAGGGGAGGGGGTGAGGGTGGGTCAATGGGGCCTGAATGGCATGGCTGGTACACTGTGAATGGGGAGATCTAGGTGGGGTGGGTGGCAGGGAGATCTCCTCTCCCCGGGGGTAACATAGCACTGCCAGCTTGGGGCTCCTCTCTTCCTGCGTTTGACCCTACTCCTGCCCCTCTATTTCTGCTCAGCTTGCTCTTTGATGACTTCTGCCTTGACCCGTTCTCTTCCTGGCATGCACATGCTCTGGCCAGCAGGTACGGTGCCCATACTTACTTCGGGCCCCGTGCTCGCTTCTGTCGCTCTGCTTGCTGCCACCTCCCTCTGTCATTGCCTCTGTTCCTGGGGTGGATGAAGGTTGCTGGGTGAAGGGGATATGTTAGCAGGGCTAGGCAGGACACCAGTTCTAAATCCTACTTCCTCAAGATTTGTCTGTATGTCTATAGCTGGAGCAGTTCAGCATGGAGAGCCCATCAACCGGCCTGGTGCTGGATCCCCCTGGCTTTTCTGAAGGGCCTGGATTTTTAGGGGGTGAGGGGCCAATGGGTGGCCCCCAAGATCCCCACACCCTCAACCACCAGAACTTGACCCACTGTTCCCGCCATGGCTCAGGGCCTAACATCATCCTCACAGGTGAGTGGGGGTGGGTGGTGATGGGAAATGGAAGGAGGAAGTGGCACATTCGCTAATGAGTAGGAGATTGAGGGGTCTTGGAAAAGTTTACAGGACATAGGGTCCTCACCTATCTCTTCTACCCACAGGGGACTCCTCTCCAGGTTTCTCTAAGGAGATTGCAGCAGCCCTGGCCGGAGTGCCTGGCTTTGAGGTGTCAGCAGCTGGATTGGAGCTAGGGCTTGGGCTAGAAGATGAGCTGCGCATGGAGCCACTGGGCCTGGAAGGGCTAAACATGCTGAGTGACCCCTGTGCCCTGCTGCCTGATCCTGCTGTGGAGGATTCATTCCGCAGTGACCGGCTCCAATGAGGGGACCTCATCACCATCCCTCTTCTTGGCCCCATCCCCCACCACCGTTCCTTTCCTCCCTTCCCCCTGGCAGGTAGAGACTCTACTCTCTGTCCCTAGATCCTCTTTCTAGCATGAATGAAGGATGCCAAGAATGAGAAAAAGCAAGGGGTTTGTCCAGGTGGCCCCTGAATTCTGCGCAAGGGATGGGCCTGGGGGAACTCAAGGGAGGGCCTAAAGCACTTGTAACTTTGAACCGTCTGTCTGGAGGTCAGAGCCTGTTGGAAAGCAGGGGTAGAGGGGAGCCCTGGAGGCAGGGTTTGTCCGGATGCCTAGGGGTGGGCAGTGCCAGCCCCTCCTCACCACTCTTCCCCTTGCAGTGGAGGAGAGAGCCAGAGTGGATACTATTTTTTATTAAATATATTATTATATGTTAATAAAAAAATCATATCAAACCCTTGGTGTGGTTGGTTATTATTTGGGGCATGGCTGGGGATCTAGGGAGTTATAGGGCCATGGGTCTTTTTATCTATTAGGCTTTTTGCATCTTCTTAGCACCACTATGCTTTGTGGAAGAGCCCCACAGCTTCGGAATTTGTACCCAGCACGGATGTAGGCTTCCACAGCAGCAGGAAATCACTTCGTGTGCCCTCCTGTCTGTCCAGGGCCCTGCTGCAGCATCAGATGGGGACTTTGACTGGTCAGACAAGTTATTCCTCTTCCTCAACCCCAGGTCTGACAGTGAGTCAGGGGGTGAGGAGGTGATTGCTGGCTGAGCCCACAGGTCTGGAGTGCTCCTAGGTCTCAGGGAAGCCTTCATCCTCACTCCCTCACTATGCATGAATTCACTTCACCCTCTCCACTCTTCACCACTCATTCATTTTAGTTTTAATTAAACAGATCCTTCAGTGCCATGCATGTTCTGAAGGTTTTCTCTTTCTGGATTGGGTTGCTAGCCCTTGGACCAGCCGTGTGGGCCTCCGTACCCCTCACTCCTCCAACTAGCATAGTGAGAAGAGTAGCGCCCCGCAGTTACCTTACCCCCACCTCCACTGCTCTATTCCACACCCTGCAGTCCTGGCCTCTCTTCCTCTTTCCAAAGCTCTTGTCATTTTCAGAAAAGAGAACTGAGAGCTTCTGGTTCTGGTCCGAAGGGAATGCCCTGTGCCCTAAACCTGGAAGTAGGGGGAGCCACCTGGCTCCCCGTAGACTAGACCTTCGGAGCTTCACCTGCGCCCACATCATGCTTGCCACATCTGACTGCAGGACCCAGGCGGGAAGGGAGCTCGCCGCGGACCTCAGGGTCGCCTGGGGTCAGTGTCCTGCGGCACCGGCTGGATGGTGGGAAGCTACCTGGTTGCAGGGGGCCCTCCCAGCCGCCAGGGGTCGGGCTGCAGGCGGCTGGGCTCTGGGCAGACGCTTGCCAGGGTCACGGCCGCCGGCCGAGGAGGAGGGGTGGGGGTAGCGGCGGCGCCCGCGGCCCGGAGCGGAGGTTGGGGGAGTAGAGAAAGAGGGGCGCGCGGAGGAACGCTGGGTCCCCGGCGCCGCGGGAGCTGGGAGGACCGAGCCGCCCGAGCGAGCAGCGTGGCAGCACAGTCCCCGCGTGGCGCAGCGCGGCGGGGACGCGGGGACCGCCCGGATCTCCTTCCACTGCGCCCCAAGCTCTGCTGTCCTCGGCCGCCTCTTCTTCCTTCACTCACTGCCCGGGCGGGAGCGGCGCCCAAGTCGGGTGTGCCATGTCAGGGGCCGGGTAGCCCCGCCGCCCGCCGGCCCGCCAGCTCGCCCTCCGAGCCACCCGCCAGCGGGCCGGCCGGCCGGGAAGCGCGGGACAGGCAGGTAGGGGCTGGACCGGGTGGGGCGGCAGGCGGGGACGGGCCGGAGGGAGCGCGGGCGGCAGGCGGGGTGGGGGATGGCCCCCAGCTGCTGTCCCTCGCTGCACATCTGGTTCCGGTTCCTCTCTCCTGGGGAAGTGAAAGTGGAGGGGAGGGCACTGCCCGCAGTTAGCTCGCCGTGCCCGGCCTCCTGCACCCCTTCTGCTCCCGTGGGTGCCGGAGTCGGAGCCGCCCTCCCTCCCGCTTGGGTCACGCGGCGGCCGGCGCTGCTGCCGTCACGTCCTTGACCGCTGGCGCGCCTGCTTCTTTGCCCTCCTGCTCCTTCCTCAGCCTCCTCCCCCTCGGCGCGCCCTCTGCCCCAACCCGAACTTCCCGTCACCCGGCACGCGGGCGTGGGGACTCGGAGTGGGCCCTGTGCCCGTTGTCTTCCCCAGGGAGAAAGGGCTGCTTTCTGCAGGACTCTTCCCTGGCTTGGTGAGGGGAGGCCCCGGTGCGCAGGTCCTGCGGATGGGTGTCACCCACTTGCCCCTCAGAAGGTCCCACCTAATGGCCTCTGCCTGCTGCCTTGGGCATAGGGCTCCCATTCGCCCTCAGTGGATGAGGGACAGGTCTGTGCCCCAGAGTTAAATCAAGAGGCTGACGCTGACTCCTGGCTTTACCTCCCAGAAGTGGAGTCTAAATTTAGCTGGGGTTGGTGTGTGTATGTGTGTGCGTGTGTGTGTGTGTGTCCAGAGGCCAGGTGATGAAGAGAGCCAGCCTGGCTCTATGAGATTCCTTATTCCCTGTTCTCTGGGGAACAGTGGGAGGTTAGTAGGACTGCACATCCTGGAACCATTTTGAGCCTCCTCTGCCTTGCTCAGGATCCTATAGTCTGAGGTTCCAACTTGGCGTAATGCTGTGCTGGCACCTTCAATGGTAACCCCACCACCACCACTGCCACCGCCACCGCCACCACACACACCCATAGGCTGACTTCCTCTGAGTTGCAGCTTCCCCTCCACTGTTTCAGGAAGTAACCTCCCTTCCCCTCTGAAGCACCCCCCACGCTTCCGGGCCCCTGCTGCAAGCTACCCACCAGGCTTTTTCCTAGCTTCTGCACCCTGGGGTGCCTCAGGACCCTTGGGGCTCCTACTTCCCGGGGTTGGGCCATGGAGGCAGGTGAGAACTAGGCTGTTGTGGGCCTGTTTCTGTCTCTGGGCTCCATGGTGGAGGGTGTGGGATGGCCGGGACTTGTCTCCCACAACCGCTTTGGATCTAACGAGCTACCTAAGGATCCTGGAGGTGTGAGAACACTGGTTTTTGGGCCAGATTGGTGGAGTTAAGCTAGGAGAAAGGACACTTGGGTTTGTTGAAAAGACTCTTAAAGCTTGGGTTTTGTGGGCTTTCTCAGAAACCTGTGGGATCCTCTTAAAAACCTAGGAGTGGGCTCTTTAAGAACATTGGCAGGATCACAAGGTTCTTATGGTGTCATAACTAGAGTAGGAAGGTCAGAAACCCTTAAAAAGACTGTAAGGTTGGTATGATGTCATGGCCAGCATGAATGATGTCATGGAAGGCTATTACAAAAAAAATTGTGATCTCTGTGATGTTATAACTGGTGAGACTTTAAAAGGGACACATGGACAATGTGAATGTCATAGCTCAGGTTAGCTGTGTGTGGTGGAGTTTAGGTTCTTTGAGGGGAGTGCCAGGACCATTAAGTGGGAGGGATCTGGTCTCTTTAAGAAGCTGTGGTGGGCAGTGATGTCACAGGGGGAAGAGTTCAGGATTGGCCGACCCCTTACCCTGCCTTTCTTTGGAAGGACTAGGAAGAGGAGGGGAGCAAGAGGGTACCCTGGTTGCCATGGCATCCCCAGCCTTCCTTGCTTCATCTGTCTCCCACTTGACCATTCCAGATGCAGTGAGTGAGGGGGGGGCCATGGCGGAGGAGCGGCCCCCCCGGCTGGTGGATTACTTCGTGGTAGCTGGGCTTGCAGGGAACGGAGCACCCATCCCTGAGGAAACGTGGGTTCCTGAACCCAGTGGGCCCCTGCGCCCTCCCCGGCCAGCTGAGCCCATCACAGATGTGGCAGTCATCGCTAGGGCACTGGGCGAGGAAGTGCCCCAGGGCTACACATGCATCCAGGCTTCTGCTGGGGGCCACCCCTTGGAACTCAGTGCTGGGCTTCTTGGTGGAACTCAGCCCGTCATCTGCTACCGCAGGGGCCGTGACAAGCCCCCCCTCGTTGAGCTGGGGTGTGTGCCCCTACCCATGCTGGCACCAGGGGAGGCTGGGAGGGACTCCAGTGAGATAGGGAGAGGTAGGACTATGGAACAAGGGAAGGGCAATGGGGATGGGAGCCGGGTGGGCCAGGGGCCAGAGAGGAAGCACTGAAGTTGTATGTACTTAGTCCTTACAGATGCGAATTCATGTGCTAGTGCCGCTCCTTGCTAGCTCTGAGAGCTTAGGCAGGTTTTTGAGCCCCTCTGGGCCTGTTTTCCTCATCTGTCAAATGGGGAAAATAATTCATCCTCATAGGATGGTCGAGATTAAATGAGATAACCCATGTGACAGACTTAACAGAGTCAGTCAGTGGTAGCTTGTATTACTATTTTTTTTTTTTTTTAGAGTCTTTCTCTGTCATCCAGGCTGGAGTGTAGTGGTATGATCTTGGCTCACTGCAACCTTCGCCTCCTGGGTTCAGGCAATTCTCCTGCCTCAGCTTCCTGAGTAGCTGGGACTATAGGCATGTGCCACCATGTCCAGCTAATTTTTGTATTTTTAGTAGAGATCGGGTTTGACCATGTTGGCCAGGCTGGTCCTGAACCCCTGACCTCAGGTGATCCACCTGCCTCAGCCTCCCAAAGTGCTGGGATTATAGGCATGAGCCACCGTGCCCAGCTGACTCTTAGTGTTTATTAATGAGTATGAGAGCCATAGAAGGCATGCAAGATTGTTGCTGACCACGAAATAAGGCCAAAGGCCAAAGAAAGGGCACAGGATTCTGGAGGGCAGAGTTCAGCAAGAAGAGGTAGGCCCTAATGTTAGAGTTTGACAAGGCTGCGGGTGCAAGGCAGGTTCAGGGGATTAGATAGGCAGATCTGGCAGGATTGGGTCTTTGTCCTCTACCCTGACCTCTCAACATCTGTTTTGCTCTCTGTGCTAAGGGTGTTGTATGAGGGGAAGGAACGTCCCAAGCCTGGCTTCCAAGTGCTTGACACGACACCCTACAGCCACTCAGCAAACCTGTCCCCTCCAGGCCCCGGGCACCCCCGCACCTACCTCACTTACCGGCGGGCAGCAGAGGGGGCAGGGCTGCATGCCCTGGGCGTCACTGACCTCTGCCTGGTGCTGCCCAGTAAGGGCGAGGGCACTCCTCATACTTACTGCCGGCTGCCCCGCAACCTCAACCCTGGCATGGTGAGTGGGGCCAAGAGCTGACACCTGGTCCTCTTGGTTTAAGAGTGGGTGTGGACACTGGGAACAAAGGGCATCCCAGGACCAAGGCTCTGACCACAGGGGTGAGTCCAGAGGGGTAACTCTGGTCTTGGGGCACTGGGATTAATGGGAGCTTTAAAGACAAAAGAACATTTAGGGGTGGTAGAGAGAATGTGGACCCCAGACCTTTGTTAGCTATGTATCTGCTTGTCTCTTGCCATTTCTGGGGTAGTGGGGCCCAGCAGTGTACCTGTGCTATAAGGTGGGCCTGGCGAAGGCCAACACGCTGGTGTACGAGGCAGGTGAGTGGCCCCTTTATCCCTCCAATCCTGTGACCCTACATCCCTTTGCCCTGGTGCCTCTTGGCAGGCACCTTAAGTGTCCCCGGAGTTTACTTTCTCTTTGCTACTTGGGCCTTCTCTGGGATTCCTTGGTTCCTTTCCCTTGGAGTCTGATGGACCCTGCTCCTTTTGGGTACCCCCAACTCTGCTGGGGGTGCAGAGCTGCTGGGCCGCTACCCGGAGGAGGACAATGAGGCGTTCCCGCTGCCCGAGTCAGTGCCCGTCTTCTGCCTGCCCATGGGGGCCACTATCGAGTGCTGGCCTGCCCAGACCAAGTACCCCGTGCCCGTCTTCTCCACCTTTGTGCTCACGGGTGCTGCTGGTGATAAGGTGGGTGTGTGGAGTATGGCAAGGGGTCCGGGCTATGCAGGGCCTGCCTGACTACCCTTCTGCCCTCTGCCAGGTGTATGGTGCCGCCCTGCAATTCTACGAGGCGTTCTCAAGGGCCAGGCTGTCAGAGCGACAGGCACGGGCACTGGGCCTGCTGAGCGCCGTGGAGCGGGGTCGGGCACTGGGGGGCAGAGCTGTGCGCAGCCGGCGCGCCATCGCTGTGCTGTCCCGCTGGCCTGCCTTCCCTGCCTTCCGCGCTTTCCTCACCTTCCTTTACCGCTACTCCGTCTCAGGCCCCCACCGCCTACCCTTGGAAGCGTGAGCATGGCTCCTCTGCCATTGGGAAGGGGTTAGGAAGGGATAAGGGGGCCAGGAGAGATGGGAGAGATTCAGATATGGGTGTGGGGAGGGCTGGGCACAGGGTAAGGGACAGGGCTGCAGTGTGTGGTTATACAGTTTATCCATTGTAAAAATGCCACGGGCTGAGGAGGGGAGCAGGTCCTGAAATCCAGTCTAAACTTGCTAGTTAGGTCCTGGCAAGGGGCTGTATACGCCCAGGGAGGATTTCTTTTCTGATCTGCACAAATTATATGCATAACGGAGGCTCTGTTGGCTGATAACAGGCCTCAAAGTAGGGTTCAGGAAGGAATAAGGTTCTTGAGAACAAGTGAAAGAGCTGAGAAAATGTGGAGGGAGGACAGGGATGGACCGGGGAGTGTGCTCTGACCTGTTTCTCTGTCCCCCAGGCACATCTCCCACTTCATTCACAACGTCCCCTTCCCTTCCCCACAGAGACCCCGCATCCTAGTGCAGGTGAGAGCTGAGGCTGGGGCCGGGCTGATGGAAGGAGGGGAGTTGGCATCATTACCCTGAGCCGTGGCTCTTCTTCCCTCCCAGATGTCTCCCTATGACAACTTGCTCCTCTGTCAGCCTGTATCCTCACCCCTGCCCCTCAGGTATGTGCTCAGATTGTGGAGAGGGGAGCTTTAATGACCAAGGACATGGTAGGTGCTGGGCAGGTGGGTGCAGCTGTTGAGGTTTGTGCAGGCTGGGTCCAGGTGGTGGCTGTACCTGGCATCTGGGGAAGGGTCCCCAGGGTATCCTGGTGACACTTTCCCCACCTCGGCATTGCCTGCAGTGGTGCCAGCTTCCTGCAGCTGCTGCAGAGCCTGGGCCCTGAGCTGGCTATCACACTGCTGCTGGCTGTGCTCACAGAGCACAAGCTGCTGGTCCACTCTCTGCGGCCAGACCTGCTCACCAGCGTCTGCGAGGCCCTCGTCTCGGTGAGTGCCGCCCCGCCTGGCCCATCTTCCCCAGAACCATGGTTCTTTCTGGTGCCCCTATCCCTGCCTGGACTCTTCCCTTTTCCTTCCTTGTGGAGGATCCTCAGCCCCTTTCCCTGGGCCCAGCCTGCAGGAACACATAGCTTCCATCAGGAGCTCTTCTCTAGAGCCTACTTCCAACAGCCTCTCAACAAGCACCAACTCCCCAAGGCCAATGCCCTCTCTCTCTCTCTCCTGTGCCCCCCACTGCTGCCTCAACCCCCTGCTCACTGGTTCTCACTGCCTGGTGCTTCAGATGATCTTCCCACTGCACTGGCAGTGCCCCTACATTCCTCTGTGCCCGCTGGTGCTGGCAGATGTGCTGAGTGCCCCAGTGCCCTTCATTGTGGGTATCCACTCCAGCTACTTTGATCTGCATGACCCGCCTGCTGATGTCATCTGTGTCGACCTTGATACCAACACGCTCTTCCAGTAAGAGGCTGGGTCTCATTTGGGGGCTGCAGGGTGGTGGGCAGGAATGGGCTAGTGTGTGGAGTGCTACGGGCTCAAAAAGAGCTTCAGGCACAAAGTAAGGGAGGCTGGCAAGGAGCCCCGTCACCCTATCCCAGAGCCTCGCCACTCCTTCCCCTTATGCTTTTCTCACAGGACTGAGGAAAAGAAGCTCCTCTCCCCTCGGACCCTGCCCCGCAGACCCTACAAGGTTCTGCTGGCCACACTGACAAACCTGTACCAGCAGCTGGACCAGAGTGAGAAGCCTGGGTGGGGAGGGAGGCTGGGAACTGTCATTGGCCTCAAACCTCCAGTTTGCAGAGGTCTGTGGGGAGCTAGACATTTCTTGAGGAGGTGAGCGAAGTTAGGATTGCATTTGGTGGAACTGAGGGAGATTCCAATTCCAACTGAAGCTAGAAGGAAGGGCAGACAGTATTCCTGAACATGTGGGAAATATCGAGCTTGAACCTGTTAGTTGAAGGTAATACTTCAGTTGCTACTGGTGCAAGGTCTGCCAGAGGCTGGAGGTGGAGATGGAGGCATGAGAGCAGAGTTGAGGGTAACACTATGGGAGCCAGCCCTGACTCTCAGGCTGCCCTGGCCCACAGCATACACAGGACCTGAGGAGGAGGCATCCCTGGAGTTCCTACTGACAGACTACGAGGCAGTGTGTGGCCGCAGGGCCCGGCTGGAGCGCGAAGTCCAAGGAGCGTTCCTCCGCTTTATGGCCTGTCTGCTCAAGGGCTACCGGGTCTTCCTGCGCCCACTCACCCAGGCCCCCTCCGAGGGAGCTCGTGATGTTGACAACCTTTTCTTCCTGCAGGGTATAGAGGGCCTGTCTCTGCTTGGAGATGGTATCATGGGAGGAGGTGGCGAGGGGCTGGGCTGTGTCAGAAAGGCAGAGGGGACTGGGAGCCACTCCGTTGTTTATTCCTTCACTAGGCAAATGTTTTTATGGGCACCTGCTTTGAGCCATTAACTCTTCTGGTCTTGGGGGGAATCAGGGTACAAAGATGAAACCAGCTGTGGTCCTGCCCTCTGGAGCCCCAGGCTTGGGGTAGACACAGTAATCCCTGCAGTGAGCAGCCCCCAGGGGCAAAGCTCTGTGCAGGGACCCTGCCCTTGGAGACCCCCCAGTCTGAGGCAGTGGGTACAGGCAGACAAATGGAGGGATTCTCTAGGGCCATTGTGCTGGGGGTGCTGAGCTGGTCAGCTTGGTATTAGGGTAGTTGTGCCAGAGGGTCCAAGAGATTATGGCTTTGGGCCTGAGTGGGCAGGGAGCCAAGAAGAGATTCAAAAAAGCTATGGCTGTGGTGGAGAGCCCTGGTCACACCCCTCCTCTGCCCCATTCTCATCCCCCTCAGGCTTCCTCAAATCCCGGGAACGCTCCAGCCACAAACTTTACTCTCAGCTGCTGCACACACAGATGTTCTCACAGTTCATTGAGGAGTGCTCTTTTGGCTCTGCTCGCCATGCTGCCCTTGAATTCTTTGACTCTTGTGTTGACAAGGTATCATCCCTTCTCTGTGTGCTCATTGGCCTCTGCTGTCTCCCTCATTGTCTCTGTTGCCCCAAGGCCATTTTAATGGAATCAGGCATGTTCAGGGTGGTATGGCTGTAGACCCCAGGGCCATTTTATTTTATTTATTTATTTATTTTAATTTTTAATGTTTTTTTAAGTTTTCTTTTTTCTTTTTTTTTTTTTTGAGACGGAGTCTTGCTCTGTTGCCTAGGCTGGAGTGCAGGGGTGTGATCTCGGCTCACTGCAAGCTCTGCCTCCCGGGTTCACGCCATTCTCCTGCCTCAGCCTCCCAAGTACCTGGGACTACAGGTGCCCGCCACCACGCCTGGCTAATTTTTTGTATTTTTAGTAGAGACGAGGTTTCACTGTGTTAGCCAGGATGGTCTTGATCTCCTGACCTTGTGATCCACCTGCCTCGGCCTCCCAATGTACTGGGATTACAGGCGTGAGCCACCGTGCCCGGCTTTTTTTTTTTTTTGAGATAGTTTTGTTCTGTCTCCCAGGCTGGAGTGCACTGGCGCGATCTTGGCTCACTGCAACCTCCACCTCCCAGGTTCAGGTGATTCTCCTGCCTCAGTCTCCCAAGTAGCTGGGATTACAGGTGTGCGCCACTATGCCCGGCTAATTTTTGTATTTTTAGTAGAGACAGGGTTTCACCATGTTGGCCAGGCTGGTCTCGAACTCCTGGCCTCAAGTAATCTGCCCACCTCGGCCTCCCAAAGTGCTGGGATTACAGGCGTGAGCCACTGTGTCTGGCCCCCAGGGCCATTGTAAACACAACTCTATATCTTAACCGTGACTGGGATGGCACTCCTGGAGTTATACAGTGCACAACCTGTGCAGCCACACACAGCTGGCCCTGTACATGTAATGTACTGTCCTCCCGTTCCTGACGCCATCTTCCCAGGCTGTGTCTCTTTCCCCGTGGATGAGCTTTCCTGGGAGATGCCATCGTCTAGACACCCTGGCTCTGCTCCATGCCCACCATCTCAACACTTGCTCTCTTAAAATCCTTCTCCAGGTCCACCCAGAGCAGGAGAAGCCTGAGCCGACACCCTTAGTAGAGCTAGAGGAGCTGTCAGGAAGTGAGCTCACTGTCTTTATCACACCTCCCGAGGAGCCTCCCATACCAGAGGGCAGTGAATCCACTCCCCAGTACTGGTGAGAGTCTCTTGGCCTTCACGTGTTCCAGGGCCCCATAGACTGGTCCAGTCCAATTTGCTTCACCCTGTGCTGACTGCCCCGATGTTGCTTCTCTCTGCCCCTCCAGCTACGATGGATTCCCAGAACTACGGGCTGAGTTGTTTGAGTCTCTTCAAGAGCAACCTGGGGCCCTGCCTGTGCCAGGCCCTTCCCGTAGCGCCCCCAGCAGTCCTGCTCCTCGCCGTACCAAACAGGTAAGCAGTGGGTGGACCGCACTGAGGGACCTGGCTCAGGCTGAAGGCTGCTGCTGCTTCAGTTTCCTCATCTACAAAATGGGGATAACAATAATACTTAACCCATGAGGTTGTTAGGAGTTTAAATGTGCTTGGCACATAAGCAACCCTGTATAAACATTAGTTGCTATTATCACTGTCATTATCATCATCATCATCACCTCCGTCTTCTGAGCACTCTGGGAATCCAGGGGCTGGCCATGTCTTCTAGGGCACCTGCCCATGCTCAAGGGCCAGCCTCTCTGCATGGGGCTCCAGGCAGGGCTGCAGCCTGTGAAGTACAGCATCCCTCCTCCTCCTTAGAGCACAGACCCTTCCTCAGAGAAGGTGCTACTTCTTCCCACACCACTTTAGGGTCTGTCCTGGTGGCTCATGCCTTTAATCCTAGCATTTTGGGAGGCTGAGGCGGGCAGATCACTTGCGCCCAGGAGTTTGTGACTAGCCTGGGCAACATGGCAAAACCTTGTCTTTACAAAAAGTACAAAACAGTCGAGCTTGGTGGTGCGTCCCAGCTACTTGGGAGGCTGAGGTGGGAGAATCGCTTGAGCCCAGGAGGCCGAGTCTGCAGTGAGCCAAGATTGCACCACTGCACTCCAGCCTGGGAGACAGAGCGAGACCGTCATAAATAAATAAATAAATAAATAAATAAATAAATAAATAAGACCTGGCATTGTACTCACCCTGATGTGTCCCCTGTCCTACCTAGGAGATGAAGGTTGCACAGCGGATGGCACAGAAGTCAGCAGCTGTGCCTGAGCTGTGGGCCCGGTGCCTGCTGGGGCACTGCTATGGGCTGTGGTTCCTGTGTCTGCCTGCCTATGTGCGGTCAGCACCCTCCCGAGTGCAGGCACTGCACACAGCCTACCATGTGTTGCGCCAGATGGAGAGCGGCAAGGTGGTGCTCCCTGATGAGGTAGGCAATCTATGTGACCATGCTCACACCCAGGCCCAGTGAGCCTTGTGCAGCCGGAGAGGGCTGTGAGAGGGAAACTTGGTGGAGACTAAGGAAAGAAGTTGCAGAGCCCCAGAGCTGGGCAGATTATCTATAAACATTCGTCGAGTGAATAAGCATGTTCAGGGTTTAGCAGTGGAGACTGTAGGGTGGCAGGGTCAGCAGAAAGGGTGGGTGGCTCTGAGGTGGCCCCAGGACCTGCCAGGGGCCAGTGATGTCTGTGAGAATTGGGGAGGCTGGAAGAGGGTGCTTGCTGAGACTTTGGTTTTGGTTGAGAGTGAGTCTCCCATTGTCCTCTGCCTCTCCTGGCCCAGGTGTGTTACCGGGTACTGATGCAGCTCTGCTCACACTATGGGCAGCCTGTGCTGTCTGTGCGGGTCATGCTGGAGATGCGGCAGGCAGGCATTGTGCCCAACACCATCACCTATGGCTACTACAATAAGGTACCTACTTTGGGGTGAGGGGTGGGATGGCAGCTGTGCCGGGGTGTGTGAGGGGAGGCTGCTGCTGCTCCCCTCACTCCTTGGAGATTGGGCTGGTACCGTTTGCCTAGGTCCTGGAACCACTGTCATCCAATTGCACTCCTATGCCTTAGCACCTACAGTTTCTCAGACGAGGCTGCTTTGATTCCCACTCATGACAGCCCTGCCTACAACTAATAGTGTTAGCCGCTAAGCCAGGGACGGGTCCATACGCATCACACATTTTACATCATTTTAACTTCACGACAGCCCTATGAGGTGGGATGATCGTTATCACCATCTTATAGAAGAGGAGATGAGGTTGTAGAGAGTTAGTAACTTGTACAAGGTCCCGCAGCAAAGAAGTTAAGGAGTTAGAATATGGGCACAGGGCTGGGTGCAGTGGCTCATGCCTGTAATCTCAGCACTTTGGGAGGCTGAGGCAGGCAGATCACCTGAGATCAAGAGTTCGAGACCAGCCTGGCCAACATGGTGAAACCCCGTCTCTATTAAAAATACAGAAATTAGCTGGGTGTGGTGGTGGGTGCCTGTAGTCCCAGCTACTTGGGAGGCTGAAGCAGGAGAATCACTTGAACCCAGGAGGCGGAGGTTGCAGTGAGCCGAGATTGCGCCACTGCACTCCAGCCTGGGTGACACAGCAAGACTCCGTCTCGAAAAAAAACAAAAAAGAATATGGGCAGAGGTATATCCATATCTCCTGAATTCAGGCCCTTAGCCATGATACTAAACTGCCTCCTGTTTTTTAGATGAGGAAACTAATGACCAAATAAATAAAATGATTTTTTCAGAGCCATATATTTTATATTTCTAAGCAGCAAGGTCTGGGTACAAATTTTCTCCATTGCCTCTGGCTTCTTCTAGGTCCCTTGGGAGGCAGCTGCTGCCTACTGTCTCTTCTGGGCTCTTGTTCCTGGCTGAGCCATTGGCTAGACAGTCCTAGGCAGGATGTCTGCAGGGGAAGGGCGATCCCTGGGGCTCCAGGACAGGGAGTGGGTATGAGGCAGGGTTAGGGTGTCGAGGTAGGCCATCCTGATGGGCACTGTGCTTGGTAGGCTGTGTTGGAAAGCAAGTGGCCGTCTGGCACACCAGGTGGGCGTCTGCGCTGGGCCAAGCTCCGGAATGTTGTCCTGGGGGCTGCTCAGTTCCGTCAGCCCTTGAGAGAACGGCAACAGCAGCAGCAGCAGCAGGAGCAGGTGTCAGCACATCAAGAGGCAGGCAGCTCCCAGGCAGGTGGGTAGGGCCTGGTGAGACAGGCTTGGGGATGGAGTAGCTGGGCTCAGGCAGGGAAAGGCATAGAGAGTTGGGGCTGGTCTAATGGTTGGCATTGGGTTTCTGGGGATTGATAAATTACACTTGACTGGTAACAAAAGGGATAAAAAAAATTAGCTGGGTGTGTAGTCCCAGCTACTTGGGAGGCTGAGGCAGGAGAATCACTTGAACCCAGGAGGCAGAGGTTGCAGTGAGCTGAGATGGCGCCACTGCACTCCGCCTGGCTACAGAGCAAGACTCCATCTAAAAAAACAAAACAAAACAAACAAACACAAAAGGGATGAAGTTTTGCCTGGGAGGAACCCTGCAAACCCAGGTCCATCTAAGGAGCTCTATTTTGGAACAGGGGACTGTGTTCCTAGCTGGCCACCTCTAAACCCCTTCTCGTCTTTTACAGAGCCCTATTTGGAGCGCCCTTCCCCTACTCGCCCTCTTCAGCGCCAGACTACTTGGGCTGGGCGAAGTCTGAGAGACCCAGCCTCACCCCCTGGACGCCTGGTGAAGAGTGGTAGCCTGGGCAGTGCCCGAGGGGCACAGCCCACTGTGGAGGCCGGTGTGGCCCACAGTGAGTGCCCTTGTCTGGCTCCCTCACTCCCCCAGTCAGCTTTCCTAACCACTTGCTAGTGAGGTGGGGAAGACCAGAAACAGAGTGGAGGGCGGCCCTCTTTGGTGGGTGCTGTAGATTCTGAGGGAATCCTGCCCAAAATATCATCATGGTGGGGGTTGTGGCACCAGAGTTTATGCAGCCAGGAATTTTGTTTACTCAGGAAAGGGAAAGCTGGTGCAGAGGCTGGGGTCCATCTTCCCTCATTCTTTTCTGTGCTGCAGTGATAGAGGCCTTGGGGGTCCTGGAACCCCGGGGATCACCTGTGCCCTGGCACGATGGAAGTCTCTCAGACCTGAGCCTGACGGGGGAGGAGCCGGTCCCTGGAGGCAGCCCAGGGGGCTCAGGCTCAGCCCTGAGTGCCCAGTCCACTGAGGCCCTGGAAGGGCTAAGTGGGCGGGGACCCAAGGCTGGTGGGCGACAGGATGAGGCAGGCACCCCCCGACGAGGGCTGGGTGCCCGCCTCCAACAGCTGCTCACTCCTTCCCGCCACTCCCCCGCCTCCCGCATTCCCCCACCTGAGCTGCCTCCTGACCTGCCTCCCCCAGCCCGCCGCAACCCCATGGACAGTCTTCTGCACCCCCGGGAGCGCCCTGGATCCACTGCATCCGAGGTAGCCAGCGAAGGAGGGTCCAGATGCCTTAGCATTAGTAGGCTTGGGGAGGGGCTACGACTGGAAGAATGCCCAAAAAGGGGGCTCTGAGGGGTGCTTGAAACACATATCCTGGATGGAAGAGCATGGGGTTGGCTGACCATGGTTTCTCATGTCATGGTAGAGCTCAGCCTCTCTGGGCAGTGAGTGGGACCTCTCAGAATCTTCTCTCAGCAACCTAAGTCTTCGCCGTTCCTCGGAGCGCCTCAGTGACACCCCTGGATCCTTCCAGTCACCTTCCCTGGAAGTGAGGATAACCCCTCCCACACAGATGTGCTTGAACACACATAGCACACACTCACTCTGTCCAAGGCAGGAGATGGGGAGGAGGTGGGAGGGGCTGGGGAAGGGGTATGGGCTCCAGAGTGCTGGCGGCCAGACAGGACCTACTTCCCGACTCTCCCTGCCCACAGATTCTGCTGTCCAGCTGCTCCCTGTGCCGTGCCTGTGATTCACTGGTGTACGATGAGGAAATCATGGCTGGCTGGGCACCTGATGACTCTAACCTCAACACAACCTGCCCCTTCTGCGCCTGCCCCTTTGTGCCCCTGCTCAGTGTCCAGACCCTTGATTCCCGGCCCAGGTGCCCAAGGCAGGGCAAGTGCTGTGGGTGGGAAAAGGGAGGTGAAGGTCTAAGAGCTGACCCCTGCTGCTATCCCCCTGCAGTGTCCCCAGCCCCAAGTCTGCTGGTGCCAGTGGCAGCAAAGATGCTCCTGTCCCTGGAGGTCCTGGCCCTGTGCTCAGCGACCGCAGGCTCTGCCTTGCTCTGGATGAGCCCCAGCTCTGCAACGGGCACATGGGGGTAAGGGCTGGGCCAAAGGGGCATGAGGAATGGGAATGTTGCTGTGTGGGGCCTATGGAGTGCCAGGGAGAGATGGGCACATCTCTTGCCCTTGAGGGCAAGGGGCATCCCAGAAGCTGTTGGATGTGGTGGCTCAGTGGGAGGCAAGGCTCTGGGGATGTACATGCCCTCTACTGCCCTCCTGCTTTGTGCCTGATAGGGAGCCTCCCGACGGGTTGAGAGTGGGGCATGGGCATACCTGAGCCCCCTGGTGCTGCGTAAGGAGCTGGAGTCGCTGGTAGAGAATGAGGGCAGTGAGGTGCTGGCGTTGCCTGAACTGCCCTCTGCCCACCCCATCATCTTCTGGAACCTTTTGTGGTATTTCCAACGGCTACGCCTGCCCAGTATTCTACCAGGCCTGGTGCTGGCCTCCTGTGATGGGCCTTCGCACCCCCAGGTCAGTGCCCCCATGTGGCCCCTGTTTCCTAAGTGCCTCCCTCATCTCTCAGCTGTTTGTCCGCTGTGTCCTTGGCACTGTAGAAAGAGCATAGACTGGCCGGGCGCGGTGGCTCATGCCTGTAATCCCAGCACTTTGGGAGGCCGAGGTAGGCGGATCACCTGAGGTCAGGAGTTCGAGACCAGCCTGACCGACATGGAGAAACCCCGTCTCTACTAAAAATACAAAAAAAATTAGCCAGGCTTGGTGGTGCATGCCTGTAATCCCAGCTACTCGGGAGGCTGAGGCGGGAGAATTGCTTGAACCTGGGAGGCGGAGGTTGTGGTGAGCCGAGATCGTGCCATTGCCCTCCAGCCTAGGCAACAAGAGCAAACCTCCGTCCCCAAAAAAAAAAAAAAAAAGAAAGAGCATAGACTGGTCGGGTGTGGTGGCTCACGCCTGTAATCCCAGCATTTTGGGAGGCCTAGGTGGGCGGATCATGAGGTCGGGAGATCGAGACCATCGTGGCTAACACGGTGAAACCCCGTGTTACTAAAAATACAAAAAATTAGCCGGGCGTGGTGGCGGGCACCTGTAGTCCCAGCTACTTGGGAGGCTGAGGCAGAAGAATGGCATGAACCCAGGAGGCGAAGCTTGCAGTGAGCTGAGATTGCACCACTGCACTCCAGCCTGGGTGACAGAACGAGATTCTGTCTCAAATAAAAAAAAAAAAAAAAAAAGAGCATAGACTTTGGAGTCTGCTGCACCTGGTTTGCATCCTTGCCCTTTCACTTTACCACTCTGAGCCTCAATTTGGTCACCTGTAAAATGGCATAAGCACCTATCTCACTGGGCTGGTGTGTGGACAACCTTGTGTTGAGCCTGGTACCGAAACAAATGATTCATTCATATTTGTCTATTCGTTCCACCAGTATTGAGTGCTTTTTATGTTCCAGGCATGGTTTTAGGCACTAGGTATGTAGCAGATTACAAGACAGTCCCTGCTCTCAAGAGCTTACATTCTTGTGGGGGATGAGAATTCCTTTCCCTCTTCTCTTTGGCTGTGTCCTGTAATGGCCCTCTGTCTTTTTGGCATCACCTGTCCGTTTCTTGTCCTCTGCCTCCCATTCTTTGAGCCTAACTGTCTCCACTATCTCGGCTCCCCCAGGCCCCATCTCCTTGGCTAACCCCTGATCCAGCCTCTGTTCAGGTACGGCTGCTGTGGGATGTACTGACCCCTGACCCCAATAGCTGCCCACCTCTCTATGTGCTCTGGAGGGTCCACAGTGAGTCTGGTATTTGGCCTGGGTGGGGAGGGTGGGTCCCATACCCAGAGGGCTCAGTGATCCTGGTGGCCTTCTTTCCTTTCATCCAGGCCAGATCCCCCAGCGGGTGGTATGGCCAGGCCCAGTACCTGCATCCCTTAGTTTGGCACTGTTGGAGTCAGTGCTGCGCCATGTTGGACTCAATGAAGTGCACAAGGCTGTGGGGCTCCTGCTGGAAACTCTAGGGCCCCCACCCACTGGCCTGCACCTGCAGAGGTATGGTGCTACCATCTGGGTGATCCCTGGCCTGTCCGGGGCTCCACACCCCTTTTCTCTCGCTCATACACTTCTGCCTCCACTAAAGGGGAATCTACCGTGAGATATTATTCCTGACAATGGCTGCTCTGGGCAAGGACCACGTGGACATAGGTGAGATTGCAGGCAAGGGGCTGAGGAGTTTAGGGATCTGGGGCCAGGTGTGGGAAGCTGGGGTCCTAATGCATTAACTTCCACCTTCTTCCCTAGTGGCCTTCGATAAGAAGTACAAGTCTGCCTTTAACAAGCTGGCCAGCAGCATGGGCAAGGAGGAGCTGAGGCAGCGGCGGGCACAGATGCCCACTCCCAAGGCCATTGACTGCCGAAAATGTTTTGGAGCACCTCCAGAATGCTAGAGACCCTTAAGCTTCCCTCTCCAGCCGAATGCTAGAGACCTTAAGCTTCCCTCTCCAGCCTGGGGTGGGGAAGTGAGGAAGAAGGGATTCTAGAGTTAACCTGCTTCCCTCTTCCCTTCATGGAGTTGGGAACAGGCTGGGAAGGATGCCCAGTCAACGGCTCCAAGCGAGGACAGCAGGAAGAGGGATCCACTGTTACCAAAAGTCCTGATTCCCCCATCACCAACCTACCCAGTTTGTTCGTGCTGATATTGGGGGAGATCTGGGGGGAGTTGATACAGCTCTGTTTTTCCCTTGTCCTATACCAGGAACTCCCCTCCAGGGTACCCACAGATCTGCATTGCCCTGGTCATTTTAGAAGTTTTTGTTTTAAAAAACAACTGGAAAGATGCAGAGCTACTGAGCCTTTGCCCTGAATGGGAGGTAGGGATGTCATTCTCCACCAATAATGGTCCCTCTTCCCTGACGTTGCTGAAGGAGCCCAAGGCTCTCCATGCCTTTCTACCTAAGTGTTTGTATTTTATTTTAAGTTATTTATTCTGGAGCCACAGCCCCCTTGCTTATGAGGTTCTTATGGAGAGTGAGAAAGGGAAGGGAAATAGGGCACCATGGTCCGGTGGTTTGTAGTTCCTTCAAAGTCAGGCACTGGGAGCTAGAGGAGTCTCAAGCTTCCCTTAGGAAGAATTGGTGCCCCCTCCAGTCCTAATTTTTCTTGCCCGCCCCACCTTGGCGAATGCCTCACCCACCCAGGTCCTGACCTGTGCAATAAGGATTGTTCCCTGCGAAGTTTTGTTGGATGTAAATATAGTAAAAGCTGCTTCTGTCTTTTTCCTTCGGCCTCCTGTTCCCTGGGTCTGGGGTAATGCAGGGATACCTTTCATTTTCCCCAGGCTATACATCTGCTTTTCTACCTTCCCATCCTTTATAGTGTTCAGGCATACCCTGCTTCCCCTGACCATGTCTGGTACTGGCGGCTCCTTGAGGCACAGGGAGTTCTCAGAGCAGGAGAAGGGTGAATCTGGTGCTGGCTATGGTGGTGCCAGTCTGTGTGGCACTTCCGGCCCTCCCACACAATCACCCCCTTGTCCCTCATCTGTACCCCACACAAAGGCTCCATTCTCTGGGGGCCCTGAGCTCATCTCTGCCTTATTTCCCCTCTTCCACCTTCCCCCACCAACCTTCTCCAGCACCTCCACAGGGATGACAATCATCTCCCCAGTAGTTGGTATTGGCAGCCCTCATGCATCCTGGCAGTCATCCTAGGCTGCCTTAGTTGCTCTAGCTGCAGGCACTATTCCTCCAACCAGGGTCTCAGCCTGGCAACAGCACCAGGAAGGCAGGGGCAAAGATTAAGGGACTTGCTGCATGTGGACATCAGGAAAACATGCATCATTTTCCTTATCCCTTTGGTCCACTTAAGAGCTCTTTTTTTCTTGTATAATGAAATAAACACAGGAAATGACTCCTAACAGAGCGGCAAACCAATTACCAAAGGGAATTAGCCAACAAAACAAATGCCTTGGGGAAGGAGAGCAGGCGTATCAATGGAGGAAATAACTTACGAGAGCACATTTCTGGGGGGTGATCACTGGATGGAGAGTGAGGTACTACTTCTGGATGCTGAGTCTTTCAAGCCAGAGGACCATTTCCTATCCTGTCTTTAGCATGTTAGGATGCTTTTTCAGTGTCCTAGAAGAGCTGCACAGAAGAGAACCAAGGGGCTTAGGAAATGCCATTTATTTGTCTTACTAGGAGATGCTTTCTTCAGAGGGAAATTCTCACGCCACCCCAGTTTCTCATCAGACCACAGTCCCCAGAATAAACCTCTCCCTGTTTCATCCCCCAAAGACCTTTTCAAGGGAGGATGTGGCCTTTTAAAATGAAGTTTCTGTTGAGTGTAGTAAGCTCAGCACTGCATTGAACTATAGAGAGAATTTCAGGGCTCAGTCCCTACCCTAATGGAACATACAGTCTTACTTACTGTATGGTCTGTAGGGCCCCTTACCTTACTGGTCTGGAGGGCCCCTTTGTTCACAAACAATAACAATAATGAACTCTCTCTCCCAGCTTATGCTTCTCACTTTTGGGCCTCCTTCTAGAGACTTGCAGTCAGATGGGAGAACTACAGAATTCTTTAACCGTAAGAATATCTAGGCTGGGCACAGTGGTTAACACCTGTAATCCCAACACTTTGGGGGCCAAGGCGGGCAGATCACTTCAGGCCAGGAATTTGAGATCAACCTGGCCAACATGGCGAAACCCTGTCTCTACTAAAAATACAAAAATTAGCCGGGTGTGGTGGCTCATGCCTGTAATCCCAGCTACTCGGGAGGCTGAGGCTTGCTTGAACCCAGGAGGTGGATGTTGCCATGAGCCAAGATCATGCCACTGCACTCTAGCCTGGGTGACAGAGTGAGACCCTGTCTCAGAAAAAAAAAAAAAAAATCTGGGAATTTTAATAGCAAAGTATTCAGCATGATATCTGACACATCTGTGTGTCCTAAGGCCTAGGGAGCTGTATGAGAGGAAGGATATGCCCAAGTTACTTGGCCCAATTTCTCTTCCCAGGCTTTGGAGTGTATAAGCTCAAGTATAAAAAATTCGGGCCAGGCGCGGTGGCTCACGCCTGTAATCCCAGCACTTTGGGAGGCCGAGGTGGGCAGATCACGAGGTCAGGAGATCAAGACCAACCTGGCTGACACAGTGAAACCTCGTCTCTCCTAAACACACACACACACACACACACACAAATTAGCTGGGCGTGGTGGCACCCGCCTGTAGTCCCAGCTAATTGGGAGGCTGAGGCAGGAGAATCACTTGAACCCCAGAGGCAGAGGTTGCAGTGAGCCGAGATTGCACCATTGCACTCCAACTTGGGTGACAGAGTGAGACTCTGCCTCAAAAAAAGAAAAAAAAAAAAGGGGGCCAGGTGCAGTGGCTCATTCCTGTAATATCAGCACTTTGGGAGGCCGAGGAGGGTGGATTACTCAAGGCCAGGAGTTCGAGACCAGCCTGGCCAACATGGTGAAACCCCATCTCTATTCAAAATACAAAAAATTACGGCTGGGCACAGTGGCTCACGCCTGTAATCCCAGGGGAGGCCAAGGGAGGCGGATCATGAGGTCAGGAGTTCAAGACCAGCCTGGCCAACATAGTGAAACCCCAATTCTACTAAAAATACAAAGATTAGCCAAGTGTGGTGGCACGCGCCTGTAATCCCAGCTACTTGGGGTGCTGAGGCAGGAGAATCGCTTGAACCCAGGAGGCAGAGGTTGCAGTGAGCCAAGACTATGCTGAGACTACACCACTGCACTCCAGCCTGGGTGACAGAGTGATACTCTGCCTCAAAAAAATAAAAAAATATACAAAAAATTAGCTGGGTGTGGTGGCAGGGGCCTATAATCCCAGCTACTCAGGAGGCTGAGGCATGAGAATCGCTTGAACTTGGAAGGTGGAGTTTGCAATGAGCTGAGATCACTCCACTCAACTCCAGCCTGGGTGACAGAGGGAGACTGTCTCAAAAAAAATAAATAAATAAAAATTCGGCTGGGTGTGAGGGCTCACGCCTGTAATCCCAACACTTGTAATCCAGCACTTGGGGAGGCTGAGGCAGGCAGATTGCTTGACTTTAGGAAGTCGAGATCAGCCTGGGCTAAATGATGATAAAACCCCATCTGTCTCCATAAATTTTTTTTAAAATTGAGGAAAATATTGTGCCTGCCACTTAATAATTTTATGATGTCATACAAGTTACTTTACTGCTGTGCCTCAGTTCTTCCTCATCTGCAAATTGGGGGTCATTTAAAGATTAACTATGTAATCCATAGCTTCAGAAAGGGAACAAACAGGTAGAGCCTGCATTGGGCACAGGTCATGTCCACTACAGTACTGACCTCATGTACTTGTCTTCCTTAAAGCTCGATCATTCCATATTGAAAGTCCCCCTCCATGGCCTAATTTTGGTCTTGTTGAAAAGTATTTTCTCAGGCCTTACTTTTATCTTCCTTGGGCTGGTATATACCACCATGTTTTTCATATCTCCTCAAAGCCCTTGAAGGATGGCATTTCAGACAGCAAATAATGCACTGGACTGATAATGGACAAAGAAGTAGGTTAGGGAAAGATGAATGTACCCTCAAAGAGGGCAATGACTTTGTCTAATTCACTGCTATATCCCAAGCACATGGATGAGTGCCTGATAACCTAATAGGTGCTCTATCATGTGTGTTCAATGACTGAAAGGAGTCTGAAAGCATTAAAATATTGCAGTTAGTAGAGAAATAATTTTCAGTACAGTATAAGACCAGTACCATGGGTAGAACACCAACAGAAGCTGAATTTAGAGGTAAGAGAATGAAATTGTTGAAAAAGCAAGGAAAGTTCTCAAAATAGTTACTATATATTATGTTGAATGCTTTAACTACATTCTTGACAGTGCCCTGAGTATTTTGAAGGTATTATTTTGTAATTCTCATAATTACCTGGTGAGCTGGGTACTCTTATTCCCATTTTATAGATGGGGAAACTAGGGGATAGAGAATAGAGATAAGTAACTTTCAGCCAAATCACACAACTGGTGAGAGGGAGAGCCAAGATCCAAACTCAGGCAGTCTGACTCTTGAGACCATATTCTTTACCTGGACACCATACTAGCATAAAAACAAGTTTTAACCTATTTAAAATAAGAATTAGGCCAGGCATGGTGGCTCACACCTGTAAATCCCAGCACTTTGGGAGGCCAAGGCGGGTAGATCACTTGAGGTCAGGAGTTTGAGACCAGCCTGGCCAACATCTCTACTAAAAATACAAAATTTAGCTGGGTGTGGTGGCGGGCACCTGTAATCCCGGCTACTCAGGAGGCTGAGGCAGGAGAATTGCTTGAATCCAGGAGGCAGAGGTTGTAGTGAGCCGAGATTGCACCACTGCACTTTAGCCTGGGCAATAGAGGCAGACTCTGTCTCAAAATTTAAAAAAAAAAGTTGCATGCTGCTTGCAGTGATGTATACCTGTAGTCCCAGCTATTTGGGAGGCTGAAGTGGGAGGATCTTTTTTTTTTTTTTTTGAGACGGAGTCTCGCTCTGTCGCCCAGGCTAGAGTGCAGTGGCAAGATCTTGGCTCACTGCAAACTCCACCTCCCGGGTTCACGCCATTCTCCTGCCTCAGCCTCCCGAGTAGCTGGGACTACAGGAGCCCACCACCACAACCGGCTACTTTTTTATATTTTTAGTAGAGACGGGGTTTCACTGTGTTAGCCAGGATGGTCTCAATCTCCTGACCTCGTGATCTGCCCGCCTCGGCCTCCCAAAGTGCTGGGATTACAGGCCTGAGCCACCGTGCCCGGCAGGGAGGATCTCTTGAGCCCAGGAGTTTCAGAGCAGCCTGGGTAACATAGCAAGACCTCATAGCTAGTTTAAAAAACAAATAAGAGCAGCCTGGGTAACACAGCAAGACCTCATAGCTAGTTTAAAAAACAAATAAAGTGGGGGCTGCGGTGGGCGCGGTTGTTCACGCCTGTAATCCCACCACTTTGGGAGGCCAAGGCGGGTGGATCACTTGAGGCCAGTTTATGAGACCAGCCTGGGGAACATAGTGAAACCCTGTCTTTACTAAAAATACAAAAATCAGCCGGGCGTGGTCACGTGCACCTGTAATGCTAGCTACTTGGGAGGCTGAGGTAGAAAGATGGCTTGAGCCTGGGTGGTGGAGATTGCAGGCAGCTGAGATCGCACCACTGCACTCCAGCCTGGGCGACAGAGCGAGACTGTCTCAAAGAAAAAAAAAAAAAAAAAATGGGGACATGTGTGTTTGTGTAGGATCTACCTACGGGTTTAAGTTGCCATGTCCTCCATTATAATTTCCATTGCACAGCATGACTTTTAAATAATTTGAAAAACATGTTCAAATGCCTGTGGAGGCTGGCGTGGTGGCTCACACACCTGTAATCCCAGCAGTTTGGGAGGCTGAGGCAGGAGGATCACCTGAGGTCAGGAGTTCGAGACCAGCCTGGCCAACATGGCGAAACCCCGTTTCTACTAAAAACACAAAAATTAGCCGCGCGCCTGTAATCCCAGCTACTCGGGAGGCTGTTGAGGCAGGAGGATCGTTCAAACCTGGGAGGCGGAGGTTGCAGGAACTGAGATTGTACCACTGCACTCCAGCCTGGGAGACACAGTGAGAAAACAACAACAACAAAATGCCTGTGGAACCAGTTGTTTCTGGGTTTAAACCACTGCTTAGTCACCAACTAGCGGTCTGACCTTTGGCAAGTTAATTAACCTCTCTTGAGCCTTAGTTTCCTCATCTACCTGGGTTCAAATTTCAGCTCTACCACTTAACGTGTAACTTTGGATAAATTTTTTGATCCTAATTTTCCTCATTTGTAAAGTAGGGATAACAGTACCTACCTCACAGTCATGAGGAATAAATACTTCATGTAAAGTTCATAGCACAGAGCCTGACACAGTCTCTTTCCGAAAACGTTAACTAGTATCATAACCTCAACACCCGGACTCTGTTACTTGGTCCCTATCCTCAAGGTGCTCCAGAAACGCTCGCTGAGTTTAGGCGGGCCTAACTGCTGCGTGGAAGCAGGGAGGCCAGCAAGAGGAGCTGGCCCTTGAGTTGATTAGGTGGAATCGGGAGGGATGGGAGGCTGTTTCCTCGCTGAGAACCCTAACCAGACCAGGAGTTCCCAAGAGAAGGAGCTGCGAGGGCTCTGCACACCGTAATTCCTCAGCAACTTGGCTAGCTGCCTTTTTTTTTTCTGCTGTCGTGGTTTAGTCACGACAGGACCAAGCGGAGGTACGATGAACACCAGGAAGCTCAAAGCCTTTGGCAGACGGAGACAGGCCACACCCCAAAAAGACAGCAAGGCTCAAGCGCCTAAAGCTAGTTCTATCGTGAAATTTCCTAGATTCTGTCGCGACGAAACACCGCCCACCGCAGACCCCATCGCCGTTCGCCAGTCTCCATCTTTAGAATTGAAAGAATGAGAGACGGCCAAAGGGGAATCCCGGTTTGGAGAGACTGGGGTACGGCGGCTGCCTGGGGACCAAAACGTCTCTAAGGTAAAGTTGCAGCCTGAAGCGATTTTTTGACCCCCGACACTTAATGGGCTGTCGAAGACCCGGATGTGTCTGGGACTGGCCGAGGTACCCATTAACGCGCCCCCGCTAGACCATCCCCCCCTCCTCCGTTTATGATTGGGTTTTAAGCACGCCAATCATCACTTCTCCGGCCACTCATTCTTCAAGGGTGGGGTGAAGTCCCGGCAGCTAGTCGTCTACTGGCATGGTCGAGAACATGAGGGCGGGGTGGCCGGCTTAGGTCGCCCAATGGGCGTCGTGGCGTGTGGGTAAGGCGGAGCCGAGGGGCTTGGCAGCTGCCCAATCAGCGTCCTTGTTTGTGTGGTGCCGCCGCCGCCGGTGCAGCCGCCGCCGCCGCCGCTGCCCCCGTCTGTACCGCAGTGTCTGCTCCGCCCGCCCGCCCCGGTCCGGCCCGCCCCCCTCCCCCACCCCCGTCCCTAGTCCCGTCAGCGGGGTCTGGATCCCCTGTGCCGTCGCCTCTTCCTTTTTCGACGCCTCCGCCGCCGCCTGAGGAGGCGAGCTAGCCGGGAGTTACACCGCCACCGCCAGGTGAGGAGCTTTGGCCTAGGCCAGCCTGGCCGCCCGCCCGCCCGGGGGCGGTGAGGAGCGAGGAAGGGAAGGAGGCTGGGAGGAGGCAGTGGTGGCGGAGGTGGGGGAAGGGAAAGGTGGAGGGGCGGGGGGAGGGGAAGCGCCCGCGAGCCGACGCCCGCCCGCGCGCCCCCGCCTTGCGTCCCCCTCCCCCCACCCCGGCACGGCGCGCCCCCGCCTCGCGCTCCTTCTTCACCTCATCCTCTCCCCCCTCCGCGCGCGCGACCCGGTCTTTCACTTCGGCCTCGCGCGCCCCCAGCTCGTGTCCCTTCATTTCGTCTCCTTGTACTCTTTCTCCCCTTCCTCACGCCCCGTTTCCCCCGCCATCCCCGCTTTCACTCCCTGCCTCATGCCCGCCATGCTCCCCTCCTTTCCTCTCTAGCGCGCCCCCCCTTTTTTTTTTAACTCTCTCCACCCCCAGTGGTGCCCTCAGGGTGCGGGGGCCGCTCCCTGCTCAGTCTTGTGTTTGCGGGCGGATAGGACGAATGGGGAATCTAAGGGTGAAGAAAGCACCAGATAATTATCTTTATTTAGGGAAAGGGATCAGGAGCGCAGAACCTTACCCCTTTATTTCGTCGTCCACCGTTCCCTCGCCCTCCCGTAGGGGAAGAGAATTGTCTCAGCCTATGTGGGCACTTAGCTTCTACAGCGACTGGGCTTGTGGGACACACTGGATCTGTCTTCCAGTTCAGTTCCTGAGGGTCGGTGGAACTTACCCTTCCCTAACCAAACCGGGACTTAGAGTACTTTTGGCCTCCCTGCTCTCAATTACACTTGAGGAGCGAGCCACTCCTGCGAGTGCAGAGGTTTAGGTGCCATTCGCGCGCCCGGTACAGCTTTCCCCTTTCATAAAGGTATGGTAGCCTCTTTGGATTCTTCCCCAGCATCAACTTCCAAACACAAGATGTTAGCTCATAGGGCTGGCAGTGAGGTGGAGATGGAGGCTTGGTGGTGGGTGGCATGTGGATGCTAACTGAGCTAGCTAGCAACCTTTTCTCTGTTGTCCCTTGGAGAATCAGGTAGCCTCCTGAGAACCAGTTTTCTCATTTCTGATAAATGCTTATTTGGGTGGCGTGTGTGTGTGTGTGTGTAAGAGAGAGAGAGATGGAGGGATACTTAATATATTTCAGCAGAGGCGAAGGATACTTAATATATTTCAGCAAAGGGCAACAGCAGTGTTTTCAGGCCAGACTGCAAAAGAGGGATTTGGACTTGTAGCTGATGGAATTGAAACAGGCTTAACAGATCTCTGTTGGAGAAGAGCTGATGCTTTTGTAGTTTTTAGGACATTTTTTCTAAAAATTTATATTTTGAGTAGAAAAGCATGCATGTGGTTGTACAAAGTGAAAAGCAAGCTTCTCTCCCATCTCTGTCCTCCAGCCATCTAGTCTCCTTCCCCTCCTAGCACAGATGACTTTGATGTTTTCTGGCAGCAGCATGGTGCCTATATGTTGTTGGTGAATATCCTGTTTGGGAGTTTAGTGCTAACTTTATTGCTCTTTATTTGGTATGCTGACCTGAACTCTTCCTTGCAGTCTGATAACAACTTGAATTCTTATTTTGGTGCTGGAGCAGTCTTTCAAGTGTTGTCCTAGAGTAGTATTTCTGTCAGTACTTAGTTGGGAAGAAGGCCACTTCTGGAGGTGCTATGGAGGGGTTCAGTATATTTTGAGGGAAGGCCCACACTTGTTGGATCGTGCTGCTTTTTTTGTGACTGATATCTAGTCCCTGGCTATTTGGGAATGGACTGGGTCAAGGATCGGATTCATATAAGCAGATAGCTTATATGAATAACTAGTTGATTGTAGGGCTGTCTTCACTTTTTAAGGGAATAGAGTTTTTAGTCCAGTGGCAGTGATAGTCATCATGGAACAAGGTAGAAAAATACTAATCAGCAGGAATCAGAAGGCTGAATCTATAGGCTGAGTGACCCAGTTTGAGTAGAGGTGAGGCTTACAGACTTTTGTCCTGCCTATTATTCCTTGCTTGAGAACACTCTCCATGAGGTGAGAGTGATTTGTAGTTGACAGCAGCATCCATCTTTATGACACTGTGGTTTGCCTTCCCTGACCGTATGTGATGTCTGTTAACTTCCTGTTTAGAGGCAGTCCTAGTAGGGTCTGAATATAGGCTGCATTCAAATACTTTTCTAGGAACAGTGTTAACCAGGTTCCCTGATCAGCCCTTCAAATCTAAATTCTGGCAGTAACTTTTACTGCTGTGCTTAGCATAGGGCCACAGGATGGTGGCAGAGGGAAGTGTGAGGAATTTGTTCTGAGCCTCACAACCTTAAAGTACTTTCAAAAGCTTGTATGCTGTCTCCCATTTTGGGGTTTCGCCCCCCTCTCCTCTTTTTTTGCCAGACGGGCAAGGCTGGACCTCCAGGTTGAATTTTGGGGACCGTTGTGTCAGTGAAGGTATCCTTATCCTGTGTTGAGACCTCTGAATTCATCTCACCTTTAAGCAGTGAGTCTTGTGTGTTGCATGTAAAGCATTCCTCTTATTTCGATTTACTGATTCTTCTTCCTTTCCTCCCTCACCCACCAAGCTGGAGGTGCATGTGGAGGAAAACAGCAGCTGTGCTGTCCTGATTTCTAGACTCTGGAGCATATTCCATGTTAGCCACCCCATTGGGAGTCATGCTGACAAGCAGCCCCTCTGCACTTAACTAAGAAGGCTCACGTTGCTTGACTCATTGAGAAAAGCCAACCAGCTTTGGTCGATTAAAACAACTGCTAGAGAAATCGTAAGATTTGAGCCATAACTGGGACTGAGGGACATTCTTTTCCAGACCTTTGCAGTACTTAAAGCCCTGCATTATTACATATCAAGGCACAGTAGCCAGACATTTTCTGAGGTAGTTTGGAGGGAAAGAAAAAGTAAAGACACACACCCAGATTGACTATAAATCTAGTCCTGTCATAAAGCTGTCCACCTCTTGCTTGGGGAAAAAATCCAACCTATCAGACAATACCACACAGAGTTGCAGTTCTCCGGCTGTTGGCTAAGCCTAGGAAAAGATATATAAGGAAGTTCAGTTTATGTTACAATGACTGGATTTTGTGGTGTATCTTCTATTAGCCATATTGTTTGGTTTATCCTCAGTAATCTCTGTGAAGCTTTTTCTGTAGGTCCTGGTTGGGGATTTTGGTGGCTCCAGAATCCTTGAAGCAGGAACCTCCTTTCTTTGTGTAGCAGTGATGAAAGCCTCTGAAGAATAGGTCTGATTTGAAACAGACCCCTCCTCATGTTCCATCTTTTACCTTCTCCCTTGTGGATGTATGAAATATTCCTATATAGCTTGAATTCATCCAGTAAGAAGGGAGTGTCCCAGGGTCATTAGGGCTTAACCTGTCTGAGGTATTTAGATGGTGGCTTGGTAATGTTTGCTGTCTCTCACAAAACCCCCCTTACCTTTGCCATTTACCTAAGTTGCCATCAGCTGGCAAGAAACTATCAACAGTTTTGGGTTATAGTACCAAAAGCAGCAGATTACTAGGAACACATCATTTCTTACTTTTGAGATATGAAGTGGTCAAATCCAGACCTCAAAGAATCATAGTAACTGCAGAAGCATCTTTGACAATGTGTGAACTTAATTGTTATTAATATTAACTAGTAAACTGCTAAAGAAATTAAGGGAAATTATAGCAATTCCATATTCCTGAGCCATTCTCTTACTGTTTTTCACACCTGGCTAGTTCCATTTTGTTTTATTTTATTTTATATTTTTTGAGATGAAATTTTGCTCTTGTTGCCCAGGCTGGAGTGCAGTGGTGTGATCTCAGCTCAGTGCAACCTCTGCCTCTCGGGTTCAAGCGATTCTCCTGCCTCAACCTCCCAAGTAGCTGGGATTACGGTCACCTATCACCATGCCTGGCTAATTTTTGTATTTTTAGTAGAGACAGGGTTTCACCATGTTGGCCAGGCTGGTCTTGAACTCCTGACCTCAGGTGATCTGCGCACCTCAGACTCCCAAAGTGCTGGGATTACAGGCATGGAGCCATTGTGCCCGGCCTTAGTATCCATTTAAAAAGAAATTCAGGTTACTGTTACCTAAAGCTGAGAGTCATACTTTAAGTCTCTTGATCAAAGTTTTCTTCGGCTTGTCTCATTTCAAGGGAAAGTGGAATTTATAATCTTTAAAAATATATGCTGGAATGTTAGTAGGATTTAGATTAGACACCAGGATTAATAAATTCTCATTATAATTGTGGAGGATTGCAAATGTTAACTGGAAGGCTTGTGCATCTCTTACCCAGAGGATTTTTATAATGTTAGCATTTTGAGAGTATTTAAACTCAAACTTGCTGAAAGAGAGGGGATAAACTAATATGTGGCAGATTGGACTAGTGGAACACAGATTGTGGAGAGCCTCGAAGTCCTGGGTTGAATTCTAGCTTTGCGATTTATTAGCCAACTGATTTTGGGTAAGGCTACTTGAATTCTCATTTCTTGCAGACAGAGTAATGCCAGTCCTTGCAATAGCCTTTGAGGCTTTACATGGTTTGCCCTTCCCAACCTCTTCCATTTTTGATCAGCTGTCATCTTCCCTCTTGCTCTCTCCATTCCAGCCACATTGACTTGCTCCTTGAATGCTGATCAGTCACACTCTTTATCTTAGAACCTTGGCAGGTTCCTAAGACCAAGTGATTCCTTCTAGTGGGAAAACAGCTAGGTTTCCCCACAGAGAATGGCTGATTGCCTCACCTCCTTAACGTCTTTGCTTAAATGTCACCTTTTTAATGAAGTCTTATCCTTTCTCTCTTTAAAATTGTATTCAGTTCCCATCCCTCATGCTTAATTACCCTTCCCTGCTCTATTTTCTTTTTCACAGGACTTACACCTTTATAGTATATTTATTTGTTACATTTATTGCCTGTTGGTTCTGTTTCTATAATGTAGGTCTTAGAAGGCATGGATTTGTTTTGGTAATTTGTTTAGTGCCTAGTACAGTGCCTGGTATGTAGTTAATAATAAATGTTTGTTGACCGGGGTTGGTGGCTCACGCCTGTAATCCTAGCACTTTGGGAGGCTGAGGCGGGCGGATCACATGAGGTCAGGAGTTCGAGACCAGCCTAGCCAACATGGTGAAACCCCATGTCTACTAAAAATACAAAAATTAGCTGGGCGTGGTGGTGGGCACCTGTAATCCCAGCTACTTGGGAGGCCGAGGCAGGCGAATAGCTTGAACCTGGGAGGTGGAGGTTGCAGTGAGCCGAGATTGCACCATTGCACTCCAGCCTGGGTGATAGCGTGAGACTCAGTTTCAAAAAAAAAAAAAAAGATATGCGGGGCATGGTGGCTTACACCTGAAATCCCAGCACTTTGGGAGGCCGTGGCGGGTGTATCACGAGGTCAGGAGTTCAAGACCAGCCTGGCCGAGATGGTGAAACCCCATCTCTACTAAAAATACAAAAATTAGCCAGACATGGTGGCGGGTGCCTGTAATCCCAGCTGCTTGGGAGGCTGAGGCAGAGAATTGCTTGAACCCAGGAGGTGGAGGTTGCAGTGAGCCGAGATCACGCCATTGCACTCCAGCCTGGGTGACAGCGTGTGACTCAGTTTCCAAAAAAAAAAGCCGGGTGCGGTGGCTCACACCTATAATCCTAGCACTTTGGGAGGCTGAGGCAGATAGATCACGAGGTCAGGAGTTCAAGACCAGCCTGGCCAAAATGGTGAAACCCCATCTCTACTAATAATACAAAAATTAGCCAGACACGGTGGTGGGTGCCTGTAATCCCAGCTACTTGGGACGCTGAGGCAGAGAATAGCTTGAACCCGGGAGGCAGAGGTTGCAGTGAGCTGAGATTGCACCACTGCACTCTAGCCTGGTCAACAGAGTGAGACTCTGTCTCAAAAATAAATAAATAAATAAAAGTTTGTTGATCCAATAGGAATAAAAATAACCTGTCATACTAATCTCATGTTTGTATGTAACAAAAGTATGAAATATAAGCATAAAATGTTTTGTGAACTTTAAAGCATAATTCAAATAATGATGAAATTATTGCCTTCCCATTAAAATGGTAAAATACACTTGATTATTGAAAAAAACTTTATATCTATTCAATATATTATCATTTCTCTTCTAAACTCCAGCCCTTTGTTTCCAGTTGTCTACTGTGTGCTAGACGTATCTACCTTTGTATCAAGTTGGTACTCAAACTCAACATTTCCAACATCATCTCTTCCCTGTGATTCATTGAGTCATCTAAACCAGAAATGTGAGCATCATTGTCACTTCTGTCTTACCTATTACTTTCTAAATATTTCTGAATCTAGCTTTTTCTGTGTCTCCATTGCTGTTCTCATTCAGCAGCTCTTATTTTGGGATATTGCCTTGATCGCTTACAGATCTGTTTATAGTCTTACTCTCTTTTTCTTTTTCTTTTTTTTTTTTTTTCTTGAGGTGGAGTCTCACTCTGTCATTGGAGTGCAGTGGTGCAATCTTAGCTCACTGCATCCTCCACCTCCTGGGTTCAAGGGATTCTTCTGCTTCAGCCTCCCGAGTAGCTGGGATTACAGGTGTCTGCCACTACACCCAGATAATTTTTGTATTTTTAGTGGAGATGAGGTTTCACCATGTTGCCCAGGCTGGTCTCAAACTCCTGACCTCAAGTGATCCGCCCACCTGGGCTTCCCAAAGTACTGGGATTACAGGCGTGAGCCAGCGCACCCGGATGTCTTATTCTCTTGTAAACTCTCTATCATTGTGTCTTCAAAATAGTCTAACACTTACTGATTATTCTACTTTCCTCATCTTAAAAGTATTTAGTAGTTTCCAATTATTAAAAGATTAAAATGTAAACTTTGAGTGGTATTCAAGGTCCTTTATGTTGTTGGTGTTTGCCTTCCTATCCAGCCCTACTTCTGTACCTTATAGTTGATGTGTGAGCAAATACAGTGGGTTTGTTTGTTTGTTTTGTTTTTTTAATAGACAAGGTCTGGCTCTGTTGCCCAGGCTCCATGGAGCACAGTGGCACGATCTCGGCTCACTGCAACCTCCACCTCCTGAGTTCAAGTGATCCTCCTACCTCAGCCTCCTCAGTAGCTGGGTCTATAGGCCTGTGCCACTTTGCCCAGCTAATTTTTGAAATACAGTTCTTTTTAATTACAGGTAGCTTCTAAATCTCATAAAGAATGCCACTTCTTCTGGGAAATCTTCCCTGACTTGCCCAAAGAGAGTTAGATACATTTTCTTTTTTGCCCTCATAATTTTTATTAATTTTATTTTTATTTATTTATTTATTTTTTGAGATAGAGTTTCACTCTGTCACCTAGGCTAGAGTGCAGTGGTGCGATCTTGGCTCACTGCAACCTCCGCCTCCCAGGTTCAAGTGATTCTCCTGCCGCAGCCTCCCGAGTAGCTGGGACTGCAAGCATGCCACCGTGCCCAGCTAATGTTTGTATTTTTAGTAGAGACGGGGTTTCACCGCGTTGGCCAGTCTGGTCTTGATCTCTTCACCTTGTGATCCGCCCAACTTGGCCTCCCAAAGTGCTAGGATTACAGGCGTGAGCCACTGTGCCTGGCCTATTTATTTTATTTTATTTTTTTGGAGACGGAGTTTTGCTCTGTTACCCAGCCTGGAGTGCAAAGGCGCGATCTCAGCTCACTGCAATCTCTGCCTTCCCAGTTCATGCGATTCTCCTGCCTCAGCCTCCCAAGTAGCTGGGATTACAGGTGCCTGCTGCCATGCCCGGCTAATTTTTGTAGTTTTTAGTAGAGACGATGGAGTTTTACCACATTGTTCGTGTTGTCCAGGCTGGTCTCGAACTCCTGACTTTAGGAGATCTTCCCACCTTGGCCTCCCAAAGTGCTGGGATTACATGCACTTGGGAGCCACCACACTTGGGTGATAATTTTTAAATATCATTTGTCCTCTCCCCAAAATGCCTAGTAGTTTATAAGCAACCTGAAAACAAAATGATGCTGTGCCTTTTTTTTTTTTTTTTTTTTTGCGACAAGAGTCTCACTCTGTTGCCCAGGCTGGAGTGCAGTGGTGTGATCTCGGCTCACTGCGACCTTCACCTCCCGGGTTCAAGCGATTCTCCTGCCTCAGCCTCCCAAGTAGCTGGGACTGCAGGCACCTGCCACCACACTGGGCTAATTTTTTTTTTTTTTTTTGGTAGAGACATGGTTTCACCATGTTGGCCAGGCTGGTCTTGAACTCCTGACCTCAAATGATCCACCCACCTCGACTTCCCAAAGTGCTGAGATTACAGGTGTGAGCCACCACACCTGGCCTTTTTCTTGAAATGGAGTCTTGCTCTTTTGCCCAGGCTGGAGTGCGGCGGCGTGGTCTCAGCTCACTGCAATGTCCGCCTCCCGGGTTCAAGTGATCCTCCCGCCTCAGCTTCCTGAGTAGCTGGGATTATAGGCACATGCCACCACACCTGGCTAGTTTTTGTATTTTTAGTAGAGTCAGGGTTTTGCCATGTTGGCCAGGCTGGTCTCAGACTCGTGGCCTCAGCGATCCATCTGCTTCGGCCTCCCAAAGTGTTGGGATTACAGGCGTGAGCCACTGCTCCTGGCCTTTTTTTTTTTTCTTTTGAGACACAGCCTTGCTCTGTTGCCCAGATTGGAATGCAATGGCACAGTCATAGTTTAGTGTAACCTTGAACTCCTGAGCTCAAGCAGTCCTGCTTCAGCCTCCTGAGTAGTTGAGACCACAGGTACGCACCACCAAGCCTAATTTTTTAATTTTTTGTAGAGATGGGGTCTCCCTGTTTTGCCCAGGCAGGTCTTGAACTCCTGGCCTCAAGTAGTCCTCCTGCCTTGGTCTCCTAAGGTGTTGGGATTACAGGTGTGAACCACTGCACCCATCCTTGCCATGTCTTTTTACTATTGTATTTCCATTGCCTAGCATGGTGCCTGTCACCTAAAAAATATTTTAAAATATTTGCTGAATAAATACTCCTATGGGTTTAGAAAATGCAGCATAAATTTAGAAATGCCCCTTCTGTTATGTTCTGGGAACAGAACAAGGGTTGGAGCCTTGGTTCTGCCATTTACCATCTGTGTGACCTTGGTTGAGTCACTTGAAGTCTCTGAGCCTTAGTTTTCTCAGCTTAGAAATGAGGATCAGTAACTGCTTTATCTATTTCGCTAGGTTTCTTTGTCAGTCAAATAAGATAATGCATGTAAAAGTACTTTATAAACTGTAAAGCACTGTATTATTTTTAATCATTATGTGTTTACACAAGTTGAGCTTTCCTCACAACTCTTTTTTTTTTTTGAGAGAGAGAGTCTGGGGGCTGGAGTGCAATGGCACGATCTCGGCTCACTGCAGCCTCCGCCTCCCGGGTTCAAACGATTCTCCTGCCTCAGCCTCCCGAGTAGCTGGGATTACAGGCACCTGCCACCATGCCCAGCTAATTTTTGTATTTTTAGTGGACCCGGGGTTTCACCGTGTTGGCCAGGCTGGTCTCGAACTCCTGACCTTGTGATCCCCCTGCCTTGGCCTCCCAGAGTGATGGGATTACAGGCGTGAGCCACTGTGCCCAGCCCCTTGTAACTCGACTAATTTTTTTCTTCTTCTTCTTTTTTTTTTTTTTTTTTTTTTTTGACGGAGTCTTGCTCTGTCGTCCAGGCTGGAGTGCAGTGGCACGATCTTGGCTTACTGCAAGCTCCGCCTCCTGGGTTCACGCCATTCTCCTGCCTCAGCCTCCTGAGTAGCTGAGACTACAGGTGCCCACCACCATGCCTGGCTAATTTTTTTGGTATTTTTAATAGAGACGGGGTTTCACTGTGTTAGCCAGGATGGTCTCGATTTCCTGACCTCGTGATCTCCCTGCCTTGGCCTCCCAAAGTGGTGGGATTACAGGTATGAGCCACGGCACCCGGCTTAGGCTAGATATTTTTTAGAAACATCAGTGGTATGAAGGCTGCCATTTTTCCTCCATGAATTCAAAGGCAAATGTTGCAGTTCAACCAGCTTAGCCTTCACCTTCAGTGCATTCCCAGGAGGATAGTTGTAACTGAGCTGGTGCCCCTGCCTTTCATCTAACAGGCTAGAAACAGGAGAGTAAGGTTTCAATTTTGTTAATGAGCGGAAACCCTTGCTTTCTGTAAAGATGGCAGTATCACACTAAGAAAGCTGTAAAACTCACCATTATTTCTCTTCTGTGAGGCATGCAGACAGGCCTGGGGATCAGAGGAGAAAAGGAACAATACCTTTGATTATTTTTTTTCCAGTCCTTTAAAAGTTTATATGTAGGTCCTGAAATTAAAACAAAACTTTAAGAAATTTGTCCTGGCTGGGTGTGGTGGCTCACACCTGCAATCCCAGCACTTTGGGAGGCTGAGGCGGGAGGATCACCTGAGGTCAGCAGTTCCAGACCAGCCTGGCCAGCGTGGTGAAACCCTGTCTCTACTAAAAACACAATTTTTTTTTTTTTTGGAGACGGAGTCTCACTCTTTTCGCCCAGGCTGGAGTGCGGTATCGCGATCTTGGCTCACTGCAACCTCTACCTCCCGGATTCAAGCGATTCTCCTGCCTCAGTCTCCCGTATAGCTGGGAGGTGCCCTCCACCACGCCTGGCTAATTTTTGTATTTTTAGTAGAGACAGGGTTTCACCATGTTGGCCAGGCTGGTCTCGAACTCCTGACCTCAGGTGATCCACCTGCCTCGACCTCCCAAAGTGCTGGGATTACAGGTGTGAGCCACTGTGCCCAGCCTGTCCTGTCTTACAAAGGCGTAAAGGTTTATCTGAATGATGTTCACTCCTAGATTCCAAACTTTTTATCTAGCAGTTTGAAATTTTAATCTACCAGTAAAGAAATTGAAAAAATTTGCTTAATAGGGTAACATTTTGTAAGGAGGGGTGGTTTTCCCATCACTCTTTAACATTTACATGGCTAGATTGATGTGTTGCCATCAGAAGGATTGAAACAGTTGGTCACATGTGTTGCTACTGCCGTGGACAGGTTGGCCAGAAGACCTTTGAAGTATTGTGCCATTAGGTTCTGTGAAATTTGATGTGAATAGCATGACATTCTTTCTGTGCACTACAGTTTGGCCTTTAATAAGTGTCCATGCATAAATTTATGTGTTACTGTGTCATTCTCTTATTTTATAATTCAGATAGTAATTAATTCTCAGTTTCTCACCTGAGTGTTATAGAGAATTTGAAAGTTTTGCTTATTTATTTTGAGACGGATTTTTGCTGTGTCAACCAACTTAGCCTTCAACCAACTTAGCCTTCACCTTCAGTGCATTCCCAGGAGGATAGTTGTAACTGAGCTGGTGAAGAAAAAAAATTTCTTCAATTTCTTTTGAGAACTCATGAATTTACATATATAGGTACCACCCTTTATGAATATTTTGATTGTTGCATGACTTTGTACTATGAAAGCCTTTAAATCTACCTAATATTATACTGTAAGTTCCTAACTTTGTCAAATATATTGGGTAGATATCACCAGAGAGTATAACTAAGGTTAGAATCTGGGCATTTTTAATTTCCAAATTAAACCTTCTATTCTGGCTCCGTGAATACTTGATAATTACAGGGAGAGTAAAATAGAATATGATAAAGTTTTATCAAAATACAAAAATTAAAATGTCTGTAGTTTATGTGTGACTTTTGTGTTGTGTTTTAGATTCAGTTGTGTTGAGGGTATAAAAGGACTGATGAATAAAGGATACTGTTATGGTGCAGGGAGCTATTAGAGGAGGACAGTGAGATTTTTACCCATTATTTTATAGGTGTATAAATTAAGTGAAGGCGGCTTTGGAAGTTGGCTTTTTTCTTTTTTTTTTTTTTTTGAGATGGAGTTTCACTCTTGTTGCCCAGGCTGGAGTGCAGTGGCGCGATCTCTGCTCACTGCAACCTCCGCCTCCTGGGTTCAAGTGATTCTCCTGCCTCAGCCTCCCGAGTAGCTGGGATTACAGGCGCCTACCACCATGCCCGGCTAATTTTTTGTATTTTTGGTAGAGACAGGGTTTCACCATGTTGGTCAGGCTGGTCTCGAACTCCTGACCTCAGGCGATCCACCCGCCTCAGTCTCCCAAAGTGCTGGGATTACAGGCGTGAGCCACCACACTTGGCCCGGAAGTTGTGCATTTTTAATTTGTTGTTAATTTTGTTGATGCACTGCTTAGTAAATCTTTAATGAGCTGCCTAAACTGTGTCACATTAGCTCTTTCTTTTGTTAGTTATTGTGAAGACTTTGTTGATTTGTGTGTATGTGTATCTCTTTCATTCTCTCCTCTTGCTCTCTTTCTTTAAAAAAACCAGCCATTCTCAGTGTTGTGTATAAATTGAATTTTTGTGGCTGGATATGAGAAAATAGTATTGGTGGTACTTTTAGTGGATATTTTTCATTTAATTTCTTGAAAGCTTTCCTCCTCTGGTTAAACTAGAATAGCTTTTGCTCTTTTTTCACTTTATTCCCTGGAACAGCTGTGTTCCAGAGAATATGCTTGAATTTCTCACTGATACTCTTAAAGCTTCTATGAATCGAAATATTTTAGAGATATATTTCTCTACCTTCTCACCTGTAGGGAACACCTTTTCTTGTACTATATACAGATGCTCCTTGATTTACGATGAGGTTATGTCCCTGTAAACTTATTGTAAGTTGAAAATAGCCTAAGTCAGAAATGCATTTAATACAGCTAACCTACTCAACATCACAGCTTAGCCTAGCTTACCTTAAATGTGTTCGAAATGCTTACGTTAGCTTACAGTTGGACAAAATTATCTAATGTAAAGCCTATTTTATTTATTTATCTATTTATTGTATTTATTTATTTATTTTGACACAGAGTCTTGCTCTGTCACCCAGGCTAGAGCACAGTAGCGCAGTCTCGGCTCACTGCAACCTCTGCCTCCTGGGTTCAAGTGATTCTTCTGCCTCAGTCTCCTGAGTAGCTGGAATTACAGGTGCTCGCCACCACGTCCGGCTAATTTTTGTATTTTTAGTAGAAATGGGGATTCACCATGTTGGCCAGGCTGGTCTTGAACTCCTGACCTCAGGTGATCCACCGACCTTGGCCTCCCAAAGTGCTGGGATTACAGGGATGAGCCACTGCACCCAGCCCAAAGCCTATTTTGTAATAAAGTATTGGGTATCTTATGTAATTTATTGAATATTATACCGAAGGTGTAAACCAGAATGGTTGTATGTGTACTTGAAGTACAGTTTCTACTGAATGTGTATCACCTTCACACCATCGTAAAGTCGAAAAATTTTAAGTTGAGCCATTGTAAGTTGGGGAACATACATACTTGGCAAGTGGTCGTCTAATCTGTGTGTGAAAATCACTAGCAGCTTACCAATTCACCATGAATTCCTTGTTTATTTTTAGGCAGTATTTTAGAAAGCTTACATATCTATACATATAACATTACTTTTTAAAAAATTATTATTATTATTATTTTGAGACGGAGTCTCGCTCTGTTGCCAGGCTGGAGTATAGTGGCACAGTCTTGGCTCACTGCAACCTCCGCCTCTTGGGTTCAAGCATTTTGCCTGCCTCAGCCTCCCGAGTAGCTGGAGCTACAGGCATGCGCCACCATGCCCAGCTAATTTTTTTTTTTTTTTTTTTGAGATGGAGTCTTGCTCTGTTGCCCAGGCTGGAGTGCAGTGGCATGATCTCGGCTGACTGCAACCTCTGCCTCCCAGGTTCAAGCGATTCTCCTGCCTCAGCCTCCCAAGTAACTGGGATTACAGGCGCGTGCCACCACACCCAGCTAATTTTTTTTTTTTTTTGTATTTTTAGTAAAGGTAGGGTTTCACCATGTTGGCCAGGCTGATCTCCAACTCCTGACCTTGTGATCTGCCCACCTCAGTCTCCCAAAGTGCTAGGATTATAGGTGTGAGCTACCACGCCTGGCCAAATTTTGTATTATTAATAGAGACAGGTTTCACCATGTTGGCCAGGATGGTCTTCATCTTTTGACTTGTGATCTGCCTGCCGTGGCTTCCCAAAGTGCTGGGATTACAGGCATGAGCCATCGTGCCTGGCCTTAAAAATTATTTTTAATGTGGCCAGGCACGGTGGCTCACGCCTGTAATCCCAGCACTTTAGGAGGCCAAGGCGGGTGGATCACGAGGTCAGGAGATCGAGACCACAGTGAAACCCCATCTCTACTAAAAATACAAAAAATTAGTTGGCATGGTGGTGGGTGCCTGTAGTCCCGGCTACTCTGGAGGCTGAGGCAGGAGAATGGTGTGAACCCAGGAGACGGAGGTTGCAGTGAGCCCAGATTGCGCCACTGCACTCCAGCCTGGGCGACAGAGCAAGACTCCATCTCAAAAAAAAAAATTATTTTTAATGAGACAAGATTTTGCTCTCTTGCCCAGGCTGGAATGCAGTTGTGTGATCATGGCTCACTACAGCCCTCACTTCCTGGGCTCAAGTGATCCTTGCACCTTAGTCTCCCAAGTAGCTGAGACCACAGGCACATGCCACCATACCCAGCTAATTTTTAAAATAAATTTTGTGGGGATGGTAATCTTGCTGTGTTGTCCAGGCAGGTCTTGAACTCTTGGGCTCAAGCAGTCCTCCTACCTCGGCCTCCTAAAGTGCTGAGATGTAATCCGTGTTCCAGAGCACTTTGGGAGACCAAGGCAGGAGAATTGCTTGAGCTTAGGAGTTAGAGGCTGCAGTGACCTAGGATTGCACCACTGCATTCCAGCCTTGGGGATAAAACACAACCTTATTTCTTTCTTTCTTTTTTTTTTTTTTTTTTAAGTATGTTTCTAGGCCGGGTGCAGTGGCTCACACCTGTAATCCCAGCATTTTGGGAGGGCCAGGTGGGCAGATCACCTGAGGTCAGGAGTTCAAGACCAGCCTGATCAATATGGAGAATCCCTGTCTCTACTAAAAGCATAAAATTAGCTGGGCATGGTGGCACATGCTTGTAATCCCAGCTACTGGGAAGGCTGAGGCAGGAGAATCGCTGGAACCCGGGAGGTGGAGGTTGCGAGATTGCGACATTGGATTCCAGCCTGGGCAACAAGAGCGAAACTCCGTCTCAAAAAAAAAAAAAAAAAAGTATGTTTCTAGAGTCAAAAAGTCCTGGGTTCAAATTTCTGCTCCACCGTTTAGTTAGTTGTAAGATCTTTTACTTTACTTCTCTGTGCCTGGCACATAGTAAATATCCAGTAAATATTAGTCATGTTTTACTTTTCATTTTTTAAAATTTTATAGCGATGGGGTCTTGTGTTGCCCAGGCTAGTCTCAAACTCCTAGGCTCAAGCAGTCCTCCCACCTCAGCCTCCCAAAGTGGTGAGATTACAGGCATGAGCCATGGCACCCAGCCTGTTAGTCATTCTTGTAAAAAAGATAATGGTAAACCTGGCACATAGATGTGTGCATGTGTGCGTGTGTGTTTGTGTTAAAATGTACATAACATAAAATTTACCATCTTAGGCTGGGCGTGGTGGCTCACGCCTGTAATCCCAGAACTTTGTGGGGCCGAGGCAGGCAGATCATGAGGTCAGGAGTACGAGATCAGCCCTAGCAACATGGTGAAACCCGGTCTCTACTAAAAATACAAAAATTAGCTGGACGTGGTGGCGCATGCCTGTAATCCCAGCTACTCGGGAGGCTGAGGCAGAAGAATCGCTTGAACCCAGGAGGCGGAGGTTGCAATGAGCCGAGATCACGCCACTGCACTGCAGCCTGGGCGACAGAGCGAAACTCATCTCAAACAACAAAAAAAATTAGCTGGGTGTGGTGGCAGGCGTTTGTAGTCCCAGCTACTCAGGAGACTGAGACAGGAGAATTGCTTGAACCTGGGTGGCAGAGGTTGCAGTGAGCTGAGCTCGCGCCACTGCATCCCAACCTGGGTGACAGAGGGAGACTCCATCTCAAAAAAAAAAAAAAAAAAAATTACCATTTTAAAGTATACAGTTTAGTGGCATTAAATACATTGATGTTGTGTAAGCAACACCAACATGAATCTCCAGAACTTTTTCATCTTCCCAAACTGAAACTTTGTACATATTGAACTATAACTCCCATTCTCCCCTCTCTCCAGTTCCTGGCAGTCGCCATTCTACTTTGTTTCTATGAATTTGACTACTTCAGGTACTTCATATAAATGAAATCATACCGCATTTGTCCTTTTGTGTCTGGCTTATTACACTGAAAATATCTTCAGGATTTATCCATGTTGTAGCATGTATCAGAATTTCATTTTTTAAGGCTGAATAATATTCCTTTGTATGTAAATACCTCATTTTGTTTATCCATTCGTCAGTTGGTGGATATCTGGATTGTTTCCGCCTTTGGCTGTTGCAAACAAGGCTGCTGTGAACATGACTGGGCAGATACCTGCTTGAGTCCCTGCTTTCGATTGTTTTGCGTATAGGATATATATCCAGAATTGGAATTGTTAGATCATGATAATTCTGTTTTTGAGTAATTTTTACAGTTTTCCACAGTAACTGTATCATTTACATTTCTGTCAGCAATGCACAAAGGTTCCAGTCCCTCCACATCCCTGCCAACACTTGTTATTATTTTTTGTTTGTTTGTTTTTGAATAGGAATTCTGGTGGATGTGAGGTGGTATCTCATTGTGGTTTTGATTTGTAATTCCCTAAGATTAGTGATGTTGATCATCTTTTCAGGTGCTTATTGGCTATTTGTATATTTCCTTTGGAGACATGTCTATTCAGATCCTTTGCTTAGTTTTTAATTGGGTTTTTGTTGTTGTTTTTGTTTCTAAGTTGTAGGAGTTCTTTGTATATTCTGGATTTTAATCCATTATCCACATATATGATTCTCATTCAGTGGGTTGCCCTTTCACTCTGTAGTGTCCTTTGATGCACAAAAAATTTAATTTTGATGAAGTCCAGTTCATCTGTTTTTTTTTTTCCTTTTTTGCCTGTGCTTTTGGTGTCTAATAAATCACTGTCAAGTCCAACATCATGAAGCATCTAAGAGTTTTAGCTCTTCTATTTAGTCTTTCATTTATTGTGTTTTTTCTCATTTTTTTAAATTTACTTTTTGTATTGTATCATTTTTGTATTGCTGTAAATGTGTTAACAGCAACTCGTAAAAGAACAATATTTTGTGTTAATTTTTTGTTGTTAAGACAGAGTCTGGTTCTGTCGCCCAGGCTGGAGTGCAGTGGCACAATCTTGGTTCACTGCAAACTCTGCCACCCAGATTCAAGCGATTCTCCTGCTTCAGCCTCCGGAGTAGCTGGGACTACAGTCACACACCACCACACCTGGCTAATTTTTGTATTTTTTAGTAGAGACAGGGTTTCACCATATTGGCCAGGCTGGTCTCGAACTCCTGACCTCAAATCAAGTGAGGTCAAGAGAGCCTCTGGCTCTCCAAGTGCTGAGACTACAGGTATGAGCCACCACGCCCGACCCCACACTGTTTTGTGTATGTGTGTGGGGGGTGGGGGGGAGCTTTTTGTTTGTTTGTTTGTTTGTTTGTTTTTGAGAGGGAGCCTCCGTCTTTTACCAGGCTGGAGTGCAGTGGCGCGATCTCGGCCCAGTGCAACCTCCGACTCTCCTGTCTCAGCCTCCCTGGTAGCTGGGATTACAGATGTATGCCACCACGCCCAGCTAATTTTTGTATTTTTAGTAGAGATAGGGTTTCACCGTGTTGGCCAGGCTGGTCTCGAACTCTTGACCTCAGGTGATCTGCCTACCTCGGCCTCCCAAAGTGCTGGGATTACAGGTGTGAGCTACTGCACCTGGCTTGTTTGTTTTTTTTTTTGTTTTTTTGTTTTTTTTTTTGAGAGACTGGTTCTTGCTATGTTGCCCAGGCATGGTTTCAAACTCCTGGGCTCAGCCTCCTGAGTAGCTGGGATTACAGGCAGGTGCCACTATGCCAGGCTACCACACTGTTTTGATTACTGTAGTTACATAGTAAGTTTTGGAATCAGGAAGAATGAGTTGTCTGACTTTGTTTTTTTTTTTTTTTTTTTTTTTTTTCCAAAATTGTTTTGGCTGTTTGGGCTTCCTTGAGATGCCATATGAATTTTAGGATGGGTTTTTCTTTTCACATAGTTTTTTACTTTGGGCTACAAATCTGAATGGGATTCTGCTCAGTTATAGATAGTTTTTATTTCACCTAGGCCCTTGGATCACTGTATTTTTCTTATTTTTTGAGACGGAGTCGGGCTCTGTCACCCAGGCTGGAGTGCAGTGGCGTGATCTCTGCTGACTGCAACCTCCGCCTCCCGGGTTCAAGAAATTCTCCCTGTCTCAGCCTCCCAAGCAGCTGAGACTACAAGGCGCCTGCCACCACGCCTGGCTAATTGTTTGTATTTTTATTAGAGACAGAGTTTCACCATATTGGCCAGGCTGGGTATTTTTCTTTATGTGTTAGAAATTGTGTTGCTCTTGGCCGGGTGCAGTGGCTCATGCCTGTAACCCCAGCACTTTGGGAAGCTGTGGCAGGCAGATCACCTGAGGTCAGGAGTTCGAGACCAGCCTGGCCAACATATAGTGAAACCCCGTGTCTACTAAAGAAGACAAAAATTAGGGCCAGGGCGGTGGCTCATGCATGTAATCCCAGCGCTTTGGGAGGCCAAGCCAGGCAGATACCTGAGGTCAGGAGTTCGAGACCAGCCTGACCAATACAGTGAAACCCTGTCTCTACTAAAAATAGAAAAATTAGCCAGGTGTGGTGGCAGGCGCCTGTAATCCCACCTGCTCGGGAGGGTGAGGCAGGAGAATTGCTTGAAGCAGGGAGGCGGAGATTGCAGTGAGCCGAGATGTGCCACTGCACTCCAGCCTGGGTGACAGGGCAAGAGGCTCTGAGAAAAAAAAAAAAATTAGCTGGGCCTGGTGGCACACGCCTATAGTCCCAGCTTCTTGGGAAACTGAGACAGGAGAATTGCTTGAACCCGGGAGGTGGAGGTTGCAGTGAGACGAGGTCATGCCACTCTACTCCAGCCTGAGTGACAGAGCGAGACTCTGTCTCTCAAAGGAAAAAAAAAAAAAAAAGAAATTATGTTGCTCCATACATCTTTGCTCTTATAAATGAATCATTATGTTATGGTTGGAGCACTTTCTTCTTGTTTTAAAGTTTGTTTTCACATTTTAAAAAATTAAGATATAGAGTGAAAAGTTTCTTGTCATTGTCTTTTAACTGCCTAGTTTTAAACGCCATCACTGTTTTTCCATTTCTATCGTATTAGAGTTTCTTTATACATATACAAGCAAATGTTTATTTATTTATTTATTTTTTTGAGATGGAGTTTCACTCTTTCACCCAGGCTGGAGTGTAGTGGCGTAGTCTTGGCTCACTGAACCCTCTGCCTTCCAGTTTCAAGTGATTTTCCTGCCTCAGCCTTCCAAGTAGCTGGAATTACAGATGCCTGCCACCACGCCCGGCTAATTTTTGTATTTTTAGTAGACTGAGGTTTCTTCATGTTGGCCAGACTGGTCTTGAACTCCTGACCTCGTGATCCGCCCGCCTTAGCTTCCCAAAGTGCTGGGATTACAGGCGTGAGCCACCGGGCCTGGCATATCTATTTATTTTTAAGACAAGGTTTCATGCTGTTGCCCAGGCTGGAGTGCAGTGGTGCAGTCACAACTCACGGCAGCCTTCACTTCCTGAACTCAGGTGATTGTTCCACTTTAACCTCTGAAGTAGCTGGGACCACATGTGCGTGCCACCATGCCTAGCTAATTTTTTGTATTTTTTGTAGAGAGAGGATTTTGCCATATTGCCCATGCTGATTTTCAACTCCTGGGCTCAAGCTGTCTGCCCGCCTCAGCCTCTCGAAGTGCAGGGATTACAGGTGTGAGCCCCACACTTGGCCAATGTTAGAACTTTATTGGGAAAGAATATTTAGGCATATGGTAAAGAATATTTAGGTATATTGTAATATGTCCTGTTAACGGAAATTCTGTACTTTTCCTATTGCTTACAATTCTGCTATTTAATGATTTTCATCGCTATTATTTTGTTAACATTGAACAATTTGAGTACTACTAGTACTCGAGCTTAAAAGTACTTTAAAGTATTTAAACTTAGTTTAGGAATGCTGATTGCCTAGTTCATGAAGTCTTATTTTATAATTTCCTCTGTAATCCTGAATCTCAAACTATGGCAGAAAATCCAGGGCTCTGAGCAATATGAGTTTATTTTTCTGGAGTAAAGATCCCAGATGCTTTTCTCTGTCTTAGGCCTATTGTCTTGAAAAATGATAGTTAATTATTCTGATAGAGAGAAAACTTGGGTCTGGTCTCTTGTCCTGCCTGTCAGAGCTGCTTACTTTGTATCCACTTTTTTTTTTTTTGAGACGGAGTCTCGCTCTGTCGCCCAGGCTGGAGTGCAGTGGCGCGATCTCGGTTCACTGCAAGTGCCACCTCCCGGTTTCACTCCATTCTCCTGCCTCAGCCTCCCGAGTAGCTGGGACTACAGGCGCCCGCCACCATGCCCGGCTAATTTTTTTGTATTTTTAGTAGAGACTGGGTTTCACCGTGTTAGCCAGGATGGTCTCTATCTCCTGACCTCGTGATCCGCCCGCCTCGGCCTCCCAAAGTGCTGGGATTATAGGCGTGCGCCACCGCACCCGGCTGTAACCACTTAAATCTGCTGGTTGTGGGAAACTGCAAAGGCCTCCACATAACATTTCTTGTATGCCTACTATGTAAAGTGGTATGTAAAAGATATAAACATAGGTATGTTAGAGGATATGAAGATAAATTACAAGAAGGTGCAGTCAGTAGACTAAAGACTACATGTATTAAAAGACTGCAGCTGGGCTTGGTGGCTCACACATGTAATCCTAAGACTTTGGGAGGCTGAGGTGGGAGGACTGCTTGAGCCCAGGAGTTCGAGACCAGAGTGGGCAACAAAGTGAGACCCCATTACAAAAAATATAAGAAAAATTAGCAGGGTATGGTGGTATGTGCCTGTGGTCCCAGCTACACAGGAGGCTGACGTAAGAGAATCCCTTGAGCCCGGGAGGTCGAGGCTGCACTGAGGCATGTTTGAGCCACTTCACTCCAGCCTGGGTGACAGAGTGAGACCCTGTCTCAAAAAAATGGAATAAAATAATTATAATACTAGCTATAATATGTTTATAAATTAAGTAACTTGCGTATTAGGAACAAGTGCCCCTTAAGTAGGAATTATACCCTCATTCAGCACTTTTTACACCTTGGCTGTAAGTATGATAGGCTTACCAAATATTGAAAATTCTTTTTTTTTTTTTTGAGACAGAGTTTTGCTCTTGTTGCCCAGGCTGGAGCGCAGTGGCGCAATCTTGACTCACCGCAACCTCCGCCTCCCGGGTTCAAGTGATTCTCCTGCCTCAGCCTTCCTGAGTAGCTGAGATTACAGGCATGTGCCACCATGCCCAGCTAATTTTGTATGTTTAGTAGAGATAGGGTTTCTCCATGTTGGTCAGGCTGGTCTTGAACTTCTGACCTCAGGTGATCTGCCTGCCTCAGCCTCCCAAAGTGCTGGGATTACAGGTGTGAGCCACCGTGCCCAGCCTTTTTTTTTTTTTTTTTAGACGGAGTCTGATTGGCCCCTGCTCTCCTCCTGATTGTCCCTGTTGCCCCAAGGCCATTTTAGACAGGACTGGGCATGTTCAGGGTGGTATGGCTGTAGACCCCAGGGCCATTTTATTTTATATTTATTTATTTATTTATTTATTTATTTTTGAGACAGAGTCTGGTTGGCCCCTGCTCTCCTCCTGATTGTCCCTGTTGCCCCAAGGCCGTTTTAGACAGGACCGGGCATGTTCAGGGTGGTATGGCTATAGACCCCAGGGCCATTTTATTTATTTATTTATTTTTATTTATTTATTTATTTATTTATTTTTAGCAAGATTTTTGCTCTGTCTTCCAGGCTGGAGTGCAGTGGCGTGATCTCGGCTCACTGCAGCCTCTACCTCCTGGGTTCAAGTGATTCTCCTGCCTCAGTCTCTCAAGTAGCTGGGATTACAGGTGCCTGCCACCATGCCCAGCTAATTTTTGTGTTTTTAGTAGAGATGGGTTTCACCATGTTGGCCAGGCTGGTCTCAAATTCCTGACCTCAGGTGATCCACCTGCCTCGGCCTCTCAAAGTGCTGGGATTGCAGGTGTGAGCCACCGCGCGCAGTTGGACATTTTAACCAAAGAAAAATCAATCAGCTAGTTAACTTTCATGGAAGTATCAAAATGGTGTTGTCCAATGAAGTCTCATGTTGAATAAATTTAACTCTAATGCATTTCCACTCTACGCATCACTCTTGTTATTAAAGTTCCTGATTCTCATTTTGCCTTGGAGATGTGATAGTTTTATTTATTTATTTAGAGACAGAGCCTTGCTTTGTCACCCAGGCTGAAGTGCAGTGGCATGATCTTGGCTCACTGCAACGTCTCCACCTGGGTTCCAACGATTCTTGTGCCTCAGCCATAACATTACAAACATATAAATTTTTTCTTTTTTTTTTTTTTGAGGTAGAATTTTGCTCTGTTGCCCAGGCTGGAGTTCAGTGGCACTATCGCGGCTTACTGCAACCTCTGCCTTCCAGGTTCAAGGGATTCTTCTGCCTCAGCCTCCTGAGTAGCTTGAATTACAGGCACAGGCCACCACACCTGGCTAATTTTTGTATTTTTAGTAGAGATGGGGTTTTGCCAAGTTGGCCAGGCTGGTCTCAAACTCCTGACCTCAAGTGATCCGCCCACCTTGGCCTCCGAAAGTTCTGGGATTACAGGTGTAAACCACCACGCCTGGCCGATTTTTATGATTTTTGAATGATTGAAAAAAAATCAAGAGATTATTTTGTGACGTGAAAATTACATGAAATTCAGATTTCAGTGTTTATAAGTAAAGTTTTATTGGAAATAACTATGCTCATTTTTTTCCCATATTGTCTGTAGTTGTTTTCATGCTGCTACAATGTCAGAGTTACTAGTCACAACAAAGATGTTAAGGCCTCCAAAACCTAAAATATTTACTATCTGGCTAAAGAAAAGGCTTGCTGGGCCTGGTTTGATGGCACACATCTGTAGTTGCAACTACTTGGGAGAGGCTAAGGTGGAAGCGTTGATTGAACCCAAGAGGTTGATGCTGCAGTGAGCTGTGATCACACCACTGTACTCTAGCCTGGGTGACAGAGCAAGACCCTGTCTCAAAAAAATAAAGAAAAAGAAAATAAGCTTGCCAGTCTGTGATGTAGATGAATTCTGGTCCCAGATTAATGGTCATATTACTGGATACTCAAGCTATTCTTTTCTTTTCTTTTTTTTTTGAGACGGAGTCTCTGTTGCCCAGGCTGGAGTGCAATGGCATGATCTCGGCTCACTGTAACCTCCGCCTCCCTGGTTCAAGCGGTTCTCCTGCCTCAAGCCTCCTGAGTAGCTGGGATTACAGGTGCGTGCCACCATGTCCGGCTAATCTTTGTATTTTTTTAAGTAGAGATGGGGTTTTACCATGTTGGCCAGATTTGTCTAGAATTCCTGACCTCGTGATCCGCCTGCCTCGGCCTCCCAAAGTGCTGGAATTACAGGCATGAGCCACTGCGCCCAGTAAAAAAAGAAAAAAATTTAAAAGAATATATATATGACATTTGTAGCTCATTGTTTTAGTGACTGTATAATATTTCATTGTATGGATATACCTTAATTTACCTAATCTGTCCACTTCTGAGGAACAGTTAGGGTGTTTGCAATTTGTGTATACGTGTGCTATGATAACCAGTATTCCAGTGAAACATCCTACGTATATCTTTACACATTTAAGTATATTTGTAGGTAAAAGTTCTAGAAGTGTAATTAATGAACCAAATGTATGCACGTTTACAATTTTGTTAGACTTTAAGTTATTCTCCATAAATTTGTACCAGTTTACAACCACACCAACAGGCTATAAGAATTTCTAAAACAACTCAATTGAAATCTAAACTTGAGAGAAGTAGTGTGGCTGGCCACCAGTGAGAACTGTCTGTCTTCAAGTGCCTTTGGGAACACTTATATACCTTATTAGCATTTCCTTTCAAAAAAACAGTTGTCTTTGGATTTTGATTGTCAGGCATGTGACTACAGCCCAATTATTGGAAAGAGAAGAAGGGGGCTTTTTTTTTTCCTTTTTGAGATGGAGTTTCGTCGTCGTTACCCAGGCTGGAGTGCAATGGCGTGATCTTGGGCCCACTGCAACCTCCACCTCCCGGGTTCAAGCAATTTTCCTGCCTCAGCCTCCCAAGTTGCTGGGATTACAGGCATGTACAACCACACCCGGCTATTTTATATTTTTAGTAGAAATGGGGTTTCACCATGTTGGCCACGCTGGTCTCGAGCTCCTGACCTCAGGTGATCCGCCCACCTTGGCCTCTCAAAGTGCTGGGATTACAGGTGTGAACCACACTGTGCCTGGCAAAGGAGGCTTTTTAAAATTTTTATTTTAAGAGACAGGATCTTGCCATGTTGCCCAGGCTGGAATGCAGTGGCTATTCACAGGCATGATCACTGCAGTTTCGAACTCCTGGGTCAAGCAATCCGCTAGCCTCAGTTTCCCAAGTAGCTGGAATTGCAGGTGTGTGCACCATCACACCCAGCTGGAGTATACATTTTAAGATAAAAACTGTCTTCTTTGAAATGTTCCTCAAATGTCTCAACTTTTAGTCTAAGTGTAAAAGTTTTGATAATCTGATTTCTTGTCCTCACAATTTTTAAAAATCAGGGGCAACTTCAGGAGTAAGGAGCATGTACGGTTCCTAGTTGAGCTTCTAATTGGCAGAGGCAGAGAGCCAAACACAGCTACATCAGCAGGGTCATACTGTTTTCAGGGAATGGAGATGTTAAGGCAGGTAAGGGCAAATTCCTAATAAAAGTTAGATTTCTTTGCTGACTGATTTTCTTGCTCTAATAGGTCACTTGTCTTTCTCCTCATCTCATTTCTCTGCTTTTACAGTGAAGGTGATTATTTTATTCAGTAGATTTAGGTTTTGTTCAGTGAATTTAGAACTTACTAGGAGGCTTTCACTTGCTCAGAGTAGGGTCAGAGTAGGAAGGTTATCTTTTTTGGTGCCTCAGCCTCCTGAGTAGCTGGGACTACAGGCGTGCACCAGCACACCTGGCTAATTTTTTTTTGTATGTTTAGTAGAGATGGGGTTTCACCGTATTGGCCAGGCTGGTCTCCAACTTCTTGCCTCAAGCAATCCTCCCACCTTGGCCTCCCGAAGTGCTGGGATTACAGGCGTGAGCCACTGTGCCCAGTCGAGATTTGAATCTTTTAAATACCTACCAGAGCTATGTGATTTGGGATTGGTATTTTTGTAGTTTATTATAATTTCTTTTTTCTTTTCTTTTTCTTTTTTTTTTTTTTTTTTTTTTTGAGACAGGCTGTTACTCTGTTGCCCAGGCCGGAATGCAGTGGTGCAGTCATAGCTCACTACAGGCTTGAACTTTGGGTTCTCGCAATCCTCTCTCTCCTTAGCCTCTCTAGTAGCTGGGACCACAGGCATGTGCTGCTACACCTGGCTAATTTTTTGTACTTTTTGTAGAGATGGGGTTTTACCATGTTGCATAGGCTGGTCTCAGACTCCTGGACTCAAGTGATTGGCCTGCCTCAGCCTCCCAGAGTGCTAGAATTATAGGCTTTAGCCACCATGCCTGGCCTGGGGTTTTTTTTTTTTTCTGTTTGTTTTTCGAGACAGGGTCTCATTATGTTGCTTGAGCCAGTCTAGAACTCCTAGCTTCAAGCCATCCTTTCGTCTAGGTCTTCCAAAGCATCGGGATTACAGGCGTGAGCCACTGTGCCAGGCTCAAGGAATGAAATATTTGAATATAGAAACATATATAGTTACTGAGGAAGTGCATCGTTTTCAGCAGTTCTTTAAAAAAATTTTTTTTTAGTATATTGGCCAACTGTCTAGCTTTGAGACCTTAACCTGTATAGCAGGAGTGGTGATTTGAATCCATTACAATATAGTTGATATTTTTAGAAGACATAAATTCTGGGTCCCTATAGAAGAAATTTTTCTTAAGCAGAAACTTACACTTTAGAGAGCAATATAATGTAGTTTTGACTTTTTGTGGAAAATATTTACTTAGTCTCTCATCAGTTATTTTCCTGAGAAGCACTAATCTTTCTCTTGCACCCACATTGGGTGGTCTGAGATACTTAGCACCAAAAGTCAAGTAATCCTATTTGAAGTAACTGTCTTTTGTTCACATTCTCCCCATCTTGCATAAGATCATTTTGTTCTCATCGTATTAGAAGAAACAGAAAAGCCAAAATCAGATGATTTGAGTACTTTTCATCTTTTCTTCTTATTTTTAAAAAACAGGTGTTTTGGCCGGGCGTGGTGGCTCACGCCTGTAATCCCAGCACTTTGGGAGGCTGAGGCGGGTGGATCACGAGGTCAGGAGATTGAGACCATCCTGGCTAACACAGTGAAACCCCGTCTCTACTAAAAATAGAAAAAATTAGCTGGGCGAGGTGGTGGGCACCTGTAGTTCCAGCTACTCAGGAGGCTGAGGCAGGAGAATGGCGTGAACCCTGGGGGGCGGAGCCTGCAGTGAGCCGAGATTGCACCACTGCACTTCAGCCTAGGTGACAGCAAGACTCCGTCTCAGAAACAAAAACAAAAACAAAAAAAAAGTGTTTTAAGAGCTATTTTAGTTCCCAAAGCCATAACCACAGTATTTTTTTAATTAACTGGAAGTATTTGTTTAACCAGTTTCTCTTTTTGAAAAGATCCTTCAAAAATGGATCTTACTAATGTTGCCTTGGATATAAAAAGCAATGAGTATAAAATCTGTAGTTTGATGACGTTTTCTCCCTTAAGAAATTTATGGATGTGTTAGCAGAATATAGCATGATCTCCTGAACTCTCTGTAGTTAATATTTCAGTCAGTATTAGGAGTTGCTTCATTGGCCTTGAACATTTTTCTGTTCATGGCTGGGCACAGTGACTCACGCCTGTAATCCCAGCACTTTGGGAGGCCAAGGCAGGCGGATCACCTGAGGTTGGGAATTCGAGACCAGCCTGACCAACATGGAGAAACCCCATGTCTACTAAAAATACAAAATTAGCTGGGTGTGGTGGTGCATGCTTGTAATCCCAGCTACTCAGGAGGCTGAGGCAGGAGAATTGCTTGAATCCGGGAGGCGGAGGTTGTGGTGAGCGGAGATCGTGCCATTGCACTCCAGCCTGGGCGACAAGAGCGAAACTCCATTTCCAAAAAAAAAGAAAAGAAAATTTTACTGTTCACTCTTACAGGCCCTCAAGCCATTCTGTTTTTATGGTCCCTCTTACTTTCCCTTTTGTTTCAGATTATCCCCTTTATCTGACCTACTTGTTGGAGTGGAGAGTCCAGTTCTTTTTTGAGTGGTGCTTTTGATTCAGGATAGGCAACTGTCTTAATATTAGGAGCCAGGATCTGTTTTATGCCTCATCTCATGCAGCTTTCTTTAATGCTATTTAGAGACTTCCTTGTTAGATGGATTTTTTTTTTAAATATATTTTTAAGAGACAGTCTCATTCTGTTGCCTAGGCTGGAGTGCAGTAGCTGTATCATAGCTTACTACAGCCTAGAACTACTGGGCTCAAGTGATCCTCCCACTTCCTCCTGAGGAGCTGGGACTACAGGCGCATGCCACAGCACCTAGCTAATTTTTTTTTTTTTTTTTGGTAAAGACAAGAGTCTTGCTATGTTGCCCAGGCTGGTCTTGAACTCCTGGGTTCAAGTGATCCTCCCACCTCAGCCTCCCAAAGTGCTGGGATTATAGGCATGAGCCACTACACCCGGCCCAGATGGATTTTTGAAGAGCCTTTCTTATCTCTAAAGTCAGAGGTATAAAAGTCTCAATGAACAGCGTACTCAGCCCTAACCTTAGCTGTGATCATCAGACTTAGACATCTTTGTAGATAAAGAGAAACAGGTAACTGAAGGTATATGGATAAAGGAAGGACCCAAATACTGCATATCTTAGATTCAAGAGTACATCATTGTATTGTCAATAAATTTTTAGTAACATGTCTCCTTTGCCCCTCAGATATCTCTGTTCTTTTCATTTTTTCTTCTTTTTTTTTATTTTTATTTTTTTGGGAGACGGGGTCTCACTCTGTTGCCCAGGCTATAGTGCAGTGGCACGATCGTGGCTCACTGCAGCCCCAATCTCTTGGGCTTAAGTGATCCTCCCACGTCAGCCTCTCAAGTAACTGGGACTACATGCATGTGCCACCACGACTGGTTGGTTCTGTACCTCGTGTACCTGACTGTCATCAGCATTAAGCCAAGGAAATACTGCCAATCTCGTTTATCAGTTTTTGTAAACTTTTTTTTTTTTTTTTGAGACGGAGTCTCGCTCTGTCACCCAGGCTGCAGTGCAGTGGCGCAATCTTGGCTCACTGCGCTCTCTGCCTCCCGGGTTCACCTGATTCTCTCATGCCTCAGCCTCCCGAGTAGCTGGGACTACAGGCACATTCCACCACACCCAGCTAATTTTTTTGTTTGTTAGTTTTTGAGATGGAGCTTCGCTCTTGTTGCCCAGGCTGCAGTGCAGTGATGCAATCTTGGTTCACCGCAACATCTGCCTCCCGGGTTCAGGGGATTCTCCTGCCTCAGCCTCCTGAGTAGCTGGGATTACAGGCATGTGCCACCACGCCTGACTAATTTTGTATTTTTAGTAGAGATGGGGTTTCTCCATGTTGGTCAGGCTGGTCTCGAGCTCCTGACCTCAGTTGATCCACCTGCCTCGGCCCCCCAAAGTGCTGGGATTACAGGCGTAAGCTACCTCGCCCAGCCTTTGTTTTTTTGAGATGGAGTCTCAACCTGTCACCCAGGCTGGAGTGCAGTGGAGCAATCTCCACTTACTGCGACCTCTGCCTCTCGGGTTCAAGCGATTCTCCTGCCTCAGCCTCCCAAGTAACTGGGACTGCAGGCGCGTGCCACCATGCCTGGCTAATTTTTTGTATTTTTAGTAGAGACGGGGTTTCACCGTGTTAGCCAGGATGGTCTCGATCTTCTGACCTCGTGATCTGCCCGTCTCGGCCTCCCAAAGTGCTAGGATTACAGGCGTGAGCCACTGTGCCTGGCCCGTAAACTTTTTTTTTAACTGAGGTATAATATACATACAGAAAAGTAGTTTAATTATAAGGTGACCACCCAGATAGAGATATAGAAGACCCAGAAGTCTTTTTTTGTTTTTTGAGACAGTCTTGCTCTGTCGCCCATGCTGGAGTTCAGTGGCATGAATTCAGCTCACTGCAACGTCTGCTTCCCAGGTTGAAGCGATTTTCTTGCCTCAGCCTCCCGAGTAGCTGGAACTGCAGGCGTGTGCCACCACACCTGGCTAATTTTTGTATTTTTAGTAGAGACGGGTTTCACCATGTTGGCCAGGCTGGTTTTGAACTCCTGACCTCAAGTGATCTGCCCGCCTCAACCTCCCAAAGTGCTGGGATTACAGGCGTAAGCCACGTGCCCAGTCCCAGAAGTCTTTTTTATGTTCTCTCCTAGTCATTACCCTCCTCCACTCCAACAGGTAGCCACTATTCTGACTTCTTCTGGTAGTATTTGTGTTCAACTACAAGCTTGAGACTTGGTTATAATTGCCACAAACCTCCTTGAAGATAAAGTCATGTTGATGGTGTTTAATATAGTGGTTCCAGTTAGTATGGGGACATTTTTGGGTTTTTTTTTTTTTTTTTTTTTTTTGAGATGGAGTCTTGTTTTGTCGCCCAGGCCAAGTGCAGTGGTGCGATCTCGGCTCACTGCAGCCTCCGCCTCCCGGGTTCAAGTGATTTTCCTGTCTCAGCCTCCTGAGTAGCTGGGATTACAGGCACCTGCCACCATGCCTGGCTGATTTTTATATTTTCAGTAGAGATGGGGTTTCACCATGTTGACCAGGCTGGTCTCGAACTCCTGACCCTGTGAGCCACCCACCTTGGCCTCCGAAGTGCTGGGATTACAGGCATGAGCCAGTGTGCCCGACCAAGAATAAACTTTTCTAAAAGTTCAGATTTACTTAGGGGGAAGGGGTAAATGTATTTTATTTTTTTTTTGAGACAGAGTCTTGCTCTGTTGCCCAGGCTGGAGTGCAGTGTTGTGATCTCAGCTCACTGCAACCTCTGCCTCCGGCAGCTCAAGCGATCCTCCCACTTCAGCCTCTTGAGTAGCTGGGACTACAGGCGTGCGCCACCCTGCCCAGCTAACTTTTTGTCTTTTTTTTTTGTAGAGACTGGGTTTCGGCATGTCACCCAGGCTGGTGTGAAACTTCTGGGCTCAAGTGATCTGCCTGCCTCAGTCTCCCAAAGTGCTGGGATTACAGATGTGAGCCGGCCCGTGTCCAGCTGGGATAAACTTTTTAAGGTGAATATTTACTGCCCTGTAAAATGATAAACCTGCCTACTATACCAAATCCTAGTAACAACTGTCAGAATTTTGACAAATCTTTATGTCACTGAATTGAAGAAAAGTGTCACTGTTTTTCCTGTAGGTTCCATGTGCTCATCAGTGCTAATGGGCAAATCTCAGCTAATAGACTGCTAGAAGTTTCCTCTAGGTAAAATCCAGACCAGATAGGTTTTTCCTCTTGGACTGTGTTTAGATACAGCTTCACAGAACTTGATCCACTCCTCTGCATGAATATTTTCTTCCCTCATTTCAATAAAGAAGATTTCTTGGCTGGGCTCAGTGGCTCACGCCTGTAATCCCAGCACTTTGGGAGGCCAGGGCGGGTGGATCATGAGGTCAGGAGTTCAAGACCAGCTTGGCCAACATTGTGAAACCCCGTCTCTACTAAAAATACAAAAATTAGCCAGGTGTGGTGGCACATGCCTGTAGTCCCAGCTACTTGGGAGGCGGAGGTAGGATAATTGCCTGAACCCGGGAGGCAGAGGTTGCAGTAAGCCAAGATGGCACAACTGCACTCCAGCTGCACTCCAGCCTGGGTGACAGAGGGAGACTGTCTCAAAAAAATTAAAAAAAGGTTTCTAACAAGTCTACTGGATACTGTCTAATGTTGGGCCCATTTTGATGACAAAATTATTTTATAATATTGTTGGACAGAAGCGATGAATGTCCAGAATTTCACATTGGCATATCTTATCCATCAATTCTGATTTTAAACTCCTTGACCATTTACTAGTCAATTGTTAGGAGCAGCTATGTATTCATGTATCCCTCTACAGTCTAGAGAGTTCTAGGTGAGTGATGCTGCTTTGACCCTGAAAGACCCCTTTACTTACCAGTTTATTTATTTTTCCCTTGGATTCAATAGGAGGGAATACTTATTAGTATATTTAATATTTGGTCAGCTAGATCTTTTTTCCTAGATATCTGATCTTTAGCCTTTAGTGTGTCTTACCTTAACTAGTGGTAGTGTTCTATATACTATAATAGTCTTGTTACCTATTTTACTCTTGAGTTTTTTGAGTGACTTATGCTGCTGCTAGCTAGGCCTGGGAACTCTGTCCCTAATTGTCTTTTCTTTTCTTTTCTTTTTTTTTTGAGACGGAGTCTCACTCTGTTGCCAGGCTAGAGTGCAGTGACATGATCTTGGCTCACTGCAACCTCCACCTCCTGGGTTTAAGCAATGCTCCTGCCTCAGCCTCCTGAGTAGCTGGGACTACAGGCATCTGCCACTGCCATGCCTGGCTAATTTTTGTATTTTTAGTAGATACGGGGTTTCACCATGTTGGCCAGGATGGTCTCGATCTCTTGACCTCATGATCCGCCCACCTCAGCCTCCCAGAGTGCTTGGATTACAGGCGTGAGCTACTGCACCCAGCCATAAACTCTGTCCCTAATTTTCATTGTGCTTATGTCTTTTAGTAATTATGTTAAATCTAGCCATTACTTTTATTTTTAAATTTTAGTCGGTTTTTGGATAGGTGATATATGCACATGGTACGGAATTCACAATTGGAAAAAGTTTACAGTAAAAAAGGACATCTCTTTCTTTGGAGACAGAACTTAATCTACTTCTTTTCCCTCCCCTCTCCCCGCCATACTTCCCTCCTCTTACCTTTCCCCTCCCCTTTTTCCTTCCCTTTGCCTCCCCCCCTCACCTCTTTTTTTTTTTTTTTCTTTTAAATGAGACAGAGAGTTTCACTCTTGTTGCCCAGGCTGGAGTGCAGTGGCACTATCTCAGCTCACTACAAACTCTGCCTCCTGGGTTCAAGCAATTCTCCTGCCGCAACCTCCCAAAGTAGCTGGGATTACAGGTGCCTGCCACCACACCTAGCTAATTTTGTATATTTTGAGTAGAGATGGGGTTTCACCGTGCTGGCCAGGCTGGTCTTCAACTGCTGACCTCAGGTGACCCACCCGCCTTGGCCTCCCAAAATGCTGGGATTACTGGCATGAACCACCACTCCCAGCTGCCTTCCCTTTTTTCTTCTCTTTCCTTTTTTTTTCACCCCTTTCTTTCCTTTCCCTTCCCTTTTTCCTTTCCTTTCTTTTCCTTTTTTATTTGTTTGTTTCTTTGAGGTGGAGTCTCGCTGTCGCCCAGGCTGGAGTGCAATGGTGCGATCTCAGCTCACTGCAACCTCCGCCTGCCAGGTTCAAGCAGTTCTCCTGCCTCAGCCTCCTGAGTAGTTGGGATTACAGGTGCCCACCACCAGACCTGGCTAATTTTTGTATTTTTAGTAGAGACGGGGTTTTGCCATGTTGGTCAGGCTGGTCTTGAACTCCTGACCTCAGGTGATCCTCCCACCTCGGCCTCCCAAAGTGCTGGGATTATGGGCGTGAGCCACTCCACCTGTCGGCACATTTTATTAAAGAAAAATTTTGCATGGTTTACTTTTCGCTGGTCTGTTCTGGCATGCTTTTAATGATACCAGAATCACCTGGCTTAACGATAGCCAGTGTACAAACTCTGTAGTATTTCCTACATGCCTTACAGTTATTGCCACTGTAATGATGGATGCCAGTTTTGGCCAACATAGTGTTTAGTACTCTATTTTGGATTTCCTTAAAGATGGGCAGTTGTTGATGAGGATGACCAATTTCACTTTAAATAAGTTGGAGCCTAGAGTTGATCAACTCCAGCCGCTTTTTCATCCTCTGCGGCCACCAGCTTTCTGTCTCAGGGTCAGGATGGCCCCCAACCAAGAGCAGCTGCCAGGCTGGCTGGGAAGCAAGAAATCCTGTTTCTTGTTCTGTCTTTTTTTTTTTTTGAGACGGAGTCTTGTTCTGTCGCCTAGGCTGGAGTGCAGTGGTGTGATCTTGGCTCACTGCAACCTCTGCCTCCTGGGTTTATGCGAATCTCCTGCCTCAGCCTCCTGAGTAGCTGGGACTACAGGCACGTGCTACCACGCCCGGCTAATTTTTTGTATTTTTAGGAGAGAGGGGGTCTCACCCTGTTAGCCAGGATGGTCTTGATCGCTTGACTTTGTGATCGCTCGCTTCGGCCTCCCATAGTGTTGGGATTACAGGCGTGAGCCACCACACCCGGCCTCTTATCTTTCTTTCTTTTTTTTTTTTTTGAGACAGAGTTTCGCTCTTGTTGCCCAGGCTGGAGTGCAATGGCGTGATCTTGGCTCACTGTAACCTCTGCCTCTTGGGTTCAAGTGATTCTCCTGCCTCAGCCTCCCGAGTGGCTGGGATTACAGGCATGCCCCCATGCCTGACTAATTTTTTGTATTTTTAGTAAAGATGAGTTTCTCCATGTTAGTCAGGCTGGTCTTGAACTCCCGACCTCAGGTGATCCGCCCACCTTGGCCTCCCAAAGTGCTGGGATTACAGGTGTGAGCCACCGCGCCCCGCTGGCCTCTTATCTTTCTATTGATAATCTAGATGTTTGTAAATTTACTGTGACTTTTTTTTTTTAATTTTTTATTCTGAAGAACTTACATACCCAAACGGAGTACAAAGTAATTAACTTTCATGTGCCCACCACAGGCTTCAAAAATTACTAACATTTTGCTATTCTTTACAGTTAATTTTAATGTTGAAAATACAGAGGACATATGAAAATAAGTAACATGTGAGTGTATTTTAAATTTGACGTTCACACATCTACAACTTTCCTCTTGCCAGCTGTTTCCTTTTATGTTGTCTCCATCTTTCTCATTAGTGTAATTATGAGGGGGGTTAATTGTGTAATTGTCTTGAAATTCTGATAACTGGATGGCTTACAAGTCTACCAAGTTTGAGTGAAGTAAATTCTGAACTTGCCCGCCCAGAGTGATTTATAATTATACATGGTACATTCTTTGTTTTTTTTTTTTTTTGGAGACGGGGTTTCGCTCTTGTTGCCCAGGCTAGAGTGCAGTGGCACGAACTTGGTTCACCAGAATGTCCGCCTGGGTTCAAGCAATTCTCCTGCCTCAGCCCGCCGAGTAGCTGGGATTACAGGGATGTGCCACCACGCCCTGCTTATTTTGTATTTTTAGTAGAGATAGGTTTTCTCCATGTTGGTCAGGCTTGTCTCGAACTCCCGACCTCAGGTGAGCCACCACACCCAGCCTGATACATTCTATTTTTATTCAATAATTAGATCTAGTTCTAGCATAGCCTGTCGAACATAGCGATTCAGTGAGGTGATTATTAAAGTGGAGGGCAAATTAAAAGATTTATGGAAGTCACTGACTGTATGGCTGTGGTAACTTTTTAATCTTAGGTTTTCTATTATTACTCCTCATGGTTTGGGGCTCTTAAGTCAGAGATTGAGTAGAATGTCACTATATAGAGGGTAGCTGTATTTTTTTTTCTTTTCTGCACTGTTTATGATTTCAGAGGATAAAGATAAGAGCAACCTTCACAACAGAAGTGAAAGGTGAGAAGCTTAATGTAGAGTAAAATGTCTGAAGCTCTAAGTGAAACTGTTGATAGGCTGGGATTTCTACTCTTGGAACACTAGAGAGGAAGAGACACTTAGATACTTAGTAACAGCAAAAAGCCAGGCCAAAAAGTAGAACTCAAGTGCTTAGAAAATCTGTGGCAAAAGAGATAAATGTGACTACTAAAACTACTTTCTCTTTCGTCTGTGGCACTTAGTTGATAACAGTTGTTAGCACATTTAGATGTTCAAGTTTAATTTTTATTGTCAGATAAGTATGAACATTTGTGACTTGCCTAAAAAGAACTTGGTCCCCCTGCAAAGATAGAGAGAAGGTACAGATCGGAGTGAATGAAAATAATCAGCAATCAAGTATTAAGAAATGAAGTATTTGCACACCTCATCACTGGGAATCAATAGCATGCTGCTGATACAGGATGAGAATAAGTTAGGGATTTAGGACTATTCTAGTTAGGTACTATCTTGTAGACACTACTAGAGATACTTTGTCTTTTGGAAGACAGAAATTATTCTGTAGGTATTAAATACTAATATAGTGGTCTATATGATTTTCATGTTTCTTTTTCCAAGGATAGGCAGTGGAATCCTCCAGTTGCCTTAGGAAAATATATACCACCCTTGCAGAAGAGATTGGCCTAGACACATCTTGTGCTATATGATAAATGAAAAAGTTGATCTGTTTACTTTCTCTATTCCTGTATGATGATTAAGTGATTGAGTAGTGTATGGCAGTAATTTTTTTTTTTTTTTTTTGAGACAGAGCCTCACTGTGTTGCCCAGGCTGGAGTGCAGTGGCGCGATCTCGGCTCACTGCAACCTCCGCCTCCCAGGTTAAAGTGATTCTCCTGCCTTAACCTCCTGAATAGCTGGGATTAGGTGCCTGCCACCATGCCTGGCTAATTTTTGTATTTTTAGTAGAGACAGGGTTTCACCATGTTGGCCACGGTGGTTTCCAACTCCTGTCCTCAAGTGATCCAGCCGCCTTGGCCTCCCAGACAGAGTACTGGGATTACAGGCATGAACCACCACACCCAGCCTGCAGTAATTTTTTATGCTTATTTGCAATACTTGAGTTAATAGAAGTCTTTATGGCCTCTACAGTTATCTTACTTCCTGTAAACCCATAATGAGTTAACACATTAAGGAATATGCTTTGACTGTATACAGTGGCACACACCTTAGCCCCAGCCACTGGGACAACATAGCGAAACCTTGTCTCTTTAAAAAAAGTAAAATAGGAGTACTACTTTGAGAAGAACAGTACTCCCTAATTTAAATGCTGTCTCAGGACTCGAAGTCTTGTTCTCATTTCTTGTGTCTGTCTTAAGACCCAGTCCATATTCTGCATTATAAGGTAGTGTACCTAGTTTTTCCTTTAGCCAAAATTTTGATAAATACATCTTCCCAAATAGTGGTAGACACTTACTTCACTTGTCAATCAATCAGTCATTGATTTGTAACTCCCAAGTGATTGAAAACTGACTTCCCTTGTTAGACTAAACTGCCTTTTTCCAGAGAACTCACCGTTGCACATTAGCTTGGGTGTAATTCCCAATTTGTGTATCAGGGATTGGGAAAGCAAATGGTTTTCTTTGTATTAGTGCGTGATTGCCTGGTGTGCTATTTCTAAACATGTGGAGAGGAATCCTCATCTCCAAAGAATTGATGTTTTCTTTTGACTAGTTGAGCTATTTTCCGCTTAATGAAGAAAAAATGTAACTTTTTGACTATATGAATGGGGTTTGGCTGTTCTGTGATCTGATTTGTTGTTGTAATAGTAATTTTGAAGCATCATGATCTGATTTCTCCAAATAGACTAGACCCACTCAAAGCAGACAGGACTATAAGGAGGTAGGAGAGGACTAACAGCTAGATAAACAAATTTTGGCTTGTTTTATTGGACACCAGTGAATAAGTGTAAGTTAACCATTTAGCCATGTTTCAGTATAATGTTGGCTTTTTTAAAAAACAGCTATTTTTCGGCCAGGCTCAGTGGCTCATGCCTGTAATCCCAGCGCTTTGGGAGGCTGAGGTGGGCGGATCATGAGGTCAGAAGATTGAGACCGTCCTGGCTAACACGGTGAAACCCTGTCTCTACTAAAAATATGAAAAAAATTAGCCGGGCATGCTGCGCCTGTAGTCCCAGCTAGTCGGGAGGCTGAGGTCCCAGCTAGTCGAGAGGCTCAGACAGGAGAATGGCGTGAATCTGGGAGGCGGAGCTTGCACTAAGCCGAGATAGCGCCACTGCACTCCAGCCTGGGCGACAGAGCGAGACTCCGTCTCAAGAAAAAAAAAAGGAAAAAAAGCTATTTTTCAGCCTTTGTAATGGTTCTAATACTGATCTGATTGCTGAGTCCTAGGATATACAGTCATGCCCCACATAATGGTAGTCCCATAAGGTTGTAACATCATATGTTTGCCATACATTTTCTATGTTTAGATATGTTTAAAAAAATACTTACCATTGTGTTATAATTGCCAATATAGTAATAGACTATATAGGTTTATAGCCTAGGAGCAATAGGCTATACCATCTAGGTTTGTTTAAATACACTTTACGATGTTCACACAACAGTGAAATTGCCTAATCATGTATTTTTCAGAATGTATCCCTGTTGTTAAGCAACACATAACTGTATGTTAAAATGGGGACAAAGATTTAGCAAGTTATTTATAAAATTTGTAAAGGGCAAAGATAAAGACTGTTTTTGCCAGTTTATGATATTACTGAGTTTTTGTTCAGTGGTTCTATGAAGTTTATATTTCTTCTGTAGGAGTACCTTTAAGCATTCGGTTGCAATCAATTTGAACTCTGTTGCCTAAGCCTGGATATCACCTCTTTTCTTATGCTATTCTTTGTGATTTGATCCTCCCAGACATCATTTATCAAGTTCTTTTTGTATCTAGGTTGTACATCTTTAGATCTTTAGTCTTCCTTTTTTTTTTTTGGAGACGGAGTCTTGCTCTGTCGCCCAGGCTGGAGAGCAGTGGTGCCGTCTTGGCTCACTGCAAGCTCCGCCTCCGGGGTTCACACCATTCTCCTGCCTCAGCCTCCCAAGTAGCTGGGACTACAGGTGCCCGCCACCACGCCTGGCTAATTTTTTTGTCTTTTTAGTAGAGATGAGGTTTCACCATGTTAGCCAGGATGGTCTTGATCTCCTCGTGATCCACCGACCTTGGCCTCCCAAAGTGCTGGGATTACAGGCGTGAGCCACCGTGCCCAGCCCACACTCAGCTAATTTTTGTATTTTTAGTAGAGACGGGGTTTCACCATGTTGGCCAGGCTGGTCTCAAACTCCTAACCTCAGGTGATCCACCTGCCTCTGCCTCCCAAAGTGCTAGGATTGCAAGCGTGAGCCACCATGCCCAGCCCCTTTTTTAAAATATAAATATTTTTCCTTTACTTGTCACTGACTTGAAGCTCATGTCCTTAGCTTTTCAGAAGTAGTCCTGGGTGAAATTATCCATGAGTGGAGATCATACATGTCTGTCAGAGAGTTTATATGTTTTCACTTCCATCATATTTGGCTAATATTTTCTTTAATCCAGTGGGTAAAGTGGAGATTGGCAAGGCAAGCATGGTTACCCTGGAGAACTGGGCTCTTGAGTGCTGAGAAATGCTCAAGGCATCATGGTATAGTGGAAAGAATATGGGCTTTGGAGCCAGCCTCTAATTGTGAGCTGTATGAGTGACTTCATTTAAGCTTTCTAAAATTTCACTGAATTAATTTCCATATCCAGAAGATGGAGAACAGGGCCGGTCACATTGACTCACACCTGTAATCTCAGCACTTTGGGAGGCCGAGGCAGGAGGATCACTTCAGGCCAGGAGTTTGAGACCAGCCTGGCCAACATGGTGAAACCCTGTCTCTACTAAAAATACAAAAATTAACTGGGCGTGGTGGCAGGCCCATGTAATCCCAGCTGCTTGGGAGGCTGAGGCAGGAGAATTGCTTCAACCCGGGAGGCAGAGGTTGCAGTGAGCTGAGATCGCACCATTGCACTCCAGCCTGGGCAACGGAGCGAGACCGTCTCGAAAAAAAGAAATAAATAGAAAGAAAATGGAGAAAAGATCCTACCTTCCTGGCTTAGTGCATTAAATGCTCAGTGAATGTAGATCTTTTTCCTAACTTTAGATAATTTGATGTTCTTTAGGGTTTCACAACTTGAGTAATATTTACCAAGAGGAAGTTTTTTTGTTTTTTTTTTGAGATGAAGTCTCGCTCTTGTCCCCCAGGCTGGAGTGCAGTGGCGCGATCTTGGCTCACTGCAGTGTCATCCTCCCAGGTTCAAACGATTCTCCTGCCTCTAGCTGGGATTAGAGGCGCCTGCCACCACGCCCGGCTAATTTTTTTTTGAGGTGGAGTCTCGCTCTGTCACCCAGGCTGGAGTGCAGTGGAGCGATCTCGGCTCACTGCAAGCTCCATCTCCTGGGTTCATGCCATTCTCCCGCCTCAGCCTCCCGAGTAGCTGGGACTACAGGCACCCACCACCACCACGCCTGGCTAATTTTTTTTGTATTTTTAGTAGAGACGGGGTTTCACCGTGTTAGCCAGAATGGTCTCGATCTCCTGACCTCGTGATCTGCCCGCCTCAGCCTCCCAAAGTGCTGGGATTATAGGCGTGAGCTATTTCACCACCACGCCCGGCTAATTTTTGTATTTTTAGTAGAGATGGGGTTTCACCATGTTGGCCAGGCTGATGTCAAACTCCGGACCTCAGGTGGTCTGCCCACCTCAGCCTCCCAAAGTGCTGGGATTATAGGCATGAGCCACCACGCCCGGCAAAGAGGAAGTATTTTTAAATTTAGTTTTCACCTTACACAATTAAGTACTTCAGTTTTTGGTGAATATGATTTAGCTGAAAAGAGTTGGGTCTCTGTCTACTATATAGTTCTTAATTTTCCAAGGCTCTGAAGATACCTCTTGGCTTGAGAGCATCTGTAGTACCTCTGGACTGCTAATCAATCCAATATATAGAGGGAGATACAGTAAACGTAGAGTACTGCCTCAGCCTCTACAATGTTGAAGATTTAACTCATGGCAATCAATGGTAATTGCTACAGACAGCTTAATTGTATCTAAGCTTTTTAGATTAAAAACTGATAAAAAGAAAAAAAAAAGACCAGTGCAGTCAGATGTATTCAGCAGACTTACGTGGGAATTATCTTTGAATGGGTTGTTAAAAAATAGACAATCATACTTACCATCATCAACATGGAACTAGTGAGCTTCAGTTTAAAATTCATAATTGGTTTCCTGTGGAAATGTGATGAATGAGAAGAAATAATCTATTTTGCTTGCCACATTTATCATGTTTTCCTTTATGTTGTAAAATGATAGCAGTGTCTAGATCTGGATACCTCTGATGGTCTCCTATTAAGAGCACCTTATTGTGACTGAGATAGTACAGTATCAACCACTTGAAGCTCAGCTTGTGTTGTAGATAAAGGGTTTTCCTTTGTAGTTTGTAAATTGTTGAATTTCTTATGCCAGTGGCCAATACTACTTAGTTTCGATTTAGCTCAGTGTTAGTTTTCTGAAAATTGAAGTTAATATTATATGGCTCAGGAAAACTTTTATTTAGAAATAATATTTTTGCGTAGGGTGAAGATTATTTTTCTCCATATTTGCTAGAAACTTTAATATTTGAGAAGAACAAGGGCTTTGTGAGAGACTCTGATGGAGGCAATAATTATGATGTGAGTTTCAGATGTCCAAATGAGGCAAGCATTTGGAATGACATATTCATGGGAGATATCAGTTGAAAAGTAAGAAAATCCCTCCCCTCTTGTTATAATTTATAACTAGTTGATCAGATAGATGAAGATCCTAGAGCAAAGGTCCTCAGCCAATAGATCTCCAAGAAAACAATTACCATTGCCCTTCTTCGTCTTTGGTTTGCTTAGATTTCTTCCTCACTATTTTCTGACCCCATATCAGCACTTTGGGGAAGTGAAAAGTCCTTATAAAATGATTGGAACAAGTTGCTCTAAAACAGAAAAGGGAAAGTTAATCAGAGACCAGGCTTAGATATGTCTAGCATCTGGATTTGTCTATAGAATGACATACGGATGTGTGTGTGGTAAGTGCAATATGGTAGGTGAGGAGGTGCTAGAATGCAAAGAGTAAAGTGTTCTAGCTATGACACAGGAAAGTGGAATAATATTGCAATCATACTATGGCGGGGCTTAAAGCATTAAAAAATTTTTTAATTGCAGTAAAATATACATAACAAAGGCCTAAGCTGTGTTTAAAGAATGCATGGGTACTGTCTTGACTACTTTGCTGTGAAACCGTGCTATGCTTTGTGTTAGGTGCAGATTCAGCTGCCCTGAACGGTGTCAATGGATTGGGTTAAATCAGATGTCTTACCTGTAGGACAGCTTCAGGAAAAAAGAAAAATTAGTGAATACACCTGCTGTCTTATTAGTACCTGTTCCCTAGCACTAGCAATAGGGATAAAGAAAAGAAGTTTGGTGGGCAGTATGTCTTCATTTTATTGTAACTTGGGGTGTGCTTTGGTATTGATGCTGCGATTTCCTATCTTGGATGTTGGCTTTGGAAACTAAACAGTTAAAGCATCATGATTTGAGAGGAAACTAGCTCTCATTCATGAAGACAAAGTTTGGCACTAGGCCACAATGATGGGGGGATAGTTAGGGTGGGGAGACTAACAGACTTTTTTGTACCACAAATGACTTTTAAAAATTAAGAGATAATTCCATGTCCTAAGGTTATAAACCGGCTACAACTGGTTTTTCTCTCCCTCCCTCCTGCCCCCGCTAGGCATCATGGGTAAAAGTAAGCATCCCCCTGTTTCTTTTGTTTAATATAACAGTACGCCATGTGATTGGCAGGGCAGTGCCCACTTGGAGACCGGGTTTGTGCAGAGCTCTCAAGGGGGCTGGCACGCATGGGGGCCACCTCTGCTACAGAAAGAGCTTCTCTTACGGTAGAAAAGAGACGATAGAAAAGAGAAAGAAAGGGGACCCTCCACACACACAGGACCCTCCACACACACACACACACACACACACACACACACACACACACAAAACCTAAACCCATCTCCTTATTTTCCTCCTTTTTCTGTTCTCTTTCTCTATTTCTTATCTCTCACACTTTTCTGGAAGCTAGAGGAAGGAACGGAAAAATGTATACCTCTAAGTACTTTTAACTCTCTTGCCCTCCCCAATCCTTATTTTTCTTTGCTAAAAGCAGAAACTCGAAATCTCTTTGAGTTCTTTCTAGTAGTTTTTGGCTATGTGTAGAAGGTAATATGCTGAGGTTTCTAATGGGATTGAAGTAATAAACACTGTTGCTTTAAAAAATTTTGTTGCAGAATTATTGTTTCTCATACAAAGCTCCTTTCGGTTTGGATCTTCTTTCCCTCTGCTTCATCCATTTACTATAATGGTAAGGGTCTCTGGCTTCTAGTTGTCTTCAAGCTGAAGCAATAAGGAGAGTGTTATATTAAGGTTGTCTCTTTCTGCTTCCTCCCCTTTTTAAAAATTTCTTTTGTCTGTAGCAGTGATGGTTCTAGCTCCCCCTTACCCTCTCTACCCCTCCCCTTTTCCATGTCAGCTCCAACCCTGCTCTGTGAATGGAGTCAACCAGCTGACTGAGTGTTGGCATCATGCCAGGGGCTGCAAAGCAATGAGAATGTGCGCGCGCTCGTGTGTGTAAGTGTATACAGAACACAAAGGGAAAGGCCTGCAGTCTAGGAAATCACAGGCCATTATATAAGGAAGTCTGCGTCATCTCTGCTCGCTTGGGCTGATGGACAAGGAGAGGGAGGGGGGAGGCTTAGAGCAAGAAAAATACCCTTTTGACACACCCACACATACACTTTTTTCCTTGCTGTCTTAGAAAGAAAAAGGTATTTGTGTTGTGGCAAAATGAGAGAGCTTCTGTGTGCAAGTGGTATTGACCATGTTCCTAGTGGAAGTAGTAACTGTCCTGGATCTCCTTTTTTATTTTTTTGAGACAGGGTCTCTTGTCACCCAAGCTGGAGTGCAGTGATGTGATCACAGCTCACTGCAGCCTCGAACTCCTGGGTTCAAGCTATCCTCCCAACTCAGCCTCTTGAGTAGCTGGGACTGCAGGCATGTACCACCACACTTGGCTAATTTTTGTATTTTTTATTGAAATTTGGTCTTGTGTTGTCCAGGCTGGTGGGTCTCTTCTTTCTGTTCCCATTCAAAGGTGTATGTGCTTGAGAAAAGAATGATTAAAAGAGAAGTGCCTCCTGGATTTTACAGCTGTAGTTTGTTAAGATACTAAGGGGTGAGGAGCAAGGAGGCAGGGGACAGGCCACACTGTGTGGTTTTTTTGTTTTTTGTTTTTGTTTTTGTTTTTGACAGTCTCACTTGGTAGCCCAGGCTGGAGTGCAGTGGTGTGATCTTTGCTCACTGCAACCCCCGCCTCCCAGGTTCAAGTGATTTTAGTGCCTCTGCCTCCCAAGAAGCTGAGATTACAGGTGCCCACCACCACACCTAGCTAATTTTTATAATTTTTTTTTTTAGTAGAGACAGGGTTTCACCATGTTGGTCAGGCTGGTCTCGAACTCCTGACCTCAAGTCATCCGCCCGCCTCGGCCTCCCACGGTGCTGGAATTACAGGCGTGAGCCACTGCGCTCGGCCGACTGTTTCTAATCATTCAGAATTGCCAAGGGTACAAGGGTGGGTGGGGGAAGAGGGGTTGTTCTTAAGGAGAAGCAAAAAAGCCAGATAATAGAACAAGTAATATCTATTAACTACTCATTTGAGACTCCCCTTCTTTTTTCTTTATTTCTTCTTTTCTGTTTAGTATGATATTATCAAAATGCAGTATTCTTTCCCTGCCATCTGCCAGAGTTAGAATTGTACAAAAGGACAGTCAAACAGCACATGGAAGGAAGGAAAAATTAGAAATTGTTCTAAGTGTCCATGCATTGCAAGTGTTACAATTTTGGGGTTCAGTTGTAGTGATTGTGTCTTTCATTGGCAATTAGGGGATCAGCATTCATTTAGAAATTATAATTCTGCTCAGTTTAGTATGATGTCTTTTTTTTTTTTTTTTTTTTTGGAGACAGTGTCTCGCTCTGTTGCCAGGCTGGAGTGCAGTGGCGCAATGTTGGCTCGCTGCAACTTCAGACTCCTGGGTTCAAGTGATTCTCCTGCCTCAGCCTCCTGAGTAGTTGGGACTACAGGCCTGCGCCACCATGCCCAGCTAATTTTTGTATTTTTAGTAGAGATGGGATTTTTACCATGTTGGCCAGGATGGTCTCAATCTGTTGACCTCATAATCCGCCCGTCTTGACTTCCCATAGTTTGGGATTACAGGCGTGAGCCACCGCACCCGGCCTGATGTCTTTTCTTAAATTCTCTTTATGTGCCTCCTAGGTGTGATATTTATGAAGTAGCTTTTGTGTTAGGTGAAAATGAGAAAGTATATTAAAGAATAAAGTATGGGGCCGAGAGCGGTGGCTCACGCCTGTAATCCCAGCACTTTGGGAGGCCGAGGTGGGTGGATCACATGAGGTCAGGAGTTTGAGATCAGCCTGGCCAACAAGGCGAAACCCCATCTCTACTAAAAATACAAAAATTGGCCAGGTGTGGTGGCTCATGCCTGTAATCCCAGCACTTTGGGAGGCCGAGGCAGGTGGATCACGAGGTCAGGAGATAAGAGACCATCCTGGCTAACACAGTGAAACCCTGTCTTTACTGAAAATATAAAAAATTAGCCGGGCGTGGTGGCTTGTGCCTGTAGTCCCAGCTACTCGGGAGGCTGAGGCAGGAGAATCGCTTGAACCCGGGAGGTGGAGGTTGCAGTGAGCCAAGATCGCACCACTGCACTTCAGCCTGGGCGACAGAGCAAGACTTTGTCTTAAGAAAAAAAAAAAATTAGCCAGGCATGGTGGTGGGCACCTGTAATCCCAACTACTCGGGAGCCTGAGGCAGAAGAATTTCTTGAACCCAGGAGGTGGAGGTTGCAGTGAGCCGAGATTGTACCACTGCACTCCAGCCTGGGTGACACAGCAATACTCTGTCTCAAAAAAAAAAAAAAAAGGAATAAAGTATGGGTCACACTGTTACAGTTGGTTTTATGTGAGTTTATTTTTGCTTCTGACCATTCAGAATAACAGCACTGATGGGGAGAGTTTGGAATGAGGGAACTTTCAAACTCGTTAATCCTATAGTAAGAGTTTTTATCAGGTTGCAGTCTAGAGGAAATTCCTTAATTTGATTGGGAACTTGGTATTTTTATTAAAGCCTGTAAATTTCTCTTCTTGCCACATCTTTACAAGCAATAGTCTTTGAATGTCTGTATTTTTTGGTGTAAATATCTGTGCTTTTTTTGCTTTCATTAGGAAGTGAATATGAGGTTATTACCTTCTTTAAGGATTGTAGGATGAGCTGGGCACAGTGGCTCACACCCGTAATCCCAGCACCTTGGGAGACCAATGCAGAATTGCTTGAGCTCAGGAGTTTGAAACCAGCCTGGGTAACATAGGGAGATTCCATCTTTACAAAAAATTAGTCGTGGCGTGTGCCTGTGGTCCTAGCTACTCGGGAGGCTGGGATGGGAGGCTGCAGTGAGCCATGATTGCACCACTGCACTCTAGCCTGGAAAACAAAGTGAGACCCTGTCTCAAAAAAAAAAAGAAAAAAAAAAAAAAAAGATTGCAGGATGGCACCTACCACAATGGTTGTTCTGCTTATTCCCCAGGCTGCCTGCAATTATATCCCCACCCCACGGAGCTGGAGCCCACTTTTCTAAGTCCCTTTATGAGTAAACTAAGGAGTATTATTTCCTAGTCTGTTGAATACTGAAAGACAAAATAGCAACAGACCAAACTTGCTACAACGTAGAGGCTAGGTAAAGATTCATTCATTGTTGTTGTGGGATTCCCTAGTTCTTAGAAGTAATAATTACCTTTTTTTTTTTTTTTTTAAGTTTTTTTTTGAGATAGATTCTCACTCTGTTGCCCAGGCTGGAGTGCAGTGGCATGATCTCAGCTCACTGCAGCCTCTGCCTCCTGGATTCAAGTGATCCTTCCACCTCAGCCGCCCAAGTAGCTGGGATTATAAGCATGTGCCACCACACCTGGCTAATTTTTGTATTTTTAGTAGAGGCGAGGTTTCACCATGTTGGTCAGGCTGGTCTGGAACTCTTGAGCTCAAGAGATTGCCCCACCTCAGCCTCCCAAAGTGCTGGGATTACAGGCATGAGCCACCATGCCTAGCTATATCCTTTATTTTTACCTTTTCTCTTGATGTTAGGAGCCAGATTAGTGAGGATAATCTTATGTAGTCATAATCAGCAAGGCATAAACCAGTACCTTCTCTTAATGGATAGATTAGAATTTTTTTTTTTTCTTAACTCTCATAGGCCTTAATTGCTGTTTTGGAGTGGCTGAAGAGTAGTTTTGAAGTGTATGTGAAATCTGCCCTTTGGCCACGTCTGTCCCTTTAATTCTGTTTATTTATTAGAGACAGGGTCTCACTCTGTTGCCCAGGCTGGAGTGCAGTAGTGTGATCATAGCACACTGCAGCCTTGAACTCCTGGGCTCAAGTGATCCTCTTGCCCCAGCCTCCCAAGTAGCTAGGACTGACTATAGGCATGTCACCATGCCTGGCTAATTTTGTTATTATTATTTTTGGTAGAGACAGAGGCTCACTGTTTTGCCCAGGCTGGTCTCAATCTCCTGGCCTTAAGCAGTCCTTCTGCCTTAGCCCCCCGAAGTGCTGGGATTATAGGCATGGGACAATGCAAAGAACCTTTCATTCTAATACTACCTGTTCTTTTTTTCTTTTTTGAGGCGGAGTCTCGCCTTTCACCCAGGCTGGAGTGAAGTGGCACGATCTTGGCTCACTGTAACCTCCACCCGCTGCCGTCGGCTCACCAGGTTCGAGTGATTCTCCTGCCTCAGCCTCCCGAGTAGCTGGAATTACAGTCGCCTGCCACCATGCCCAGCTAATTTTTGTATTTTTAGTAGAGACGGGGTTTCATCATGTTGGCTAGGCTGGTCTCGAACTCCTGACCTCAGGTGATCTGCCCGCCTTGGCCTCCCAAAGTATTGGGATTATAGGCATGAGCCACCGCCCTGACCTCTAATATCACCTTTTCTAAATGATTGTCTGGCACATTTGCTTTTGTGTATGTCAGAACTTCTGTGCTGATTTATAAGGTGACAGTAGGAGAAAGCTGTTTACCTCCTGTTCATTACCTCTAGGCAGCACACTCTAACTTGTCACATTTAAGCATAGAGACCTTTACAATCCTTGGTGCATATTACTGAACAGTATGTTACCCACTGCAAGGTCATCTAGGCTCTTTCTTTCAAGAATGTGAGCCAAAGGTTTGTGTAGTAAACTCAGTGATACAGAAAAGACACTGTAAGAGCATGTAAACAATAATAGTCTTTCATAAGAATTACTCTCTTACCAGTCTGGTTGGATCAGAAACCAAAAATGACAATATAGATAGTATAGTACGATGGTTAAGGACATTGACTCAGGTACGACAGTCCTATGTTTTAACCAGGCCCAGCCATTTAAGGACTGTGAAATCTTCTTTTTTTTTTTTTTGAGATGAAGTCTCACTCTATTGCCCGGGCTGGAGTGTAGTGGCGCGATCTCAGCTCACTGCAGTCTCCGCCTCCTGGGTTCAAGCGATTCTCCTGCCTCAGCCTACTGAGCAGCTGGGACTACAGGCATGCGCCACCACACCCAGCTAATTTTTGTATTTTTTTAGGAGAGGCAGGGTTTCGCCATATTGGCCAGGCTGATCTCGAACTCCTGACCTCATGATCCACCCGCCTCTCAAAGTGCTGGGATTACAGGCATGAGCCACTGCGCCTGGCCTGGACTGTGAAATCGTATAAAGTTACTCAGTTTATCTGTTTTTCTTTTCTCTGTAACAGGAGGATAATTATATCTCCGGAGGTTCTAAATGAGATAATGCATTGTGAAGCACTTTAGCACAATGCCTAGCACATAGTAAGAGCCCAGTGAATGTTAGCAAGATAGATATTCCTATCTGTTGGGTTAGTTTATACTATTTTCATTGTTCTTACTAGTTTATTTTAGCCAGCTTGTGGCTACCTTTTTTTTTTTTTTCCCTCCAAACTCGTGGTAGGTCTTTGAGTTAGACTGGGTCGATTGACCTGTATCAAGATCAGGAGTCAGCAAACTATAGCTGCTGCTTGTTTTGTTAAATAAAATTTTGTTGAAACACAGCCACACCCACTTGCTTACAAAAGCAGAGTTTAGTACTTGCCTCACAAAGTCTAAAATGTTATTATCTGGTCCTTTACAGAAGAAGTTTGTAAGAACCTCATGGTCTAGATCAAGCTTTTCCAACCTACAACTCGTGGGCTGCATGCAGCCCAGGACAGCTTTGAATGCAGCTCAACACAAATTCAAAAACTTTCTTAAAACATGAGATTTTTTTTTTCTTCCAGCTCATCAGCTATCTTTAGTGTTAGTGTATTTTATGTGTGGCCCAAGACAGTTCTTCTTCCATTGTGGCCCAGAGAAGCCAAAAGATTGGATGCCCCGGTCTAATCAAGAGTCTTTTTTTCCAAGAAAAGTGGCCTATGAAGCAAGTTCTAGAAATCAGAAGAGAAATAATGAGACTAAATTTGGCTGGGCGTGGTGGCTCACACCTGTAATTCCAGCACTTTGGGAGGCCTAGGCAAGAGGATCACTTGAGCCCAGGAGCTTGAGACCAGCCTGGGCAACACAGCAAGACCCCATTTTTGCTTACAAGAAAAAATGCTGGGCATGGTGGCATGTCCCTGTAGTCCCAGTTAGTTGGGAGGCTGAGGTGGGAAGATTGATTGAGCCTGGGAGTTTGAGGCTGCAGTGAACCATGAGCTGTGATGGAGCCACTGTGTTCCAGCCTGGGTGACAGAACAAGACCCTGTTTCAAAAATAAATAAATGACCCTGTTTCAAAAATAAATAAATAGGCTGGATGTGGTGGCTCACACCTGTAATCTCAGCACTTTGGGGGGCCGAGGCGGGTGGATCACCTGATGTCTGGAGTTCAAGACCAGTCTGAGCAATATGATGAAACCCTGTCTCTACTAAAAATACAAAAATTAGCTGGGCATGGTGGCGTGCACCTATAGTCCCAGCTACTTGGGAGAGTGAGACAGGAGAATTGCTTGAACCTGGGAGGTGGAGGTTGCAGTAAGCCAAGATCACGCCACTGCACTCCAGCCTGGGTGACAGAGGGAAACTCCGTCTCAAAAACAAAAACAACAAAAAAAACCAAAAAATAAATAAATAAAAATTTAAAAATAGACTAGACTTACATGGACTAGAAGGAATTAATCATTTCAGATTTTTAGGAATAGGATTTTGAAGAAGGGAGGCTTCATTGACATGGCTAATAAGCATTAGGTGAAGGAAAGTACCATTTGAAGTTGGTTAGGCAGTATCAGCACTTATTTTTAATCTCTTAGGGGCACTTCATAGTAGTGTGTTGTCTCAGTCCATTTTCTGCTGCTATAACCTGAGACTGGGTAATTTATGAAGAAAATAAATTTCTTTTCTTTCCCTCTCTTTTTTTTTTTTTCTTTTGAGATGGAGTGTTGCTCTGTCTCCCAGGCTGGAGTGCAGTGGCACTATCTCGGCTCACTGCAACCTCTGCCTCCTGGGTTCAAGTGATTCTCCTGCCTCAGCCTCCCGAGTAGCTGGGACTACAGGCACGCGCTACCACACCCAGCTAATTTTTGTATTTTTAGTAGAGATGGGATTTCACCATGCTGGCCAGGATGGTCTGAGACCATCTCTTGACCTCACGATCCACCCGCCTCGGCCTCCCAAAGTGCTGGGATTATAGGCATGAGCCACTGCACCCGGTCCCCTCCCTACCTTTCTTCCTTTCCTCTTTCCTTTTTATTTATTCTCTGTCACCCAGGCTGGAGTGCAGTTGTGCAGTCATACCTTATTGTAGCCTTGAACTCCTAGGCTCAAGCAGTCTTCCTGCCTCAGCCTCTCAAGTAGCTAGGACTACAGGCATGCGCCTCTGCACCCAGCTAAATTGCTTTAAAAATGTTTTGTAGAGATGGGGTCTCACTATGTTGCCTAGGCTGGACTGGAGCTCCTGGACTCAAGCAATATACTCACCTTGGCCTCTCAAAAGTGCTGGGATAACAGGCATTGAGCCACCATGACCAGCCCCAAGAAATTTATTTCTCACAGTTCTGGAGGCTGGAAAGTCCAGGGTCAAGGGGCCATACCTGCTGAGGGCCTTCTTGCTGGTGGGGACTCTGCAGAGTCCCAAAGTGGCACAGGGCATCACATGGTGAGGGGACTCACGAGAGACAGCCACATTGGCTTTTATTACAGACCCACTCTTGTGCTAACTAGCCCATTCTCTGAGTAACCCATTAATCTGAGAATGGCTCAAGCACTTCCTAAAGGTCTCGCCTCTCAACACTCCTGCATTGGGTACCAAGTATCCAACAGATGAACTTTTGGGGGACACATTCAAATCGTTGCGGGGTATTAAAGGGAAGTACAAAGAAGAGAGATTTGCTGTCAAGTAGTTTGCATTAAACTTGGAAATAAATATGAATTGGTAGGTTACCTATTAAACAAGTGTGTTAGAGTAGCCTAGCAGTTTTCAAAGTGTAGTCTGTGGAATCCTAAAGAATAGACCCCTTTCATGGAGTCTGTGAGATCAGAATAGTTTCATAATAATACTAAGTCGTTATTTGCCTTCTTCACTGTGTTAACATTTGCAGTGATATCCAAAAGCAATGCTGATTAAAACGTTAGCATAACCCTGAGCAATAGCACCAAACTAGTAGCAGGCATTGTATTCTTTGTCATGCAGTTTAAATTTGCAGTTAAAAAAAAAAAAAGTTTCATTTAAGAATGTTCTTGATGAAGCAGTAAAAATTAATTTTATTTAATCCTGACCTCTTAGTACTTGGCTTTTGAATATTTTGTGTGATAAAATGGGAAGTACTCAAAAAACACTTCTGTTATATATTGAAGTACTGTGGTTGTCTAAGGAAAAGTACTTGTACAGTTATTTGGGTTTCCAGCTAACTAGTTGCATTCTTCATAGAACAGCATTTTTACTTGATGAAAGAATAACCAACAAAGTACGTTATTTAGACTTGGGTATTTGGCAGATGCTTTCTTGAAAATTTTCAAGGAAAACAACTGACTATTTTTGCCCAGTGATAAAATTAAAGCAAAAATGGGAATTTTGGAAAGTTTATATACTCCACCATGAGACTGTCCACTTCCCAGTTAGTTTTGTGATTTTTTTTTTTTTAATATTATGTAATATGTCAACCTTCGAAAGAACTGCATGACTTAGTGAACTAGAAGTTTTCAAATGACCAATATATGATGTGACAAAATCATATTTGGGTAAGAGATCCACTCAAAGTATAAAGTAGACCGATATATTTTAATGTAATAATACAAAAGTTCATTGATAGGGTTTCAGAGTTCACATTTGCTGCTAACCTTTAGAAATTACTGGGTTGCTTTTTTTTTTTTTTTTTTTTTTTTGGAGGCAGAGTCCTCTGTCACCCAGGTTGGAGTGCAGAGGCGGGATCTCAGCTCACTGCAGCCTCTGCCTCCTGGGTTCAAGTGATTCTCCTGCCTCAGCTTCCCAAGTAGCTGGGATTACAGGCGCACACTACCACACCCAGCTGCTTTTTCATATGTTTAGTAGAGATGGGGTTTCACCATGTTGTCCAGGCTGGTCTCGAACTCTTGGCCTCAAGTGATCCGCCAACTGCAGCCTCTCAAAGTGCTGGGATTACAGGCATGAGCCACCGCGCCTAGCCTAGGTTGCTTTTTTAAAAATTAATTTAAATTTCACATAAACATCAAATTAACTTTTATTTATTAATTTACTAATTAATTTTATTTTTTGAGACAGGGTCTCACTTTCTCACCCAGGCTGGAGTGCAGTGACACGATCTCAGCTCACTGCAGCCTTGACCTACTGGGTTCAAGTGATCCTTCTGCCTCAGCCCCCCAAGTAGTTGGGACTACAGGCACGGGCCACCATGCCCTGCTAAAGAATTAACCATTTAAAAGTGTACAATTCAGGCTGGGCGCAGTGGCTCATGCCTATAATCCCAGCACCTTGGGAGGCTGAAGTGGGTGGGTCACTTGAGGCCAGGAGGTCGAGACAAGCCTGCCCAACATGGCAAAACCCGTGTCTACTAAAAATACAAAAATTAGCCACACTTAGCAGTGCATACCTATAGTCCCAGCTGCTTGGGAAGCTGAGGCAGGAGAATTGCTTGAGTAATATCAAGGAAAATACCCACGATTCTAATAAATTTAAGAAGCTGTTAAAAATACCTCTCTCTCTGGCTGGGTACGGTGGCTTAGCCTGTAATCTCAGCACTTTGGGAGGCCAAGGCGGATGGATCACTAGGTCAGGAGTTCGAGATCAGCCTGGCCAACATGGCAAAACCCCATCTCTGCTAAAAATACAAAAAAACAAGTCTCCGGGTGTGGTCGCTCACGCCTGTAATCCCAGCACTTTGGGAGACTGAGGCGGGCAGATCACAAGGTCAGGAGTTCAAGACCAGCCTGCCTGACATAGTGAAACCGCGTCTCTATTAAAAATACAAAAATTAGCTGGGCATGGTGGTGCTAACCTGTAGTCCCAGCTACATGGGAGGCTGAGGCAAGAGAATCACTTGAACCCAGGAGGCAGAGGTTGTGGTGAGCCGAGATCGCACCACTGCACTCCAGCCTGGGCAACAGAGCGAGACTGTCTCAAAAAAAAAAACAAACAAAAAAAACACCAGGCGTGGTAGCACCCATCTGTAATCCCAGCTACTCCAGAGGCTGAGGCAAGAGGGTAGGCAGAGGTTGCAGTGAGCCAAGTTCGTGCCACTGCACTCCAGCCTGGGCGACAGAACAAGACTCCATCTTGGGGAAAAACAAAAAAAACCTCTCTCTAGTATCAGTATGAAATAATGGGTTCTCATATATACACAGGTTTGAGTATCCCTTATCTAAAATGCCTGAAACCAGAAGTGTTTCCAATTTTGGATTTTTTCGGATTTTGGGATATTTCCATATACATAGTGAGGTATCATGGGGGTGAGACTCAAGCCTAAACACAAAATTGATTTGTTTCATATATACCTTAAACATATAGCTTGAAGGTCATTTTATAACAACATTTTGTGCATAAAGCAAAGTTTTGACTGCATTTGACTGCATTTTGATGTGGAATTTTTTTCACATTTTGAAGTACTTTGGATTTTTTCCTTTTTTTTTTTTTTTTAGACTGAGTCTCACTCTGTTGCCCAGGCTGGAGTGCAGTGACGCGATCTGTGCTCACTGCAAGCTCCGCCTCCTGGGTTCACGCCATTCTCCTGCCTCAGCCTCCCGAGTAGCTGAGACTATAGGTGCCCGCCACCACGTCCGGCTACTTTTTTTTAATTTTTTTAGTAGAGACGGGGTTTCACTGTGTTAGCCAGGATGGTTTCGATCTGACCTCGTGATCTGCCCGCCTTGGCCTCCCATAATGCTGGAATTACAGGCGTGAGCCACTGTGCCTGGCCGGATTTTTTCCTTTTTTTAGTAAAAAGTAGAGACAGGGTGACCAGGAACAGTGGCTCATGCTTGTAATCCCAGCACTTTGGGAGGCCGAGGCAGGTGGATCTTTTGAGGCCAGGAGTTCGAGACCAGCCTGGCCAACATGATGAAACCCTATCTCTACTAAAAATATAAAACCTTAGCGCTGGGCATAGTGGCAGGCGTGTGTTATCCCAGCTACTCAGAAGGCTGAGGCAGGAGAATTGCTGCTGGAATCTGGGAGGCGGAGGTTGCAGTGAGCCAGGATCGTGCCTGGATGACAGAACCAGACTCTATCTCAAAAAAAAAAAAAAAAAAAAAAAGTAGAGACAGGGTTTTGCCATGTTGCCCCAGCTGGTCTTGAACTCCTGGGCTCAAGGCATCTGCCGCCTCCGCCTCCCAAAGTGCTGGGATTATAGGTGTGAGCCACCACACGTGACCCAATTTGGATTTTCTGATGAGGGATCTTCAAGCGGTACACACATATGCAAATATAGATATAGAAAAAGATATGGATGTTATGTGTGTATGCATGCATTTTATTTCCTTTTCTGAAAGGGCCTGGAAGTAGTGACACCACCTAGCAGTGAGCACACCTGACACCAGATCTTGGTTTCGCAACACCATTCTCCAATAAGAGGAACCAGAGCTGCTTGGAGAAATGGCTAGGGCAGATAAAAAAAGATGATGAACCTGGAACATCATGTGGATACCAGAAGCTAATAAGTTGCCAAAAAAGTGATAGGGAGCCAGCTTGAAGGAGCTTTCAATGGCCAGATCTGGGACAGTTTGAAAAACAAATAATGACAATAGATTATAACCCATGGGGTAAAATAAATATCCATAAGTTTATGCTGCTATAAATAAATATGGGAAAGAAAACAATTGTTTTCTGCAGTGAAAATCAAGTTGATAAATAGAAAAGGAATGATGGAAACATTAGGCAAATACTACAGTATTTGTTGCAGGCAAGAATTGTCTTTTTTTTTTTTTTTGAGACGGAGTCTCGCTCTGTCACCCGGGCTGTAGTGCAATGGCACTATCTCGGCTCACTGCAACCTCCGCCTCTGGGGTTCAAGTGATTCTTCTGGCTCAGCCTCTCAAGTAGGTGGGACTACAGGCACCCGCCATCATGCCTGGCTAACTTTTGTATTTTTGTAGAGAGGGGGTTTCACCATGTTGGTCAGGCTGGTCTTGATCTCTTGACCTCAGGTGATCTGCCTGCCTTGACCTCCCAAAGTGCTGGAATTACAGGCGTGAGCCACTGTGCCCAGCAAGAATTGTCTTTGTATGCTAAAATTAATATGTGGAATTTTGATTGGAGATGGGATATTTACATAGTGGCTTCTAAGTATCTCTCCGTCATAACATATCAGTGGAGAAATCTATCAGATACCACCTTAATCAAGCGATTGAGTTAACATTTCTCGTAATACAACATACTGACATCATGTACTTCCTGATACGATACACTGAAAAAGGCATATTACTTCTGTGATATTCTCACCAAAAAACACATAGCCTCAGTCTGATTATGAGAAAACATCAGACAGACCCAAATTAAGGGGCAGTTTTCAAAAGAACTGGTCACTAGTCTTCAAAAGTATCAAGGTGAAGACAGACTAAGAAACTCACAGATTGGGAGGAGACCAAGGAAGGACACATGACAACTAAATGTGAGGTTGTGGATTGTGTCCTGGATCTGAAAAGAATATTAGCAGGGGCTGGGCATGGTTGCTTACGCCTGCAATCCTAGCACATTGGGAGGCCGAGGCAGGTGGATCATCTGAGATCAGGAGTTCGAGACTAGCCTGGCCAGTGTGGTGCAACCCCGTCTCTACTAAAAATACAAAACTAGCCAGGTGTGGTGGTGTGTGCCTGTAGTCCTAGCTACTCGGGAGGCTGAGGCAGGAGAATGGCTTGAACCCAGGAGGTGAAGATTGCAGTGAGCCAAGATGGTGTCACTGCACTCGACCCTGGGTGACAGAGCAAGAATCTCTCAAAAAACAAACAAAAAAAGTATATAGTATATATATTAGTAGGAAAACTGGTGACATGTGAATAAGATCTGTAGAGCAGTTAATAAACACTATTGTTTCCTGGTTTCAATAATTGTACTGTGTTTATATGTTAACATTTAGGGGAGCAGGGTGAAGAATATTTGAAACTCCTGTAAGTCTAAAATTATTTCAAAACTTAGTTTTAAAACATAAGGTTATTAAAGACTTTAAATTTTTTAGAAAAGAACTCCTGCCTTCCTGTGTATCTGTGTGAGACCACATCCCCCACCACGCCTGTCCCCCATACTTTTAACTAGAACAACATCACTGCACATTGAATGCAGAGGCAGCTATGAGAATCCAGCTGTCTGCTATTAAGCCAGACATTAAAGAGATTTGTAAAAATATAAAACAAAGCCACTTGTCTCGTTAAATTGTTCTGTTATTTTGGAAAATATTTTTCATGAAGAAGTTATGTTAACATGGAATGGGTCTGTTATTTTTAAATGCATTAATAATTTTAAAATTTTTATTTTCTTTTATTTATTTATTTTTTGAGATAGAGTCTGCCTCTGTCCACCCAGTCTAGAGTGCAGTGGCACGATCTCAGCTCAATGCAACCTCCTCCCTCCCGGGTTCGAGCAGTTCTTCTGCCTCAGCCTCCTGAGTAGCTGGGACTACAGGTGTGCACCACCATGCCTGGCTAATTTTTGTACTTTAAGTAAAGACGGGGTTTCACCATATTGGCCAGGCTGGTCTTGAACTCCTGACCTCAGGTGATCTGCCCACCTCGGCCTCCCAGAGTGCTGGGATTATAGGCGTGAGCCACTGTGTCTGGCCTAAAATTTTATTTTAATTCTGTTTCTTGTATGGTGACTCTTTTTTTTTTTTTTTTTTGAGATGGAGTCTCACTCTATCACCGAGGATGTAGTGCAGTGGCACCATGTCGGCTCACTGCAACCTCTGTCTCCTGGGTTCAAGCAATTCTCCTGCCTCAGCCTCCTGAGTAGCTGAGATTACAGGTGCTCACCACCATGCCTGTCTTGTATTTATATTTTTGGTAGAGACGGGGTTTCACCATGTTGGCCATGCTGGTCTTGAACTCCTGACCTCAGGTGATCCACCCGCCTCAGCCTCCCAAAGTGCTGGGATTACAGGCTCATGTGAGCCACCGCGCCTGGCCTCTTATGTGACTCTTTTAGTTATTGCTCTCTTTGGGGTCCTTGATTTTATTTATTTATTTAGAGACAGGGTCTTGCTCTGCCCAGGCTGGAGTACAGTGGTGCAATCATAGCTCACTGTGACCTCAAACTCCTGAGTCCAGACAATCCTCTTGCCTCAGCCTCCCAAGCGGGTGTCTTCCATAGTCATTCATGTCAGATTATTTTCTCTGATGTGCCAAATTTATTTCTAACCTCCTGGTTGCTAACCTTGCCAGGTATATTGTAGTATAATAAGCAGTTTGGGGTCTGATATGTCCTGTTTGTTTCTATCATGTAAGGAGATCAGTGTAGTTTCTTTTGGTTCTATGTTATCTAAGTCTCCTCTTGGAAATAGTAGTGTTCCCATACCACGCCAAGGTATGCTCTTCTCAAGCCCTTGTCCATACCCTTTTCCATTCTGACAGTTAATTCCAACCTCTAAGGTAATCCTATAAAATGGTATATTGGAGGCCAGGTGGCGGTGGCTCGCTTCTGTAATCCCGGCACTTTGGGAGACCGAGGCAGGCAGATCACTAGATCAGGAGATCAAGACCATCCTGGTCAACATGGTGAAACCCCGTTTCTACTAAAAATACAAAAATCAGCTGGTGTGGTGGTGTGCGCCTATAATCCCAGCTACTTAGGAGACTGAGGCAGGAGAATCTATTGAACCCGGGAGGCGGAGATTGCAGTGGCTGAGATTGTGCCACTGCACTCTAGCCTGGCGACAGAGCAAGACTCTGTCTCAAAACAAAACAAAACAAAAATAGGTACATTGGAAATAATTTCACTTCTTTGTAGCATCAAAAATGAAACTTCTGTACCCATTCTGCTTTTCTTTAGGGCCTTTTACCCCCATTTGAGGAATTTGCAGTTTGGTTTGTGTGTATAAATTCCATTAGGAAACTGAAATGGAGAGGTTATATCCTTGGGAAGTGCAGAATAATTACTGGGATTGATTGATAATAGGAAGCATTAGATAGCTTGGAACGAGCTCAGCCATCTGGTTTGCATTAGGGCAGGTTGGAGATGGTACAAGACCATTGCTGTGTGATTTTTGCCAGAAACTGAAAGTGCATTTTGTTTACAGTTTAGAAGACAAATTGTCTTTCATTCACCTGTATAGTTGTAAGTAGAAGACACAGGCCCACTAATCTCAGAAGCTTGGTTGAGAAATAATTTATTTGGATCATTATTTGCTCTTTTAAAATACATGAATTGTCATTAGAGAATATAGCTAGGCTGCTACTGGATTAGCTATACTTACAACATTCTTACCTCTATTATGACTAATTTAGTGTACAGAGCTATGAATTTTTTTTTTTTTTTTTTTGAGACCTAGTGTCACTCTGTTGCCAGGCTGGAGTGCAGTGGCACCATCTCGGCTCACTGCAACCTCCGCCTCCCAAGTTCAAGCGATTGTTCTGCCTCTGCCTCCTGAGTAGCTGGGATTACAGCTGTGTGCCACCACACCTGGCTAATTTTTGTATTTTTGTATAGACAGGGTTTGACCATGTTGGCCAGGCTGGTCTCGAACTCCTGACTTCAGGTGATCCGCCCGCCTCAGCCTCCCAAAGTGCTGGGACTACAGGCATGAGCCACTGCACCCGGCCTCAAACTCCTGGGCTCAAGCGATCTACCCACCTCAGCTTCCCTAAATGCTGGGGTCACAAGTGTGAGCCACTGCACCCCATTGAGACTGTTCTAAGGTTTAAATCATTGCTCTTTCCCTGTCATGTCCACCTCTCAGCTCTTGTTTCTCTAAAGTGCAAAATGTGGTTACCCTTATAGGCTGCTGAATTCAAATTGCCTCTGGTATTTTTAGTCTGATTATGAGAATAATCTGGTAAATATTTGGTTTATATATGTGCTAGTGTTTTTATGTGTTATTCTTATGGCAGACAATAATTGATTAAAAGTCTTTACTTATGTAACAGAATGTTACACGTCATCACCATCGGTAAAATGTAGTTGGCATTAGAATTGAAACCCACTTATCATCCTTGGTGTGGTAGAAGGGGAGTGTCCTGGTCATTAGAATTAGATGTAGTTTTTTTTTTTTAATTATTATTTTTTTGAGATGGAGTCTCACTCTGTCACCTAGGCTGGAGTGCAGTGGCACGATCTCAGCTCACTGCAACCTCTGCCTCCTGGGTTCAAGCAATTCTCCTGCCTCAGCCTCCTAAGTAGGTGGGACTACAGGCGCGTGCTACCACGTCCAGCAAATTTTTGTATTTTTTAGTAGAGATGAGGTTTCACCATGTTGGCCAGGCTGATCTCGAACTCCTGACTTGAGGTGATCCACCCGCCTCGGCCTCCCATAGTGCTGGGATTACAGGCGTGAGCCACTGTGCCCGGCCAGAATTAGACATAGATTTTAATCATGACTTTCCTATTTGTTGTGTTTCTTGGACAGGTTTATACTCAATAAGAAATTATGTAGTATACTAAATAATACTATTTTTTTTGAAATGGAGTCTCTCTGTGTCACCCAGGCTGGAGTGCAGTGGCGGGATCTCGGCTTACCGCAACCTCCGCCTCCCAGGTTCAAGCAGTTCTCCTGTCTCAGCCTCCCAAATAGCTGGGACTACAGGCACACGCCACTGTGCCCAGCTGATTTTTTGTGTTTTTAGTGGAGACAGGGTTTCACTATGTTGGCCTGGCTGGTCTCGAACTCCTGACCTCAAGTGATCCGCCCGCCTCAGTCACCCAAAGTGTTGGGATTACAGGCGTGAGCCACTGTGCCTGGCTGTATTTAGTATTTCTGAGTCTCAGTTTTTTCATTCATAGAATGGGTATAATATGGACTTCATAGGAATGTTCTGAGAATTAGATACTTGGTTTTTTGTTGTTGCTTTCTTTCTTTCTTTCCTTCCTTCCCCTCCCTCTCTTTCATCTCTTTCTTCTTTTCTTTCTTTCTTTCACAGCGTTTTGCTCTGTCACCCAAGCTAGAGTGCAGTGGCACAATCATAGCTCACTGAAGCCTCGACCTCTTAGGTTTAATTGATCCTCCTGTCTCAGCATTCCAAGTATCTGGGACTATAGGCATGCGCCATTGTACTCAGCTAATTTTTAAATTTTTTGTAGAGACAAGGTCTCCCTGTATTGCCCAGGTTGGTCTAGCATTCCTGAGCTTAGGCTCTCCTCCCGCCTCCACCTCCCAAAGTGCTGAAATTACACATGTGAACCTAAATACTGTTTTTTTGGTTCTTAGCTCTCACCATTCTGATAATCAGTATTCATTTAGATGTTAATCTTTCTCCTGTATCCCCTCTCACCAAGCCCCCAGTACATACCTTGTTACTTGTCTTCCTTTTGGAGTGCACTTTCCCCCAACTGTCCCCAGACTTGTGTGATGAATGTATCGCTTACAACATGTTTTATCTGGGAAGAGGAGGCTCTCTCAAGTGTGTGTGTGTGTACAAATTGTACCTAGGAGATCATGCTTTTCAGAGCATTGTGAAGGATTTCTGTTCAAAACTCTGCTCGCCTAGTGCCTATTATTATTACTTCCATGGTATAAAGGATAAAAAGAATTTTTTGTTTTTCTTTCATATAAAAAATATTCCTAAGGAAAGCCTACATCCGTTCTACTTCGCATGAAGAAAAACAGGATTTTTAGGCCGGGCGCGGTGGCTCATAACCTGTCATCCCAGCACTTTGGGAGATCGAGGCAGGTGGATCACAAGGTCAAGAGATCGAGACCATCCTGGCCAACATGGTGAAACCTTGTCTCTACTAAAAATACAAAAAAATTACCCAGGTATTGTGGCACGTGCCTGTAGTCCCAGCTACTCAGGAGGCTGAGGCAGGAGAATTGCTTGAACTTGGGAGGCGGAGGTTGCACTGAGCCAAGATCGCGCAACTGCACTCCAGCCTGAAGACAGAGCGAGACTCTGTCTTGGAAAAAAAAAAGAAAAACAATTTTTATAGATGAGTACTGGAGAAGGTTGGAAAAATGTAGCTAACTCCTATTCCTTTATTTAATTATGTACTTAGATTGCTTACTTTCCTGTTTTTTTTTTCTTCTTTCTTTCTTTCTTTTGAGATGGAGGTTCACTGTCGTCACCCAGGCTGGAGTACATTGGTGCGATCTTGGCTCACTGCAACCTCCACCTCCCGGGTTCAAGTGATTCTCCTGCCTCAGCCTCCTGATTAGCTTGGATTACAGGCATGCACCACCACGCCCAGCTAATTTTTGTATTTTTAGAATTTTGTATTTTTAGTAGAGACAGGGTTTCACTATTTTGCCAGGCTGGTCTTGAACTCCTGACCTCAGGTGAGCCACCCACCTCAGCCTCCCAAAGTGTTGGGGTCACAGGCGTGAGCCACCGTGCTCGGCCACTTTCCTGTTTCTTTGTGAAAGTTTGGAGCAGTCATTCTTACAGTGCCTAGTAATAACCAGGAGAGAGTAGTAAAAATGCAGATTCCTTAGCCCCACCCAAATAAATTTAATGCCATGAAATAGGGCCTGGGAAGCTGCATTTTAATTTATTTTTTTCTCTTAAAAAAAAAGTATGCCAGGCGCGGTGCCTCATGCCTATAGTCCCAGCACTTTGGGAGGCCGAGGTGGGCAGATCACCTGAGGTCGGGAGTTTGAGATCAGCCTGACCAAGATGAAGAAACCCTGTCTCTACTAAAAATACAAAATTAGCCGGGTGTGGTGGCGCATGACTGTAATCCCAGCTACTTGGGAGGCTGAGGCAAGAGAATTGCTTGAACCCGGGAGGTGGAGGTTGCGGCAGTGAGCCGAGATTGCACACTATTGCACTCCAGCCTGGGCAACAAGAGCAAAAAAAAAAAAAAAAAAAAAAAAGAAAGAAAAGTAGAGATTGGCCAGGCACAGTGGCAAATTAACGCTTTTTCCAAATACTCTCAATTTCTGTGCTTATCTTGTTGCAGTTCATGGAACTGCAGTGGTCAGTGGCCCACACTTTGAGTAACATTGCTCTTCAGAAAATGAAAATGATTGTGTGTGGAAACTGGCAAGCTGGAAGCTAGTTTCTTCTACGAGCCCCAAGAAGACTGATTTTTTCATCTATAAAATTGAGACAGTTTTACTACTTTGCTCATCTTTATAGGGATGTTATGAGGATCACATAAGATATAATGTATGTAAAGGCTAGGAGCGGTGGCTCATGCCTGTAATCCCGGCACTTTGGGAGGTTGAGGCAGGCGGATCACCTGAGGTCAGAAGTTCGAGACCAGTCTGGCCAACATGGTGAAACCCCGTCTCTACTAAAAATAAAAAAAATTAGCTGGGTGTGATGGCATGAGCCTGTAATGTCAGGTACTCCGGAGGCTGAGGCAGGAGAATTGCTTGAAACTGGGAGGTAGAGGTTGCAGTGAGCTGAGATCACGCCGCTGCACTCCATCCTGGGTGACAGAGCAAGACTCAGTCTAAAAAAAAAAAAAACAAGGATATAATGTATGTAAAAATACATTGTAAACTGAAAAACTAGTGTAAGTTATATTAATATTCACATTTCTTGAGCAGGAACTCTTTTAGCAACTAGGTATATAGAGATACATGGCAGGGAGCTTATTATTTACATATATATTAGCTACAAGGTTGGCAGTATGCAGAATTAAGTTTCTGTTGCCTAAAAATTTTCCTAGTCTTGTGAAGTCCTTCTCTAAACTTTAGTGATGTGCATATATATATATTTTTTTTTTTTTTTTTTTTTTTTTTTTTAAAGGGAGTCTCGCTCTGTTGCCCAGGCTGGAGTGCAGTGGCGTGATCTCAGCTCACTGAAACCTCTGCCTCCTGGGTTCAAGCAATTCTTCTGCCTCGACCTCCGAGTAGCTGGGACTACAGGCGTGCACCACCACGCCTGGCTAATTTTTTTTTTTTTTTTTTTTTTTTAGTAGAGATGGAGTTTCACCATATTGGCCAGGCTGGTCTCAAACTCCTAACCTCGTGATCCTCCCATCTGGGCCTCCCAAAGTGTTGTGATTACAGGCATGAGCCACCATGTCCAGCCGTATTTTTTGAATATATAACTTAATGATGTTTCTTTGAAATGTCTGAGAACCTTTTTTTCCTCTTTTTTTATGTATGTATTTCTAATTTTTAAAATAAATAGAGATGGCCCGGGGTGGGAGGCGCAGTGGCTCATTATGTTGCCCAGGCTGGTCTTGAACTCCTAACCTTAAGTGATCCTCCTGCATTGGCCTTCCAGAGTGCTAGGATTACAGGCATGAGCCACCAACCTGGGCCTATTTTTACTTTTCTGATAACTTTTTGAAGGTTATAATATATATATTTTTAATGGATTAGAAGCAGTTTGGAGGTAGGCGTCCTTTTCAGTTAAAGTTCTGAGACTCCTTGTATATGGATCCTTTTCTGTTAATCTTAGATTACCCTTTCTTCCAACTTACTCTCAGCTTGAAGCTTGCTGCCTGAAGTAACTCCACACACTTTCTCTCCTCTGCCTAGCTCCTCTTTTTAGAGTATGTTTGCAGGAGACAGAGACCTTTAAAGCAAGGAGTTCATTCAACAAGAAATGTTTTGAGTGCCTGTTATATACTGGTTAGGTGAAAAAGTTAAGAAAATGGCTGGGCCCCGTGGTTTATGACTGTAATCCCAGCACTTTGGGAAGCCACGATGGGAGGATCACTTGAGGTCAGGAGTTCAAGAGCAGCCTGAGCAGCATAGCAAGACCTGTCACTACCAAAAATTAGCCATGTGTGGTGGCATGCACCTGTAGTACCAGCTACTTGGGAGGCTGAGGCCAGAGGATCACTTGAGTCCAGGAGTTGGAGATTGCAGTGAACTATGATTGTGCCACTGCACTCCAGCCTGGGTGACAGAAAGAGACCCTGTCTCTTAAAAAAATTTTTTTTTAAGTAGATAAGAAAATGAATTTTAACTACCAGAGGCAGTGAGTCATGCCTGGAATCTTAATGTTTTGGGAGGCCAAGGTGGGAGGATCGCCTGAGGCTGGGAGTTTGAGACCAGCCTGGGCAACATAGCAAGACCCAACATCTGCAAAAAATTTTAAAGTTAGCTGGTTGAGGTGGCACACACCTGTAGTCCTAGCTCTTCGGGAAGCTAAGGTGGGAGGATTGCCTAAGCCTAGGAGTTCAAGGTTACAGGAAGTTTTGATTGCACCACTGCACTCCAGCCTAGGTGGCAGAGGAGGCCCTGTCTTTTGGAAGAGAAAGGAAAGAAAATAGTTTAACTATATACCATTTCTGACTTCTGGGTGCTCAGTTTTCTAAGGGAAATGGACAAGTAATTCAGTAATAAAACACAGAAAATGACATGTTTCCAAAATTCCTTGACAGGCCGAGTGCAGTGGCTCACACCTGTAATCCCAGCACTTTGGGAGGCCAAGGCAGGTGGATTACTTGAGGTCAGGAGTTCGAGACCAGCCTGGCCAACATGGTGGAACCTTGTCTCTACTGAAAATACAAAAATTAGCTGGGCATGGTGGCCACACCTGTAATCCCAGCTACTTGGGAGGCTGAGGCAGGAGAATCGCTTGAACCTGGGGCGGAGGTTCCAGTGAGCTGAGATTGCGCCACTGCACTCCAGTCTGGGCAGCAGAGCAAGACTCTGTCTCAAAAAAAAAAAAAAGAAGAAAATTCCTTGACAGCACAAAGAAAGGAAAAATTGCCTGGAGGAATGGAGATAGGGATGACCATATAATTTACTCCCAAACTAGGACACTATTAAAGGTGAAAGGAACATTGTTAATCATCATGAGAGGATAAACTGGGACATGTTCTATACAAACTAGGACATATTATTACTCTATTCATAAAAGTAATGTCTATGGTCTTTTTTTTTTTTTTTTTTTTTTTTGAGATGGAGTCTCACTCTGTTACCCAGGTTGGAGTGGAGTGGTGCAGTCTCAGCTCACTGCAGCCTCTACCTCCTGGGTTCAAGTGATTCTCCTGTCTCAGTCTCCCAAGCAGCTGGGATTACAGGCCCGTGCCACTACACCTGGCTAATTTTTGTATTTTTAGTAGAGACAAGGTTTCACCATGTTGGCCAGGCTGGTCTCGAACTCCTGACCTCAGGTGATCCACCCACCTTGGTCTCCCAAAGTGCCGGGGTTATAGGCATGAGCCACCTCGCTTGTCCTTGCATAGTCTTTTTTTTTTTTTTTTTTTTGAGACAAAGTCTTGCTGCCACCCAGGCTGGAGTGCAGTGGTGGAATCATGGTTCACTACAGACTAGATCCCCCAGGCTCAAGCAATCCTCCCACCCCAGCCTCCTGAGTAGCTGGAACTACAGGCACACCCCACCATACCTGCCTGATTTCTATTTGTATTCTTAGTGGAAATGGAAACTTGCTATGTTGCCCAGGCTGGTCTTGGACTCCTGAGCTCAATCATCCTACATACCTCGGCCTCCCAAAGTGCTGGGAGCCACTGCACCCTGTATAGTCTTAAAGTACCACCCTCCATCTTGGATTTAGCACTTCATCTGTACCTTTTTACTGTTGCTTGCACAGGCTAAATGCTATCCTGTCTCAAGCAACATCCTTGCTGTGTCCTCTACTTGTTACCTCCTCTCCCAGATATTTGCACAGTTCACTTCTGCCCTTAGTTCAGGACTTGCTCAAATGTTATTTTTTCTGACAGGACTTTCCTGACCATACTTTTAAGAATAGTCTCTTCCCCTACCCTAACACCACTCTCTGACCCCTTTTCAGGTCTAATTTTTTTAATGATACTTACAAATACATAACATACATATATACCCACATACTGTGCAATTTTATTGTTTCTCTCTATTTTGGAGATAGGGTCTTGCCTTGTCACCTAGGCTGGAGTGCAGTGATACAGTCATGGCTCACTTTAGCCTTTACATAGACCCAAATGATGCTCACACCTCAGCCTCCCGAGTAGCCAGGGCTTTGTTTGTTTTTGAGACATGGTCTCGCTCTGTTCCCCAGGCTGGAATGCGGTGGCATGATCTCGGCTCACTGCAGCCTTGACCTCCTGAGCTCAAGCGATCCTCCCACCTCAGCCTCCTGGGTAGCTGAGACCACAGGTGCACGCCACCATCCTGGGCTAATTTTTGTATTTTTTGTAGAGATGGGGCTTTGCCATGTTGCCTAGGCTGGTCTTGAACTCGTGTTTTTTGTAGACATGGGGTTTTGCCATGTTGCCCAGGCTGATCTTGAATTCTTGCCCACCTTGGCCTCCCAAAGTGCTGGGATTACAGGTGTGAGCCACCATGCCCCCAGCCTGATTTCTGGATTTTTAACTCAATAAAGGGAATGATGATGTCTTTATTATAAATATGCACTATAAGAAGAGAAATAAGTTAGATTGGAAGGAAGGATATCCCGTCACTCTCCCATAACCCACCAGGCAGAAGAAAGAACAACCTTATAAGAAGGGGGAAGAATTCAGAACTATCTAGTTTGAGACCTTGATCCTATTCTTGAAGTCAGCCACATTTTAACATTCTTGTTACCGGGCCTCTTCTCTATTTGAGAGCAATTGCATCTCCAGATTTCTCCAGTGACTATATTATCCTTGAATTCACTGTCAAATTATTTGTATTTCTTACAATAGTAGGTAGGTGCTTCAAAACTGAAGGATTTCAAGAGAGTCTTCCCTTGACCTCTTCAATAAGATGGAAGTTCTTATTGCCTCCAGCCTTCTTTCTGTCTTGTTGGATTATCTAATTCACAGTTTTAAAAAACATTACATAGGGGTGAACAGGTCTTGGACCTCTGGCTGATTGATGTCTCCTGTAGCAGAAGGCAAACTACAAAGGAGCTCTTCACATGTAAGAATGGATGATGATTTCAGCACTTCCTGATTATAAATATCTTAAGGACTCATGTTCCAGGACCATTCCAGAGACATCTCTCTCTCCTTTTTTACCTCCCACTTTGTGACTTGATAAGGGGACTATAGTGAATATAGTGACTAACTTTTACATATTTTATCAACGTGAAAAGTTTATCAGGTTCCACTAATTTAATTAGTGCCTACAGTAGAAAAGGGCATCCGTTTTCTATGAAGGGACACTATATCAAAGGCAAGTCATAATTACACACACACACACACACACACACACAATATCAAAGGCAAGTCATAATTACACACACACACACACACACACACACACACACACACACACACACACACACACACACACACACACACACACACACACACACACACGAGAGTCTCCCTCTGTTGCCCAGGCTGGAGTGCAGTGGCATGATCTTGGCTCACTGCAACCTCCGCCTCCCGGGTTCAAGCGATTTTCCTGCCTCAGCCTCCCGAGTAGCTGGGACTACAGGTGTGTACCACCACACCCAGCTAAATTTTGTATTTTTAGTGGAGACAGGGTTTCACCATGTTGGCCAGGCTGGTCTCAAACTCCTGACCTCAGGTGATCCGCCCACCTTGGCCTCCTAAAGTGCTGGGGATTGCGGGTGTGAGCCACTGCGCCCGGCCAATTATATATATATATATATATATATATATATATGTATATTTAAGTTATGCTTTATAAGGAATTACAAAGCATACTGTTTATTCCTTTTCACATAACAAAAGGAAGACATAGTAGTCCAGGTTTCTTATCTGATATGTTTTTTCCCCAAGGCAAATAGGGCTGTGATGATTAACATAAAGAATCATTTCAGTCTTCAGATGAAACCCTATCATCTGCATGCAAAAAGGAATTTAATCCCTTCAAGCCAACAAGTAACCATATCCATAGTATCTGGAGGGCTAGGCTACTTGCATTTCATACTGCTCAATTAAATGTCATGGACTGTCCATATTCTGCCACATTACTTTCCAGTTCTGAGTGGTCAAGTTAAAGGCATTCTTTTTTCTTTCTTGCTTTTTTTTGGTTAGTTGGTTTATTTATTAGAGATGGGGGTCTCGCTATGTTGCCCAGGCTGATCTTGAACTCTTGGCCTCAAGTGATCCTTCCACCTCAGCTTCCCAAAGTGCTGGGATTACAGGTGTGCGCTACCGTGCTCAGTAGACATTTTTAGAAAAAAGAATCCTTTGTGTTCAGTTTGTTTTAATTTTTTTAATCTTAAAGTTTTAAATGTTTTTAGTTTTTAAATTTTGAATTGAAAATATTTAAGCATACAGAAAAATAGAGTAGTACAAGCAACAGCTACGTAACTACCATCTTGTCAGCAGTGAATATTTTGCCATATTTGCTTGGCACATATCAATATGCTGTTGATATATAGCATAAACATTTTTTCTAAACCACTGCAAAGTAAGTTTTAGACTTTCACCTCTAAATACTTAAGATTGCTGTGGTAGGCAAAATAATGCCCCTTCTCCCAAGATGTCTACGCCCCAGCCCCCATAACCTGTGAATATGTTCCGTTTCATGGCAACAGAGAATTAAGATGGCAGATGGAATTAAGGTTGCTAATCAGTTGACCTTAAAATGTGGAAATTATTCTAGATTATCCAGGTGGGCCAATATAATCATAAGGGTCCTAAAGGAGGCAGAAGAGTGTCAGAGTTGGCAGTCAGAGGAGTAGGCCTGATACTTGAAGATGAGGGAAGTGGCCATGAACCCAGCAAAGTAGATTGTCTGTAGCAGGGAACAGCAGGACAATGGATTTTCCTCTAGAGACTCCAGATGAAATGTAGGAGCCAACTGGGCACGGTGACTCATGCCTGTAATCCCAGCACTTTGGGAGGCCAAGGCGGGTGAATCACTTGAGGCCAAGAGTTCGAGACCAGCCTGGGCAACATGGCAAAAACCCATCTCTACAAAAAATACAAAAATTAGCTGGGCGTGGTGATGCGCACCTGTAGTCCCAGCTACTCCCAGTCCCAGAGGCTGAGGTGGGAGAGTCGCTTGAGCTGCAGGAGGCAGAGGTTGCAGTGAGCCAAGATCATGCCACTGTACTCTAGCCCAGGTGACAGAGCCAGACCCTATGTAAAAAAAAAATAAAAATAAGTAGGAGCCATACCCATACCTTGAATTTAGCCTAATGAGACCCATTTTAGACTTAATGACTTTCTGGGTGAAAGGTAATACAATTTGTATTGTGTTTAAGCCACTAAATTTGTGGTAATTTATTATAGCAGCCATAGAAAACTAATAGTAGGCTGGGCTTACGCCTGTAATCCCAGCACTTTGGGAGGTGGAAGGTGGGTGAATCTCTAGAAGTCAGGAATTTGAGACCTGCCTGGCCAACATGGGAAAACCCTGTCTCTACTAAAAATACAAAAATTAGCTGGGCGTGGGGACACATGTCTGTAATCCCAGCTACTCAGGAGGCTGAGGTGAGAGAATCTCTTGAACCCGGGAGGCAGAAGTTACAGTGAGCCGAGATCTTGCCAATGCACTCCAGTCTGGGCAACAGAGCAAGAGTCTGTCTCAAAAAAAAAACAAACAAAAAAGAAAGCTAATGCTACAGTTACGTCTCAAAAAAATACGGACAATCTCCTATTCAACCACAATACCATTATAACCAACAAGATTAATAATAATTCCCTAATATTATTTAATACTTAGTCCATTTGAAAATTTACCCAGTTCCCCATAGTATCTTTTGTAGCTGTGTTTAAACCAAGATTCAATCAAAGATTATACATTATATTTGGTTATGTCTGTGAGTCTCTCTTAACCTAGGACAGTCTGTATCACCACCTCTTTTTTTTTATATCAACTTTTTTGAAGAGACCACGCTCATTGATTTGAAATATGTTCCACATTGTAGATTTGTCAGATTGTTTCCATGTTAATTGTCTCAATGCCTGCAGTGAAAAGTTTGATCCCTAGGGTAAGGTAACAGCAAGATTGTTCCATTGTTAAGATGTGTTTTTCCTTTTGCAATTAGTCGTCTGTGGAGTTATTTTGTTTATATGAACTGAACTAGTTCTTATGAAAATAAATGTTAAATTTCCAGACCAGCATATTTTATAATGGCAGTATAACAGACTATATAACCTAAAACCCTTGGGCTATTTCATTACAAAACACCTAGTAGTGCTGGATGAAATGTAACAACTATTTTTTAATTTTTAAACAAACTTTTAAAAATGCATAGCTAGTTGAGCCTGAAAGAATTAAGGAAAATTCTCAGGGACTGCAAATGAAAGAGGAACTGAAAATGAACAGTATGCATGTGACTTAATGCTGTGGTATTTCTGGGTGCTTTGCCTAGTCTCAGTTACCGAAAGGCTTGTTTTTTGTTTTTTGTTTTTTTTTGAGACGGAGTCTTGTTTTGTCGCCCAGGCTGGAGTGCTGTGGCAAGATCTCGGCTCACTGCAAGCTCCGCCTCCCGGGTTCACACCATTCTCCTCCCTCAGTCTCCCGAGTAGCTGGAACTACAGGCGCCCGCCACCAAGCCCGGCTAATTTTTTTGTATTTTTAGTAGAGACGGGGTTTCACCGTGTTAGCCAGGACGGTCTCGATCTCCTGACCTCGTGATCCGCCTGTTTCGGCCTCCCAAAGTGCTGGGATTACAGGCGTGAGCCACCGTGCTTGGCCTAAAGGCTTGGTTTTAATGTCCATGAGCCTTAGACCTGTATGGAACAGAGTTAGAAATGCAAATCTCTATATAAAGCAGGGAACCTTAAAGGTTCATACTCAAGAGAAAGGAAGGGACCACAGAAAATTCCATCTACTAGTTTAAGAAAACAAGGAAACTTTTGTGTCTCAGCCTGGGCTCTGGCTGGGGGTAGATGGGAATGTCTTCTGAAAATTTATGTTTGGACTCAAGAATATACAATAAGGAAAGGATCAATAGGGCAAGGATAGTCCCTCCAACAAATGGTGTTGGGAAAACTGGATATCCACAGCAAAATAATGAAATTATCTTGTACTGTACACAAAAATCAACCCAAAATGGATTAAAGAGTTAAACATAAGACCTGAAATTATAAAACTCATAAGAAGAAAACAGGGAAAAAGCATTATGACATTGGTCTTGGCAATGATTTCATGGATATGACATCAAAAACACAGGCAACAAAAGCAAGTGGAACTGCATCAACCTAAAAAGCTGCTGCACAGCAAAGGAAACAGCAGAATGGAAAGGCAATCTACAAAATGTGAGGAAATGTTTGTGAACCATTTATTTGATAAGGGGTTAATCTCCAACATACATAAGGAACTCATACAACTCAGTAGCAAAAAATATATGTATATTAAAAAATAGGCCCTTCGCTGCCGTCCGTCGATTTATTTCTCCAGGAAGAAAAATGGCATCTGTTGCAGTTGATCCACAACCAAGTGTGGTGACTTGGGTGGTCAACCTGTCCTTGATGAGCTCCACATATGACCCCATGTCCTCAGCCCATGTCAGTACAAAGGACCAGTGTCCTACTTGAAGTCTGTGTGTGAGATGGCAGAGAAGGGTGTGAAGACCATCACCTCGGTGGCCATGACCAGTGTGCTCTGCCCATCATCCAGAAGCTAGAGCTGCAAATTGCAGTTGCCAATATCTGTGCCTGTAAGGGGCTAGACAGGATTGAGGGGAGACTGCCTATTCTGAATCAACCATCAACTCAGGTTGTTGCCAGTGCCAAAGGTGCTGTGACTGGGGCAAAAGATGCTGTAACGACTACTGTGACTGGGGCCAAGGATTCATCACAGGGTTGATGGACAAGACCGAAGGGGTAGTGACTGGCACTGTGGAGAAGACCCAAGTCTGTGTCAGTGGCAGCATTAACACAGGCTTGGGAAGTCGGATAATGCAACTCGTGAGCAGTGGCTTAGAAAATGCGCTCACCAAATCAGAGCTCTTAGTAGGACAGTACCTCCCTCTCACTGGGGAAGAACTAGAAAAATAAGCAAAAAAAGTTGAAGGATATGATATGGTTCAGAAGCCAAGTTGTTACGTTAGACTGGGATCCCTGTCTACCAAGCTTCACTCCCTGTCTACCAAGCTTCGCTTCCTATCAGCAGGCTCTCAGCAGGGTTAAAGAAGCTAAGCAAAGAAGCTAAGCAAAAAAGCCAAGAGACCATTTCTCAGCTCCATTCTACTGTTCACTTGATTGAATTTGCCAGGAAGAGTGTGCATAGTGCCAATCAGAAAATTCAGGATGCTCAGGATAAGCTCTACCTCTCATGGGTGGAGTGGAAAAGGAGTATTGGATACGATGATACTGATGAGTCCCACTGTGCAGAGCACATCGAGTCACGTACTCTTGCTATTGCCCGCAACCTGACTTAGCAGCTCCAGACCACATGCCACAGCCTTCTGTCCAACATCCACGATTACCACAGAACATCCAAGGTCAGGCCAAGCATATGAGGGTGATGGCAGGCGACATCTACTCAGTGTTCCGCAATGCTGCCTCCTTTAAGGAAGTGTCTGACAGCCTCCTCACTTCTAGCAAGGGGCAGCTGCAGAAAATGAAGGAATCTTTAGATGGCTTGGTGGATTGTCTTGTTAACTACATGCCCCTCAACTGGCTAGTAGGTCCCTTTTACCCTCAGCTGACTGAGTCTCAGAATGCTTAGGACCAAAGTGCAGAGATGGACAAGAGCAGCCAGGAGGCCCAGCAATCTGAGCACAAAACTCATTAAACCTGCACCTGTCACCAGTGCATGATGCGGCCAGCCAGTTAACACCTTTTGTTATGTTGAAATTAACCCGGCTAGGCAACCCTAAATTGGGAAGCAAGTAGCTAGAAAAAGGTCCTCAATTATAGTTATTTCCAGCTGGATTAAGAGATTTAAAGTTTCTGGTTTTAGCAGATGATTTCTGTTCACCTGGTAAGAAAAGAATGCTAGGCTTGTTAGATCCTAGCCAGAACTCACAAAAAATTCCAGTGCACTTATGTTCTCATTCTGTGGCCATTGTGTTACCCTCTGTTACTGTTTGTGTTGAATAAAAACATCTTCATGCGGGCTGGGGTAGAAACTGGTGTCTGGTATGATCTGAGCAGGCCTCTTTACTGATTTATCTCATGATGATTGCTTGTACCACTTGATTTTAGTTTTTTATTTCTCAAATAGGAATACTACCTTTGAATTCAATATAATTCACTATAAGATTAAAAAAAAAATGGACAAAGGACCTGAATAGACATTCTCCAAAGAAGACATAAAAGTGGCCAAGTATATGAAAAATTGCTCAGTATTGCTAATCATCAGAGAAGTACACATGAAAACCACAGTGAAATATCACCTCACACCTGTCAATGTCAAGGTGGCTATTTTTTTCCAACAAACAATTGGCAAGGGAGTGAAGAAATTGGAACCCTTGCACACTGTTGGTGGGAATGCAAAATGGTACAAGCGGCCACTATGGAAAACAGTATGGAGGTTCATTGACATATTAAATATAGAACTACCAGATGGTCTAGCAATCATGCTTCTAGATATTTATCCAAAATAAAATCAGGATCCCAAAGAGACATTAGCACTCCCACATGTGACAAAATGGATGAAGCTTGAGGACATTATGCTAAGGGAAATAAGATAGTCACAGAAAGACAAATAACTGTGAGTCTACTTATGTGAGGTATCTAGTCAGATTCATAGGTTGACAGAGTCAAATGGTGGTTGCCAAAGGCTGAGGGGGAGGAGAAATTGGGGGTTGCTAAACAATGTATGTAAAATTAATGTCAAACAGGAGGAAAAAGCTCTAGAGATCTGCCATACAACACTGTACCTATAGTCAACACTAATGTACACTTGAAAATTTGTTAAGAGGGTAAATCTTAAGTGTTTTTACCACAATAAAACAACAAAAATTTTTTTTTTTGAGGCAGAGTCTTGCTCTGTCACCCAGGCTGTAGCGTAGTGGCGTGTTCTCGGCTCACTGCAACCTCTGCCTCCCAGGTTCAAGCGATTCTCCTGCTGCAGCCTCCTGAGTAGCTGGGATTATAGGTGCACACCACCATGCTTGGCTAATTTTTGTTTTATTTAGTAGAGATGAAGTTTCACCATGTTGGCCAGGCTGGTCTCAAACTCCTTGACCTCAAGTGATCCGCCTGCCTAGGTCTCCCAAAGTGCTGGGATTACAGGTGTGAGTCACCACACCCGGCCAACAAACAATTTTTTAAAAATTAAATATGGGCTTATTAGGCTGAGCACAGTGGCTCACACCTATAATCCCGGCATTTTGGGAGGCTGATGTGGGCGGATCACTTGAGGTCAGGAGTTCAAGACCAGCCTCGCCAACATAGTGAAACCTGGTCTCTACTGAAAATACAAAAATTAGCTGGGTATGGTGGTGGATGCCTGTAATCCTAGCTACTCAGGAGGCTGAGGCAGGAGGATCACTTGAACCTGGGAGGCGAAGGTTGCAGTGAGCCAAGTTTGTGCCACTGCACTACAGCCTGGGCATCAGAGTGAGACTCTGTCCTAAAAAGGAAAAATAATTAAGTATGGGCTTACTTGCGTGGGTTTAAATTATTATCACCAGCTTGGTCTGAGATCCCCAAACTGGGAAATGAATATAAAAAAATTATTCAGGACCCTGTATAATACCCTTGGGGTAACTAGCAGAAGCCTATGTAAAGCTACTCTGGAGGAACAGATCCACAATTTAAGCAACACAGGATTCTAACAGATAAAATCTCACTGAATAACCCACTTGATTGTGACAAGGCTCATAATCAAAAGTGACAAAAAATAAGAAAACAGCTCATTTACCATGAATAAGAGTCACAGATACACTACCTCTCAGGACTAGATCTCCAGTTTATTGACTATAGACCATAGAATAAGTGCATTTAAAAGGATTAAATACAGCCAGGCGTGGTGGCTCATTCCTGTAATCCCAGCACTTTGAGAGGCCAAGCCAGGCGGATCACCTGAGGTCAGGAGTTCAAGACCAGCGTGGCCAACATGGTGAGACCTTGCCTCTGCTAAAAATACAAAACATTAGCTGGGTGAGGTGGCACATGTCTGTAATCCCAGCTACTCAGGAGGCTGAGGCAGGAGAATCGCTTGAAACCGGAAGGCGGAGATTGCAGTGAGCCAAGATCACACCACTGTACTGCAGCCTGGGTGAAAGAGTGAAACTGTCTCAAAAAAAAAAAAAAAGGTCAAATTAAAAATATATTTGGAAGGTAATGCTGATAGAGTTTACAGATAGAATGCATGTGGGTATGAGAAAGAGGAACTAAGAATGACTGCAAGTGTTTGGTTTGAATAGTGGTGTCATTTGCTAAGATGTGTAACAGTAGGGGAAGAAACAGTTTTGGACATAAGATTATAAAATGCCTGTTAGAGATCTGCTATCTTTTGAATGTTTGTCCCTTCAAAATTCATGTTGAAATTTAATTGACATTGTAATAATATTAAGAAGTGGGACCTTTAAGAAGTGATTAAGTTATTAGGGCTTTACCCTCATGGGTGGGATTAATATTGTTATAAAAGGGCACCCTCTCTTTGCCATCTGCTATGTTATTAGACAGCAAGAAGGTCTTCACCACATGCCAGTACCTTGATGTTAGGCTTCCCAACTTCCGGAACTGTATGCCAATAAATAGCCAATAAATTTCTGGTCATTATAAAGTGCCCAAAGCTGGGTACGGTGACATACACCCATAGCCTCAGCTACCTGGGATGCTGAGGTGGGAGGATCATTTGAGCTCAAGGAGTTTGGCAACATGGAGAGACTCCATCTCTAAACAAAACAAAACAGAACACACACACCCACACACCCCTATATAAATTACCCAGTCTGTGGGAGGTTTTTGTTTGTTTTTTGTTTTGTTTTGAGATGAGTCTGGCTGTTGCCGAGGCCAGAGTGCAGTGGCGCGATCTTGGCTCGCTGCAACCTCTGCCTCCCGGGTTCAAGCAGTTCTCTGCCTCAGCCTTCTGAGTAGCTGGGATTACAGGCACCCACCACTACACCTGGCTAATTTTTTTGTAGTTTTAGTAGGGACAGGGTTTCACCATCTTGGCCAGGCTGTTCTTGAACTCCTGACCTCATGATCCACCTGCCTCGGCCTCCCAAAGTGCTTGAATTACAGGCGTTAGCCACCATGCAGAATGGACGAAGACAACACCCAAATGGAGATGTTAGTTAGGCAATTGACTATATAAAGAGAGTTTTGGAGGAGAGTGACAGCTAGGAATATCAATTTGAGAATTAGTATATAAATGCTATTTAAAGCCATGGGAACACTTCATTTTTACAGTTACAAGGTAGAAAGATGAATAGAAACTAATGAAGACTAAGAATAAAGGATCACGAGTGTAGAATAAGACCCAGAGATGTGAAGTCCCGAAAGCCAAGTGAAGAAAGCAGGTCAAGAAGGTAGGAAGATTGAGTTGATAAAATGCTGCTGAAAGTTCAAATAAGATAAGGATTGATAAATAATTATTGGACTTGGCAACATGAAGGTAATTAGTGACCTGGAAAAAATAATCTCTTTATATTGAGGGAATAAAACCTGAACTGAAGTGGTTTTAAGCCAGAAGAAAGAGACAATAAAGTATAGGTAACTCTTGAGGAATTTTGCTGTAGAAGGGTTCAGGGACATGGGGCAGTGACTGGAATACGACAGGAAGTCATGGGAAGAATTTTCTAAGGTGTAAGAAATACTATACCAAGTTGGTATGGTGATGGGATGATTCTCAACACTGGCTAAATAATAGAACTAACTGGGGAATTTATTAAAGGATAGCTGCATGAGTTCAGTGGCAGACTGATTAAATCAAATCTTTGGGAATTGGACCGTGGTATCAGTATGTTTGTTTTACAGTTACTCAGATGATTCCAATATGCATCCAAAGTTGATCTGCTTTGGAGCAGATCAGTCAAATTAACTTGTTACATAAGTTAAACAGTATATCCAACACAGTTGAAAATTAGGAACAATAGAAATTACACAGAATGCAGCATAGATATATTAAAAATGGAAAATATGAAAAAAGAGATGAGACATGGAGAGTAGAATGAGATGGTCCAAGATATATCTCATAGGAGTTCTAGGGTAGGGTAGAGAAAATGGAGAGTAGCAACATTCAAAGAGATAATAGCAGAAAATTTCACAGAATTTCTAAGTATATGAATCTTCAAGGAAAAAAAAAATAGTGAATCCTGAAAGAATAACACTAAAGACAAAGATCTTATGAAAGCAGCCAAATAGATTACTGTGAAGGAATGAAAATTAGGCCGGGCTCAGTGATTCATGCCTGTAATTTCCGTGCTTTGGGAGGCCTAAAGAGGAGGATCACTTGAGTTCAGGAGTGAGGCTGCAGTAAGCTATGATTTTACCAGTGCGCTTCAGGCCGGGTGACAGAGAGACTCCATCTCAAAAAGATGTGGTCTTTCTTACTTATCTACAGAAGTGTGTCTAGTTTCTCAGCTGTAAGCATTCAGAGGTCAGGGACTAAATACAATAATTAAGTACAATGTTGCAAAAATACTGACATTAAAAATAGAAGTTCCAGGCCAGGCACAGTAGGTCAGACTTGTAACCCCAGCACTTTGGGAGGCTGAGGCAGGCGGATCACTTGAGGCCAGGAGTTCGAGACCAGCCTGGCCAACTTGGCGAAACCCTGTCTCCACTAAAAATACAAAAACTAGCCAGGCGTGGTGGTACACGTTTGTAGGCTCAGTTACTTGGGAGGCTGAGGCACAAGAATCACTTAAAACCAGGAAGCAGAGGTTGCAGTGAGCCAGGAGATTGTGCCATTGCACTCCAGCCTGGGTGACAAAGCAATACTCCGTCCAAATAAAATAGCTTTGACTGTATGTAACACACTAATGACTAATTCGTTGGAACTAAAAACGAGATAGGACTGAAATAAAAAATAAGAATTTAATAGAAGGCATAAAAGAGCAAGAAGGGCCAGGTGCAGTGGCTCACGCCTGTAATCCCAGCACTTGGGGAGGCCGTGGCAGGTGGATCACAAGGTCAGAAGTTTGAGACCTGCCTGGCCAACATGGTGAAACCCCGTCTCTACTAAAAATACAAAAATTAGCCAGGAGTGGTGGTGGAGGCCTGTAATCCCAGCTACTCGGGAGGCTGAGGCAGAGAATTGCTTGAACCCAGGAGGCGGAGATTGCAGTGAGCCAAGATCCCGCCACTGCATCCCAGCCTGGGCAACAGAGTGAGACTCCGTCTCAAAAAAAAAAAAAAAAAAAAAGAACGCAAAGAACAAGAAGGGGCTGGACACGGTGGCTCATGCCTGTAATCCTAGCACTTTAGGAGGCTGAGATGGGCGGATCACTTGAGGCCAGGAGTTCGAGTCCAGTGTGGCCAATATGGTGAAACCCCATCTCTACAAAAAAAAAATACAAAAAAATTAGCTGGGCATTGGTGGCACACACCTGTAATCCCAGCTACTTTGGAGGCTAAGGCAGAAGAATCACTTGAACCTGGGAGGCAGAGGTTGCAGTGAGCCAGGTTCACACCACTGGACCCCAGCCTGGGTGACAGAGTGAGACTGTCTCAAAACAAACATAGCAAGAAGGAAGCACAGAACAAGCAAAGTAAATAGAACAGAAGGTGGTAGAAATAGAACTAAATATATTAGTGATCATGATAAGTGTAAACTAGTCAGTTTTTTAGAAACGATTTAATGGAAAAACAAATTCAGATAAATACTGTCGAAAACATAAAGGTGTAGAAATTGAAATTAACAAAAAAAAAAATGTTGTAGGTAAATATTAACCAGAAAGTTAATGTCACCATACTAATATAAGACAAACTTTAAGGCAAAAAAAAATTATTATGGGAACGGTTTTTGGGGTTTTTTTTTTTTTTTTTTTTTTTTATAGAGATAGTGTCTTGCTCTGTCATCCAGTGGAGTACAATGGTGTAATCATGGTAAACTGCAGTCTCAAACACCTGAGCTTAAACAATCCTTCCACCTCAGCTTCCTGAGTAGCTGGAACTGTGGACGCATGCCACCATGCCTGGTAATTTTTATTTATTTATTCATTTATTTATTTTTTTGAGATAAAGTCTTGCTCTGTCACCCAGGCTTGAGTGCAGTGGTGCAATTGCTCACTGCAGCCTCAACTTCCCGGGCTCAAGCAATCCTCCCACCTCACCCCCACCTTGTAGCACCCCCACCAAAGTAACTGGAACTGTAGGCGTGCAACTACCACACCTGGCTAACTTTTTATATTTTATAAACGTGGGGTTTTGTCATGTTGCCCAGGCTGGTCTTGAACTCCTGAGCTCATGGGATCCACCCGTCTCAGCCCCCCAAAGTGCTGGGATTACAGGTGTGAGCCACCACCATGCCCAGCCTAATGTTTTAAATTAATGGTAGAGACAGGCTATCGCTATTTTGCATAGACTGGAACTTTTTTTGTTTTGGTTTGGTTTTTTTACTGATACAGGGTCTGGCTCTGTCGTCCAGGCAGGAGTTCAGTGGTTTGATCAGGCTCACTGCAGCCTCAGCCTCCTGTGCTTAAGCAATCCTCATTGAACTGTCTTGGCACCCTTGTTGAAAAATAAATTGACCATAAATATTAGGGTGTATTTCTGAGTTTTTTTCCATTGATCACATATCTGTCTTTATGCCAGTACCACACTATTGTTATATCCATTGTAGTTTTCATCTCAGACAGTGGTTTTCATCTCTAGAAGTTTGACTTGAGTCTTTCTGTACATCTTCCATTTCTCTGCGTAACTTTTTGAACATATGGAATGCAGTTACGATATTAATATCTGTTTTAAAGGCATTTTAATTCTAACAGAATTAGTTCTGGGTAAATAGATTTCTTCTGACTGATTATTCTTCTCATTAAGGGTCATGTTTTCTTGCCTCTTTGTAAGCCTGTTAATCTTTAATCAAATTCCAGATATTGTGAATTTTATATTTTTGGGTGCTGGATTATTTTTATTCCTATAAATCTTGAGGGTTGATTTGCAATTCAGTTATTGTATTTGTCAACTGTGTAGTTCTTTGCCTTTTTTTTTTTTTTATAATTTGTTAGGCCAGTACTTAAACTAAGCACTACTTAGTTTAGGGCTAAAAATTCCCTAGTGCTAAGGTAGGACTTTCCTGTGCACTCTACCCGATACCCCATAAATTGAGTTTTTCTAATCTGGCTACTAAGAACAGGCACTATTCCTGGCCCCATGTAAGTTCTGGGTACTGCTTGCTCCATTCCTTTCATATGTTTGTTTTTCCCCCAGTCTTGGATAGTTTCCTCAGTTACATGTGCTGATCAGCAGTCTGATCTCCTCAGTATTTGAGGGGATCATTTTTCAGATCTCTGGGCTTCTGAGACTTTCTCTGCAGCTTTCTCTGCTGTGATACTCTGTCCTTTGAAATCTGGCTGCCATTATCTCATTATATTCTCTGCTCCATCTCTTCAACTCAGGAGTTTCTCAGGCTTTGCCTCAATCTCCCTCCCCTCCTGCATCATGTCCTGGAAACTCTCTTAAGGCAATAAGCCAGGCCAGTTGTAGAGCTCACTTCATTTGCTTCTTGTCACTCTGGGGTCACTGTCCATTGTTGCCTGATGTCCATTGTTTTCAAAACCCTTGTTTTTATGGTTTTTGTTTGGGTTTTTTTTTTTTTTTTCTTTTGGTGGTGGTGGTTCTTTTAGGTGAGAGGGTAAATCTCTGGTCTCTGTTGAATCATCCTGACCAGAAGTGGAAATTGCAGCGTTGGTTTTAACATCAACAAATTGATCCCTAAATATTGAGGTGGAGAATGGATAACTAATTGTATATTCCTGCTGTGGGATTCTACACAGCAGTTAAAGCAAATGAAGTAGAGCTTTATGCAGTTACTTGGACAAATTTTAAATATAAAAAATTGAAGGCTGGGCATGGTGCCTCACACCTGTAATCCTGATGCTTTGGGAAGCCAAGGCAGGAGGATCGTGTGAGGCCAGGAGTTCAAGACTAACTTGGGCAACGTAACAAAACCCCATCTTTACAAACAACTTTTTTTTTTGTAAATGTCGCTTCTGCTCTAGTGGCTGAGGTAGGAGGATGGAATGAGGCCAGGAATTTGAGCTGCAGATTGCTAAGATGGTGCCTGTGAATAGCCACTGCACTCCAGCCTGGGTAACATAGTGAGACCCCATATATTAGCCAGGTGTGGTGGTGTGCACCTGTAGTCCTAGGTGCTTGGGAGGCTGTGGTGGGAGGATTGCTTGAGCCCAGGAGGTCAAGGTTACAGTGAGACATGATCACACCACTGCATTCCAGCCTGGGCAACAGAGTGAGATACTGTCTCTTAAAAAAAAAAAAATGCCAGGCACAGTGGCAAAAATTAGCCTGGCATGGCAGTGTGAGCCTGTAATCCTAGCTACTTGGGAGGCTGAGGCAGGAGGATCACTTGAGCCCAGGAAGCGGAGGTTGCAGTGAGCCGACATGGTCCACTGCACTCCAGCCTGGGCAACAGCGAGACTCTGTCTCAAAAAAAAAAAAATAAGGTGGGCGAGGTGGCTCACACCTGTAATCCCAGCACTTTGGGAGGCCGAGGCGGGCGGATCACCTGAGGTCAGGAGTTTAAGACCACACTGACCAACATGGTGAAACCCTGTCTTTACTAAAAATACAAAAAAATTAGCCAGGAGTGGTGGCAGGTGCCTGTAATCCCAGCTACTCCGGAGGTTGAGGTAGGAGAATTGCTTGAACCTGGGAGGCAGAGGCTGCAGTGAGCCGAGATCGTGCCATTGCACTCCAGCCTGGGCAACGAGTGAAACTCCATCTCATACATACATACATACATAAAATTTTAAAAAACAAAAGCAAAAACAATATTGGAAAGAAAAATGAAGGATAGTACAGAAGTGATAATTTCTAAAAATATACAAACTATGCTATATATTATTAATGATTACATGTATATGCAATAAACTTATTTAATATTTATGAGAATGGAAACAACATCTGAAGGAGAAGGGAGGGCGAGAAAGGGTTGAGAGTGAAGTTACACAGTGCCTCAGATTTATCTAATGTTTTGTCTCACTAAAAATAGGAGACCACATAGATGACTAACGACTAGTATCTAAAATACATAAAGAACTCAAAACTCAACAGTAAAAAGGAACAGCAAAGAACTTGGTTAGGAAATGAGCAAAAGACATGAACAGAAGTTTCATAGAAGAGAATTACAGATGGCAAATAAACATGTAAAAAGAGCATCATTAGCCATTAGGGAAATGAAAATTGAAACCACAATGAAATATTACCACACACCTATCCAAATGGCTTAAGTAAGAAATAATGACACCAGCCAGGTGCAGTGGCACACACTTCAAGTCGCTTCTTCTCTAGTGGCTGAGGTAGGAGGATGGAATGAGGCCAGGAATTTGAGGCTGGAGATTAAGATGATGCCTATGAATAGCCACTGCACTCCAGCCTGGGTAACATAGTGAAACCCCATCTATTAAATAACAGTAATAAAAATGACACCACCAAATGCTGGTGAGGGTGTGAAAAACCTGGATTTCTCATACATTGCATCTGGGAATATATGATGGTATAGCTACTTTGGAAAACAGATTGGCAGTTTCTTATAAAACCAAACATTCACTTACCATATGACTCAGCAGTTGCACACTTGGGCATTTATCCCAGATAAATGAAAAATTTTCTACAAAAACTTTCCCATGAATGTTCATAGCAGCTTTATTCCTAATAGCCAAAAACTGAAAAAAACTCAGATGTCCTTCAGTGAGTAAATAAACCATGGTACATCCATACCATGGAATACTACTCAGCAATAAAAAGGAATAAACTCTTGGTACTTGCAGCCACTTCGATGAATCTCAAGGAAATTATCCTAAGTGAAAAAGGCCAGTCCTAAAAGTTACATACTGTATGATTCCAACTTTATAATAGTTTGAAAAGCCAACATTTTAGAAATGGAGAATAGATTAGTGGCTTCTAGGAGTTAGGAATGAATGTGGCAGGAGATGGGAGGGGATAGGGTAGATGTTATAAAACGGTAACACGAGGGATCCTCGAGATGATGGAACGGTGCTGTTTCTTAACTGTGATGATGGATACATGAACTTACAAATGTGACAAAATTGTGTAGAACTAAGTACATACAAATGAATAGTAATAAAATGGGGAATCTGAAGATCTGCTTATTGTATCAATGTTGATATCCTGCTGGTGATATGGTTCTATAGTTTTGCAAGATGTTACCATTGGGGGAAACTAGATAAAGGGTACATGGGATCTTCTTTATCTCCATCTTTTTCTTTTTCTTTTTTTTTTTTTTTTTAAGATGGAGTCTTGCTCTGTCACCCAGGCTGGAGTGCAGTGGCCTGATCTCGGTTCACTGCAACCTCCGCCTCCTGGGTTCACGCCATTCTCCTGCCTCAGCTTCCCGAGTAGCTCGGACTACAGGCGCATGCCACCACGCCCAGCTAACTTTTTGTATTTTTAGTAGAGACGGGGTTTCACCGTGTTAGTCAGGATGGTCTCGATCGCCTGACCTCGTGATCCGCCTGCCTAGGCCTCCCAAAGTGCTGGGATTACAGGCGTGAGCCACCGTGCCCAGCCTATCTCCATCTTTGAAATATTTTATAATAAGAACAGTCTCTTCAGTGTGCACAGTAAAATTCTCTGTGACCATTTGAGACAAATCAGAAAAAATAGTGGAACATAAAAATGAAAATTTTTTGCTTATTAATATTTACTTCAAAGTTTTTAGATTTTAAAAAGATAAATTAGAACTTATGAAAGTATTTTTTTAAGAATGTATTTTTGGCTGGGCACAGTGGCTCACACCTGTAGTCCCAGCACTTTGGGAGGCCGAGGTGGGTGGATCACCTGAGGTCGGGAGTTCGAGACCAGCTTCACCAACACAGAGAAACCCTGTCTCTACTAAAAATACAAAATTAGCCAGGCGTGGTGGCACATGCCTGTAATCCTAGCTACTTGGGAGGCTGAGGCAGGAGAATCGCTTGAACCCAGGAGGCAGAGGTTGCAGTGAGCTGAGATCGCGCCATTGCACTCCAGCCTGGACAAGAGCAAAACTCCACCTAAAAAAATAATAATAAGTATTTTCAGCAGGGCGCAGTGGCTCATGCCTGTAACCCCAGCACTTTGGGAGGCCGAGGCAGGTGGATCACCTGAGGTCAGGAGTTCAAGACCAGCCTGGACAACATGGTGAAACCCCCGTCTCTACTAAAAATACAAAAATTAGCCGGGCATGATGGCGGGTGCCTGTAATCCCAGCTACTTGGGAGGCTGAGGCAGGAGAATCGCTTGAACCCGGAAGGCGGAGGTAGCAGTGAGACAAGATCGTGCCATTGCACTCCAGCCTGGGCAACAAGAGTGAGACTCTGTCTCAAAAAAAAAAAAAAAAGAAAGAAAGTATTTTCATTTCTACTTAGGATTTTTAAACCAAAACAGCTTTTTGTTTGAGACAGAATCTCGCTTTGTCACCAGGTCTAGAGTGCAATGGCGCGATCTCAGCTCACTGCAACCTCTGCCTCCCAGGCTCACGTGATTCTCCTGCTTCAGCCTCCCAAGCAGCTGGGATTATAGGCACGCACCTGCCACCAGCCCAGCTAATTTTTTGTGTTTTTAGTAGACAAGGGGTCTCACCATGTTAGTCAGGCTGGTTTCAAACTCCTAACCTCAAGTGATCTGCCTGCTTTGGCCTCCCAAAATGCTGGGATTACAGGTGTGAGCCACTGCACCCAGCCTTCAAAACAGTTTTTTAAACTTACTTTTTATGTGTTAAATACTATTGTTTTGTAAGGACTGTTGTCTCCTTCATTATAAATACTGATAACTTTTCATAAGTAACATAACCATCTTACGATCTTTTAGACTATTGCTACTTTAAACTTTTAAGTTACATTATATAACTATAGGCTTCACTTTCATCATTTTTGAGAATTAGAGGTCTTCCAAGCTAGCTAACAATTTAGATTTTTCTGTTCTCTGATGTGATGGAAGAACAAAGAACAAATATAAAGGGCCTTGTACATTGCCTTGTGCAGAGCAGGTACTCCTGTATATGTTAATTTATTTTGTTCACCCTCTTCATTTTCCTATCCTCTCTCTGCCTCTCAGGATCCTCTTAAGTCTTTGCTGCAAATCCAGGTTTTGGTTTGATGTTGTCAGAAACTTTACAAGCATGAATGTAGAGCTATTTCATTTGGCATTCTTGTTTCTTACAGGAGTCCAACAGCAAGTTTAAAGTTGGACATTTTTCTTTTTCTGCTACAGTTGTTTGACACAACTGCTCTCTTCCTTAAACTTCCTTTTTTTTGAGACAGGGTCTCGTTCTGTCACCCAGGCTGGAGTGAAGTGACCTGATCTCAGTTCACTGCAACCTCTGCCTCCCAGGTTCAAGTGATTCTCATGCCTCAGCCACCCAAGTAGCTGGGATTACAGGCATGCACCACCACACCCAGCAATTTTTGTATTTTTAGTAGAGACAAGCAGCTTTTGCCATGCTGGCCAGGCTAGTCTCGAACTCCCAGCCTCAAGAGATCTGCCATCCTCGGCCTCCCAAAGTGTTAGGATTACAGGCGTGAGCCACTGTGCCCAGCCTCTGCCTTCTTATATACTACTTTTCATCCTCACATTTCAGTAAATAGAAAATTCACCCCAAGGCAAAAGCTGAAGCCAGGGAATGATCCTTTTCTCTGACCCCAAATCTAAGTCACCAACTCCTATCAATTCTATTTTCTTCCTCTGAATGTAAAAGAGAAAATATGCACATGGTGGCTCGCATCTGTAGTTCCAGCTACTCAGGAGGCTGAGGCATGAGAGTCGCTTGAACCCGGCGGCCCAGGCTTCAGTGAGCCATGATCACACCACTGTACTCCAGACTGGATGACAGAGTGAGACTCAAAAAAAGGGGGAAAAAAAAAGAGGCAGGGTGTGTCTCTTTGCAGTGAGCTGAGATTGTGCCATTGCGCTCCAGCCTGGGCAACAGAGCAAAAACTCCATCTCAAAACAAAAAAAAAGGCAGAGAAAATGAGTTCATGTAAACATCCAATTATGTATTTTTGTTATATGCACATCTTTCTATTGGAATGAAATTCTGGAAAGCAGTAACCTAGTATTTTTCCAAAAATCTTAACTCCTAATGCCTGACTTTGACACATAGTATATGATTAAAATTTGTGGGGTGGATGGATGGATAGATGTGCAGATACATGAATACACAGTACTTGCTTCTTAAGATGTCTGGCTCTGAGAAGGGTGTTGTACTGTGTAATAAATTTTGGAAATGAGCTAGACCTCTGTTGTAATTCCAGATTTACTCTCTAAAGCTTTGGAATTGGGATACACCTCTTCCCACCTGTGAAGTAGAAACAATACTACCTACTTAGTAGCTTGTTGAAAAGATTTAAGTAAGTTTCTTCTCCAACTGGAATGGAGAAAAAAAAATTTTAAGTAAGAATACATGATAAAGTGCCCAATAGCATGTTTGGATTTAAGTGGGTGGTTAAGAAATAGTATCTGTTATTATTAGGATCACAGAAGAAACAAAAAAAGATTGGTTAGGCATTAAAAGGCAATATGCAACATTCATTTTACAAAATTTTCTTTTTTTTTTTGCAGAGGAATATTTATGTGATAAGTTTTCAGTGAATATTATTTTTACAATTTTATAATAGGGGACATAATTTAACTGTAGAATTTTTTTTTAGTATATTTACAAAGTTGTGCAACCATCACAACAGTCTATTTTAGAAGAACATTTCCAATCACCCTAAAAAGATCATGTGTGCCCTTCCGTAATCAGTTATGTTGGATTTTGTTTTTGCAATTTTATTGTGGTAAAATATATGTAACATAAAATTTACCATCTTAACCATTTGTAAGTATATAATTCAGTGGATTTAAGTACATTCACATTGTTTTGCAACCATCACCACTATCTACTTGCAGAACTTTTTCTTCATCCCAGATAATCTGTTCCCATTAAACAATCACCCCTCACTCCCCACCCCTACCTTAGCTGGAAACCTCTATTCTACTGTGTGTTTTTTTGTTTGTTTGTTTTGTTTTTGGGTTTTTTGTTTGTTGTTTTTGTTGTTGTTGTTGTTGTTTTTGAGATAAGAGCATCTTACTCTGTTGCCTAGGCTGGTCTTCAACTCCTGACACTCAAGCATTCCTCCCACACCAGCCTCCCAAGTAGCTAGAATTATAGGCACTTGCCACCATGCTCAGCCCTCTATTATGCTATCTCTAGGTACCTCATATATGTGGAACCATACAATATTTATCCTTTTGTGTCTGGTTTATTTTACTCGCATAATGTTTTCAAAGTTTGTCCATTTTACATTGCATTTTGAGGCAGGCATGGTTGTGAGTTCATAAAGTTGAGGTTTATAGATTAGTAAAGACAAGAGTAGCCGTGGACAGATTGGTCAGAATTCTCAAGCTATCTATTAGGAAAGACTTACCTCAGACATTCAGGTATCTGGGTTCTGGTTTCTCGCAACCTCTGATGGGTCAGTTTCTTTGGGTTCTGGTTTCTTGCAACCTCTGATGGGTCAGTTTCTTGAATCATTAATGTATAGTGAGGGGAAATTATTTGACTTTCAGCTGTTTGTATAATGGTCAGTTCAAGGAGCCAAGGTAATGATAGCACCCCAAACTCCAGCTCTAGGTTTTTGAATTTTGTTGTTTTGTCATATACTATCAGTGCTCGTGAATATATCTCAAAACTTCGAATACTGTAGTATATCAACTTAAATGTGTATATCTTGCTATGTGTACTTAAGAGACAGGGTCTTGCTGTGTCACCCAGGCTGGAGTAGAGTGGTGCAATCATAGCTCACTGCAGCCTCAAACTCCTGGGCTAAATTGATCTTCCCACTTCAGTCACCATGCCTGGCTAATTTTTTTTTTTTTTTTAATTTTTTTAGGCTGGGTGCAGTGGCTCACGCCTGTAATCCCAGCACTTTGGGAGGCGAAGGTGGGCAGATCACTTGAGATCAGGAGTTCAAGACTAGCCTGGCCAACATGGTGAAACCTCGTCTCTACTAAAAATACAAAAATTAGCTGAGTATGGTGGTGAACACCTGTAATCTCAGCTACTCGGAAGGCTGAGGCATGAGAATCACTTGAACCTGGGAGGCTTGCAGTGAGCCAAGGTTGTGCCATTGCACTCCAGCCTGGGTGACAGACTGTCTCAAAAAAAAAAAAAAAAAAATATTTTTTTTTTAGAGATGAGTCTCCCAGGATGGTCTCAAACTCTCAGCCTCCAATGATCCTCTTGCGTCACTGGGATTATACACACAAGCCACTGCCTTACTGTGTACTTTTCTAAAGTACAGACATACCTCAGAGATTTTGTATGTTCCATTCCAGACCACCACAATAAAGCAAATATTGCAATAAAGCAAGTCACACAAATTTTTTGGTTTCCCAGTATATATAAAAGTTATGTTTAGGCCAGACGCGGTGGCTCACGCCTGTAATCCCAGCACTCTGGGAGGCTGAGGCGGGAGGATTGCTTGAAGTCAGGAGTTTGAGACCAGCCTGGTCAACATGGTGAAACCTCCTCTCTACTAAAAATACAAAAATTAGCTGGGCATGGTGGTACGTGCCTATAATCCCAGCTACTCAGGAGGCTGAGGCAGTAGAATCGCTTGAACTCAGGAGGCAGAAGTTGTAATGAACCGAGATCATGCCACTCCACTCCAGCTTGGACGACAGAGCAAGACTCTGTCTCAAAAAATAATAATAATAATAAAATAAAAGTTATGTTTACATTATGCTGTAGTCTATTAAGTGCAATAGGATTATGTCTAAAAAAACAATGAATACATCTTAAAAAACACTTTCTTGCTAAAAAGTGCTAACAATCATCTGAGCCTTCAGCAAGTCATTATCTTTTAGCTAGTAGAGTGTCTTGCCTCCATGTGGATGACTGCTCACCCATTAGTGTGGTGGTTGCTGAAGGTTGGGGTAACCTGGCAAATTTTTTTTTTTTTTTTTTTTTTTTTTTTTTGAGATTACAGGCGTGAGCCACTGCGCCTGCCTAATCTGGCAGTTTCTTAAAATAAGATGATGAAGTTTGCCACATGGATTGACTCTCCTTTCATGAAAGATTTTCATATAGCATGCGGTACTGTTTAATACCATTTTATCCACAGTAGAACTACTTTCAACATTGGTGTCATTTCTCTCAAACCCTGCTGCTGCTTTGTCAACTTAAGTTTAAGGAATATTCTAAATCTTCTGGTGTCATTTCAACAGTGTTCACAGCATCTTACCAGGAGTAGATTCCATCTCAAGAAACCACTTTCTTTGCTCATCCATAAGAAGCAACTCCTTATCCATTCAAATTTTTGTTTTTTGTTTGTTTTTTAAAGAGACTCAGTTGTAGTCTGTCACCCAAGCTGGAGTGCAGTGGCATGATTGTAGCTCATTGTAGCCTCAAACTCCTGGGCTAATGCAATCTTCTCACCTCACCCTCCTGAGTGAGGTGCATGCCACCATGCCCAACTAATTTTATTTTTTGTAGAGATAGGGTCTCACTTTGTTGTCCAGGTTGGTCTCGAACTCCTGGGCTCAAGTGATCCTCCTGTCTCAGCCTCCCAAAGTGCTGGGATTACAGTGCTGGGATCCCAGCTGTGCCTTGCCCAGGCTCCCTTCTAATTGTAGTTTTCTTGCTGTTTCTACCACTTTTGCAGTCATTTCCTCCATTGAAACCTTGAACCTGTCAAAGGTCATGCATGAAAGTTATAATCAACTTCTTTCAAATTCCTGTTAATGTTGATAGTTTTAGGCCGGGCGTGGTGGCTCATGCCTGTAATCCCAGCAATTTGGGGAGCCGAGGCAGGCAGATCACCTGAGGTCGGGAGTGCGAGACCAGCCTGACCAACATGGAGAAACCCTTTCTCTACTAAAAATACAAAATTAGCTAGGCCTGGGGTGGCACATGCCTGTAATCCCAGCTACTCGGGAGGCTGAGGCAGGAGAATTGCTTGAACCTAGGAAGTGGAGGTGAGCCGAGATCTCACCATTGCACTCCAGCCTGGGCAACAAGAGCAAAACTCCATCTAAAAAAAAAAAGAAAAAGAAAAGAAAAATGTTAATAGTTTTACTTCCTCCTGCAATGGTAAATAATTTCCAGGAGGTTTTTTAAATTTTTATTTTTAAAGACACAGGGTCTTGGCTGGGCACGGTGGTCATGCCTGTAATCCCAGCAGTTTGGGAGGCTGAGGCGGGCTGATCACGAGGTCAGGAGCTCGAGACCATCCTGGCTGACACGGTGAAACCCCATCTCTAGCAAAAATACAAAAAATTATCTGGGCATGGTGGTGGGCGCTTGTAATCCCAGCTGCTCGGGAGGCTGAGGCAGGAGAATGGCATGAACCCAGGAGGTGGAGGTTGCAGTGAGCTGAGGGTGCGCCACTGCACTCCAGCCTGGGCGACAGAGCGAGACTCTGTCTCAAAAACAAACAAGCAGAAAGCAAGCCAAAAAAAACATAAAAAAAAAAGAGACAGGGTCTTACTGTGTTGCCCAGGCCAGTCTCAAACTCCTGGGCTTAAGTGATCCTCCCACATTGGCCTCGAAAGCACTGGAATTACTTGTGTGAGCCACCATGCTTGGCCTGAAATATATTAATATTTCTTTTTTCTTTTTTTTTTTTTTTTGAGACTGAGTTTTGCTCTTGTTGCCCAGGCTGGAGTACAGTGGCATGATCTTGGCTCACTGCCATGTCCCCCTCCCAGGTTCAGGTGATTCTCCTGCCTCACCCTCCCACGTAGCTGGGATTACAGGCATGTGCTGCCAAGCCTAATTTTGTATTTTTAGTAGAGACGGGGTTTCACCATGTTGGTCAGACTGGTCTCGAACTCCTGACCTTAGGTGATCCACCTGCCTCGGCTTCCCAAAGTGCTGGGATTACAGGCATGAGCCCCCATGCCCAGCAATATTTCTTACATAGTAAGACTTGAAAGTTAAAATTACTCCTTGATTCATGGTCTGTAGAGTGGATGTGTTAGCCCATGAAAACAACATTAGTCTCCTTGTTCATCTCCATCAAAGCTCTTGGTGACTGGATGCATTGTCAATGAGCAGTAATATTTTGAAAGGGATCTTTTTTCTGAGCAGTAGATCTCAGCCATGAATTTAAAATATTCAGTAAACCATACTATAAACAGATGTGCTGTCATCCAGACGTCATTCTTTCATTGAGAGAGTGCAGGCAGAGTAGATTTAGCGTAATTCTTACCTTTTTTCTAAGAGATGGAGTCTTGCTATGTTGTCCAGGCTGGAATGCAGTGGCTATTCACAGGTGCAATCATAGTGCTCTACAGCCTCAAAATCCTGAGCTCAAGCAACTCTGCTGCCTCAGCCTCCCACATAGCTGAGACTACTGGTGTGCACTACTATGCCCAGTTTATTTAACGTAATTCTTAAGGGCCCTAGAATTGTTGGAATGGTAAATGATCACTGACTTCAATTTAAAGTCACCAGCCATATTAGCCTCTAACAAGAGAGTCAGCCTGTCTTTTGAAGCTTTGGAGCCTGGTATTGACATCTCTCTATGAAAGTCTTCTAGTAGAAGGCTATTTTATCTACATTGAAAATGTACTGTTCACATGATCTTATAGATGAAAACAGCAGACACTGAGTACTCCAAAAAGGGGAGGAATGGAGTGGGAGATAAGGGTTGAAAAACTATCCATTGGGTACTATGTTAGCTATTTGGGTGATGAGTTCAATAGAAGCCCAAACCCCAGCATTATGCAGTACATCCATTTAATAAATCTACACATGTATCCCTTAAATCTAAAATAAAAATTAGAAAATTTTAAAAAGGGAAAAAAATGTACTGTTAATATGTCACCTTTGTGGGTTATCTCAGCTAGATCTTATGGATAACTTGCATTAGCTTCTACATCAGGACTTGGCTACTGCTGTACCTTGTACTTTTGTGTTATGGCATGACTTCTTAAACCTCATGGACCAGCTTCTGCTAGTTTCCAGCTTTTCTTCTGCAGCTTCCTCATCTCTCCCAGCCTTCACAGAATTGAAGAGAGTTAGGGCCTGATTCTGAATTAGGCTTTGGCTTAAAGGAATATTGTGGTGGTTTGATCTTGCCAGTGCACTAAAACTTTCTCCATATTGCCAGTAAGGCCTTTGCACTTTGCCATTATTTGTGTGTTCACTGGAGTAGCACTTTTAATTTCCTTCAGGAACTTTTCCTTTGCATTCACAACTTGGCTAACTTTTTTTTTGAGATGGAGTCTTGCTCTTGTCGCCTAGGCTGGAGTGCAGTGGTGCGATCTTGGCTCACTGAAACCTATGCCTCCCGGGTTCAAGCGATCCTCCTGCCTCAGCCTCCCAAATAGCTGGGATTACTGGCATGTGCCACAACACCCGACTAATTTTTGTATTTTTAGTAGAGATGGGGTTTCACCATGTTGGCCAGGCAGGTCTTGAACTCCTGACCTCAAGTGATCTGCCCGCCTTGGCTTCCCAAAGTGCTGGGATTACAGGCGTGAGCCACTGTGCCTGGCCTTGTTTTCCTTTAACAAAGTAGCTGCAAAGCACAATAAAGTGAAATGCAATAAAATGAGGCATGGCTGTACTTTTTGCATCTAGGTGTATAATCAGTTGAGTGGCAGACTTTTCCTACTCTGCCCAACTCACCATGGTATGCCCAGTTACTACTGTCAGTTATATAGTATTGATTGAACTACTAAAGACATTGTTAACTATAGAGTTAGGGTGGTGTTCTGTAGCACTCCACTTTCTAGTCCCTCCATCTGAAGATATTTTTCAGAGGTAAATTGGGAGGTGAAGTGTGATAAAAATGTTCTAAAGTTGATTATAATGATAGTTGCACAGCTCTGAATATACTAAACATCATTGAATTGTACACTTTACATAGGTGAATTGTATGATATGTGAATTATATCTCAGTAAAGCTATTCTTTTTTTATTTTATTTTACTTTAAGTTCTGGGATACATGCACAGAACCTGAAGGTTTATTACATAGGTATACATGTGCCATGGTGGTTTGCAGCAGCTATCAACCCGTCATCTAGGTTTTAAGCCCCACATGCATTAGATATTTGTCCTAATGCTCTCCTTCCTTTTGCCTCCTACCCCTCAACAGACCCAGGTGTGTGATGTTCCCCCTCTCTGTGTCCATGTGTTCTCATTGTTCAACTCCCACTTACGAGTGAAAACATGCAGTGTTTGGTTTTCTGTTCCTTTGTTAGTTTGCTGAGATTGATGGCTTCCAGCTTCATCCATTTAAACTGCAAAGGACATGAACTCGTTCTTTTTTTATGGCTGCTAAAGCTATTCTTTAAAAAGAGAGGGAATTAAGAAGCATTACCCCAAAATTCAGAAGTTTGGGTTCTGACTTTTCTCTAATCTCTAAAAGGTGTATTTCTGCCTATAATCCCAAGCGCTTTGAGAGGCTGAGGCAGGAGGATCATTTGAGCCCAGGAGTACCAGACCAGCCTGGGCAACATAGTGAGACCTTGTCCTACAAAAAACTAAAAAATTAGCCCAGTGTGGTGGCATGTATCTCTAGCTACTCAGGAGGCTGAGGCATGGAGGATTGTTGGAGCCCTAGAGTTTGAAGCTGCAATAAGCTATGATTGTGCCACTTGCACCCTAGCCTGGGTGATAGAGCGAGACCCTATCTCTCAAAAATAAAAATAAAAACAGGCCGGGCACAGTGGCTAATGTCTGTAATCCCAGCACTTTAGGAGGCCGAGGCAGACAGATCACAAGGTCAAGAGATTGAGACCATCCTGGCCAACATGGTGAAACCCCGTCTGTACTAAAAAATACAAAAATTAGCTGGACGTGGTGGCACACACCCATAGTCCCAGCTACTTGGGAGGCTGAGGCAGGAGAATTGCTTTGAACCTGGGAGGTGGAGGTTGCAGTGAGCTGAGATCGCACCACTGCACTCCAGCCTGGCAACAGTGCAAGAGGCCCTCTCAAATAAATAAATAAATACATAAATACAAATATAATAAAGGGTGTGTGTTTCATTTTTTGGTCTTGTTTTGTTTTTGTTTCAAGACAGTTTCTGTCACCCAGGCTGGAATGCAGTGGTGCGATCTTGGCACACTGCAACCTCTACCTTGCAGGTTCAAGTGATTCTCATGCCTCAGACTCTCAGGTAGCTGGGACTACATGAAAGCGCCACCATGCCTAATTTTGGTATTTTTAATAGAGACAGGGTTTCACCATGTTGGCCAGGCTGGTCTCGAACTCCTGACCTCAAGTGATCTACCCACCTCAGCCTCCCAAAGTGCTGGGATTACAAGCGTGAGCCACTGCACCCGGCCCCTGTTTTGTTTTGTTTATTTTTCATTGCAACTGGAAAAGAATCTTTTTAATTTAATTAATTAATTCATTCATTCATTCTTTGAGACAGAGTCTCGCTCTGTCGCCCAGGCTGGAGTGCAGTGGCGAGATCTCAGCTCACTGCAGCCTCTGCCTCCTGGGTTCAAGCAATTCTTTGCCTCAGTTTCCCAAGTAGCAGGAATTACAAGTGCCCGCCACCACGCCCGGCTAAGTTTTTATATTTTTAGTAGAGTTGGGGTTTCACCGTCTTGGCCAGGCTGATCTTGAACTCCTGACCTCGTGATCCACCCTCCTCGACCTCCCAAAATGCTGGGATTATAGGTGTGAGCCACCACGCCCAGCCCTGGAATAGAAAAAAATTTTAAGTACTCCATTTTTACAAATGAAATTGAAACTTGGGAAGGTAAAATAACTTACTAAATATTTGACTTGGTTAACATAAGTAGCAATTTTAACCTGTGTTTCTTTGACTTAAAAGATTTTCTTACTACTTTATCTTTGCTGTTTCCTACCAGGACAACAACTCTGGATTTGAAAGTGTTGGAGAAAATCTAAATCTGAATTTGCATTTAGATTTTTTTTTGTTGTTTCTTGGAGACAGAGCCTCGCTGTATCACCCCATCTGGAGTTCAGTGGTATAATCAGGCTCAGTGCAGCCTCAACCTTCTGGGCTCAAGCAATCCTCCCACCTTAGCCTCCCAAGTAGCTGGGACTACAGGCATGTGCCACTATGCCTGACAAATTTTTAATTTTTTTGTAGAGATGGGGTCTCACCATTTTGCCCAGGCTGGTCTTGAACTCCTGGGCTCAAGCCGTCCTCCCACCTCAGTCTCTGGAGGAGCTGGGAATACAAGTTGAGCCACCATGTCCGGCCTACATTTAGATTCTGTTAGTGTAAAAAAAATCAAAGTGAAAAGGGAAGATAATGATTAATTAGCTTGCCGTTAACACTTTTTCTTCATGAGTAAAGAAAAAAATAGTGCTTCTTATCAGGCTAAGCACCCAAGTTCTTCATTTTAAAAAGCATCTTCAGATTTTGAATCTGCTAACCCTGGTAACATGCAGTTTACCTATATAACAAACCTGCACATGTACCCTTGAACATAAAATAAAAGCTAAAAAAAAAAAAAAAAAAAAAAAAAAGATTTTCAATCTATATCGATGTAGAATTAAGGGCAGATGTCAACAGGCCTTGCTTATGTAGATTTAAGTTTACTTAAATTGCTGAGGTTGAATGGAGAAATCTCCTTTAATATAAATGTGCTAGGACGATATCAGGTAGGACATTAGCTTGGTTAACTTTGAACCTTGTGTGTGTGTGTGTGTGTGTGTATGTGTGAGAGAGATTCTTGTTAATAACTTTACCATTCCACCTTTTTTTAAATGGACTATTTAAGGCACTTTATTCTGATCTTGTATTTTTCTTTTCATAGGATGGATAGAATGACAGAAGATGCTCTTCGCTTGAATCTGTTGAAGCGGAGCTTGGACCCAGCAGATGAGCGAGATGATGTCCTGGCAAAGCGACTCAAAATGGAGGGGCATGAGGCCATGGAACGTCTGAAAATGTTGGCATTGCTCAAAAGGAAGGATTTGGCAAATCTTGAGGTGCCACATGAGTTACCCACCAAACAGGATGGCAGTGGTGTCAAGGGCTATGAAGAAAAACTTAATGGGAATCTCAGGCCTCATGGAGACAACAGGACTGCTGGAAGGCCAGGCAAAGAAAACATCAATGATGAGCCTGTGGATATGAGTGCTAGACGGAGGTATGGCTCAGTTCAGCTGCCTCCAGGGATAGGGTCGTCTCATAAAGCCTGTGAAAATGGAATGAATTCCAATGAGAGGAGGGTGTTTTTCATCCTAAAGATTCTTAAAAGAAGATATATCATCGAGTTTGACCATAAATTCATTTTATTTCCAAATGAAACCAGGTGCCTCAAAAACTGCTTAGCCTACAGAGAAATCGTAGTTCTTACTCTTAAGAGAAAAAATGGTCATTTCTAGATAAAGGGGGCACTAGAGAGCTGATAGGCCAAAGGGAAGTGAGTTAATATATACCTTCACTCTAATCTTCATGGCCGTCTTAGGAGGAGAAAAATAGTCTTTTTGTCAGATAATTCCAGGAGTTTTAGGATGTATTTGTTGTGGAGTCCTGGCTTTTATTACATCCAAAAACGTGGGCCTAGCTTTTCTTGTGTCAGAAAGCAAATTATCTTCATGTGGTAAGTCTCTGCATTCTTGCTGTATCTGTACCACTTCCCCCAGCTCCCCCATATACATATACATTCATTTGTACATGTATGTTACTCTCTCTCTCTCACTCACTCACACATGCAACATGTTTTCCCAGGCCTTTTTTTCTGGTGTCTTTCAGGGTTGAGTACTTGAAACTATAGAGCACACAGTAAGGAGAGGTACGTGGAACTGGCCAGTGGTTGAGTCTGCCTGTGCAGTGAATCATAGTATAGATAACCCTAGTTTGGGGTTTCTTCTTTTTGTTCTTTATGAGTTTTTTTTGTGCTTGGTTTTGTTTGTTTGTTTGTTTGTTTGTTTGAGGCAAGGTCTCGCTCTGTTGCCTAGGCTGGCGTGTAGTGAGTGGTGTGACTCCCTGGATTCAAGCGATCTTCCCATCTCAACCCCAACCCACACCCCACCCCCCTGAGTAGCTGGGACTACAGGCACATCCCACCATGCCCGTCTAATTTTTGTATTTTTATAGAAACAGGTTTTTGCCATATTTCCCAGGCTGGTCTCGAATTCCTGAGCTCAAGTGATCCTCCCTCCTCGGCCTCCCAAAATGCTGGATTATGGGCGTGCACCACAGCATCCAGCCAGTTTTTGTTTTTGTTTTTGTTTTTTTTTTTTAAGATAGGGTCTCACTTTGTCACACAGTCTTGAGTGCAGTAGCATGATCATAGCTCATTGTAACCACCAACTCCTGGGCTCAAATTACCTTCCCGCCCTAGCCTCCCAAGTAGCTGGGACTACAGGTGTGCATCATCACACCCAGCTAATTTTTGAATACTTTTGTAGAGACAGAGTCTCACTATGTTGCCCAGGCTGGTCTCAAACTCTCAGCCTCAAGTGATCTTCCCACATTGGCCTCCCAAAGTGCTGGGACTACTATTGTGAGCCACCACACCCAGTTTATAACCCAAGTTTGTGTGTGTGTGTGTGTGTGTGTGTGAGAGAGAGAGAGAGAGAGAGAGAGATGGAGTTTCACTCTTTTTGCTCAGGCTGAGTGCAATGGTACGATCTCGGCTCACTGCACCCTCCACCTCCTGGGTTCAAGTGATTCTCTTGCCTCTCTACTCCACTAAGTAGCTGGGATTACAGGCACGTGCCAGCACACCCAGCTAATTTTGTATTTTTAGTAGAGATGGGGTTTCACCATGGTAGCCTGGCTGGTCTCGAACTCCTGACCTTAGGTGATCTGCCCACCTCTGCCTCCCAAAGTGCTGGGATTATAGGCATGAGCCACCACACCCAGCCAACCCTAGCTTTTAAAACATTCAGTTTAGGCCAGGTGCGGTGGCTCATGCCTGTAATCCCAGCACTTTGGGAGGCCGAGGCGGGTGGATCATGAGGTCAGGAGATCGAGACCATCCTGGCTAACACCGTGAAACCCCATCTCTACTAAAAATACAAAAAATTTGCCAGGCGTGGTGGCAGGTGCCTGTAGTCCCCGCTACTCGGGAGGCCGAGGCAGGAGAATGGTGTGAACCCGGGAGGTGGAGGTTGCAGTGAGCCGAGATTGCTCCGCTGCACTCCAGCCTGGGTGACAGAGCGAGACTCCATCTGAAAAAAAAAATCAGTTTATAAATAGTTCAGAAACAGCTGATAGCTGTGAGAATTAGTCTTCAGTGTTCAGTTGCCCTCCAAATGACCTTGCTGAGTTTGCTGTAGGACTCATCCGAAGCAGAATCTCTAAGAAGCTGGACTGGTGGAGAATGAAGAAGAAAGGAATGGTTATAACCTTACACATGTTACTTTCTCTACCTTTTGATGTCTACTTACTGGTCTTGTCCCAGGATTATTTTTTAAAACCACGCTCCACAAGCAAACATTATTCTTGGTAGTAACATTAAAAACTCTTAGTAAGCGATGGCTCACACCTGTAATCCCAGCACTTTGAGGCCTAGGCGGGTGGATCACCTGAGGTCAGGAGTTTGAGACCAGCCTGGCCAACATGGTGAAACCTTGTCTCTACTAAAAATATGAAAAAATGAGCCAGGTGTGGTGGCACACACCTGTGTTCCTAGCTACTTGAGAGGCTGAAGCATGAGAATTGCTTGAACCCGGGTGGTAGAGGTTGCAGTGAGCTGAGATCGTGCCACTGCACTCCAACCTGGGCAACAGAGTGAGACTTTGTCTCCGTTTTTAAAAAAAGCAAAAACAACCACAAAAAAACCTCTTAAGAAACCTCAGGCAGATTCCCTAGAGGTCCTGGAAGAGAAGAAAAATACTTATAAATTATAGGTAGTGCCAGCAGAATATTATATAAGTAGGTTCATTTTTAGATTGTTTGAAAGAAAAGGATATGGGTGAATGAGATCATGGACCTGAGCAACCTACTTGCTTTTATAATCTCCCTTACCCTTCTGGAGCAAGTAACTTATCCTACTTCATTGGGGAGAAGGAGTTAAAGAAATGTTAGGTGGATTCTTCACATCCCAAATTGGAACTCTTAAATGCATTTTTCTTTCCTTTCCTTCTCTTTCCCTTTCCTGACAAGGTCTCACTCTGTCACCCTGGCTGGAGTGCAGTTTGGCATGATCTCCGCTCACTGCAACCTCCACCTCCCAGGCTCAAGCAATCCTCCCTCCTCAGTCTCCCAAGTAGCTGGGACTACAGGCATGTGCCCCTGTACCCAGCTAATTGTTTTGTATTTTTAGTAGAGATGAGGTTTCGCTGTGTCATCCAGGCTGGTCTCTAACTCCTGGACTCAAGTGATTTGCCTGCCTTTGCCTCCTAAAGTGCTGGGAATACAGGCATGAGCCACCATGCCGGGCCCAACATTTTTCATAAACTTTGTTAACACTTTTTTTTTTCCTGTTTTCAGTCCTGCTCCTGTAGACATTTTGGTAAGATCTTGTTAGTGATATTGGAATTGTATTATATTGCAGACAGATACAGTATATGTTAAAAAGTCAGACTTCCTGAAAACCCAACTTTTTCTTTTTTTTTTTAGACGGAGTCTCGCTCTGTTGCCCAGGCTGGAGTGCAGTGGCGCAATCTCGGCTCGCTACAACCTCCATCTCCTGGGTTCAAGCGATTCTCCTGCCTCAGCCTCCTGAGTAGCTGGGACTACATGCTGGCTAATTTTTGTATTTTTAGTAGAGATGGGGTTTCGCCATGTTGGCCAGATGGTCTTGATCTCCTGACCTTGTGATTCACCAGCCTTGGCCTCCCAAAGTGCCAGGATTATGGGCGTGAGCCACCACACCCAGCCAAACCCAACAATTTTTAAAAAAATGTTGTTTTGGGGTGATTTTTTAAAATCATTTAAAGAGATGGGATGTTGCTGTGTTGCCCAGGCTGACGTGCATTGGCTGTTCACAAGCACTGTCATAGTGCACTATTTCCTCAAATTCCTGGGCTCAAGCAGTCCTCCCCACTTGGCTTCCTGAGTAGCTGGGACTATTAGGCATGGGCTGCTGTACCCAACATGGGGTGATCTTTTGAAACACAATTCTCTGGAAGCTTGGGACTCCAGATATACTGACAGCTATTTCCACTTAGCCCCGAGATGTATAAGAATGAACAAAACTGCCAGTCACAGTGGCTAACGCCTGTAATCCCAGCACTTTGGGAGGCCAAGGTGGGAGGATCATCTGAGGTCAGGAGTTTGAGACCAGCTTGGCCAACATGGTGAAACCCTGTCTCTACTAAAAATACAAAAATTAGCCAGGTGTGGTGGCAGGTGCCTGTAATCCTAGCTACTTGGAAGGCTAAGGCAGGAGAATCGCTTGAACCCAGGAGGCGGAGTTGTAGTGAGCAGAGATTGCACCACTGCACTCCAGCCTGGGTGACAGACCAAGACCCTGTCTCAAAAAAAAAAAAAACAAAAAATAAAAAAAACAAAACCGATAGATTCCCAACAAGGAGAACCGTAGTTTATTTGATAGTGATAAAAAGAGGAAAGGGCTGGGTGCAGTGGTGCATGCCTGTATTCCCAGCACTTTGGGAGGCCAAAGTGGGAGGATTGCTTGAGGCAAGAATTTGAGATCTGTCTGGGCAACATAGTGGCACCTCATCTCTACCAAGAAAAAATGAAAGAATTTGCAAGCAGAAGGCAAGAGAAGTTCTTAACATAATAGCCATGTCATCATAGCCTAAATATCTTATTTTACCATCAGTTGGGCAAGTTACGATACCTGTGAAATAAGGTATGTATGAAACCAACACTACTAATGTTTTAGGATTCTAGAGAGACACAGCAGTTCTCTGCTTAGTTGTTTTTGCTACTGGGATAAGGATTAGGAGCTTTATAGCTTCTGAGAATATGCCAGACTAAGTCACAAGTGATGTCACAGCAAGTGGGGCTTTTAATAGTATCTCTCTAATAGGTAGGAGTTCATACTTAACTACCCCAAATATTGTAAATTATATATATGTTTAGGAAAAGAGCAAAATAATTTCTCTCTTGGAATGTTTAACAAATGAGGCCAGAATCCTAGCTCATTAGTTTTTGAAAATTAAGAAATGAGGCAGGGCATGGTGGCTCACACCTGTAATCTCAGCACTTTGCGAGGCCAAGGCAGGAGAATCACTTGAGCCTAGAAGTTTAAGACCAGCCTTAGTAACATAGGGAGACCGCTTCTCTACAAAAAATTTAAAAATTAGCTACTCAGGAGGCTGAGGTGGGAGGATCGCTTGGGCCTAGGAGATTGAGACTGCAGTGAGCCACGAATGATTGCACCACTGCACTCCTGCCTGGGTGACAGAGTGAGACCCTGTCTAAAAAACAAAAGAAAAAATAAATAAATACAAGAAAAGAGGCTGGACGCGGTGGCTTATGCCTGTAATCCCAGCTCTTTGGGAGGCTGAGGCGGGTGGATCACGAGGTCAGGAGTTTGAGACCAGTCTGGCCAACATAGTAAAACCCCATCTCTACTATAAATACAAAAAATTAGCCGGGCGTGGTGGCGGGCACATGTAATCCCAGCAACTCGGGAGGCAGGAGAATCACTTAAACCTGAGAGGAGGTTGCAGTGAGCCAAGATTGCACCATTGCCCTCCAGCCCCAGTGACAGTGCAAGATTCCGACTCAAAAGAAAAAAGGAGACTTTGGCTTTGCCTTATCTGTGCTATCTACCTAATACCGATGTGTTTATATCTGGGAATAAAATAATCATTTAAAGTTGTTCTCAGATATAACTTCCTGATAAATGGCATACAGTTCCCAAGTCTCCATCCAGTAATGTCTCTGTCTTGGTACTGGGCAGTTCCTAAGCAGTAAGTGGCACTCATTTGAGCAAGGAAGAATTCCTTACCTTAGAAATAATCTGTAATGTATATATCCAGCCAGGACCAGAATAGAAAGAGCTTCTGAATGAAAAATCTTCCAGATTCCAAAATTACCTGTGTTTTATTTTTTATGTATTTTTAATTTTTTTGGGACAGAGTCTTGCTCTGTCACCCAGGCTGGAATGTAGAGTTGCAATCTCGGCTCATTTCAACCTCCGCCTCCCAGGTTCATGTGATTCTTGTGCTTCAGCCTCCTGAGTAGCTGGGATTACAGGCGTGTACTACCACGCCCGGCTAATTTTTGTATTTTTAGTAGACAGGGTTTCTCCATGTTGGCCAGGTTGGTCTCAAACTTTTGGCCTCAAGTGATCTGCCCACCCAAAATGACCCATGTTAATCATAGAGGGGGAGTATAAAGGAATATAGAAATGAGAAGTAAATCACACTTTAAAAATGAATTCAGGCCGGACGCAGTTGCTCACGCCTATAATCCCAACACTTTGGGAGGCCAAGGCAGGCGGATCACGAGGTCAGGAGTTTGAGACCAGCCTGGCCAAAACGGTGACACCCCGTCTCTACTAAAAATACAAAAAAAAATTAGCAGGCACGGTGCCGGTTACCTGTATTCCCAGCGACTCGGGAGGCTGAGGCAGGACAATCACTTGAACCCAGGAGACGGAGGTTCCAGTGAGCTGAGATCGTGCCATTGCACTCCAGCTGGGCGACAGAGCCAGACTGCATCTCAAAAAAAAGAATGCAGACACTTTATTCAGGCCTGTTACTCCTCATATTTGGGGTTAGAGAATGAAAGGCTCTTTTCTCCCTCTAGTGGCTTCTTTTTCTGTATTTCTACCTTCTCAGCTTGCTGTGTCTGTGGCCAGCAATCTAGACAAATTTAATAGTTGACAAGATACTCATTCTTATCTTTCTATCCCCCTATTCTGTTTCCTTGCCTAAGTTTGGTTGATTTTAACAACTCAGAATTTACCCTGTTGAGAAATTGAATGCTTATTCCAGTGATCGGGGTTCCCTGTTCAAAAGTATCCATGTCCTGGCTGGGCATGGTGGCTCACACCTATAATTCCAACACTTTGGGTGGCTGAGGCAGCAGGATCACTTGAACCCAGGAATTCAAGACTAGCCTGGGCAGCATAGCAAGACCCCCACCCCTTACAAAAAATTCAAAAATTAGCCAGGCACAGTGGTATGCACCTGTAGTCCCAGCTACTCAGGAGGCTGAGGCGGGGGGAATCTCTTGGGGCCAGGAGTTTGGGAATGTAGCAAGCACCACTACACTCCATCCTGGGCAATAGAGTGAGACCCTGTCTCAAAAAAAAAAAAAAAAAAAAGAAAATCCATGTGCCAACAGCAACTAGGACAAGAAACCCTGAGAAGTGGACAGTTAGTGATCTGTAATCATTAAGGGTTTAAGTTGATTGTTTAAGGCCAAAGGGGAGACCAAGGCGGGAGGGTCGCTTAAGACCAGCTTGGGCAACATAGTAAGACTCTGTCTCTACAAAAAGTACAAAAATTAGCCGGGCATGACGGCACATACCTATAGTCCCAGTTACTCAGGAGGCTGAGGTGGGAGGATCACTTGAGCCCAGGAGGTCAAGGCTGCAGTGAGCTGTGATCGGGCCACTGGACTCCAGCCTGGGTGACAGAGTGAGACCCTGTCTCAAGAGGGAAAAAAAAAGGACCAAAGAACAATTGCCCTCGACCTATATACTACCAACTATGCTGACAATCTCAAGGAAAGTAGGATCTGGGAATGTATCTTTGAAATCAGAGGAGAATTAGAAGATACAGTCATGGATTTGGGAACCTGAGGCAGTTAGAGTTTCCGGAATTCTTGTTACCTAGATCTTAAACAGTATATGCCATTTTTTATCATCTTACACAAATAAGCATGATGCTTTTAAGGCTAACCCCAGAATGACCTAAATGAGAGTTATCTAATAAATAGGGTTTAGGAGTAAGAGGAACCAGTGCGGGAGATTTAGATTTCAAAGTAAATTCTAGACTCTTTTTGAGGTAAGATGCTGGATGAAACTGTGGTAAGCAGATGCAAGTTCAATATATTTGGTTCTGGAGGTTTAACCCTTTTCTGTAAGGCTATAGACAATATTCTTGGCACTATTCTCTCAAATTATTACTACTTCCTTCTTTTGTGTACTCTTCAGTACCTACTCTTGACAGGATAGACTATTCTTTTTTTTTTTTTGAGACGGGAGTCTCGCTCTGTTGCCCAGGCTGGAGTGCAGTGGTGCAATCTCGGCTCACTGCAACCTCTGCCTCCCGAGTTCAAGAGATTCTCCTGCCTCAGCTTCCCAAGTAGCTGGGACTACAGGTGCACGCCACCATGTGCAGCTAATTTTTTATTTTTAGTAGAGACGGGGTTTCACCATGTTGATCAGGCTGGTCTCGAACTCCTGACCCCAGGTGATCCACCTGCCTCGGCCTCCCAAAGTGCTAGGATTATAGGTGTGAGCCACCGCACCCGGCCCCCCTTGGATTTTTAAATTCGGCATAGAAAGAAGTTTTCTTAACTTTTGTTGGAAATAGCTTATTTTTTCCTTTTCTTGTCTAGTGAGCCAGAGCGAGGAAGGCTAACTCCCTCACCAGACATCATTGTTTTGTCTGACAATGAGGCTTCCAGTCCCCGTTCCAGTTCCAGAATGGAAGAAAGACTCAAAGCAGCCAACCTAGAGATGTTTAAGGTAAAAAGAAAGAAAAATTTCTTTCTTCTTGTTATGCTCCTTCTATTTTATTTAATTCCTCAAGAGTCTTAGTTCTGTTTTTTGACTGTTTACTCTTTGGATATAAATACCCATTAATGAAAACTTTATAGTAACTCTTGACTTCAAGGGCTTTTAAAAGGAACTATTAGAAGCAAGTGGAGACGATAGTTTGAAAAGCGTATATGTAGGCCATTATACTCAATGTTATTTATCTTTGGAAAATGAAAACAAAAGTTCATAATTAAGTCATATAAAGTAAACTTTTGGCTGGAAGGATACTTTCTGCACTCTAACCTAAGTAACTGAATATGAAGGGATTCTTAAGTTTTTATGTATATCTAGAGGAAATGTGGCTTTAAGGGATTTAGGAACATTATTTTAAAAGAAGACAATGTTTCTCTTTAGTCATTCTTCTTTTTGCCAGGAATCTGGCTGATTAGCATTTATACGTGGTCTCTCCTTTAATTCTGTAAGCATTTCTTTGAGTACCTACTGAATGCCAGGCACTGTGCCAGACCCCAGTGATACAAAGATAATCCTATTGCCACTTCTGCTTCTTGTGGAAGATGAAGGTTTCAGAGCTAAGAAGTAAAGATTGTCTCTTGCAGGAAGGAATTCTGGGTACCTTGCTGCCGTAGCTGAAAGTCTTTTTATTTCCTTAGGGGAAAGGCATTGAGGAACGGCAGCAGCTTATCAAGCAGTTGAGGGATGAGCTACGATTGGAAGAAGCCCGACTGGTCCTGTTAAAGAAACTGAGACAAAGTCAGCTACAGAAAGAGAATGTGGTCCAGAAGGTAATGTGCCCTAGAAATAAGGGACTAAGGGAAAGGAAAAAAAATTGGTTTGAGAGTAGGTTACCCCAAGTAGGTTCAGTTGGGTGGCTCATTTATTCTCTGGGTCCATAGTTTTTTAGTCTGTAGTAGTAGTGATTTTTTTTTTTTTTTAATCTTAGGCCTTAAGAAAACCTTGACTCCCGGCCAGGTGCGGTGGCTCACGCCTGTAATCCCAGCACTTTGGGAGGCCGAGGTGGGTGGATCACGAGGTCAGGAGATAGAGAGCATCCTGGCTAACATGGTGAAACCCTGTCTCTACTAAAAATACAAAAAATTAGCCGGGCATGGTGGCGGGCGCCTGTAGTCCCAGCTACTCGGGAGGCTGAGGCAGGAGAATGGCGTGAACCCGAGAGGTGGAGCTTGCAGTGAGCCGAGATCGGGCCTCTGCACTCCATCCTGGGCAACAGAGCAAGACTCCATCTCAAAAAAAAAAAAAAGAGAAAACCTTGACTCCCTTTTTCTGGTTTTTCCTCCTGATTGATAAGAACCTCACACTGACCAGGAATTTTAAAAGTCTAGAAATGTATCAGATTTCCACCTGTGATTATTGGCCTTTTCCACAGTCTTATTTTCTCTTCCTTCTCCCAGACTCCAGTTGTACAGAATGCAGCATCTATTGTTCAGCCATCTCCTGCCCATGTGGGACAGCAGGGCCTATCTAAGCTTCCCTCCCGGCCTGGGGCCCAAGGGGTTGAACCTCAAAATTTGAGAACATTACAGGTATGTGACCCATAGTGGCATCTTAGTGTTGGAGGGCCCTGTCTAATCCTGTCTCTGTTTTTGGGCTTTTGTGAAGATTATAGAAGAACCTGGCCATGATAGAGGTGTTATTACTACTGATTGTTCTGTTGGTCCATTATGGCTTGATTTCGTCTTCAGTAGAAGGATGAGTAACTTTCATCTTTCCGCTGTAGTTTTTCTTGTCTAGAGAATGCTTCCAGCTTCTCTAGAGAAGGGGTAGATAGTTTTCTGTCTAACCCTATAGGATTAGATAGTTTATATCAAAAAAAGCCAAGGACTTCCCAGCCACTAATCAGGGTTTACAATGATGGTAGATTTATCCCGTACACCATTAAATGAAATTACCAAGTCTGGCTGTGTTCCTATGTGTTTCTACTTAGCTATGTATTATAGACAGTGTTTTCCCTTTTGCATTTTGTGCTGTATTATACACAGCGTACAACCTGTGATTAGTTCTTTTCCTCTTCTTCCCCTCCAGGGTCACAGTGTCATCCGTTCAGCTACCAATACCACCCTTCCACACATGTTGATGTCTCAACGTGTTATTGCACCAAACCCAGCCCAGTTACAGGGTCAGCGGGGCCCGCCCAAGCCTGGCCTTGTACGCACTACAACACCCAACATGAATCCCGCCATCAATTACCAACCGGTAAGAGAGAGCTGAGCCCTAATGTGGAAACAGAGAAATCCCTTTATTTGCTTTGCTTGTCGAAAGGGCCATAGGTTTTAAGTTTTTATACATAAATAAACTCTAGGACAAAAATGGTTATTTTGGTAGGGATTTAATTGAGAGCAGTCCCAAAAGTAGAAGCTTTGAGGAATTATATTAAAATAGTAGTGGAGGAGAGAGGTTATACAGCAGAGCAGCAGTAAGCTAAAAATCTGCCTAGAAGAGAGTAATCTAGGGAATAAGAAGCACAAGGATATGTGACAGAAAGCAAAATCTTTATTTCTCTCTCTTTTTTGTTTTTTGTTTGTTTGTTTGTTTGTTTTGAGATGGAGTCTCACTCTGTTGCCCAGGCTAGAGTGCAATGGCATGATCTTGGCTCACTGCAACCTCTGCCTCCTGGGTTCAAGGAATTTCCAGCTAATTTTTTGTATTTTTTGTAGAGACGAGGTTTCACCATGTTGGCCAGGCTGGTCTCAAACTCCTGACCTCAAGTGATCTGCCTGCCTTGGCCTCCCAAAGTGCTGAGATTACAGGCGTGAGCCACCACGCCTGGCCTTTATTTCTCTCTTAGCAATTTTAGTTTATGGTCATCATCATTCTCCTTTCCTATGTGTCAGAGTTCTTTTTCAATAAATAAATTGACCACCTCCTATTTTTGGAGACGCTAAGTAGTCCAAACCAGGATCAGACAGTGTCCTCTGCCAAGAACGTAAGAATTGGTCCTTTCTCCTACATACCATGATTGACCCCATTCTCAATCTATTTCAGCAGTCAAGTTCTTCTGTTCCATGTCAGCGTACAACATCCTCTGCCATCTATATGAACCTTGCTTCTCATATCCAGCCAGGGACGGTGAACAGAGTGTCCTCGCCACTTCCTAGCCCCAGCGCCATGACTGATGCTGCCAACTCACAGGCTGCAGCCAAATTGGCTCTTCGCAAACAGCTGGAAAAGACACTCCTGGAGATCCCACCCCCTAAACCTCCTGCTCCCTTACTTCACTTCTTGCCTAGTGCAGCCAATAGCGAGTTCATCTACATGGTAGGCTTGGAAGAAGTCGTACAGAGTGTCATTGACAGCCAAGGTAAGGCTATTTCTTCTAATCAATCTATTTAAGCAAGTGGTTGCCAAGCCTGATTGACATAGGCAGAGTATCAGAGGGTACTGTACAATATTAAATAACTTCTCCTTCCTGTTACCAAACCACCTCCCTCCCTTCTTTACAGCTATTTGGGAGCAACATGTTAGAAGCGGAGAGACAGAGAGAGAGAGAGAGAGTGTGTGTGTGTGTGTGTGTGTGTGTGGTGTGTGTGTGTGTTGTGTGTGTGTGTGTTTTTTGTTTGAGATGCAGTCTTGCTCTGTGTGTGTGTGTGTGTGGTGTGTGTGTGTGTTGTGTGTGTGTGTGTGTGTTTTTTGTTTGAGATGCAGTCTTGCTCTGTTGCCCAGGCTGGAGTGCAGTGGCACAATCTCAGCTCACTGCAACCTCTGCCTCCTGAGTTCAAGCAATTCTCCTGCCTCAGCCTCCCACGTAGCTGGGACTACAGGCACGTGCCACCACACCCAGTTAATTTTTGTATTTTTAGTAGAGACGGGGTTTCATCATGTTGGCCAGGCTGGTCTCGAACTCCTGACATCAGGTGATCTGCCCACCTCGGCTTCCTAAAGTGTTAGGATTACAGGCATGAGCCACTGCACCCGGTCAGCTGGCCGGGGCCGGCCTGCCTATCTATCTATTTATCTATCTTTCAGCTTGTTTTTTTTTTCCCTTCGGCAGGTCAGCTATCATTGAGCTTGATATTTTTATTTGTATTTTATCTATCTTGTATGTTTTTTGTAGGACAGTAACTTCTCACTTAACATCATCAATAGTTTCTTAGAAACTGTGACTTAAAGTGAAACAACTGTGGTGAAGGGGGTCCTCAAATAACATCATTTTATTATAACATTGGTAAGAAAAAAAGATTGTTTTTGTTGTATGTTGTTTCACTTAAATCATAGTCTCTGAGAACCTGTCAACAACATTGAGGACTGACTATATTTTGTTTAGTTCTTTTAAATGGTGGCTAGCATGATGCTTGCATAATTTGATAAATAGAACTTCTTTCTCTTTTTTTCTTTTTTTTTTTTGTTTGTTTTTTTGTTTTTTTGAGACAGGGTCTGACCCTGTCATCCAGGCTTGAGTGCAGTGGTGTGATCTCAGCTCTCTGCAGCCTTGACGTCCCAGGCTCAAGCCATCCTCCCATTTCAGCCTCCTGAGTAACTGGGACCACTGGTATGCACCACCATGCCAGTTTTTTTCTTTGTTGGTTTTTTTTTTTTTTTTTTTTTTGAGACAGAGTCTTACTCTGTCACCCAGGCTGGAGTGCAGTGGCATGATCTTAGCTGACTCACTACCTCTGCCTCTCGGTTTCAGGCAATTCTTTTTTTTTTTTTTTTTTTTTTGAGATGTAATCTTGCTCTGTTGCCCAGGCTAGAGAGTGCAATGGCATGATCTCAGCTCACTGCAACCTCCACCTCCTGGGTTCAAGAGATATTCCTGCCTCAGCCTCCCGAGTAGCTGGGATTACAGGTGCCTGCCACCACGCCTGGCTAATTTTTGTGTTTTTAGTAGAGACGGGGTTTCACAGTGTTGGTCAGGCTGGTCTCGAACTCCTGACCTCAGGTGATCCACCTGCCTCGGCTTCCCAAAGTGCTGTGGTTACAGGCATGAGCCACTGTGCCTGGCGCAAGCAATTCTTTTGCCTCAGCTTCCAAAGTAGCTGGAATTACAGATGTGTGCCATCACACCTAGCTAATTTTTTCTGTTTTTAGTAGAGATAGGGTTTTGCTGTGTGGGCGAGGCTGGTCTCAAACTCCTGGCCTCAAGTGATCTGCCTGCCTCAGCCTCCCAAAGTGTTGGGATTACAGGTGTGAGCCACCATGCCTGGCTTGGAACTTCTATTTTTAATGTCAGTGTTTTTGCAACATTGTACTGAATTACTGTATTTAGTCTTCTGTGAATGCTTACAGTTGAGAAACTAAACACACTTACATAGATAACTAAGAAAGACCATATAAAAAGCTGTAAAGCAATACTAAACCATACTATAGAGTATTAACATACAGTCTAGACTAACTGAAGTTATTAAACTTGAATTTCTAAACACGTAGACTTCTGGGAAAGCCTGTCAGTAAAGGAAAGTGCCCAGAGGAATCAGTATTAGCTATAAATAGATCACAAAGTGAATAATTCAGACACTGATAACTATTTAAAACTGTAAATGTATATGACAGGGATAAGTACAGTCTTTGGTAAGGAGATATTAAGAAGCAAAAGTATTGGTTGAGTTAGAGTCCTTTGACTTTGAATTGACACAGTATTTTCTTCTCAGTGTGATACAGCAGAAAATCAGGAAACATCCCAGCTTTATCAGTTAGAAGCTACCTTTGTTGTTGTTGTTGTTGTTTGAGACTGAGTCTTGTTCTGTTGCCCAGGCTGGAGTGCACTGGTGCAGTTTCGGCTCACTGCAACCTCTACCTCCCAGGTTCAAGAGATTCTCCTGCCTCAGCCTCCTGAGTAGCTGGGATTACAGGCGCGTGCCACCACGCCCGCCTAATTTTTTTGTATTTTTTAGTAGAGACGGGTTTTCATCATGTTGGTCAGGCTGGTCTTGAACTCCTGACCTCGTTAGCCGTCCACCTCAGCCTCTCAAAGTGCTGAGATTATAGGGGTGAGCCACCGCACCCAGCCAGAAGCTACATTTCTTCGACTTCTTTCCTCATTTGTAAATGAGGATGGTACTGTCTGAATTCCCTAAAGTGATACTGTTATAATAAGATGAAATAAAAGTATTTTGTAAATTATAGAATATCCTTTTTGTAAAGTCTCTTTCTTTAATTCAACAGAATAAACTCCTGGAAAAGATCTATTTGATTAAGAGAAACAGAGGAGATAGGAAATGTAAAGCCACTGACTATTTTTGTTGGTATCTAGGCAAAAGCTGTGCCTCACTTCTGCGGGTTGAACCCTTTGTATGTGCCCAGTGCCGCACAGATTTCACCCCTCATTGGAAGCAAGAAAAGAATGGTAAGATTTTATGTGAGCAGTGTATGACCTCCAACCAGAAGAAGGCTCTAAAAGCTGAACACACCAACCGGCTGAAAAATGCATTTGTGAAAGCCCTACAGCAGGAACAGGTAAGAATTCTGACTGCTACTGGCCATCTGTCCCAGTTTGTTTTTTCCAAAGGGTCGTGCCTTCTAGTTTGCAGGAGTGGTTCATGTGATCCCTACAGGTCCAGAGGTTCCCTTTTTGTCTCCTTATCATTCTGTCCTATTTCCATTTGAGCAAGTATTCTGATTAAGAACATGGTAAAATATAATGGCTGAGGTTAACAGAAAGGGACAGAAAGCTTGGGACTCTTGGCTTTTCCATAGCACTCTATTCTCATCTTCATTTTCTCCTAAAATGAATAATAGATTTTGGTGGGAGGAATTTATATTTGTGCTATAAATCTCTTTGAAACAGTTACTTGCAGTGCGTGTTTGACAAGAAATGACAAAGGAAAGAGTAAATTATGAAGTAGCCCAGTGAAGAGTAGTGGTTCTAGAGTATGCGAACATTTCATGTAGCAGTTATAGTATGAGAATATCTTAGAGAGGGAAAAATGTATTGGGGAACTCAGATCCTTTTCTTCCTATTTTCCACTCCACCCATCAGACTCCCTTGTTTGAGTAGCATCATGGACTTTTTGGAAGATCGGGTAGGCAGGAGTCAAAAATAAAACCCCATTTATGCTCTAGGACTGGTAGTAAAAAATAAATAAATAAAAATTTTTAAAAAGAGAAAAGAAAAAGTGATAAAATAAAACCCCAGTAATTCATCAGCCTTAATTTTATCAGTTGGTTCATCACCTCCAGCCAACTTCTTAGAGCCAGCTTTCCTGGAGAAAGACAGGAGGATCCCTTGATCAATGAAGCAAGTTAGCTGCTTATACCCAGAAATCTCAGTGTACCACCCCCACCAAACTCTTTTGCCTTTTCCATATTCCACCAACTAGCCAACAACATTAGAGATAAGAACACCTCTAGGTTTTCTGGTTAGGAAATTGGGTGGGCCAGGTGCAGTGATTCATGCCTATAATTCCAGCACTTTGGGGAGGCTAAGGTGAGAGGATTGCTTGAGCCCAGGAGTGCAAGACCAGCCTGGGCAACAAAGTCAGATTGTGTCTCTGTTTAAAAAAAAAAAAAAAAAAAAAAAAAAAAAAAGGAAATTGGGTGCTGTCCTGCTCAACCACCTGATCTGATGACTCCCAACAGGAAATTGAACAGCGATTACAGCAGCAGGCAGCCCTCTCCCCGACTACGGCTCCAGCTGTGTCCAGTGTCAGTAAACAAGAGACCATCATGAGACATCATACGCTTCGGCAGGTAAGGAACTTTTTGCCTGATCCTGATTCCTTTAGAAGATTTATCAGCCATTTATCACAATTTGTCCTTTCTATTGTGGGAAATCATAGTCTTCTTCTGTACTCCCTTATCTTTGCCCTCGCTTAACATTCTATCATAGCAAAGTTGTATCCACTGTCTCCTCATCATTACAGGCTCCACAGCCCCAGAGCAGCCTCCAGCGTGGCATACCCACATCTGCCCGCTCCATGCTTTCAAACTTTGCACAGGCACCCCAGTTGTCTGTGCCAGGTGGCCTCCTTGGTATGCCAGGTAAGAAGGATTAATCTGAAAATGTTTCTCATGGGTCAACTGTTAGTATACAGTTCTGTAGCAGCCTCTTTAGGGGAATTGTTCCTTCCTTTACTTTCTGTTCTTTCTTTAGGACATACACCCTCACTCTTCTGTTATTCAGCAAATGTTTGCTAAATTCATATTAAGTGCCACCCACAGTGCACTAGGGTTTTGGTGGTGAAAATGACCCAGATCCTACCATTATAAATTCAACTTTTAATATCCCTTCAGTAGACATGTGGTTATTTATCTCTTTTGGCCGGGACAGCAGGGTTAACTGTTCTGTTTGAATGATCCAGGGATGCTTCTCCACATCTGCAGCCTCAAAATCAAAGCTGATTTAATGATTCTATCTCTCTGTCTTATTCGTCTTCGTCTCACCACTGTTTCACTTGTCTCTCCTATACCATCAGAAGCATGTTCATTATTCTTGGTGGGACCGAAATTTCAGGAAGTCCCCTTTTTCTAAAGCTTAGGAATATGAGTGGGGATTGAAATAAAGTTGCTGTGCAGGGCACGGTGGCTCACACCTGTGATCCCAGCACTTTGACAGGCCGAGGCAGGCGGATCACTTGAGATCAGGAGTTCAAGACCAGACTGGCCAACATGGTGAAACCCTGTCTCTACTAAAAATACAAAAAATTGGCTGGGCGTGGTGGCTCATGCCTATAATCCCAGCACTTTGGGAGGCCAAAGTGAGTGGATCACCTGAGGTCAGGAGTTCGAGACCACCCTGGCCAACATGATGAAACCCCATCTCTACTGAAAATACAAAAAATTAGCCCGCTGTGGTGGCGGGTGCCTGTAATCCCAGCTACTCAGGAGGCTGAGGCAGGAGAATCGCTTGAACTGGGGAGGTGGGGGTTGCAGTGAGCTGAGATTGCGCCACTGCACTCCAGCCTGGGCAACAAGAGCGAAATTCTGTCTCAAATAAATAAAAAACCAAACAAAATTAATTGGCTGGGTGCAGTGGGTCATGCCTGTAATCCCAGCACTTTGGGAGGCTGAGGCCGTTGGATCATTTGAGGTCAGGAGTTCAAGACTAGCCTGGCCAACATGGTGAAACCCCATCTCTACTAAAAATACAAAAAATAGCCAGGCAGTAGTGGCACACGCCTATAATTCCAGCTACTCTGGAGGCTGAGGCAGGAGAATTGCTTGAGTCTGGGAGGCAGAGGTGAGCCAAGATCACACCACTGCACTCCAGCCTGGGTGACAGAACGAGACTGCATCTCAAAAAAGAAAAAGTTGCTGTTGAAATAAAGCTAACCAAGTGTGGCCAGATACTGGTAAATTCTGCTTCCTTTCCATCTTCAACTCTGCAGCGCGAGGGTAGAGTGGAAGGGAATGTTATTTCCTCTTTTAATACCTGCCCTCCACTTTTGTCTCCTGGGTCCAGGTGTCAACATTGCATACTTGAATACTGGCATCGGAGGACACAAAGGCCCCAGTTTGGCAGACCGACAGCGTGAATACCTTTTAGACATGATCCCTCCCCGGTCTATATCGCAGTCCATCAGTGGACAGAAATAACGCCTGTTCCACTTGTACTGCCCCATCCTTGAATTCTTTATCCCTTTCCTCTTTCATTCCCCCAACTTCTGTCGCATGCAGTGCCTGTACTGGTGCCTACCATACACGGAAAGCAAAACAGAAAAACAGAAGACAAAAAATAGAAATCAGCAAGAAAACACACGCCCTGCCCTGCCACCTCCCCTTTAGTTCACACTGCTGCGATCTGTTCTTCTGCCGCTCTGTCTTCTCTCTCCAATTTTCTTTAACAGTGAGGTGGATCTTTACCTCTGATAGAGGTCAGAATGAGGTCCTGGGGAGAATCTAAGCCCTCCGAAGTGTGTTTCTAAAGTTGTTTTATGCTATAATTATTACCATTTTTAATGATGTTGTGTGTCCTCCCTTTGTTCATTGGACGGTTAAACCTTCCCCCACTCAACCAATCTTTTTCTTTTTCCTTTTCTTCCCTTTTTTTTTTTTTTTTTTTGTAAACACAAATGACATTCAGTTCAATGATACGAGCATTGCAGATTGCAGTAGGGGTTCCAGCTGCCAAGTAGGACATGACTAGGAGTGTTAGGGGCAGAAGTTTTGAATGCACTTAACCAGAGGAGGGCGCGGGATGGGGGGTATCAAAGAAGGATGAATAGCACCCCACCTGTGGGTGTTTGGGGGCTGGACAATTTGGGTGGCAGTGTTTAGTACTAAAGTTGGGCTCTAAGAATGAGGGGAAAGAGCCTGGAGGGAGGAGCTTTAAAACTCAGCCACTCTGGAATTTACCCATAGAAGACGGGGAGAAAGAGGTATGAAGATGGGCTCAATTATGAGCCAGGGAGGATTGAAACTAGGTCCTGCCTTTTTGTATCTTGGGGAAATAAGACCGATCTCCTGACCTCAGTGGGAACATGGAAGTCTATTCCAGGCCAACCAGCCCAAAATTATTTCATCTTGTATTCTTTGTAAAATTCTCCCTCACCCCACCCTGCTTTTAAAAATTCTAATCTATCCCCTCTAACCATAACCCCATCTATAATACAGAGGAACGGCTGTTCCAAGGCTGTTTGCTGGGTGTCCCACAAGTTGGATGGACATAAATGAGTCAACTGACAACAGGAGGAAATAGACTTAGAGGAAAGAAAGGATTTCTCTTCCAACAGTTGAGATTCTCATATTTGCCTATTCTTTCACCCTCTGAGTGCCAGGAGATGAGAGGCTGGGGGTACACAATCAGGCTGGAGTCCTGTCCTTAACTCTGCTGCACCAGCTGCAGAACCAACTGCTCAAAGCCAAACAGCTCATGGCAAAACCAGCTTAGGACCTCTGCTGTACAAATAGTTGTTTCCCCCCTCCCCCCGCCCCCAGAATGATATTAATTTTGCCTTATTTTATTTTATTTTTTTTTAAGCGCTACTAATGTAGAGAATGAATTGAATTGTGCAATGTTGCTGTTCTGGGGACTGGGGAGATTAGCATCCCATTTGCCCACACTGTGGGAAGATGGAGTGGACCAGGCTGTTTTTTGAAGTAAGGGAAGCCCCTTAAAGGTACGGGTTTCTGCTCTTCCTATAGTGTACACCCACCTGCCTCTCTGGCTCCAGAAGCTGCCAGAGTGCACTGGGGGGAATGTTCTCAGCAGAGGAGAATGAGGAGAAGTTTAATATTTTGCCCTTGAAAGTCACCTGAGGAAGTTTCCCCACTTTTATTTTTTAAAATTAAGTAATTTTTTTAAAGAAGGCACTTTTAAAATTAACACACACATGAACTGCACATCTTCCCCATAAGATTTGGAGGTGGGGTGGGAGAAAGAGCTAAAATCAGGCTCAGTTCCCCTACTCTCGCCTCTACTCCCCACACCCCAGTGCCACTGTGGGTGACTATACTGGCCCTACGGGCCTTCCTGGCTTTTTTCTTTCCTCCCTTCCCCCAAATTCATTGAGCACTTAAAGGAGCAGAGATGCAGCCAGTGTCTGGGCTCCCCCAGTGGTGAAATGATCTGGAAGCTAGATGCTAGTAACAGGTAGTGATTGGGTCTTTTTGAGTATTTTTCTGGGGAATGTGGTACCCCTGACTGTAAGTGGTGGGAGAGGGAGGGGGGTTAATGGAACTGGGTCTGGGATTATTTTAAAATTATATATATATATATAAAGATATATTCTTACATCTTTTCTTTGCCCTCTGTGCTTTGAAAGCACTGGATAAATTGTTTGATTTTGCTTTTCTCTCTTCCACAAAATTGGAAGCTTTTTTAAAAAATATTTTCCCCACAAGTCATCTTGCCTTGTGGCATGTCTGTCTAGCCTCTTCCTCCCTCCCTCATGATAAAGTGCCATTTCTGTTACGTCTCCCTCTCCCCAAGCTCAGAGGTGCTCAGAGGTACGAGATGCCCAAGTTTGTCAGTTGAGATTAAAAGTAAGGAACAGAGAATGTGCAATACCGTCTGGCTGGGGGCCATCCCTGCCCTGCCCTGAGCTGAGTCCTTTCCCTGGGAGCCAGGCCACCTTAGAATGGGGTTTGGAAGTAAGATGTGTAGAGTTGGGGAATCATGGAGAAGGAAAGCCTATAGTCGAGTGCCTGCTTAGGTGCTGAGGCCATAGGGGAGATGGTGGAATCTTCCCTGTTTTTATCCCCTCAGGGTCAGTTACATAGAAGCTGCTTCTTGACTAGTATAGCTCGGTGACCCTTTGTTCAACCGCTGAGGTTTGATTTCTTACCCTTTCTTCTCCCCATTTTCATACTCTTCCCAGGGATTAGTGATGGAGGTGAGGTCTCCCTAATCATGGTAAAGTATTAACCTTCCACCTCCTCCCTTCCCTCCTCCTTCCTCATCCTTCTGTCTTCCTCAATTCTTTCTCTTTTTCGTCACTGATTGCCTTGTGTCCCTCCAAGTCTACTTGTTACTATCCATCTCCAGGCTCTGGGCCGTGTAGACACTAAACCTCATGCCCTAAGGACACGAGGCAAGACCCTCTGTTTGGAGCATTATTAGTAGAGTGAGGATCCCACCAGTTCTGCCTGGCTTCCTCCATCCCCAGAGGCACTAAAAGCAGTATTTTAAGGTTGGTGTCTTACTCCCTAGAAGCCTGAAATGGGTGGAATAGCAGTAAGGCTTGGGTAAAACTGGGGGACAGAGGTTCTTATTTGTCGATTTTATTTTATAATTTGACCACAGCATCTGGACTCCCTCTATTCCTGGAATAAGTATTTTTCCCACATTTTTGGATATATGTATGGTAGACAATTTTTTTTTAAGACACAGAGATAAATGTTTTCCTGCTTTGGTTACCTTTCCTTTCCCCTTTAAAAGGAATTAGCTATAGAACTGCTTTGTAAAGATGCTTCTTGATATTTTACTTTTGTTCCTTTTCCCTAATCATTCCCTTTTCTCCCCACTCCTCCAGAAGGCATAACCCTTCTCTCCACACCCCCTACCCCCACCCCAGTCCTAGGCTCCCATCCTTTCCATCAAGACCTTCATTAGCTTACGATATTTGCTGCCGAGATGTTATAACAAGGACTCGTTCATGTATATAAGCTATTTCTTGATCCATTTAAAAGGAATTGTACATTGTGTAGAAAAAAAAAAAAAACCTGAAAAAGAGAAAAAAAAGCCCTAGCCATGGATATTGTGAAACTGTGTTATGTCATTTTGTAATGTGCCCGTTTGTGTATGATCCGTGCAAAAGGGTTTCTGGGGAAGGGGAGGGGGTAGGGAGGCAGGGCTGTGGAGGGTGGGTAGGGGAGTGGGCCGGGCCCAGCACACTGAGACTGGCAGCTGCTCCAACCCCATCCCTCCTTAGAGATGCCACCTCCCCCACCACCCACCCCTAATTTGTGCCTTGCCTCCCCACCCTGGAGTAGTCCCTCCGGGTCACCAGCACTGCCTTGGCAGAGCCCACTCCCTACCCTAACCTGCCCATCCTCCCTGTCCCCCAGCATCAGGTTGATACTGTGGGGAAGTGCTGGGGGTTGGGAGGTAGCCGAGGAATGGGGCAGTTCCCGGGGGCATCGAAACCAAGTATTATTATGAATTGTAATTGTATTTGCACTGTTTTTTTCCTCTGATTGCATCAGCATATATACAATATACCTATATAACAAAATTCAGTGTCAAGCTTTCTTATGCAAGGGATTTCCCCCAACCCACCTCCTCAAAAAAGAAAGAACCTAGTCTTATGGGCCTTTGAGGGTGGATTGTCAGGGGATGATAGAAAGGATTTTAATAAGTCATCCTGAGGAAATTTCACCTAGTGAGAGCCACATCCATCTGCACAGCCTTAGGCTGCGTGAGCCGAGGTGAGGCTGAGCTCCTGTGAAAGCCATGACCTCCTGGTCCAGGACTGTGTAGAGTAAAAAGAACCAACACAAAAGGGGTTGAGGGGGCTACAATCTGGAGACCTGGGGTCTCCTACTAACTTGCTATATGATCTTTGGTAGAGTTAATTTTCTGGGTCTCAATTTTCTTATCTGTGAAGTGAAGAGGGAGATCATCTGGCCACCAAGTTTAAAATTCTATACTTCTCACCTGCCAAAACCAAAACACAACTTGAGGTGAGGAAAGTGTTGGGCCCAGAAACCAGGGAGGAACTGAAAGTGACTCGTGTTGAAGTAGTTATGTGTATGACAATGCTCTTGGAGAACTGCCAGTCCTCTATGGTTACCCTTGATTTGGGAGAGGCAGCAGAGTCACGTCCAGGGCGTCAGACCAGTGACATCTTTGCCTTTATGCCTCTAGTCATCTGAGGGCAGGGACTAGGCCTCAAGCCCCATCTCACAGCCCACCACAGCACCCTTAAGGGTGGTTGACAATTGAATGCCCCAGGTTGGTGCTCTAGTTGTTCACTCCCTTTGTGAGCTACAGGATGTGTAACTTTTCCCCCATCTTGGTGATAAAATAGGAGAGCGCAGACACAGCCCACATTTTGTCTCCTTTCCTCAGATTTCATCTGAACCCCCCTAAAGGCAGCTGTTTCACAGTCTGTCTCCTTCAGGGGCCCAATTTCCCCACAGCCTGGGCTGAGTACGCCTACTCTCTTCTTTAGGTTCTGGGCTGATAAAGCCTGGAGAGGGTACAGGGTGATGGGTGAAGCCCTGGTGAAGGTGGAAGGATAGATTGGGGTTGGGGGGTGGGGAGCAGGGAGGTGGGATGGGGAATGGCCTTCCCTGAATAGGGTGGGTGGGAGGGGAACAAGACCCTTTTGCACAACTCTCTTTAAGTTTCCTTTATTTCTTTTTTAACTCATTCTGATTTTCTGCATTGTGTTTGGGAAATAAAATGAAAAAAACTAAGACCGATAGAAACTGGTTTTCAAAAAGGCAAATACACTCCCATCTGTTTCAGATGCTGCTGAGCATTTCAGCAGTGACAGATTCAAATAATAAGCTAATTTTTGGAGAAAGGATTAAAAGAAAAAAAAACTTTGTAATATTTATCACTTGCAAGCTATGTTTAATAAAGAAAGGAATGGTTTCTAAACTTTCCTGTGGCTTGTGCTTTAGTTATGGGGCTGGGGGTGGCAGTTTGGCAGGAGAATTTTCGGGGTAATTGGGAGATGAGCTATGGCTGTCTTCCCTAGTCAGTCCAGCCATGGACTGAGTACCTTTTGTTTGTATCCTTCTCTTTGATGGTGATGATTATTTAAAGCCCTGACCTACTTCTGTGTTCTTGTTCCCCTCCAACTCTAGCTGGAGCCAGTGTTCTGGAAGCCACCAACCCCACTTTAGTTATCTGATGACTTTAGGTCTAATGGTATCATGGGGAGGGGGCTGGGTCTCCATTCTCTCCTAGGGAAAGGTGTCCCCTAGCAGACCTTGGCCCTTCCCACCACACTGCTCTGGTCTCTAGTGACAGAATCCTTTAGCCAGGCACAGTGCTGCATGCCTATAGCTACTTAGGAGGCTAAGGCAGGAGGATCACTTGAGCCGGGAGATAAGCCTGGGCAATGTAGTGAGACCCCATCTCTATAAAAGAAAATAAATAATCTTTTGTAACGTGCTTGTTCCTCTAGACGGTTGCCTTATTTACCAGCAGGGGTTCACATTGCTCTTTTCTAGTAAACTATCGAATATAGTTCTTTAACAATCTGAATGCAGCATCCCCTGAAAGATCTGGAACTGCACTTTCTCACCATCTCATCACTCCCCTCCCCCAAGTTTTCCTTTCAGCCCAAAGCATTAACCAGATCCTAATTTATTTTTTCCGTTTTGGTTATTTATTTCCAACAAAGCAGTTAGACCAGGCCCAACCAGAGAAGAGGATGTCATTTCCTCAAGGACTTGATGTTTGGGGCTATTCTTAGCCCTCTTGCTCCTCAGCCATGTTTTTTAGTTACAGCTGCTGCTGTGCCTTGTGCAGAGGGTACTATTGTGGAGGACCAGAGCCCAGCCTTTCTGGAGTCTTGTCATTGGTACTAGCATTACTCTATAAGAGCACAGGAGACAGTTTTGGGGTCCTCTAAGCCATGGGCTTTCCTTCCCCCAAGACCCTTCCCTTTTTGGCATAATACTGGGCAGCCTTGGAGAGAGAGTGATTGAGGGAGTGGCTGGGGCTTTGGCTTTGGAGCATGGCAGAGCTGGATGAGGAGGGACTATGGTGCCCTGGATGCCATAGGCTGGTAGAGGGAGAAGTGGGAAAGAGGTGCTCTTTGGACCCCAAGAGTTGAGGGAGGGGAGATGGGGAGTGCTCCCCAGCCTCTGTGCTCATTCTGCAGGCGATTCAAGACTGCCAAAACCCTGACTCAAACTAATCTCTTTCAAAAATAAAATGGGTAAGGAGGCCCCCCTGAGGAGGAGCCACTGCTTTGGATCTGGGAAGGGGGAAATGGGTATTTGGTTTCTCAAGAGAAGCTCATATGAGCTCAGATATTTAAGACTCATGTTGTAGGGAGAAGGGGGGGCAAGAAACTCAGCACCCCCTTTGCCCACCTGCCCATTTGGACCACAAAGAATGCAGGTCGCCTGTCTCTGGGCAGAGCTCAGCTTGGGCACGAGGAGACAGAGACAGATTTTAGACTGGAGGGCTTCAGGTTGTGAGATGGAGGTGATGACAGAGCCTCTTTCCCTACCCCCACTTTGTGGGGAACCCTTAAAGCTATGTGTCTTTGGGCAGGTTCATATTTGTATCAAGAAGAGGTGAATATATTGGATGGGCTTATGAGGCAGGAGTAACTGGGTTGGGGGTAACTCCCAGCTGGGCTTGGTTTACTTTGAGGTTACTTGGTGTGTTGGGGGAGGGGATGCAGATTCTCCCATTTCTTGAGGTCTGGGAGGAACAGAGAAACCACACCCTCTTCTCTCCCGCTATGGCCAGTCCTGCCCCTCCCCGGAGAGGAGCTGAGGGACTTCTGGTTCTTTCCTGACTCCGGGGTGACAGGGACAGGTGAGGTAGATTCTTTGGTGTATCTGGAATTAGTGGCGTCTCGGAGGGAGCCAACTTGGAGGGCCCTAGGCCAAGGCCAGCTGTTCCACAGTCACCTGAGGGTGAAGGAGGTCAGGCCCCTGGACCAAGGCCTCAAACACTCCAGTTTCCCCCACTCATTCCCCATCACTGAATCCGCCTCACCTGGGTGGTGAGTTCAGTCTTCTCCCCTGGCTTCCCTCCACTCTGAGTCTGGCCTTGACGGCGCCCAGCTCTGTCCGAGGCAGTCCGAGGCACTGCCCAGCATTCCTGGGACTCCTGTTTGCAGAGGAGGCTGCCCGGGTAGGAAGGGTCAGCAGCGTGGTCTGTCTGGTGCCTCCCTCTGCCTCGCATGGCTCCCAACCCCTCCTCCTGCTCCATGCTCCCCAGAGATGGAGAGGGTGGACCCCTCTTCATGCTGCTGGATGGCAGGGAACTGGCTCTAGCTCATTTCTGCTGCCCTTGTTCTTTGCTTTGGGAGCCCCAGTTCGCTCTTCCTGGCTCATGGCAGGCCTTCTTCTGCCCCTGGTACCACATAGCTCTGAAAAGAATTGGCTTCCCTTCTCTGCCTGAGTCTCCTCATTGGTAAAATTGATTGGTTGTAGATTGGGGCTCTTTTGCTCTCTTTGGCCCTGTACCACAGTGATGCAGACTGTCTCCCTGGCAGATTTCCCACATTAGCCCTTACCTGGCCCTTACCTATGTCTCCAGCCCAGGAAGAGGCAGAGGAGGCAAACGATGAGGGCAGCCAGGCCCACATGGATGCCCACCACAACCCCAGGCAGTGGGCTGCTCTCACCCTGGCTGCAAGAGCACCCAGTCTTGGACTCTGTGGACACTGTGCCATCTGTCAGAGAGAGGACCAGGGTTGGAGGTGAAGCCCCAGCCCTCTTCCTCCCTGAAGACTGGCAGCCATGAGTCCTATCAGAGGGGCCTGCTCTGGCCCCAGCCCTACTACCCTCCTACCAGACCCCACTTACCAGGAGTGGCCGGGGACACATCACGCAATGAGACAAAGCAGGCACTGCTATTTCCATCCCCATTGCCATTGAACGCCTGCAGCTTGATCTCATAGAGGGCAGCTGGTTCTGCAGGGAGCAGGGGAATGTGAAGGGAACGGGCATTTCTGGGCCAGGAAGCTCAGTACCTGGGGCAAGATCACACTGAGAAAGGCGGGCCTTGAGTGGCACAAGAAGGTTCAGAGCCTCACCCAGGTCTGTGTAGAGGAAGGAGCTGACACTGCTGGCCAGGAGTAGAGGCCCCTCAAAATGGGCAGCAGGCAGCTTGCGGTGAAAGAGTTTGAAGCCTTGGATGGGCCCCAGCTGGGGTGGCAGCTCCCAGGACGCCTGCACAGAGGTGGCATTGAACACTTTGGTGGAGAAGCCCAGGGCAGCAGGGGCTGCAGAGGAAAACAAGCAAACTGGTTGGCAGTCCCTGCCCACCTGAGGCCAGGGACTTTCCAAGGCTGGAGAGGCTGTCACTCACTGCTGCCCGTGGTGGAGGCAAAGATGGGAGCAGAGTCCTGACTGGCACCCTCTGCTGAGTAGGCCCGCAAATGGATGGTATAGGCTGTGGCAGGCTCCAGGTTGGAGAAGATGTGCTCAGAGGTGCCTTTGCTTACGGCCTCTTGGAGCTCCGGGCCAGATGGCTCTGAGGAGCAGAGCAGCATCTTCTCACTAGCCATGTCCCCGCACCCTCACAAACTGGGGACGAAGCCCCTCTTGGTGCCTGGCTGGGCCAGCCAAGTCTCCAAGGAGAGCAGGGAAGGGAGCTACAGAAGTTGGAGCTAAGCTGAGAAAGGATGAGGATGAGGATGAGGAAAGGGCCTAGAGTCAAGCTGAAAAGCAGTAAGGAAGCACCAAAAGACCATGTACAGAGGCAGCCAGCCCAGAGAACCACAGGCCCAGAGGCCTGGGAAGAATCCAGAAGGGTCTGGGGTCATGGAGGAGACTGGGGCCCAGAGAGTGAGAGGGACTCGCCCAGGACATCAGCAGTCAGGAGCAGAGGTGGGCTGGTGCCAGGGACTCCTGGCCCCTGGCCCTGCTCTGAGCTCAAAGCCCTCTCCACCCACCCACACCCATCTCCCACAGGCCGGAGGTGCAGCACATAGCCAGTGATGTCCCCACTGGAGGGGGTTGGCTCCCAGGACACTCGAATGGCAGAAGTAGAGAGAGCCATGGCACGCAGGCCCCTGGGGACAGGGGGTGGCTCTGGGCCTGCATCACAGCCAGGCGGGCACTGGCCTGGTTGGAGCCCGCGCTGTTCTCTGCCACGCATTGATAGATGGCCTCATCCTCAACTGAAACCCCTGCCAGCATCCGCGTACTAGAGAAAGACAAACTCAGCTGCTGGGAGCCCTTTCCCACCAAGCCTTAGTGGAGTGGCCCTAGAGGAGGAGGCTGTGTGGGGACGTTACCTGTAATGGAGCAGTCAGGGCAGAGCCTCCTGGGGGAGGGGGGAATTGCTTGAAGTAGAAGGTAACTTGCTGGGGGTTTGTGGATGGGTGTGGATTTTTGAGATTTAGGTAGTGAGTGTTGCATGTAGGTGGACGCCCAGGGTGGGTAGGGGGAGCTACCATTGCCAGTGGGCAGTGGGGAGTGGTGAGACATGAGTACCTATTGTTGTGAGTCAGCCTGATGTTATCCCCAGGACTCAACACCTTCCCATTCTCCAGCCAGACCAGACGGGGCTCAGGAACGCCCTGGGCCATGCAGGTGAAGATGGCACTGCTGCCCCGAGGCTTGGATAAGGACTGTGGCCACTGGACAAACTCAGGGGGAGCTGGACAGGCAATAGCATGGAGGAAGGCGCCGTGAGACCCAGCCTCTTGCCTCCTGCCCTGGACCTTCTCCAGATCCAGGCTCCTGTCAGGGAGCTGGGGTGCTCCAGCACTCTCCCCACCCAGTTGGGCCCTTGGGGCTCACCCTGCACGAGCAGGACGCCCTGCGCTGTGCGCCAGACACGGGTGCCTGGCCGATTGGTGGCGCAGACATAGACACCTGAGTGCTGGACTGACATGTCGGAGATCATGAGATTCTCGGTGCCCAGAACTTGGATGCCCTCCACGCCGATGGAGCGGCCATCTGCAAGAAGGCGTTGGGGGGTCAGGCTGGGATAGGACAAGGGCACAGGGCTCTGAGAGACAGGGGCGGGGGGGAGGCTGTGCACCCAGGCGGCTCCAGGAGACAAGCGGCCAAGGGTGACCGGTGGCAATGCACTCCAGCACTGCCGTCTGGTGCACTGTGAGGGTCAGGTTCTGAGGCCCGGACAGGATCTCTGGCTCCTGCAGCAGCCTCGGGGGTCCCACTGTGTGGTGGAAACAAGCAAATTGGATCAGGAAAGGAGAACCTCCTTCCAATACTCAACTTCTACTCCAAGCACACTCATCCAGCCCACAAATGTCACCAGACCTCAGAGGTGTGCTTTGCAGCTGCTATTCCATCCCCAATTTACAGATTTTAAAAATGACCTGCCCAAAGTCCCATGGGAGTAGCTATCAGGCTGAAGGTCTGGTAGACTGGGGGTGGGGAGAGAGAGGAGAGTGAGCATTCTCCTCCTGCAAACCCTGTGGGTGGCCCCACCTTCCCTGGGCGCCTCACCCTGAGGGGCAGTTAGAGGCACCCACAAAGTTAGTAGGAGGCGCTCCCTCAGAAAGCATGACCAGCCTCCTAAGACCTCAGCCTGCTTAGCTGCTTAGGAGGGATGTAAGTGTTTTCCCAAAGTAACTCTTGTTTTGGGTCTAAATCACATCTTCATTTTATGCCATGCTCCCCTGTTCCATTAGTTTATTCAACAGGTCAAAACTGGGGGCTCCCATGTGCCAGGCAGCGCCCTCACACTGGGAGCACAGTTGTGAACAACATCGTGTGAAACAGAGCTGTGCTTTCCGTAGGCCATCATCCCCATTTTCTTCACTACCTTGTATCATGTGAGAACTTAACGTGTCTTTAACCTTTCATAAATGCCCTTTATTAAGAATGTCTCAGATAAAATGTGTTTCTAAAATGAAAGTTTCTCAAGGGCTGCTCTAAAGTCTTACACATCTTTATCCCTCAAGATGTAAGATTGTGTTTTGTTCATTCATTTATTCAGCAACTATAGATTGAAGGCCTACTTTGGGCCCAGCCCTTCTCTATTTGCCTCTTGCAAGCTGCAGTACAGGCTGTGGGCTGCCTTGGAATCTCCTGGCCTCATTTAAAGAGACTGTGTCCTGCCTGGCCAGACAGTTCAGTGAGGGGAGGCTGGGCCACCCGGGCCGACCCCTTCCCCATGCCAGGCATTGGCTGCGAGCCCCACACATTGTCCCATTTTGCCCTCACCACAGCCTGTGTGCGGAGTACTGTTATTTCCCCCATTTACATGAGAAGATCAAGGATCAGAGAGGTTAAGTAACTTGCCCAATGACAGAGGCACTGGCAGAACTGGGGGACTCCCTGGATCTTGGTAGCACTGAACAGCTGACAAAGAGGATCCCCTCTTTAGCCGCTGTGAGCTCCTTGAAGTCTGGGAAATTCTCACCCTGGTGCACGCCCAGGGTAAGTGCCTGCCCAGGTGTGTGCGGTTGAGTGCATTAGGGGTGAATGGCTTGGAGCCTTGGTCCCCAGCTCCTGCCCCTGGGGAAGACTACTCTGACACCAGCTCCTTTAGGCAACCCTTGAGCCTTCGGTTTCTGGTTGGTCCTCTGCCCTCAACAGGCGCCTGCTCCTCCTGCTAACCTCCTGTCGCTCTCTGGCCATTCGTCTCCCTGCTCCGCGGGCAGCAGAATCCTATGTCTGCTCGATAGCCTTGAGAGACATAGCCTCCTGCCCTGCCCTCCTGCCCCAGACTGTGAATAGGAACGGGACGCCACAGGCCAGAGGGACCCCACCGGGCTCCTCTCTGCTCTTGCAGAGGAGCCGCTGACCCCCACCCTCGCTTTGAGTTTCTAAGTCAGTTACAGATCAGAAACACAACCGTTCCCCCTTCCCCTGCCAGTCTTCAGTTTAAAAATTATATACCGGCCGGGCGCGGTGGCTCATGCCTGTAATCCCAGCACTTTGGGAGGCTGAGGCGGGCAGATCACGAGGTCGAAAGATTGAGACCATCCTAGCCAACATGGTGAAACCCCATCTCTACTGAAAATACAAAAATTAGCCAGGTGCGGCGGCGGGCGCCTGTAGTCCCAGCTACGTGGGAGGCTGAGGCAGGAGAATCGCTTGAACCCGGGAGGCGGAGGTTGCAGTAAGCCGAGATGGCGCCACTGCACTCTAGCCTGGCGACAGAGCGAGACCCCGTCTAAAAAAAAAAAAAAAGATATAGCCTTCGGTGAAATTTTGTCAGAGATGTTTTGAAAGTTCGCCCAGGTGCGGCGGTGGTGTGCCGTGGTACCCTTGCTTATTTATACCCTGGAGCCTCCTAGTGGCTGATTCAGGCATGACTTTCCCTCACAGACACCTGTGGCATCTCCGGTTTAGGCAGGGTCTAACCTGCCTCTCCTGCTAGGCACCAGCCCCTCATAGGCTCTGCTGTGGCCTTCACTTTGGGCACAAAACTCTCCCACCCCATTTGGCCTGCAAGTGGGGTCATCCTGGGTGTTTCATCTCAGGTACAAAGCTATTTTCATCCTCACCCCAAGAAGGAGATGTGCAAGTGTCCATGCACACATGCACATGTACATGCAAGCACAGACACATACACGAACACATGCACATCTACACGCCATGTGTATGGGGGCCGCATGTTCAAGACACAGGCTGGCTCAGCCCCAACGCTAGACCCTCCAGAGCTCCCACTACCCTCTGGATCAAGTCCAAACTCCTTTCACAGTATGCCTTGCCTACTCGCCAACATTAACTTTGCTACCCTGAATTCTGCCCATTCTGTGGTCCAGCAACACAGAACTGCCTGTGTGAACTTTGTTGTCCTCACCCTTGTGCATTTGTCCAAGGAAATGCCCCCGCCCTGCCCTCCTGACCTTGGCTTGCCTCTCTCCACTCACCCTTCAACACCCAGCTTGGGGTAGCTTACTCCAGAAGCCCCTGACAATCCTTGCCCACAGCCCAACCCTGGGTTCCCACAGCACCACCTTCTCTCTCAGGTTGTGAGCTCCAGGAAGCCAGGGATGGCTCAAGCCTGCTGCCCTCCCACACCTGGCACAGTGCTTAACATGTCATAGGTGCTCAAAATGCCTGCCTGTCCCATGTACAACCACAGCAACCATACCCTCCTCTCTGCCCAGTGCCCACACTGGGCCTGGCTTACCACTCAGGGTCAGCTGGGCATCCTGGCTGTGGTGGGTACTGGCCACATTCCGTGCCACGCAGCGGTAGGTTCCCACGTCAGCCTGGCTCACACTGGTGATGTGGAGGATGCCACTAGGCAGCAGTGTGACCCTGAGGATGCAGAGGTCAGGGCTCCATGGCCTGTGCCCTGGCCCACAGCCCACCGTCCCATTGCACTCCTGGCAGGTGCTCACCGGTGGTTGGCAGTATTCAGGGCTGTGCCATTGTGCTCCCAGGAAATGGATGGCTCAGGCACCCCCTGGATCAGGCACTGGAAGCGAGCAACTCCACCCCGCTCCACCTCAACGGATTCTGGATGTTGGTGGAAGCGGGACAGACCTAGAGGATGGGGGCGCCGCTTGGGCACCTGCAGAGCTGGCCCTGGGCTATCCCCCCACAACCAAGTCCCAGGGCTGGGCCGCACCTCTATGCCCACATCTGCCACATCCTCTTCAGTATGGAGCCCTGCAGCCTCATATCTAGGACTTCTGTGGGCCATGAGCACTTTGCCTTCCTCCATTACAAAAATTTTAAATCATAGTTTACAATGGCATTGGAATATAGACAAATATAATCCAGTCTGGACTCATTTTTACGTATTTATTATTATATTCATTTTTTTCTTCTGGTTTTGAAGAAGTTAAAACATTTTTGTGGGCCCCTAAAAGAATCAGAGGCTCTACCAGTGTGTACACTGTGTCTAATGGCGGGGCTGCCCCTGCTCAGGCCCACTCTCAGCGACTCTAGGACCCATGGGTTCCTTCTGTGGGTGCCCCACGAACTCTCATCCCCCAATCCCAGGAGCAGCCCTGTCACTTACTTGCCAGCTGTACCCGGGCCCGTCGGCTCACCAGCCGCCCGTAGCGGTTCTGGGCCACACAGTGGTACTCGTGGGCACGGGAAGGGAGGCTCCGGCGGGAAGGCAGGGTGGCCAGATGCAGGGAGCCATCTGGCATCACGGTGGCACCACTGTCATTGGCTAAGGCCAGCCCATCCCGCTACCAGGAAATGGACACAGGCGGCTCACCCTCCACCTGGCAGGGCAGCACCAGTGGGTGCTCCCGCACAGCCCCTGTGTCCCCCGGCTCCTGCACGAAGGCCAGCTCGGAGCCTGCAGCACGGCCTGTAGGGACAGCCAGCACAGCCTGGACACGGCGGCCCCCTGAGGCCCACCCTCTGTCCACCACCTCCCCCACGGCTTTGACTCCCTCCCAGCCTTGGCAAGGGGCAAGGAACAGGACTTGACCTTAGGGAGACTTTGGGTCAGCAAAGGCAGAACAAGGAAGAGAGGGCAGGGCCTGGCCATGTGAGGAGCAGGGCGGGCCACTGTCCGGCTGGCGGGTGCGGTGTGGGCCTGGCGGGCCGGCTGTGATTGATGGCCTCTTTCAGCTGGGCCTTGGCAACGGGGAGGGGGTGGGGCGGTCACAATGGTGAGGTCAGGGGCTGAGGTGTGGGCATTGTGCTCCTCAGGGAACAATGGGATCGCCCCCTCCTCCCCCACTGGCCCATCTGCCTGTCTGCCCGCAGGGTCAGCTTCCCAGGACTCCTGGCTCTCCCCCTTCCCCCTCCCACCACCAGGACCCTGGCCTCTGAATAGGGAAGGAACACACTTACACTCACACACACTCATTCATGGACACACACACACTTGGATTAAAAATCACAACCTCACTGGCCACCAGGTCTTCTAGACACAGACAGATTCCATCCCAGACACACACTCAAGGAGGCCCCAAACACAGGTCACCCATAGATGTCCCTACAGACTCAAAGTCACAAATACATAAGCACAGGGCCACAGACACTAACAGCACAGGCCCAGAAATGCATGAGCAGAGCTGTGAACCCACAGCCTCCCTTCCCACACACCCCCATAAATACAATAACTCAGCCTGTAAGGCTGAGCCAGGACCCCCAGCAGATGGGGTGGATGGGCGGGCAGACAGAGCCTCCAAGGGGCACATGGGCAGGGGGCTCAGCCAGCCTTGTTTGGCTCAGGGACATCTGTGGGGAAGCCTCTGGGGCCCCGCCTCTGCATGCCCCGCAGTCTGCTCAGCCACTTGCCTCACGTGGCCCCCAGGTCCCCTTCTAGCCACTGCGCCCCAAAGCCTGGGCTCCTAGAGCACCCCCCATGGCTCTCCCGCAGCCCTGCCTGCCGCTCCTGCTCACCCCTCTCCTCTGCTGTCCTCAGGGTTTCTCCACCTCCACTCCGGCCACCTCCATCCCTCTGTTCCCCCAACCTTGCCCCCCAACTCTCCCACCCCTATGCCTGCCTCTTTTTCTTCCCCGTCCCTCTGCCCTGGCTTTCCCTATGGCCCCCATAGCCCATCCTCTTACCCCAGCCTGGGAGCAGCAGCAGCAGCAGCAGCAGCCCCATGTCCCTGCCAGGCCCAGCCCCTCAGCCTGGGCAACTTCCCCAGCAGCCCCAGTCTCCTGCCTTCAGCCTGGGGGCCCTTGGGCTGTGGGCATTCCCCACCCCGCACTTTGGCGCACAATGTGGAGGCCCTGGTCTTGCTTTGGGGAGCCCAGGTTCTGGCGCGCCAAGCTCTGGGGTCAAGGCTGAAGGCTAATGTCCTTGCCTTCGTGTTCCTGGAGCTGGGTCTCTCTCTGCTTTCAGCCTGAGCCCCCTCCCCACTCCTATCCCCACTGTCCCCTCCTCCCAGGGCCAGGACCCAGACACTGAGACAATTGGGGCGGGGAAAGGGGGTGAGGGCCAATGAGAGCAGGGCAAAGTTGGGGGGTCAGACCCGCCCCTTTCTCAGCTTCCAGAAATCTCTCCCAGCCCATCACCCACCCCTTACTCCCTCTCAAACTTTGACTGAATGAGAGTGAAGTTCTAGGAGGAGTTGGGGCATCCAGTCCCCCAAGCCCATCCCTGGGGATCCACGTCCTGGACAGGGGTGGCTTGGAGTCTGATTTGGGGGTCCTGGGGAGGGGTACAGAGCCCTCACTCTCCTAGTAGAGTCGCTGTCCCAGGTGCTGAGCCTGGGCCTGAAGTGGGGGACCTCATCCCATTAGTTCAGTCCCAGCCCCGCAGCCCCAGCACCATTCATAGTGTCACTTTCCAAAGCTGTTCTCTCTATTCTTATTGGGACAATGGATTGGGGCCGCCAGGGGCCGGGAGGCTGCCAGCCAGTGGGAGGTGGAGGACCAGCCCCATCCTAAAGAGAAGAAAAAAACCCAGGCCTCCCGCCCCTTGCCAGGCTGGCCACTTAAAACATGCAAAAAGAGGGACTACCCTTCCGCCAAAGGAGCCTGGGACTCAGGCAAGAGCTGACTTTGAGACTTGCTATTTCTGGAGGATACCCTCCCCTAAACTCTACCCTACTGAAAAAGAGCATAGCTTAGGAAAGATGACAGGGGTACCAGGGATGTATGGGAGTATCTGTGAGAGGCAATAAGGGGGAAGGCTGGGCTGGGGGAGTCTCGTGTGGCAGAGAATGAGGCCCCATCACCCAGCTTCCAACCCTAGGAGCTCCAGCCTGTCTGGCCCCTGACTCAGTCTCCCCCTGAATCCCAGTCCCCTTGCCCGCTCCCGTCAGCCTCTGCATCTGGCCTTGCCCTGCCCACTTGAGGCTGCCCCTTGCCTCTTCAGCACAAACTCTCACCCTCAGTCTTCGCCCCTGCTTGCTCAGCTGCCTCTCCGGCTTGTCCCACCTTGCTCACAGGCTTCAGAATCAACTCAAGCCATTGTCCCTCCCAACTCAGCCTCCTCCTCCCAGACAGCAGTCCTTGGTGTCTGTGTCCCAGGACGAGGCTACCCCTAGCGGAGACCTCCGTGGGACAGGAGAGCGAGCAGCCTCCCCCTGGGGCCTCCTCGTCCCAGCCCTGCATCTCTCTGTCCCGGAGCCTCCTATGAGGGTTCCCGCTGCTTCCCCAGAGGGGACCCCTGAGTCACGGCGGTGGCCTGGGTAGGGAAAGGCGCATAGGCCCTGGGGTCAGACGTGGAACAAATCACTAGCTGCGTGTCCTTGCGTAGGCAAATTTGCCTTTCTTTTTTTCTTTTTCTTTTCTTTTTTTTTTGAGACAGAGTCTCACACTGTCGCCCGGGATGGAGTGCAGTGGCGCGATCTCAGCTCACTGCAACCTCCGCCTCTGGGTTCAAGTGATTCTCCTGTCTCAGTTCCCCGAGTAGCTGGGATTACAGGTGCCCGCCACCACGCCCGGCTAATGTTTTGTATTTTTATTAGAGGCAGGGTTTCTCCATGTTGGCCAGGCTGGCCTTAAACTCCTGACTTCAGGTGATCTGCCCACCTCGGCCTCCCAAAGTGCTGGAATTACAGGCGTGAGCCACCACTCCCGGCTGGATTAGTGACCTTAAAAGAGGAGGAGAGATCTCTCCACGTGCACATACTAAGGAAAGGTGCGTGGTGACTCCAAGGAAACTCAGGCCTCTGCAAGCCAGGGAGGGGCCCTCGCCGGGAACGGGATTGGCCGGCACCTTCAGGCTTGGACTTTCCAGCCTCCAGTACTGTGAGAAATAAAGTCCTGTTGTTTAAGCCATGTAGTGTCTGGTGTTGTGGCAGCCCGAGCTGACTCAGACACCCCATCTCCCGGCCAGCTTCCCCTGCTGCTGTCAGAACTGCCCACTCTCCAACAGCTACTGAGAAGATGCATCACTGACTGCGCCACTTGCCTGTCACCTCCGAATCCACACTCCAGCATGGCTCACAGGACTAAACAGCCATCCCATCTTAGCCTAGTGATCCTCGCCTCTCTGCCATCTGTTCACCTGTAAGAGGGGAGAAGGTCAAGACCTGCCTTTCACAGTTGCAAGGACAAAGTGAAATGCGGTGCTAAGGGCCAAGCACTTCCTCTTTTTTTAGAAGAGATAAATTTATTTTTTGAGACAGGGTCTTACTCTGCTGACCAAGCTGGAGTGCAGTGGCAAGATCACAGCTCACTGCAATCTCCACCTCCTGGGCTCAAGTGATTCTCCCACCTCAGCCTCCCGAGTAGCTGGGACTGCAGGTGTGTGTTACCACGCCAGGCTATTTTAAAAATTTTTTCATAGGTATGTAGAGAGAGGGTCTCACTATATTGCCCAGGCTGGTCTTGAACTCCCGGACTCAAGCGATCTCCCCACTTCAGCCTCCCAAAGTGCTGGGATTATAGGCATAAGCCACTGTGCCTGGCCCACTTCCTCTTTTTTTCTAGGAACAGCTTTACTGAGATATAATTTACATAGCAGAAATTTCACCCATCACCCATTTAAGGAATTCAGTGTCTTTCTGTATATTTTCAGAGTTGCACGACCATTACCACAATCTATTTTAAAACATTTCATCACCCCAAAAAGAAACTTAGTACCCACTAACATTCACTCCCCATCTGCCCTCTCTCAGCCCCTGCCAATCACCATTCTTCTTTCTGTTTCTATGAATATGGCTACTCTGGGTACCTCATATACAGTGGAATCATATGATATTTGTCCTTTCGTGTCTGGCTTATTTCACTTAGCGTAATGTCTTCAAGTTTCATCCATCTTGTAGCCTGTCTCGGAACTTCATTCTTTCTAATCCCTGAATCAGATTCCATTGCATGGATAGACTGCATTTTGTTTATCTGCTCATCAGGAGACTGACATTTGGGTTGTTTCCACTTTTTGGCTATTATGAGCAATGCTGCTACAAACATCCGTGGAAATGTTTTTGTGTGGACGGATGTCTTCTATTCTCCTGGGCATGCGCCTAGGAATAGAGTTGCTGGGTCACATGGTAACTGTATTTTGAGGAACCGCCAAACTGCCTTCCACAGTGACTGCAGCATTTTACGTTCCAAGCACTTCTTTTTATAACACTCAGGATAGGAGTTAACTTTTATTGGTCCCAGGCCCCTTTGAGAATTTGATTAAAGCCTCCCTCCTGCCACCAAGGGGATAGACCCACACTCCCTGGAACGCTGGCAAACGCCGTCCTGACGCAGGCTAGGAAGCTCCATCCCAGGGATGGAGCCCGGAATAGCCTTGGAGCTCAGGAAACGCTGCCAACATGGACTTGCTGAGAACTGCCCTCCTTCCCTCCCTCTCCAACAATTGCCTATTGGCTCAACCCCGAACAGTCCTCTGGCGTCATCTGAGGTTTCACAGCTGCCCAGGCTTTCCTGGAATAACGTCCCTGGAAAGTCTCAGCTGGCAGATAGAATCCCCCGAAGAGTCCCCAAGCACGCCCAGGACACTGTCTCTTTTCTCAGCCACCTCCTCTCTCCTCTCAGCCTGGTCCTCTGCCTCTCTCCGAGCCTTTTTTCTGCCTCTTCCCTTCTCTGTCCATCTCCATCGACCTTCCCATCTGTGGTCGGCAGAATAGGGCCCTGGAGAGATCCAAGTCCTCATCCCCGGAACCTATGAATGCGCTAAATTACCTGGCGGGGAGGAATTAAGGTTGGTACAGCTGATCCTAAAGAGGTGCTCCGGGATTATACAGGTGGGCCCAATGCCATCATGAGGGTCCTTAAAAGCGGAAGAGGAAGGTGGAGGAGAGGAGAGGGAGATGTGGCCGCAGAGGAGAGCCAGAGACGCGATGTGCAGGAGGAAGGGGTCACAGCCAAGGATGCCGGGCCTCTAGAAACCGGAAAAGGTGAGGAAGCGCATGCTCCCCTAGAGCCTCCAGAAGGAAACGTAGCCCTGCCAACGCCAATTTTAGGCCAGAAAGCCCTGTCAGGCGTCTGACTGCAAAGCTATCAGATCAGACATTCATGTTTGAAGCCCTTATGTCTATGGTAATCTGTTACAGCCCCCGCAGGAAACGCACGACTCCTGTGGGCTCCGTCTCTGATGTTCAATCCAGGGCGGGGCATTTCACACCGGCTTTCATGCGTGTCTCCCCCGGAGCGAGCTCCAGGAGGGCGGGGACTTTGTGGTGCTCCCAGCTATGTGCCCAGAGCAGAGTCTGGCACAGGATGGGCTCTCAGTTAATGTTTGTTAAGGGGAAGAGGTGCCGGGCGTGGTGGCTCGCGCCTGTAATCCCAGCACCTGATCACTTGAGGTCAGCCTGGGCAACAGGGCAAAACCCCATCTCTACAAAAAATTAGCCGGGCACCTGTAGTTCCAGCTACTCGGGAGGCTGAGACAGGAGGTTCATTTGAGCCTGGGAGGCAGAGGTTGCCATGAGCCAAGAAAGCGCCCTGCACTCCTGCCTGGGTGACAGAGTGAGGACCCTGTCTCAATAAAGAAAAAAAAATTACAAACGTTTTCTTCATAACCACAATGCCATTATCATATATGACAAAATTTCTTAATAATTCCTTAATATCATCTAATACCTAGTCCTTAACCAAATATCCCTGATTGTCTGAAAAATGTCTTTCTACTGTTTTTCTGTTTTGAATCAAACACAAGGTTTATACACTGCATTTGATTATTGTGTCTCTTAATGATCTTATCAAAGGTAAACACCCCCAACCCTCACCCTTATATGTCATTGAATTGTTGAACAGACTGGGTAAATTTTCCAGTAAAATTTTGCATGTTCTGGATCTGTCTGATTTGTGTGTGTGTGTGTGTGCTATTGAATACGTTCCTCTATAAATGGATGTTGGCTCAGAGGCTTGGTTTATTCAGGTTCCACTTTTAGGCAAGAAGACTTTATTGGTGGTATTTTATGCTGCACACTGCATTCAGGAGATGCACAATATCTGGTTGTCTTACTGTCAGTGATTCTAAAATTGATTAGGGGCTACAGGTGCTGATAACCTGATCCCTCCAAGATTCCTTGTCAATCTTTTCTTTTTTTAATTTTTTTCTTTGAGATGGACTTTCACTCTTCTTGCCGAGGCTGGAGTGCAATGGTGCAATCTCAACTCACTGCAACCCCCGCCTCCTGGGTTCAAGTGATTCTCCTGCCTCAGCCTCCTGAGTAGCTGGGATTACAGGGGCATACCACCACACCCAGCTAATTTTGTATTTTTAGTAGAGACGGGGTTTCACCATGTTGGCCAGGCTGGTCTCAAACTCCTGACCTCAGGTGATCCACCTGCCTTGGCCTTCCAAAGTGCTGGGATCACAGGCGTGAGCCACCATGTCTGGCCCTTCGTCAACCTTTTCTTTCTTTCTTTCTTTTTTTTTTTTTTTAAGAGACGAGGTCTCCCTGTGTTGCCCAGGCTGGAGTGCAGTGGCTATTCACAGGCACAATCATAGTTCTCTGCAGCTTCAAACCCCTGGGCTCAAATGTTCTCCCTCTGCAGCCTCCCAGGTGGTTGGGACTACAGGCATGTGCCACCACACTCAGCCTCATCAACCTTTTATCCAATAGTCATATCTATTGGTAATAATTGCCTGACAGTTATTTCATTAGGGGTTGCAAAATGCTGATTTTCCAGTTCTGTCATTCCTTTCTCATTTATTAACTGAAATTCTTCTGTAAAGAATGTTCCCTCATCAACTAGGACAATTTGGTAACCCTGAAATTCAGTTCACATGGGAAAGAAGGGAGAGTGCTTAGTTTTTTCCTTTGTTTGCCAATTTTCAGAGTAAGGAGTTGGTACTCTGTCCAATGTGTTTCTTTTTCTCTCTCCCTTTATCCATCTTCCCTTTAGTACAAGTCTCTTTAGTGGGAGTTTGCACTGATACTTTTTTTTTTAATTCAGTGTTTCTGCTGCAATCTCTCTGAGGTTCAATTTGTCTCTCTTAGGCCAGTGGGAGTTCAGTGTCCGTTTGCTATTCCCCCGTTCTTTGTTATCTTTGCTTTCTGGAACCATCTGCCCCAGTCTCATTCAGAGTATTTTCTCCCCCAGACCTGAGATCAACCATTCCTCCAAGGGTGCCAGGATTTTTATTCAATTAGTTTTATTTATACTAAAATACTTTTTCTTTTTATCTGGAAATATTGACCCCTAATATATGCACTGTTATACAATATGCCATTAAATAGTTTCAAGTAATAACACCCATATTACCTTTAACAAAACATTGCCAAATGAAGTATAAGATATCTTTATTCTTCCTTGGGGAAAAACTAAGTATTACAAAATTCTCACTGTACAAAAAAAAAAAAAAATACAAAGATAAACTGTTCTTCATCAAAATGTAAAGCCTGGGCCAGGCGTGATGGCTCATGCCTATAATCCCAGCACTTTGGGTGGCCAAGGCGGGCAGATCATCTGAGCTCCAGAGTTCGAGACCAGCCTAGTCAACATGGTAAAGCCCTGTCTCTACTAAATATACAAAATCGGCCAGGCGCAGTGGCTCACGCTTGTAATCCTAGCACTTTAGGTGGCTGAGGCAGGTGGATTGCCTGAGCTCGGGAGTTCGAGACCAGCCTGGGTAACAACAACAACAACAAAATTATCCGGGCATGGCAGCATGCACCTATAGTCCCAGATACTCGGGAGGCTGAGGCAGAAGAATTGGTAGAGCCCGGGAGGTGGAGGTTGCAGTGAGCTGAGATCGCTCCACTGCACTCCAGCCTCGGTGACAGAGGGAGGCTCCGTCTCAAAAAAAAAAAAAAAAAAAAAAAAAATTTAGCTGGGCATGGTTGTACACACCTATAATCCCAGCTACTTAGGAGGCTGAGACAGGAGGATCGCTTGAACCCTGGAGGTGGTGGTTGCAGTGAGCCAAGATTGTGCTACTGCACTTCAGCCTGGGTGACAGAGTGAGACCCTGTCTCAAAAAAAGAAAAAAAAAATTAAAACCTTTGTGCTTCAAAGGATGCTTTTGACAAGAAAGTGAAAAGACAACAGAATCAAATATTTGCAAACTATATATCTGATAGGAAACTTATGTCCAGATTAAAAGAAAAACTTGTACAACTCAATAATTAAAAGGCAAATAACCCAGTTACAAAGTGAGCAAAAAATATGAATAAACATCTCTCCAAAGAAGATATGCAAATGGCCAGTAAACACATGAAAAGAAACTCAACCTCATTGGCCATGGGAAAATGCAAATCAAAGCCACAATGAGATACCACATCATACCCAGTAGGATGGCTATAGTAAAAAAAGACAGATAATAACAAGTGGTGGGGATGTGGAAAAACTGGAACCCTTTATAGACTGCTGGTGGGAATGTAGAATGATGCAGCTACTGTGGAAAACAGTTTGGCAGTTCCTTCAAAAAGTTAAACATAGAGTTACCGTTTGACCTAGTAATTCCATTCCTAGATATCTATCCAAGAATATCGAATGTATATGTCCACACAAAAATTTGTACATGAATGTTGATAGCCATATTATTCAAATAACCAGAAGGCATAAATAGCCCCCCGCCCAGTGTCCATCAACAGATGAATGGATTAACAAAATGTGATAGATCCATACATTGGAATATTATACAGCCATAAAAAGGAATGAAGCCAGGTGCGGTAGCTCACACCTGTAATCCTAGCACTTTGGGAGGCTAAGGCTGGTGAATCACTTGAGCTCAGGAGTTTCTGATCAGCCTGAACAACATGGCGAACCTCCATCTCTACAAAAAATTAAAAAGAAAATTAGCTGGGCGTGGTGGCACACGCCTGTAGTACCAGCTACTGGGGAGGCTGAGGTGGAAGGATTGCTTGAACCTGGGAGGCGCAGGTTGCAGTGAGCTGATATTGTGTCACTACATTCCAGCCTGGGTGACAGAGTGAGACCCTGTCTTAAAAAAAAAAAAAAAAAAAAGAAAAATTCTGCTAAGTGAAAGAAGACAGACACAAAATGCAACTGAATATGGCTCTGGATGCTTGCTGCTTGCAGAGTCCAGTAAACAAGAGCAAGGTCTGGTAGAAAGAAAGTGATTTTAGGCTGGTCCGAGTGCAGTGGTGTTTACAACTCATTGATCACAACCAGTTACAAATTTCTTTGTTCCTTCTCCACTCCCACTGCTTCATTTGACTAGTCTCAAAAAAAAAAATTTTTTTAAAGAAAATGATTTTATTAACCAAAACTAGTAAAGGGGAAGTGACCAGATTCCCATCCAAAGCAACCACTTTGATTTTTGCGGGGAAGGCAGGGATTAAAAAAAAAAAAAAAGAAAGAAAAAAGAAAAAAAATTGATAAGGAAGGCATGCAAGAATTGAGCTGTGTCTTGTTCTGGTGGCTAGCTCGAGTCCCAGTCCACCTGGATCTCAGGCGGGCGTCATCTCAACAATGGCTGGGTTGTTAACTAGCAACCTTGAAGTAATCTCTGGAATTTTGCAGCTGGGTCTCCGGACTTGGTTCATCTATCTCAAGATTAGCCCCTGGAACCTTTAAGAAGGCACATAATTAGACACTAGCATATAGTTAGATAAATGTGAAGGGAATATATACCATAGGAAAGGGAAGGATGTGGAGTCTATTTTAAGGCTAAGACAGAAGGCTTCTGCAGTTCTCCTCAAGATTATACCTTAAAACCCAACAGAAAAAAAAAAGTTTACAGGAGGCTGCGGCAGAAGAATCGCTTGAACGCGTGAGGCAGAGGTTGCTGTGAGCTGAGATCACGCCATTGCACTCCAGTCTGGGCAACAAGAGTGAAACTCTGTCTCAAAAAAAAAATAAATAAATAAATAATAATAATAATAATAAATTAACTTTAAAAAAAAGGCTGGGTGCGGTGGCTCACGCCTGTAATCCCAACACTTTGGGAGACCAAGGCAGGTAGATCACCTGAGGTCAGGAGTTCAAGACCAGCCTGGCCAATATGGTGAAACCCCATCTTTACTAAAAATACAAAAATTAGCCGGGCGTGCTAGCGGGCGCCTGTAATCCCAGCTACTTGGGAGGCTGAGGGAGGATAACTGTTTGAACCCAGGGGGCAGATGTTGCAGTGAGCCGAGATTGCGCCATTGCACTCCATCCTGGGTGACAAGAGCGAGACTCCGTCTCAAAAAAAAAAAAAAAAGTTTAAGGCCAGGCACGGTTGCTCACACCTTAATCCCAGCACTTTGGAAGGCTGAGAAGTTGGCGGATCACTCAAGTCCAGGAGTTTGAGACCAGCCTGGGCAACATGGTGAAACCCTGTCTGTACAAAAAATACAAAAATTAGCCGGATGTGGTGGTGCCCACCTTTGGTCCCTGCTACTGGGGAGGCTGAGGTGGGAGGATCACTTGAACCCAGGAGGTCGAGAAGAAATTTTAAATGCATTTTAAAGTTAAGGTGCCCGGTTACAAAAAGGGGACATATGGCCGGGCGCAGTGGCTCACGCCTGTAATCCCAGCACTTTGGGAGGCCGAGGCGGGCGGATGACGAGGTCAGGCGGTTGAGACCATCCTGGCTAACAAGTGAAACCCTGTCTCTACTAAAAATACAAAAAACTAGCCAGGCATGGTGGCACGTGCCTGTAGTCCCAGCTAATCGGGAGGCTGAGGCAGGAGAATCGCTTGAACCCAGGAGGCAGAGGTTGTAGTAAACCGACATCAGGCCACTGCACTCCAGCCTGGGCGACAGAGTGAGATTCCGTCTCAAAAAAAAAAAAAAAAAAAGAACATAGTAAATACTTCCACTTACATGAAACGTCTAGGATTAGTGGTTGCCAGGGCCTAGGGTGAGGGCTGAATGGACAGTGACTGCTAATGAGTAGGGATTTCCTTGTGAAGTGACAAAAATGTTCTAAATTAGGTGGTGGCCATGGATGCACAACTTTGCGAATATACCAAAAACACTAAATTTTACACTTTAAACGGGTGAGTTTTAAAGAGGCTCCAGGAGGAAAACTCCAGGTACTCCGGCCTCACCCCTCCGTTTGTCTTTTTAGCTGGAGGTGAGGAGCTTCTGTACCGCCATAAGAATGACTCCGCCCTCCTCCCCAGCCTGCCCTGCCCCTCTCGCGCGCGGGGCGGGCGCCGATTTGCGCTTGCGCAGCGAGGCCGGGTTTACGTAGGCGCAAAGCACCGCCCTGCAGGGGCCCGCCGGGCGGAGGTCGCCAGAGAGTGGGCCGGCTCCATGCGCCTGACGCCTTTCCGCCCCCAGCAGCGCCTGAGATGGGTTTTTTTTTTTTGCCGAGCCCCACGGGGGTCTCCGGGCGAGGGGTGCCTTCCAACTCTCCCTGCCAAGCCATCTCCCCGCTTGTGGGGTCGTGCGCGGCCGCCCCGGGTGTCTCCCAGCTCGCGGGCTTCCTTCCAATTCCCCTTCCCTTCCCGGGGCTCACGGAAGCAGCCGCAGCCCAGCGGCGCAGGAGGGATGGGGCAGACAGAGGCGCCGGCAAACTCTTTCCGTCCAGGGCCGCAAGAGAAGTATTTTCTGCTTTGCAGGCCATCGGGTCTCATAAACACTCGGCCCTGCTGTTGTGGCAGGAGAGCGGACTTAAGACAATCATAACGAACGAGCGTGGCTGTGTGCCAGCAGAACTATTTATGGACACTGAAATTTGAACCCGTGTAATTTTTACATGTTATGAAATAGTCTTTTTCAACCACCTAAAAATATAAAAACCATTTTTTTAGTATGCTGTATGTAACAAAAACAGGCAGCATAGTTTGCTGACTTCCTGCCTTTGAGGCAGGTTTGGGAAGGGGGCCCCTTTACCCCCAGGGAAGGTTCCGCAGGCACAATGAGGCTGAGAGTATTGCTACGTTTTGAGGACTAGGTTCTCTGCATCCACCATCCTCCTCTATCCAACCTGCTGAGAAAGGGCACTCACCACCTGAGGACCACCCTAGTTCATCTGTTTTTTGTTTTGTTTTGAGACAGGGTCTCACTCTGTTGCCTAGGCTGGATTGCAGTGGTGCAATCTCGGCCTCCTGGGCACAAGCGATCCTTCCACCTCAGCCTCCTGAGTAGCTGGGACTACAGGTGTGCACCACCACGCCCGGCTAATTTGTGTTTCTTATAGAGATGGGGTTTCGCCATGTTGCCCAGGCTGGTCTTGAACTCCTGGGCTCAAGTGATCCTCCCACCTCAGCCTCCCAAAGTGCTGGAATTACAGACGTGAGCCACTGCGCCTTGCCCCTGGTTCATCTATCTCATAATCTCATTTAATTTTATTTCAATTAACTTTTTATGGGGCAACCTAATTTTTTTTTTCTTTTGAGACAGGGTCTCACTCTGTCGCCTAGGCTGTAGTGCAGATAGCACCATCACTGCTTACTGCAGCCCCGAACTCCCAGACTCAAGGGATCTTCCCACCTCAGCATCACCCCTCTGCCCTGGTAGCTGGGATTGCAGATGCGCACTACCAGGCCTGGCCATGTTGCCCAGGCTGGTCTCAAACCTAATTCTTTTAAAATGTATTTTATTTTTATTATAGCAAACAGAAAACCTGATGCTTTTGAATCAAAAGTCGGCCTTCTTGCAGCTTTCCATTTCTATCACTAGTTACAGCCTCTGTGACAAAGCTGGTTCAAAGAGCCGAGCCGTGAGCTCAACATAGGAGTAGAAGACAGAATGCTGTCCCAGCGTCCCAGCGACTGGCTCAGCCCACTTTACCAGAATTCCCCTCCTCCCAGCTTACCTTGCTAAAGTGCAGATACTCAAGAGCAGGGGTGGCACAGGTGCAACTGACATGTTACACTTGGCATTTGTGGGTTTGCAGAGTGAAGTGTGGGGTCAGGATTTACGCCAGCACTATTCAGTAGAAATATAACCTGAGCCGGCCGGGCGCGGTGGCTCATGCCTGTAATCCCAGCACTTTGGGAAGCCGAGGCAGGCGGATCACGAGGTCAGGAGATTGAGACCATTCTGGCTAACACGATGAAACCCTGTCTCTACTAAAAATACAAAAAATTAGCTGGGCGTGGTGGCGGGCGCCTGTAGTCCCAGCTACTCGGGAGGCTGAGGCAGGAGAATGGTGTGAACCTGGAAAGTGGAGCTTGCAGTGAGCAGAGATCGCACCACTGCACTCAAGCGTGGGCAACAGAGCGAGACTCCATCTCCAAAAAAAAAAAAAAAAAAAAAAGAAATATAACCTGAGCCACATGTGTAATTCTAAATTTTCTAGTAGCTACACTTTAAAAAGCAAAAATAGGCCGGGAACCTGTAATCCCAGTACTTTGAGAGGCTGAGGCGGGTAGATCACGAGGTCAGGAGTTCGAGACCAGCCTGGTCAACATGGTGAAACCCGGTCTCTACTAAAGATAGAAAAAAAAAATAAGCCGGATGTGGTGGCGTGTGCCTGTAATCCCAGCTATTCGGGAGGCTGAGGCAGGAGAATTGCTTGAACCTGGGAGGTGGAGGTTGCAGTGAGCCGAGAGATTGCACCATTGCACTCCAGCCTGGGCTACAGGCGAGACTCCGTCTCAAAAAAAAAAAAAAAAAAAAGCTTGGTGTGAGGTTCTGCGATGGGGGAGATGGCCACTCAGCTCACAGGTCTGGGAAATCTGGGCTGAGTTAAGCTGTGGGAGAGCAGCTGCAGGAGGTGCTCCACTGCCAGCCAACACAGGCTGCCTACCCGCCCTACCCCCAGGCACACCCAAACTATTGTACTCCTCCTGGGGCAGATTGGAGAGGTGCACAGAATGAGCTAAATTCCACATTTATTGGTCTACGCATGAAGTTTTCCCCTGCACCTTAGCGTGTACCTTACCTAGTCTGTCAGTGAGGCTGCACTGGGCTTGCTGGTGGAAGGGGGCAAGTTGTAAAGTTTTGGAACAGGAGGGCCAGCAATAGAGACCCAAGTGTGCCAGTAGGGCATGTCCCCTGACCTCTCATGTTGGGGAGAGGGGCTAGAAGGGGAAAGGCAAAGTAGCATAAAATTTCAAGGACCCACAGCTCAAAACAGAGGGGGACTATAGTTCCTAGGAGAAGCAGGAGCTTCATCATTTCAAGCTTTTAGATAATGAACTTTCTGGACACCTCATTTGGGGGTCGAGAGGCCTTTTTCCTTTTGATTCCCACCATCCCTCCTGCCACCACATGCACTCTGAGCCTCACTCCATGGAGGGGCTTCCGTCAAACTCTCCTGCAGTACCGGAGGGTCCCCCCTGGGGACTGCTCCTTCTGGGAATGTCTGACAGTCACCAGGTAGCAGTAGGAACATCTGGAGGCAGGGGCACCCCACTCTTCCCCCTCAAAGATTGCCTTCTCAGAGATAGCTGCGAGGCAGAGGGGTATCTTGAGCATCCTTTCCCCCACAGTCAAACACTTGTTTGGGCTGGTTAAGACTCTTCCCCAGGCCCGGCCACACCTGATTCTGGGGTAGCAGTTTGGGCTGGCTGCGGGGCATGGCATTTCTGTGTGCTTCTGTCCACCTCTGCCCTTTGAGCTGACCCCTCGGGTCCTCCAGTTCCCAAGACAGAGCAGTGGGGAGCCTGGCACTTGGAGAGTAAAACTGGGGCGAGCTACACAGGAGCACAAACATCAGTCACCAGAGGTTCTCCAAGGACAAAGGTCACACAGGGTCTCCTGAGAGGAAAACACCAAGGTCCAGATACGGGGCTCTGGCCCACAGCCAGTCAGGGCAGGAATGTGGGGCCTGTGGCTCCACGCCAGGAGAAAACTCTCGAGGAAAAAGCAGTTCCACAGAGAGATAATGACAGATACTGTAGGTCAGAAAGACAGCTGGATCAGCTCCAGTCACATTTATTACAAAATAGTGACCGCAGTTCTGGTATAGAAAAGATCCCTGACAGCCCAGTACATCTGCAACGGCCCCCACCCCACAGAGTCCCTCCCTCAGGTGCCTCAGGTGTGGAAGGTCTCAGATTCGAAGGTTCCCTGCCAGGAGGGCGCTGTACCGGGCAGGTGTGAGGGGCAGGTAGGCACCTACAGCCTGGTCCAGAACGTACAGTGGGTCAGACAGGGTGCTGGGGTTGAAGCCGTCATTTGCCATCCGAACTTTCTGCTGTTTGAAGGTCTCTGTGGTGGCCAAAGACTCCTGGGGACAGGAGGAAGGGTCAGGGGGATTTGCAGGGAAGGGGACTCTCCCCAGGTGGTTCAGGGGAGTTGCCTGAATTTTGTTAAGGAGCAAGTCTTGGGAAAGGGAGTGTGAGGTCAAGGTTTAGGGGAAGAGGTGACAGAGAGGAGAAAGAGCCAGGCCAGAAGAAGGCAGGGATAAGGAAAGAAGTGGGGTGAAGAGCGCGCATCTCCGTGTTTTTTCTCTTCACGGAGTGTATTACGTTGGGGGTCCCTTTGTGGAGTTTGGGAGCCATCAAACTCCCAAGTTGATACATGGGGTGGATATGTGGGGTGAGGATATATGGGGTGAGCGGCCAGCGGGGGAAGTGGCTGGTTACCTGGAGCCTGAGGAATCGGGGCCGGGCATAAGGTGGCAAGTTCTCAGACACGTGGGTGTAGAGCTGCATAAGGTCCAAAGAGTGGGGGGGACGCAGAACTAGGGCTGCCATTCCAGCCCTGCCTTCATGCCCTGGTGGGTATGGGAGACAGAGTAAGCCCCTCCATGGCTGACCACCACGAAGGCCTCGTGCTCCCTGCGCCCAAGTATTACCAATTCGGGGTGGTGGCTGGGTGCCTCCCCCACCTTCCATGCCTAGGCACCTGGCACAGTGACTCCATAGATGTTCACCTCCTGAAGAAAATCCAGGGCCTCGAAGACCTCTGCCACCTCGGTTGTGGCCACATTCTCCCCCTTCCACCTGTCAGAGAGCAGAGATCTGCAAATGGGAGTCAGGGGTCAGGGCCTTATGGGCTTGGTGGGGAGATGAGGTCAGAGGTCAGTGTTACAGGAATGAAATGGTGAGATCTGAGAGTGAGAGATTAGCTGAGGACCCAGGTTGAGGTGGCAGATTAGAGAGTTGAGGTTCAGAAGCTTTGGATCACAGAGATCAGATGTCCAGGATGAAGAACCAGTTATGGACAGATACCTGAAGGTGTCTCCAGTACGATCATGGAAGCGGAGAAAACCTTGGTCATCGCAGACCAGCAGGTCCCCAGTGTTGAAGAAAACATCCCCAGGCCGGAAGACATCCTTTAGCAACTTCCCCTGGGCCAGCTCTGGCCTGCCAGCATAGCCCAGGAATGGGGACTGCTGGCTTACCGGGGCCACCAGCAGCCCTGGCTCACCTGGCAGAGTCACCAGGGTCAGGAGTGCTGTCACCTTTCCCAGAGCCTCCTGCCCCCATCCACCCCAGTCTCCAATTCCAGTCCTCCTGTGCTAGCTTCAGCACCCCGCCCACCCCACCAGAACACCACCAACCTGGAGATGTGGCCATACAGTGCCCCCGGGGGTCCCGAATCGGCTCTCCTGTGGTGACATCATAGCGAATCAAGGAGAAGGGGAAGATATGCTGGGGAAAGGGAGACCTGGGTACTGGATCATTGCAGTCACATGAGCCCCCTCTCCTGCCAGCCCTCTGCTGTTCCACGGGTTTTCAGTTTCCTCTCTGCCCCTCACCTTGTAAAGCCAGGAAGCACGCCCCACAGCGCCCCGCTGTCCTGTGTAGTTGATGGTGGCCACGTTGCCCTCTGTCAGTCCATATGTCTCCAGCACCTGCAGGGGCCCAAAGCGCCGCACAAAACGCTCCCAGGTATCTGGGCGCAGCCCGCTGCCCACTGCCAGCCGGACCTTATGGCCATGTTCTGCCTTGCTCTGAGATGAGTGGGAGAGGGGCCAGAGCTTCAGCACCAAGATGCCCGCTCCCCGAAGTGAATTCCTGTTCCCCATTCCCCAGAACCCCCTCCTACTGTGACCTCCTTCAGAGGCTGTAATCATCAGATGGCCTAGGCCATCTCTGGCTCCTTATCTTACACTGCCATTTTCTTCTTGCTGCTTCTCCCTCCAACTCCCTGTCTCCTGTCAACTGTCCTGCTCCCCGTAAGCTAGCCCTGTGTCAGCAGCTCTGCCCAGGATCTGTGCCCACGCACCGGGGGCTGGTTGACAAGGTATCGGCACAACTCCCCAATGTACTGGAACACCGTCACCCTGTGCTGCTGGCAATCTTCCCAGAACTGACCAGCCGAGAACTTGGACTTCAGCACCACTGTGGCCCCTGCCAGAAGTGGGCAGGGGGAAGAAGGAAGGAGGTAAGATTAGGAGCAGAGTGGGGAGCCCGAGCCCCTCTTTCCAGACCCCAGCCATCACTGTAGTCTTTCCCTGGGAAGGGCCCACTGTGGGGGTCACACCGTCAGGAGGCTGTGCTGGCCCTCTTTCCCCTCCCCCGGGCCCTGTCCCCAGCCTTGGAAGAGGTGAATGCCCTTTCCCTACTTCCCAGCCCCAAATATCCCATCCTCCACACTCTCACCTCCTTGTCTCTCTCTCCCTCTTCTCTATTTGCCTGTTCCTGGACTGACACAGTCCTTCCCTGCCTTTGACCCTGCAGCCTGGAGTTATGTGGCTGTATGGCCCCCCCTCACTGTTCCTCAGTCTGTAGGTCTAGGCAGGTGACATTGCCCTATTGTACAGAGCTCCTGGTGAGTAGGGCTCTGCCCCATCCGTCCTCTAGATTATCTACCCTGGAGGACTCACACCATAGTATGTGCTTAATAAATGTCTGCTGGATGAATTAATGAAGGTGGGGTTGGGGAGACTGACCAATGCCCATGCAGCCCACAACGCCCAGCAGGGAGCCGGACATGTGGTAGAGTGGGAGGGCGAGGTAGATCACATCTTTCTGGTGGACACCACACAGCTGGTAGAAGCCCTGGCATTGCAGGATCTTCAGATGACTAATCCGAGCAGCCTTGGGGAGGCCTGTGGGGTGGCAGTTATGGGGCGATCAGGGGAAGGGCAGACTCCAAGCTCTACCTATCTGTTTGCACCCCCGCTGGGTTTCCCACAGAAAGAGGCGGAGGCAGGACAGAAGCTGAGGACTGAGACCAGGCTGTCCTGGAAATATGGGTGGTCTGGGGGAGGTGGAAAAATGAGTAGGAGGTGAGGAGACTGGGGAGTGAAATGATGGGCAGAAAAAGGATGTGCCAATGAAATCAGCATCCTCTCTGCGGGCTTTGAAGGAGTGGTCTGGGAGCTGAGGAGGTCCCAGTCTCTGTTCCCAGACCCCTGCCTTCCTCTGCCTTAGTTTCGGGGAGCTAAGTATGGTGCCCCGCCCTCACCCGTGGTGCCAGAGGTGAAGATGTACAGGCACGTGTCTGTTACGCTCTGGGGGGAAGAGAGGTATCCTGGCACTGGCCCATCCACTTCAGCGGACACTTCAGCCAGCAAATCGCTAATTCCAGCAGGGTGGGTTCCTGGGCCTGCAGACCACAGGTGGAGCCCCATGGCTCTCAGGGCGGGCAGGTCCGGCTCCAGGGACTCCAGAAACTCTAGAAGGGTGGGAAAGCACAACGCCGGGGCCCTGGCTCTACCTAGAAGAGCCTATGACCCATGTCCCCTCCCCATCCCAGCCCACACTGCTCTTGGGTGAGGGTGAAGGGTATGGACATTCCATCTTGGGTCTGAGGCCTGGAACTCGACTCCTTGGGGAATCCTTGGGGCATCAAAGATTCAGCCTCATCCCTTCTCAAACCTGGAGACTCCTATCTCCACTCACTTTCGAACCCCAAGGGATAGTCGGCTTCTTCCCAGGCCCAGGGATGAGACCGAGCCTTTCTGCGGTCCCCGACACGCCCCCTTCTGTGGCTGGCCGCGCCTTGGTCAGTTCGGAGCTCCAGCCTTACCTGGCGCCAGCACCAGCGCGCGCGCGCCGCAGCTGCGGAGGCAATGCAGCAGGGGGCCCCGGCGCAGGGCGGTGGGCACAAAGGCCGTGCGCAGGCCGGCCTTGGCCAGCCCGAACCAGAGCCACAGAAACTCTGGGCCAGCGGGGAGGAGCAGCGCCACAGTTGCTCCAGGTGCCAGAGGGGCGGCGGCTCCTCCACCTCTGGCCGCACCGTCCCCTCCGGCAAACTCCGCGCCGCTTCCGGCCGCTGCATCTCCGGGTCCCGGCGCTGCCCGCTCGCCTTCTCCAGCGCTCCCCTCGCCGCTGTCGCCGCCGTCGGGTCCCCCGTCCCAGCCTAGCGCACGTAGGAAGGCGCGTGCAGCCCTGTTACTCTCGCGCTCCGCCTCCGAGTAGCTAAAGCGCCGCGAGCCGTGAATGAGAAAGGTGTGCGCGGGGCGCTGCTGGGCCAGTTCCGCGAGGCGCCAGGCCAGGCTGCAGCCCCCCTCGGGACCTTCCGGGTCGGCGGCAGCCGCGGCCAGGGCGCGAGCTCGAAGAGCCCTTTTGCAGCACAGGGCTCGCACCGCAAAGGCCAAGTCCGCCGGGAGCCAGCGCAACTGCGGCCAGAGGTGTAGCTTCAGCAGCAGCAGCGGTAGCAACAGCAGCAGGGGCAGCAGCAGGAGGGCAGCCATGGAGCCCGCTTCCTCCATCGGCACCGTCTGGTTCCAGCCGCTCGCAAACATCCCTGATCCTCCCTCCCGAAAACCTAGGGCCGCTGGTTCTAGCTGAGACCTCTCCTTCAGGGAGCGCGCGTGCGCTGGCACACGCCCCTTCCCACCCAGGCCCCCACCACTCCCCACGGGCGGAGAGCTGAAACCCGGGAAGAGTGCGGGTGTGGGGCGGCCCCGAACTCCCAGCCCTCCCCCCACAGCCTACGCTCCGCCCTAGGCGCGCTCCCTCCCGGACTGCTCGCGGCTCGCACCCTACCAGGTCCTGGGCGGTGCTCGCTCCTTCCCTCAATCCCAGGGTTATGTCTCTTCTAAGTTCTTTCTCGGCTTGGGCGGTTAGGCATCTGGCTAAGCCCTAGAGTCCAGGCCTGAGAGCCAGGGCGTTTGGATCGCAGTCCATCTTCCCCTCAATATTTCTTTTTCCCGTGAAAGGAAAGTACCACTGCTCTCTCCCAGAAGAATGAACTTGGCCCCTGGCCCATTTGGTTCTGCAAGTTCTAGCACGATAGGCAGACCCATCCCCTCCTGCCAGCCGCAACCCCAGGGGATGGGTGGGGGCTGAGAGTTAAATAGGGGAAAGGTGGAAACCCAGACTGCCAGATTTCTGAGGGGTCACGACAGAGGCCCCTCCCTTTGGGCAAGGGTACAATAATTGGGGCCAGCCAGCAAATGCTCTCCATCCTGGTTTTAATTGGGACAGAGGAAACTGGGGAAGGAGAGAGGAAGGAAAGAGGCCTCCAGTGGTTTAGACTTTCAAAGGAAGCAACAGCAGTGATGAGGGAGGGGAGAACCTGGATTCTGTAAAAAGACAAATTTTCGGGGTGAAGAGGAGCAGCTCTGTGCAGTTCGCCCAAACTTTACTCCTCAGTCCACCTCCATTCTCCCCGGACAGCAGGGGAACAATAGCATAGCCAAGGAACTCTCCTCTGCTGGTTCACATGGCCCAGCAAGTGGCCACACTGTGGAAGGAAGAGCATCTCTGTCCCTCCCTGGTATCCAAACTTTATCTCCAGGTACAGTTGTCCCTGGAGACCAAGCAGAGCATCCCTCCCCTGTCAAGCAGCGAGTCCTCCGGCTGTTCTTGGTAGGCAGACAGACTTCAACTGGAGGATGACAGACCTTTTGGAAGCCTCTTGTTTCTTGAGAAATGAGTAAGGACAGGCCTCATCTTACAGGGGATGGTTCTGCACAGATAGGTCAGTGCCTGGCTCCCACCTCCAGTGGCAGCAGAAGGATGGGTAGGGGCCAAAGCCAAGTCCCTTCTGCTCTAGACAAAAGTGGGGGCAGAACAGGAAGGGAAAGGGGGGATGTTCTGCGGTTACAAGTAGGGGTGCCAATCAAATCAAGACCAAGCTATACATGCACGGGGCAAATGCCAGCAGACACTCCAGCACAAAAGACATTGTGGCTTGTTTTATTGTCATTTAAAAACAACTTTTAAGACACGATTATCTCTGCCAAAAAAAAAAAAAAAAAAGACTCAAGGAAATGGGATCATATGACAATTCTGTGAAACTTGCCTCTGGGACTCCCTGGGCTCTGGTGTAGGTTGAGGTGCCAACCTCAGGCCAACCTAAGCCTCCAGGGCACACCACGTGGGGCTGTGGCCACCCTTTCAGACTCCTTTCTGAATACTTGTGGCATCTGCCCCATGATTAGGAATGGACACCCTGACCACGTCATAGATGCCCATTTCACACTGGCATGTGGATAGTGATTATAAAACGCCCCTTCAGAACAAACCAAGACCCGAAGGGGAAGCGGGAAGGGACACCCACACACTGAGTCTCTGCTCTCATCCTAGCTTATCTGGCCAGCTGCCCCTTTGTCATTTCCCTTCTCTGTTGAAATGGCTCTTTGGGAGACTGGGGGAAGAGACTGGGGAAGAGGCCAGGGGGCTGAGGACTTCCACTATGGTCTGATTTTACAGAGCCTCTGGCTTCAGTCAGATCCCAAATATCACTGGGAACAGCAGTGTGAGGGGCTGGAGGCCCCAGGAGGAGGGAAGGGGCTAGGGCTGCATGGCAGCTTCTCAAACTCAGCCACAGGAGAAAGCTCCTCCTTCCACCGGGGGAGCTTGGGGATGCAGCAAGGGTGTTTCCCCTGCAATCTCCTCAGCCTCTATTAACCTTTGAATCACCAAGAAGGAGAGGGCAGTCCAGCTGGGGGTGGGATGGGGAATGCAGGGCCTCAGTCACTGTCAGAGCCCACTGCAGAGGACCCTTTTCGTTTCCGCTTGGTAGGCTTCGGTTTCGTGTCTTCCTCTTCCTGGAAGAGATGGGAGGGGAAATGGGAAGTTACCAGCCTGGGCAGCTGCTGGCGCCGACTCCACCTGCACCCAGTGCTCCTTTTCCCCGTGTGCTGGCTGGGCTCTCACTGAAGCACTGCTGGAGCCCGACTCTTCTTCGGCATTGGGAGGCTGTGTGGCATTCTTTCGACTTCGAGGGCTGGACAGAGCTGCTTTTCGCCGGCTCTTGGGTGGCTTGGTGGAAGAGTCCTCATATTCCTCCGCCAGGGAGAAGAGATCACTGAATCTAAGGAAGAGGAGCGGCAGCTCTGAGTGGGAGCCTGCTGCTCCTACGGCACCTCCCATCCTCTTCTCTGCCCCCAGGCCTAGGCCTCTTTTTCTTCAACCCTGGACCCTAAGGTCTTGTTGGCCATTACGTTTATGTCCCTAGCAGGCTTCCTCTCCCTTAGGCTTTTCCCCTACTACTTTCGAAGGCCCAAAGTGGCAGGAGCCTCACTTCATCTTGTGGGCTTCGTCACAGCTCGCCTGGACATGCTGCAGCGCCTGGAGAATTGGGGTCTGGCTAAAAACTAGAGGAAGAAAAGGGAGAGCAGGGAAGGAAAAACAATCAGATGTTTGGGAGCTTATTAAACAGCACCCACAGGTTGTTTTATCCTGAGCATGGGTTGTGGCCCCGGGTGTCCTGCCCCTGCCCCCAGCCTGGCTCCAGGCGTAGTCTGGGCCAGGGCAGCATCGTCTACACTGGACGCTGAGGGTGGAAGGCATACAGTTCTGCTTGGTGTTGGTCAGGTTGAGCCGCAGGTTGTCCAAGTGCTCCAGGATCTGCTCCAGAGTCAGCTGGGCCAGCTTGCTGCTAGAGCTCCTCAGGCTGTGCAGGAATCACCAGAGCCAGAGTCTGAGTGTGGGAGGGTTCCAGAGTGCGAGACACCCTCCACCCGCCGGGGCCCCCTTAAGACAGAGGCAGCCTACATGGGGAACAGGATAGGCAGCCTGGGAGGGCTGGGGTTGGGTGAGAAAGGTGTGCCTAGAACAGGGGATCCTGGCCACAGGGGCACTGGAAGATGGGGAGAAAGGGCCACAGCGGTCTCGCATGCCATGTGGCTTCGGACCACTAGATGTCGCCCACAAACCAGGCTGGGACAGCACTGGCCCCCATCACTACCACCACCACCACCACCGGACAGCAATCACTGCAGACTGCCATGGCCTGGAGGGTAGACAGGGACCGTGTCCCACCTCTGTCTCTTGCGAGGCAGGCTGTTGTTCTTGATGAGCAGGGACTTGATGTGCTCGGCCAGCAGCTCGTCATGTTTCATGCACCAGTGCCGCAGGATGCTGGTGGTGAACTGGTCATCAGGATGGCAGGGCCGGCTCAGCACCATCTTCACCATCTCCTCGCTGGGCCTGGGGGAGGAAGGGGGCACTGGGTGCTGCTTGCACAGTGGCCACAGGGCATGCTGGGTCTCTCCCACTTATTTCCCAAGCCCTGGCCTCCCCACCCACCCACTACTCTCACATCCCTCTCCCTCTTCTCTTTAGGCCAAGGAATGCCTGGTTTCATCCTCTGTGGAAGCCAGGAGAGAAGAAGTGAGATTCTTCACTTGCTGTGGTAGAAGGCGTGTGCGTGTGTGTGTTGGGAAGGAGGACCCTCAGTTCTCCTCCTCCTCCCCTAGAACAGTCAGGGAGTGGGCCTGGGAGGCAGAAGCACAAGCATGTGGCATGCGGATGCTCCCCTACCCCTACCCTGCTAAAGCTGTGGGCCAACCTGGCTTCCAGCTGGAGGAAGGGGGCAGGAGAGGGTTGTGAAGTCACAGCCCCACACAGCCTCCAAGCTTCCCACTTCCTCTAAGACACTCTGTACCTTTTCTAGTCTCTCAGGCAAGAGAGCAGAAAGGGTGGAAGGAAGGCAGAAAGGTAGGAAGGATAAGATACACAGCTGCTGCCCCATTTATCGGGGGATGTTGCTAAAGGGCTTTGCGGGAAGAGGGGGCTGCCACCCTCTCCCTCTCTGCCCCACCCCGTCAAGGCACAGTAGGTCCAGCTGGCTCTGCTCTGCACAGGGTGAGGGAGAGGATGGTGCGTGACCCCTCTACCCTGACCCTCCCTCCTCTTGGATTAGCTGTGCGGTGGCCAGCAGGAGCATGGGGTGGTGGGGGCGGGAGGGCGGCGGGGAGCAGGAGCCACCAGGGATTAGAACTGCTGTGGCAGCAGGAAACAGGGATGTCCGGTCCCCACCTCCCCACCTCCGAGGGCAGCTCCTGGTGGGCAGGGGGGTAAAGTCGAGAGGAAGCCCAGATCCCAAGGGAGCTGCTCATTTGTAAGTCACGTTGGGGGAAGGGCAGAATAAGCAGATGTTAACGACAGGAAAAAATATGGCAATAAGGAGCAGGACAGAAGCCCTTTAGACCACAGCAGCTCTTGGGATGTTAAAACTGAGGGCTAAAGAGCCCCAGAGGTGGAACTCACTTTTCTCTTCGGAGTTGAAGCAGTAGGCAGGACAGGGCCTCTGGGTGCTCTGTGAGGGAAGGGCAGAGGCTGTTCAGGGGGAAGGTATGATTCCAGGATGGAATCTGGGGACCTCTCTCATTCCCCAATAGCCACTGGAGGGAATAAGGACAGTCTTTGATGAGGAGCCAGGAAGAATCCCCTACCCAGGAAGAATCCCCTACCCCACTCCTATCAGTCCCTGAGCCACCTGAGCCCCAGCCCAGAGCATGGCTCATGGTGGGCCCACAGGACTCGCCTAAAGAACAAAAGTGGCTGACAGAGAGCCTGCCCTTGTGCACTTTGGTGGGAAGGAGGACAATGGATCTGGGCTCATCCTAGAAGCCTAGAGGCCTCAGCCTTGCCCTAACTGTATAGGAAGTGTCATATCTGATGTGCTCCCTACCCAAAAGCCTACTCACCCTTGTATTTGAGGTGCTGCAGGATGGGGATTATGGTCTCCAGGGGAATATTGTGGGCCAGAAAGAGCTGCCAGGCACAATACTGCTCAAAGGTCTCCCAGTCTAGGCTCTGAACTGGAAGAGACAAAAGAAACATCTCTCTCAAGCACACATACACACACATACCCCCCTAATCCACTGACTACCAGCACCCCAAGCAGGGATGTTACAGAGGTAGGACAGATCCAGAAAGACACTGCCCCAGACCGCACCAGGGTGGAGTACAGTTCTGTCCCCTTAACTTCCCAGCCCCAGAACCAGCTTTCCTGATAGTGTAAAATACACAGGACTGACACCCTGCCCTCCTCTCCTCTCCCAGGCACCTAAAGATTTGATCACTTACTGAGTATGTTGAGAACTGAGTCTTTTCGAAACATAACCAGGTTACCCATCATCACGTGGCAGACCAGCTCCTGGAGCTAAAGAGGTGGAGGAAGGAGGCAGAACCCATCAGCTCTGAAAGGGGCCAGAAAGCTAGTATGGAGGGGGACGCAGGAGGGCTCATAAGGGAAAAAAAAATTAGAGGAAGTGAAGGCCCAGTTTAAAGGAATGGGAAGGAGATGGCACACAATGAATGCTGCCATCTCTGAAGGATAAAGGGGCTGATAAAGTAGCCACAGGCCTGAGTGGGAACCTTAGGACTATTTTGGGCAAAAATAGTTACAGCCTTGGTCTAAGCCTGAGGAGGAAAGGACCCTGAGAGGCTGGGCTCTGGATGCAGGTTGGGCAGGGTAAAGACGGAGGAAGGAGGATTCTTGGGTGCTAAGCCTCCTCTTTTATGAATGGGAACTAAGTGGAGAGGAGGAGAAATGGGATCCCAGTGCAGGCCTCAGAAGGACCCAAGCAAAGCTACAGCCTCTTGGGGACCTACGTGTGGTAAAAAGGTCAAGTAGAAATGGTCTGACCATTTTCATTCCGAGCCAAAGGAAAGGCCAGTTGAGAGCTAAAATCACAACGCCCTCAGCTTTTGCTGTGGAACAGGAGTGCCCAAAGAATATGGAGAATAAGGGGAACTCCAGGCAGGACTGGCCTAACCTCAGCCTGCCTTGCTTGGGTTCCACTTTTCCTTCCCAGGCCCCATGGCTGAAAGTGCACGCCACTGTAGCCAGGAGGGAGGGTGCCTGGGAGGCATGGGCTCCCTGTCTGCAGGCCTAGAGGGAGAGCAGAGGCCCTATTTCCCTAATGCTGCCTCCCAGATCTTTCTGGGGAGGTCAGAGCTCAATGTTCACCTGTGCAGAGTCAATAACAGCCACGATCATGTTCAGCAGCTCTCCGCTCCTCAAGGTTTCATCTGGAAACTAAATGGAAAAAGAGAGGGGAAGAGTCCGGGGTGGGCTCCTCAGCTTTCATCCCATAGCCCACTCCCCTTCCTTATTACATCTCAAGATTTGACTGGGTCAGCCAGACATAGGCCCTAAAATAAACCCCTAAACAGAGATCCAACAGCTATGATGCTGGAAGACTTCAAGAACTTGAAGACCCCAAGTTTTGTTATTTATGTGTGCACATCATCACGGGTGTGGGTTTCCTCTGATAGTTCCCAAAGCGTGTGTGCACAGAAAGGAATGGGGAACTACTAGAGATAAAGCCAGAGCTGAGAGGACTGGCCATGGTTGCTGATTCTGTGTGGGAGCAGTGGTAGAAGAAATATTTGCATCCCTGGCAGCAAAGAAGTCCAACCTGTGCTGACCTTTGGCCAAAGAGGTGGTGTAGAGAGTTTATGTCTGGAGGTGTGTGGGGTAGGCAGGGCCTCATCTAGAGAAGGGGGAGGGAAGTACCCTGTGTCCAGCATCTGCACCCCTCCTCCCTCCAGTACTCGGCTGAAATCACAGTTCCTCCTGTCATGCCCTGGGTCCTCATTTCCCTCTTCCTGGGAACTTCTACCAAGAGGAGAAAGGGCCGATACCTGTTATGTCCCAGTTCCTAGAGTGTGAGTGAATCAGGGGAAATGAAAGTGAGTCTCCACTACAGAAGCCCTGGTCATCAGGAACTATCAGAGAGAATCCAAGCAAGGGTGAGCCATCAGAGGACAAGAGGGTCTGGGACATATGAACATGGATCTGGTTTGTGGGATCTGTCCTGGGTCCAGATGATGGGGCCCAATCTGAGAAGCCAAGTATATAGGCTCAGACCCCAATGCACATCAGTTACACCGAAGTATAGGAATTCAGGGAGTTTTAGAAATGTCTTAACCACTAATAAAGAGAAGTGGAAGAAGGGGACAGCTGTGAGTGTGGGAAGCAATGGCCCACCTAGGTTAGTGGGGATGAACAAAAGAGGGTTCAGGGTTGTGTGTGCTCACAGTGTTCACTGAGGTGTGTTCCTGTGAGCCCCCCCGGCACAGATACGGATGCAGGCACTGACCTCTGTGTAGATGGAGGGTGTGAGGTGGCACAGGAGCCGCACATCGTCCTCCTGGCAGGCCTTCATGTCCATCATCAGGCAGGTATGCAGATCGCCCAGCTGGGTAGCCTGGGCAAATGACTCGTACAGGTTCATCTTCCCTGCGGCGGCTTTGCTGCAAGACCAGCTGGGCCTGAGCCAGCAGCCTGACCCGAGTGCCCACCTTCAAGCATCCCCAAAGCAGGCTCCTGCTCTAAAACTGCTTTGCTGGCTCCAGATGCCCTGTGCTAATCTGCCTCATGTCCCTCCCAACGGCCTCCCGCAGGGGCTTGATAACTCAGGGGAACCAGGGGATACTCTTCTTTCTGTCCATCCTTCCCCAGAGCTCAGAAGGGCTCCAACCATGATCAGTGAGCGAAGCTACTGCCGGATGAGAGTCAGGAACAGAAGAGGGAGGGCTCAGGTCAGGCTGGAGAAGGCTTTCTCTCTTGCTTTCTGGGCTCTAACCATGAGGGCAATGACACCTCATAGCATATACAAACTTAGCTCAAAATGGCTTGTAGGCCTAAATGTAAGAATTAAAGCCACACAACTTGTAGAAGAGAAAACAGGAATAAATCTTCATGACAACAAAAACATAAGTGGTAAAAGAAAAAAATAGACAAATTTAGCTTCATAAAAAGTTAGCACTTTTTGTTCAAAAGATGCTATCAAAAAAGTTAAAACTCGCAGAATGGAAGAAAAAATATTTGCAAATCATTATGTCTGAGACTTGTATCCAGAATATATAAAGAACTCTTTTGGTATGCTACAAAATCTTAAAAAGATTCTTAAAAGTTGGCTGGGTATGGTGGCTCATGCCTGTAATCCCAGTGCTTTGGGAGGCAGAGAAGGGCGGATCACCTGAGGTGAGAAGTTCAAGACCAGCCTGGCCAACCAGCCTGGCCAACATGGTGAAACCCTGTCTCTACTAAAAATACAAAAAAAAAAAAATTAGCCGGGCATGGTGGTGTGCGCCTGTAATCTCAGCTACTCAGCAGGCCAAGGCAGGAGAATCGCTGGAACTTAGTATGTGGAGGTTGCAGTGAGTGGAGCTCGTGCCACTGCACTCCAGTCTGGGCTGCAGAGCGAGACTCTGCCTCAAAAAAAAAAAAAAAATCTTAAAAGTCAATAATAAAAAGACAAATAACTCAATTAAAAATAGGAAAATTTTTGAATAGATATTTCTCCAAAGAAAATATACAAATGGCTGGGCCCGGTGGCTCACGTCTATAATCCCAGCACTTTGAGAGGCCAAGGTGGGCAGATCACCTGAGGTCAGGAGTTCGAGACCAGCCTGGCCAACACAGTGAAACCCCATCTCTACAAAAACTACAAAAATTAACTGGATGTGGTGGCGTGCACCTGTAGTCCCAGCTACTCGGGAGGCTAAGGCAGGAGAATTGCTTGAACCCAGGAGGCGGAGGTTGCAATGAGCTGCGATCATACCGCTGTATTCCAGCCTGGGTGACAGAGCAAGAATCCGTCTCAAAACAAACACATAAACAAAACAAAAATTAGCTGGGCGTGAAGATCTGTGCCTGTAATCCCAGCTACTTGGGAGGCTGAGGCAGGAGAATCGCTTGAACCTGGGAAACGGAGGTTGCAGTGAGCCAAGATCGCACCACTGTACTCCAGCCTGGGCGACACAGCGAGACTCTGTCTCCAACAAAAAAAAAAAAAAAAGCAAGTCACAAAAGATCACATACGGTTTGATTCCATTTATCTGAAAATGTCCAAAATAATCTATAGAGGCAGAAAGCAGATCAGTGGTTGTCAGCAGCTGGGTGAAGGGGAGAAAATGGCAAAGTGATTGCTAATAGGTATGAGATTTCTTTCTGGGGTGATAAAAATGTTCTTTCTAAATCAGATAGTAGTGATAGTTGTATAACTTTGTGAATATACTAAAAGATTATTGAGGCCGGGCACAGTGGCTCACACCTATAATCCCAGCACTTTGGGAGGCCAAGGCAGGTAGATCACCTGAGGTCGGGAGTTCGAGACTAGCCTGACCAACATAGAGAAACCCTGTCTCTACCAAAAATACAAAACTTAGCTGGGCGTGGTGGTGGGCACCTGTAGTCCTAGCTACTTGGGAGGCTGAGGTGGGAGAATTGCTTGCACCCGGGAGGTGGAAGTTGCAGTGAGCTGAGATTGTACCACTACACTCCAGCCTGGGTGACTGAGTGAGACCCTGTCTCAAAAAATAAATAAATAAAAATTTAAATTAAGAAAAAGCCTTAGGAGTACACAAGGCTTATTGAGAGTAGGGGGAAAAAAAACCCAAAACCAATAACGGCATGGTGGCGCATGCCTGTATGTAATCCTAGCTACTCAAGAGGCTGAAGCAGGACCATCACTTGAGCCCAGGAGTTTGAGACCATCCTGGGCAACAAAGTAAGACCTTGTCTCTACAAAAAAATTTTTAAAAATTAGCTGGGCATGGTAGTGCATGCCTGTGTAGTCCCAGCTACTCAGGATGCTGAGGTGGGAGGATGGCTTGAGCCCAGGAGTTTGAAGCTGCAGTGAGTGACATGCACTGAGCTGCAGTGTCATCAGGTGACAGAGTGAGATGCTGTCTCTTAAAAACAAACGAATTCAACCAAACAAACCCACAAAGAAGGCCCTGGTGTGGGGGAGTCAGTGTGTGGAAGAGAGGCTCTCCAGGATATGTTCTGACACCATTTGAAACATGGGGACCATACCCACCTGGCCCTCAGGTAGTAGAGCAGGTGGTAGCCAATCTTGGGCTGCTTCTGATATAGCTCGGAGAGAAGGTCTAGAAGCAGAGAGAAGCTGCTGTTGTCTTCCTGCATCTGACATAGGTTCCTGGAGGTGGGGCAGGGGAGGAGAGGAACAGAGCTTTACCCAGGGAAGACTCTCCATGGAGTTTCTCAGGTGGCATGGGCTGTCTGTGCCCACAGCACATGTCCTCCTCCCTGGAAAGGGAGTCCCATTACCCCAGGACAGGAGCACATGTGTGTGCTGTCAGGGAGGATGGAGGGTAGAACAGTATCTCCTATAGCTGTGTGCTTACCTAAATATTAGGTACAGAGGCTTTCCTACAGACTCCTCCAGGGACCTACAAGAAGAGGGTTATATTTGAGAATCCATGTGAGGGGGGGCTGCTGGCACATATGGAGGACCAGCTGGAGGCTAGATGCTAGCCCGCTCCTTCCCTACTCAAAAGGCAAACTTCCTGCTGCTCCGCAGGAGCAGAGGTAACAGAGAAAACAGGTTCCTAACATGGGACCACGCTCTTGCCCTTTGGAGACAGGCTCCAGGCCAGGGTCCAATCACACCTAATTCAGCAGATTAGAGTTACTGGGCCCAGCAGCAAGGGCTGGAAGCATGAGGAGGGGATGTTAGTCCACCTCCCCAGTACGCATGGTGTTCAGCAGGTAAAAATAAGCTCTTGTTTAAATGAGTTGGTACATGTGAGAATAAAAACACCAAGTGAACAGATTTTTCTCAAGTCTACAGTAAGGGGTCTCTTGGACTCAGGCTGTTAAGAGCACCCTCTGGCTCCTGAGGCTCTGGAGTGAGGGAAGATGAGCCTTACTCCTCAGTAATCTCCTCGGGCAGGACCTCCCCTCGAAAGTGGGCCTTGAAGAGCTCCTGTAGGCAGGAAGCAAGGACAGACAGCTGCTCCGAGTCAAAGTCTTCCTGGGTGATGAGACAAGGGAGGGAGAATCACTACCTACACCCAAGCCCTCCTGTCCCCACGATCCCAGTCTTGAAACTCATCTGCTTCCACCTCCAGGATCAGCAAGCTCTCCTCCCCACTATAAGAGGGACACATCTAGGGGTGGGAAAAAGTGAGTTGTCTTCCCTGGGAGACGTGTAAGCTAAGCAGGCTAGGCTGCTTCCTCCCTAAGGGGTTGGGTTCCTCCTCACCTCCAGGACCTGGTCCACAATTTCCTGCATGACCTCACACTGGGCCTCCGTATCACTGCAGGACAGAAATGAGAGGAAATCCCAGGGACATAAATGATAGCAGAGGGCAGGACACACACCCAGAACAGTGCACAAGCATACTCACATGCACAGAGACAAAACAAAGGAGCTCTGTGTAAAATCCCAGCTTGGATGGGGAGGCTTTAGGGCAGAATTGGCTGCTCTCTGGGCAGAGGCCCAAAGAAAAGGAAAATCCCCACCAATCCTGCTTTGGTTCTCAGTTCTTCGCCCATGAATCTGCAGAGTGGGAACTCAAGGTGTTACGGAATGAGGCTGCCCCACTCCCAGCTCATACTCCCTAACATAAATTGCAGAAGAACTCCCTCATGAAGCTTCAGCTACCTCTCCACACACTCCTATCATGTTTGCCTCCAACCCCCATCTCCTGCTATACCCATTAAGCACCAGGTAGAGAGCCTGGGGCTGAACCTCCTGAAGTTGAGAACAGGGTCTGTACCCACCTCCCCTTCTGTAGCTGGAGTACTTTGTCCCTCAGGGACTCATCCAACTGGTCAAGGTAAGGGGTGATATCAACTGGCTCCTCCACAACTGTCTCCTTGATAGGGTGGAAGCGAAACTCCCTCTTCTTTCCTAAAGGGAGTGATTTGGGAAAGAAGTCAGTTTGCCCAGATGCCAGCAACAGAGACAGTCCCCTCAACCACTTATCCCCTTCTTTACATGCCCTAAGTGTGCACCTGTTTCCTCAATGCTGTGTGAGTGCCTGAAGCATCTCCCTGAATGTGCACATGTACTAGCTCTTACAAGCAAACAAGGGCAGGAACCACTTCTTTTTTCCTTCCTGCCTTGAGTGTTAAGTGCAGGGCTGTGCACTCTGGAGTCTCATCCAGACACCCTGTGAACAAAACTTTAACTCACAGGAATAAGGGTGACAGGAAGAGTGCAGAGAGGCTGCTTCTGGGAACTGGTCCTCTCAGGGCTGACACAACCCTGAACTAGCCCTTGCTGATGGCCTCACCTTTGCTGTTGAGATCCTCTTCATCGTCACTGAAGGCTGCCTCTGCATTGTCATAGCAACTCTCATCCTTATCCGACATATGGTTGTCCATCTCCATGGAAACTGGCTCCTCAATTTTGACTTGGGAGTAAAAAAAGATGAGGCATTTAATGGCCTCCTGGGTCCTCTAACATGCCCCATGCTTCTAGGAAGGGAGAGTGGAGGGCAAGTGAGAGAATAAGGAGTTTATCATCTAAATGGAATACTGACCCTGGGAGGACAAACCTCTTGACAAACCTCTTGTCCTCACAACCCTCCATGACCTGCAGAGGGATGTTGCCAGGAATAAGAGCAACACAGGACATGACTCCTCTATGCTCAGCTCATTAGGATTGGTAACTACAGTAACATCAGGGACAGTCCCAAGTGCTAGTCTCACTCTTGTCGCCTGGGCTGGAGTGCAGTGGCGCCATCTCGGCTCACTGCAACCTCCCGCTCCCAGGTTCACGTAATTCTCATGTCTCAGCCTTCTGAGTAGATGGGACTATAGGTGCCCACCAAATACAAATTTTTTTGTATTTTAGTAGAGACGGAGTTTCATGATGTTGACCAGGCTGGTCTTGAACTCCTGACCTCAAGTGATCCGCCCACCTCAGCCTCCCAAAGTACTGGGATTACAGGCATGAGCCACCATGCCCAGCCTCCAAGTGCTCTTTAATTTAAAACCAAGTTGGAAAATACTACTTGACTTAGACCCTTATCCCAAAACAAGGTGTGTATGTGTGGTAAGGAGATGGCAGTTGAATTGGGAGCAAGGTTTGAGGCCCAACATGACAAACTGTCATCAGAGGCCAGGGCCTAGAGCTGGGAAGAGAGAAGAGATGGGCAAGTTAAAGTGAAATAAATATTGTAAATATTACATGAAAGCCTTCTAACTACTGAGCAGGAGTTACTAGGAGAAAAGAGTTAAGAGAACAAGAAAGATGAGCAAGTCAAATAAGATTAGATAAAGCAAGAGAATCAAGACAGACAACACAAAAATGAATAAAAAAGATAAACTGAGGAAGGAAAAACTATGATGGACAGTGTCACGGAAGTGGAGAACTGTGTGGGACATCCTGAAAGGGGCTCTGGCCTGAAGGCCTGGTTGTCTTGCCCCTCTTTTGACACAGGTGATGGAATGGGAGGGCCTCATACCTTCCACAGGTGGGGAGGGTGAGCTGCAGAACTCAGGAAACTTCTCCCTCAGCATTGCCCGCAGCTCCTTATCCAACTTAGGGTTGTCAAACAGGGGAGCTAGGTGTCTAAATGGGGAACATGATGAAGGTCAATATCAGAGCTTCTCTTATTTTTATTTTTTTTGAGATAGAGTGTCACTCTCATCACCTAGGCTGGAGTGCAGTGGCACAATCTCGGCTCACTGCAACCTCCACCTCCCGGATTCAAGCGATTCTTGTGCCTCAGCCTCTCAAGTAGCTGGGATTACAGGTGTGCACCATCACACCTGGCTAATTTTTGTATTTTTTGTAGACACGGGGTTTCACCATGTTGGCCAGGCAGGTCTCAAATTCCTAACCTTAGGTGATCTGCCCACCTTGGCCTCCCAAAGTGCTGGGATTACAGGCATGAGCCACCGTGTCTGGCCAGAGCTTCTCATTTCTAACTCAACATGCAGTTGAGATAGGTCTAAGCCCAATCAGTATAACTGGACCATACTCAGATCCCTGAAGGGGGTCAACAGGGAACATGAAGGCATTTGAAGACCTTTGTAATACGATGGCAGGAGAGAAATTCCTCTAAGAGCCAAGAAGACATATGCCCAGCAGTCTGAGGTAGAGCCAATACTTTTTACACCTGTCAGAGAAAAGGGCCAGCAGTGCTATGGCAACATTTGGATATACCTGGACCTAATGAAAAATGGGAAAACAACCTCCTTCCCCCACCAAATTCCTTACGCCAAGACCCGTTTCTCCACAATGTGGTTGAGGGAGGAAAAGACACCCTGCCGCACATGGCCCTCCAATGGTGGATAGAAGTTGGGAATGATCTGGAAGGGAAGAAGGAGGGGAAAAATGAGCACAGGACTCCATCCAGAGGCTTCCGCTGAATTAGATCTGAAAAGCTGCTTTGGTTTTGATCAGGGGACACTGGGGAGTATGGCTGCAGAGAGAACTGGACTTCCTGACCATTCCAGGCCACTCAAATGAGAAATTCTTACTGGACCTGGCTGCTCCCCAAGGAAACCAGATTCTACCTTGAGTCACCATCCCTGTGATTGAGAAACCCCACAGAAAATGGAAAGATCCAACTGCAGATAGTGGAATATGGAAAGGAAGCATTTATTAACTTGGGGGATAGGACCCACGACCATTTCTGCTCTCAGTCAAGGCATACCGAGAAGACCCATTCAGTCGGAGATTAGGGGAGATACACTGAATTCTGCTCATCCAGGCATAGGGAGAAAAGAGAGCGCTAACACTTACGCGGCACATGAAATCCAGGAGTGTGGCAGTGATGGCTGGGTGGGGCTTCATGGAGTGGTGCATGACCAGGATGGCTGGTTCTGGAGGATGTGAAATTAAAGAACCCCTCACATCAGTCAGTCTTTTTTTTCTTTTTTTTTTTTTTTTTTTTTTGAGACAAGAGTCTTGCTCTGTCACCCAGGCTGGAGTGCAAGTGGTACGATCTCAGCTCACTGAAGCCTCCGCCTCCCAGATTCAAGTGAATCTCGTGCCTCAACCTCCCCAGCAGCTGGAATTATAGGTGCGCGCCACCACGCCAGGCTGAAGTCAGTCTGTTTCTATCTCCATAAAATGGGATGTCAATATACATGAATGGCTCTGGGAAGTGCTATGTCTATTCCCCCCATTTCCACTGAGCAGACAGGCCCCGAAACAGCTTGTAGCCCTCATTTCCCTTCTTGTTCCCAGCATTCAGCTCGGAGAAGGGAAGTAATAGGTGAGGAGAAGCAGGACATGGTACAGCCTTTTCCTTTGCCCATGCCCTCCCCTCCTGAAGACCATGCATCAGACTGTGGGGAGGAGGTACAGTGATGGCTTAGCCTTATCAAAGCAATTTTCTTTCTTAGGTCAAGGGAAAACTGATGAGGAACAACAGAGCTGCTCCCAGATAAACTGCCTCCACTCCACGGTGCCCTGAGATTTATGAGTGCTATCACTAAGAAAGGCAGTGGGGGCTTAGGGGGGTGGGGAAGTGGAGCCGCCTGGTCCTGGTCACATACCTATGTTCATAATGCTATCCTTGTCTGGACTAAAGAACAGCCAGTCGTAAAACAAAGCCAGCTTGGCATTGGAGGCAGCGACATTTGACTGGAAAAGAGAGGAGAGAAAGAGAGGGCTAGTTTCATCAATCACCTCCCTCTATTTCAGAGTCCCAAGACAGATTCCAGGGCCCACTTGGCTGTTTCATCTATGAAATTCAGTTCTAGTGAAACACGGTGAAATGCTCACCCCCCTTGTGTTGTGTATGAGTGAATACTCTGTGATCTTAACCAAGAGCACAGAGGACAGGGATTGGGCCAGGTACCCCCACAACCTTTTTTTTTTTTCCCCCAGACAGGGTCTTGCTCTGTTGCCCAGGCTGTAGTGCAGTGGCATGATCTCAGCTCACTGCAACCTCCACCGCCCAGGCTCAAGAGATCCTCTCACCTCAGCCTGGGACTACAGGCATGCACCACCTCACCTGGCTCATTTTTCTATTTTTTTGTAGAGATGAGGGTCTTGCCATGTCACCCAGGCTGCAGCGCAGTAGCATGATCACAGCTTACTGCAGCCTTGACCTCCTAGGCTTGGGTGATCCTCCCAACCTCAGCCTCCTGGGTAGCTGGGACTACAGAAGCACACCACCTTGCCTGGTTTTATGTTTTGTTTTGTTTTGGTAGAGATGGGTTTTGCCATGTTGCCCAGGCTGGTCTTGAACTCCTGGGCTCAAGTGATCCTCCCGCCTCAGCCTCCCAAAGTGTTGGGATTATAGGCGTGAGCCACCATGCCTGGCCAGGCCTGGGTTCTTTTCTTTTTGTTGTTGAGACAGGGTCTAACTCTGTCACCCAGGCTGCAGTGGCAGGACCTCAGCTCACTACAACCTCTACCTCCCAGGCTCAAGTGGTCCTCTCACCTCAGCCTGGGACTGCAGCCGCACACCAACACACTTGGCTAATTTTTGTATTTTTTTGTAGAGATGGGGGTCTTGCCATGTTGCCCAGGCTGGTCTCAAACTCCTGAGCTCAAGCAATCTGCCCACCTCAACCTCCCAAAGTGCTGGGATTACAGGCGTGAGCCACCATGCTCGGCAGGCCTGGGTTCTTGATACATCCAGCAGTTCATATCTCTGATTCCCATAGGGGACAATGCTTGGACTCAGAAGTCCACTTATCACCCCTGAGCTGAGGCAACAGTCAGACTAGCACCCCTTGGCCGCCCTTTCTGGGCTCTCCAGGCACATTCCTGAAGAAGAGACCCCCACCCCTCCAGGAATAGCCTGTTGTCATATCTGAATCAGCACATTCCAAGGACCCAGTCAAATGGGGGAGGAGGAACCCTGTTGGAAGAGGTCAGGGGGCAGCCAGATGCCAGAGAATGAATAGTTTCCCACCCTAGGCACAGAGAGGAAAACACTTGAAAGGAAATGCCTCCACTGCAGATTCGCTGCATTTACAGAAGGGAAGTAGACAAAGCTGATGCCAAAAAGGCATGGTGGTGAGGGTCTAAAGAATGCAAGCTCTGAATCTGAGAAAGAAACAGTTAAGAGGAATAGCTGAATATGGTATCTGGAAGCAAAAATGAAAAAGACAGGGATGCTCCAGAAACCCAGGCTTTTGGGAGTTGGCAGTAATGGGGAAGATGAACCTGTTCAATCTCAAACCCAGATGGAAAATAATGAGTGTAAGTAAATTTCTAGAGACACAAAGGGAAGTGAAGGCTGAGACACTCTGGAAGACCAGAGTGAAAGAAGGGCCCTTAGGGGTCAAGTGGCCCTGGAGTCAGGAAGAAGAATGGAAATATGGGAACACCACAGAAGAGGCACCCTTCACCACCCAGTATCTTTTGCCCTCACCGTGCACGTTGTCAGGAGCCAACCAATGATGGCCCACCGGGGCAAGATATCTGAACTCAGTACTTCATTAGAAGGGTGGACTACCCCACAGATGTAGCGAATGAGGTCACAGCGCAGAGACTGACTATCTGGAGTTGACAGGTACTGGCGCTGGAACCAATCTTGGTATCGCTTTTGTTGACCAAATCGCACCTGGGGAAAGGGGAAGCAAGAAAAAGAACTTAGAAGACAGTGTGGGGTCCTTGGCCAGAGGAAAACGAGCCCACTCAACTCTAGGTTTGCCCTAGACCTCCATTTCTCCACAATTCATTCATTAGCTCATACTGTCTCATAAGTCTCCCCTCCTTTAGGAGAACTTCTTGATTAAAAAAAAAATGCTGAAAATTTCTAGCTTGCCCTGCATTCTAATGTTACAGTCATTCTTGCCACTGACCTCAGGCTACATTTACCCCCAACTGCAACTTCAGTCCATTTTTTGGCTCTTTACTCCTTGTACTGGTCACTGACTCTCCAGTCAGAAGTATAACCTTTTCTCATTTTCTTGAGCCACTGGTGAACAGCAAGAAATGTTCTTCAAGAGTAACAGCTGGGTCTGTTCACCACCCAACATCAACTGAGAATTTCCTGGTGCTGACCTAACAGGACCATTATCCAAAGCCTAGACTCTCCAAACCTTCTTATAGAAAGTTTTTCCTCAAACAGACCCTAAGTGATCACAAATAGTAACACTAAATAAGGAAAAGGATCTGGTTTCCCTCTTCTTATATTCCCCCCGTCAGAAGAAATCAACCAAGATAGAGCAAAAAGGTAAAAAAACAAACAAAAAGATACTTCCAGACCAACATCATACAACAGAACTTTCAACAATGATGGTTGCTATTGTGCATGTGAAATGCACCTATTGTAACTGAGATATCGAATTATTATTTATTTTATTTTTTTTTGAGACAGAGTTTCACTCTTGTTGCCCAGGCTGGAGTGCAATGGTGCGATCTCAGTTCACTATGACCTCTGCCTCCCAGGTTCAAGCGATTCTCCTGCCTCAGCCTCCCAAGTAGTTGGGATTACAGGCACATGCCACCAGGCCTGGCTGATTTTTGTATTTTTAGTAGAGACGGGGTTTCACCATGTTGGTCAGGCTGGTCTCGAACTCCTAATCTCAAGTGATCCACCCACCTTGGCCTCCCAAAGTACTGAGATTACAGGCGTGAGCCACCGCACATGCCACTGCACCGGGCTCTGAATTTTTTTGTTGTTTGAGATGGAATCTCATTCTGTTGCCCAGGCTGGAGTGCAGTGGCACGATCTCAGCTCACTGTAACCTCTGCCTCCTGGGTCTGGGTTCAAGTGATTCTCCTGCCTCAGCCTCCTGAGTAGCTACCACCACACCCAGCTAATTTTTGTATTTTTTGTAGAGACACGGTTTCATCATGTTGCCTGGCTAGTCTTGAACTCCTGACCTCAAGTGTTCCCACCAGCTTCAGCCTCCCAAAGTGCTGGGATTGTAGATGTGAGCCACAGCGCCCAGCTGTGAATTTTTAATTTTAACTCATTTTAACTAACTTAATATATATATATTTTTTGAGACAGCATTTCACTCTGTCGCCCAGGCTGGAGTGCAGTGGCGCGATCTTGGCTTACCACAACCTCTGCCTCCTGGGTTCAAGTGATTCTCCGGCCTCAGCCTCCCAAGTAGCTGGGATTACAGGCATGTGCCACCACGCCCAGTGAAATGTTTGTATTTTTAGTAGAGACGGGGTTTCACCACGTTGGCCAGGCTGGTCCCAAACTCCTGATCTCAAGTGATCTGCCCACCTTGGCCTCCCAAAGTGCTGGGATTACAGGCATAAGCCACTGCGCCCGGCCAAGAATTTTTATCATACCTAGTCCTGCAGACTAACTTAAATTTAAATGGCAACACATGGCTGGTGGCTACCACGCAGTACAACACAGACCTGGACAATTATTCTGGGTGACTTGGGAAAGCTGATTAGGAAAGCAGTTCTCGACAGCCAGATTGGCCGCAGAGGAATGGCCTGGGACGTCTGCTAAAAACAGATTCTGGCTGGGTGCAGTGGCTCACGCCTGTAATCCCAGAACTTTGGGAGGCTGAGGCAAGTGGATCACCTGAGATCGGAAGTTTGAGACCAGCCTGACCAACATGGAAAAATCCCGTCTCTATTAAAAATACAATATTTGCCAGGTGTGGTGCATGCCTGTAATCCTAGCTACTCAGGAGGTTGAGGCAGGAGAATCACTTGAACCCAAGAGGCGGAGGCTGCGGTGAGCCGAGATTGCGCCACTGCACTCTAGCCTGGGCAACAAGAATGAAACTCCATCTCAAAATACAAACAAACAAAACCAAAAAAACCCCCACAAATTCCTCAATCAAATTATCTGGGAGAGTGGGATCCAGGAAGCTGCATCTTTAACATGCTCAAGTAATTCTGCCATTATTCAGTCAAGTCTGGAAACATACATAGCTTTCTTCCTGAGACCTCATGGTTCTCCTGGAGCAATCATGGGTTTCTTAGCGTGAACACTTTCACTCTCCCCTTTATAGAACATTTCACACTTGTAAATGATACTAGTATTTCTATATAATTATTGGTTTAGTGACTACTTTAGATAAACTAAAAGCTTCACAACAGCTGGAACTGTATCTCTCTTATTCGACAGTGTACCCCCAATCCTTAGCACCATGCTCAATGTGTAGGCATAGAATGAATAAAGGACAAAGAAGCCAGTAGCCAGGTAGATCAGGTACGATCATTTAGCCACCATTCTACTGGTTAGTAAACAATGGTAACAGCTCCACAGACCGAAGCAAGAAGCCCAGCCAGCGTGTGACCTCTTCTCTTGCTGCAACACCTTAGCTTACCCGGGATGTCATGAAGAGGAGTTTAGTCTCCATGTCTGGGGTTAGACGACATGCTAGGAATTTTCGGGATGTTCTTGACTGAAGAAGCTGTAGGATACCTGAATCAAATGTGGAAGGGAAGAGAAAAGAGGAAGCCTGAGGACCAGAAAGAATGAAAGGCACGTTGGGAACCTGGGCCAGGTACTGATGGCCAGTAGTCTTGCTCACAGAGAAATTCCAAGACAAGACCAAGGGAGGTCAAGCACAGGTGGGGATTCCAACCAGCACTTATGTGTTCTACTCCAAACAACCACTATCCCCAGGACCCAGCTATATTACTTCCTGTCTTCTGCTGGTCTTCCAGAGCCTCCTACCCACATGATTCCCACTGGTAACAGATGAGAAAGTTAAGGGAAAAATAGGGGAAACCCTGGCTGCTCTTCCTGCTCCTGATGATCCCATCCTTGGGTCCTGGAATCAACGTTATTTGTGGCATGAGCATGAGCCCTGGAGTCAGAAACATGTGGATCCAGATCCTATTGTAGCTCATAAGCATGATTATTGGTTTTTCACACTCATGCGTGAGATGTGCCTCCCTCAAACCTTGTTACCATGTCCCCACATTACCTGCCTGACATGAGAGAACAAAAACAATTTAAAAGGCCAGGCATGGTGGCTCACACCTGTAATCCTAGCACCTTGGGGGGCTGAGGCAGGTGGATCCCTTGAGCCTACGAGTTCAAGACCAGCCTTGGCAACATGGTGACACCCCATCTTAAAAAAAAGAAAAAAAAAAAAGAGGCTGGGTGTGGTGGCTCACGCCTGTAATCTCAGCACTTTGGGAGGCCAAGGCGGGTGGATTGCTTGAGGTCAGCAGTTCAAGACCAGCCTGGCCAACATGGTGAAACTCCATCTCTACAAAAATACAACATTTACCTGGGCATGATGGCGGGTGCCTGTAATCCCAGCTACCTGGGAGGCTGAGGCGGGAGAATTGCTTGAACCCAGGAGGTGGAGGTTGCAGTGAGCTGAGGTCACGCCATTGCACTCCAGCCTGAGGGACAGAGTAAGACTCCGTCTCAAAAAAAAAAAAAAAAAAAAAAAAAAAAAGACCTGGATCAAAATCCTGCCTCTGTCACCTAACCTACCAGCTGTACAGCCTTGGGCAAATTACTTAATCTCCTTAAACCTCAGTTTCTTTTCTTTTTTTTTTTTTTGGGACGGAGTCTCACTCTGTCACCAGGCTGGAGTGCAGTGGCGCGATCTCGGCTCACTGCAACCTCCACCTCCTGGGTTCAAGCGATTCTCTTGCCTCAGCCTCCCGAATAGCTGGGAATACAGGCATGTGCCACCATGCCCAGCTAATTTTTGTATTTTTAGTAGAGACAGGGTTTCACCATGTTGCCCAGGATGGTCTTGAACTCTTGACCCTGTGATCCGCCCACCTCGGCCTCCCAAAGTGCTGGGATTACAGGTGTGAGCCACTGCGCCCAGCCTCAAACCTCAGTTTCTTTATGTATAAATGTAGAAACTAAAATACTCACAGGGCTGTCCAGAAGATTAAATGAGGTAATACATGTTTGTCTAACACAGTGGAGGCACTTAGAGCAATGAAATAGATGTTCAATATAAGAGTACTACAATTTCCAGCACTTTCTTCTTTCCTGACTTCCCAGGTCCTGGACAACTGCCTTCAGAGTGTGTGTGTGTGTGTAGGACGGGAGGGGGTGCGTGCACGATCACAAGCACATGTGTGTTGAGGTGGGGTGGGGAGCAAAGCTGTACAGTTATTGTTCAGACCATAGCAGGACCCTGGGAAAGGGAAAGGGATATAAAAAGGACCTTGTCAGGGGGGAGGCACATGGAGACTCCCTCCTCCAAAGTGGATTTTGCCCAAGCTGGATCCTTGGAATTCAAGGCAAGACTGTTCCCAGGGAGGGGCCTTCTCTTACAGGACTAATTCCAGCCCTCTACTGACTCAGTCTCATGAGTTGACCTCTGACTCCCCTGCTAGACTCCGTGAAGCTGAACACTGGCCACTGGCTCACCTCCTGAGCCAAGGAGCTGCCGGGAAGAGGGGAGGAGGACTACAGTTCCCTGTCTCACTTTTTTCTTAGCAGTAATGTGGCAGCTGGAGTCTGCCAAGTAGGGGCTGTCTAGGAACTACATGAATTGTTCTGTACCTCTGCCATTCGCAGTTGTACTTGGCAAAGCTTGCCCTGTCCCAAGCTTCCTAAGTCTGACCACCAAAGACTCTCCTACCCACCAACCTCTACCTTCTTGATTCAAGGAAGACATACACATTGAACTCCCAGCTCTCAAGGACAGGATGCCTAAGACCCTACTTACCTGTGAACTGAGGACTCAAGGCCTGAGGATTATGGATAATATCTTTCCAAAGCAGTTCAAATTCTGGTATCCTAGCAACATTCTGAAGTAGTCTTACGAGATCCCGACCAATCATCAGACATTCCATGAACTTGATAGGGAAGAGGAAGTGGGGGACAGGAAAGAGAATAAAAACATGGATTGTTTACCTGCTGGAGGGAGGACAAAGGAACAACATGTTCTAGGGAGGGAAGGAAAGAGGGTTGAAGAAACTATATGATTTCTTCTGGAACCAAAGGATTGGCTCCTAGCTGTTCAGGGGAAGAGAGCTGGAAGCTGGGGACTGATATCAAGGATGAGAGGTTAGTGGGAAGTGCTGAAGCCCTGCTGGCTTTCACATTAATCTACCTCCCTCTCCACCCAGAACTGTTTCAATCCAGTTCAAGGAAGATTAAAGTTTCAGAAGGATGGGACTGGCAAGTTGAGCCCCAGAAACCCTAACCTCAAACTCATTTTGTCTAACAAAATTCTGCAGTATCTAATTCTGTGGGTCCAATTCTGTGGTAGAAATGTCTATATCTGTGTAGTCTAAATGAAACCCATTAGCAACATGTAGCTAATGCAACTAAAGAAGTGAATTTTAACTTTTTATCTAACATTAATTTTAGGCTGGGCACAGTGGCTCACGCCTATAATCCCAACACTTTGGGAGACTGAGGTGGGAGGATCACTTGAGGCCAGGAGTTTGAGATCAGCCTGGGCAACAAAGCAAGGCCCAGTATCTACAAAAATAAAAAGTAAAAAAAAATTTTAATTGCCACATGGGAGGTCTGATAGAGGACAATTCATAATCCCACTAGACCACGGGAATTACCCAGGAGAGTAGGTGGGGGACTGTGTCATGGTAGGCACACAAGGACAGCTTATGTCTGTGGTGTACAACAGTTATCCTTGAAGCTGACCAGGGAAATCCCAAAGATGCCAGCTTAACAGGTAGCATTTCTAGGAATTAGGGCTATTTTACACTAACTCCCCCTCCTTTCTACCCTCATCTGTTGACGAATGATGGAAAACACCAGATCTTGACGCACCTTCATCTCTAACAAGGTATTTCTGACTCCACTGCATAAACCTCCAGAGGTATCTTAGCCTGAGTCTCACTTCCCCACATTATTTTTTTCCTGTTCCCTCACCCGTTCCCGAAGCAGTGAGATGCAGAAGTCTACTTCCTTCTGTCGCAGGGCCTGGAGCTGGGCAGTCCCATGGTGGTCCACGATGAGGCGGAGGTACGTGTAAACAGCCATGGCAATGAGGATGCTGCTCTTCAGGACCCACTCCCTGCAGGGAGGAAACACACTGGTTCCTATGCTCTGTCTAGAACTATTTGCCCTCCCAATTTACCCTTCTTGGGCTTGGCTACAGTGCCTCAGAAATAATTGATGATTTGACACTGGGAGTACATGCTTTGATTTTTTGCTTGCTCACTCATGCTAGTATCTACTTGGACTATCAACTGGCTAAGCTATGGACAACTTCCTAATTTTCTCTTCCAAGTGCCTATAAAGATAAGTGCCAAATGAAAGCAATCTCTTTTTACCACCTAACTACTTAGCTTCCAAGAAAATAACTCTCTTTGTTGACTCATTCATTCAAACATTTACTGAGTGCCTATCATGTGCCAAGCAACATGTGAGGTACTAGGGACAGAATTAAGCCACAGTATCTACCCAGGTCAGACTATGGGGAAAAGCTGGGTAAGTGTCCCTAAGTCAGCGGTTCTTAAGTGTGGTGCAAGAACATGTGGGGACTGCCAAGACCCTTTCAGGACCTGGAGTTTTGAGAACATACTGTGCTAGTTCAGTCTGCTTATCATTAGCAGCTCACCATGCCACAAACCTTTCCCTGGCTCTATCTAGTCACTGATACACAACGAGTCCCCACTCCCACACAATGAGTCACCTGTCCTAAATCACAACCTGAAAAAAAGAACCCCATTTTGGGTGGCAAACTCCTTTTCCCATGAGTTTCAGAATATCCCTGAGGAAAAAGGGGGTAATGAAAGATTTGTTCCCAGTTGCTTTAAAAAGAGTAGAGAGAAAGACACAGTGGGGATATTCCTAAAACTCTAATCCTGTCTCTAAGTGACAAAACTGAGACACTGTCTCCTCCCAGCAAACAATGTGTAATGGCTTTGGCACCCCTGTTGGAAGGCAGGGAACTGCAGGAAGATGACATGGTGTTTAATTAGTCCAAGCAGGCCACATCCTGATTCCGGAAAACTACTCAAGCCACCTAATTAAAAGACTCTGTGGCCTTTTCTTTTCACAGAATGCATGCACTAGCCAAGGTTACTGGGGAACATTTCCTCCCCTACCTGCTACCTTTTAACTCCACAGCCCTAGAAACATTTGGAAGGGAGTGAGAAGGAGGGTGTAGGAGAGGACACAGTTTTACATTTCTAGGTATTGACTTTCACCAAAAGATGTAAGTTTTTTGGAGGGTAGAAAACAGGGCAGTTATCTGGCTGTTATCTGATGCCTGTACAGGAAATTCAGCTTTAAGGTATGGGGACAGGACGTATTTGGCACCAGGACCAAATAAGAAAAATCACTTTTTAGAAAGATTGCTAGCAAAGGTAACGAAATTACCTGAATCCTGGAATGGCATAATAAAGAGAAAGAAAGAGTTGAAAGGCCCCCTGACCCAGGACAGTAAAAAGGAACAAAGACCTAGGAAAAGCAGAGAGCTGGTAAGAAGAGACTGTTAGGATCTCACGTGCTAGTGCAATGGCACCAATAACAGAAGTGGCTCCAGGCCCAGATGTGGCTGCACATCCGTGCCCAGAGCACTAGGTGGCACTGCACAGCAGACAGGGCAGGGCTCTCAGACCTGGGCAGAGCACAGCACACAGCCATCTCTTTCACAAGTGTGAACGTTGGGAGGAGGTCCATTCTTCTGAACTACAGATAGTATGGACACTATTAGCCCTCTCAATCATTTGACTACTATGGTGTCCTCAATCAGAAAAGAGACTGAGAAGTCAAGCAAGAGGAAGACTGAAACCAAGGAGAAAGCTTCACCTCCAAACAAGTTCAGATGTGGAATAGCCCTCATAAAATTTCTGGCCCTTTATTTTGATGGATAAGGGAAAAATCAGCCAGAAAGCCCAATATGTACCCCTTCATGCACTCTCTACCACTGGAACCTCCAAACTCTATATGCAAACTCCAGCAGGATTCACTAATCTCTATTACCTGCTCCACCCCAACTGCCCCCTGTGCCACTTCAAAAAGAGCATGGGTTGAATGGAGAAGCTTGGAGGGGAGAAAAGGATACCTGCCAGGCGTGGGTGTTTGGCTGGCCCAATTCTACTGAGCTCATTCCTCCCTAACTTCCCCCTAAGATAAACATTCCAAGGAGGTCTGGATCAAAAATAAACCCTTATCAGATGAAGCCAGTTTTTCTGGGCTATGCGATATTTTGGCAAAGACCTCTTTCCCATTCCTTCATTCCTTGGGCATTAATTTCTTCACTTGCCAACAATACACTTGTCTCTCCCTCTCCTCGCCTCCCCCTCTCTAACTGAAGGTGTTCTTGGGCCACACAATCCTTTCATCCCCATTTCCCACACTCACACTCCAAATGGCCATTATCTGGGCTGTACCCCACCCTTCGTGGTGGACGCTACCTTTGCTCTGTCAGGATATCCAGAACACTTTCTGCCAACCAGATATTTTTGGCTGTAACATCTCCACCTGATTTCAAAAGGAGAAAAAAAGAATAGCTCCGATTAGCAAGTCAGCCAATCCAATACATCTCTTCACCCATTCTGCTGGTCCACCCTGACTGCCATCCCATCACTGCCATCCCTTCACTGCTGAGATAAACTGCCTTCTGTTCTGTCAGGCTTTAAAGTTTCACCCTTTGCCTCTAGAAAGAAGGAAAGGGAAGGTTCTGAATTTTTCTAGAAACCAGAGCTGCTACTTTCCCACAGATTGTGAGTTGGAGTGGGAACATTTTGGCCCTTGAAAATGAACGTCTGAGAAGTAGATATAAGAAGCCCACAGTTGGAAAGAAAGGATGATATCTCAGATAGAGCCTGAGAAGTACAGGTGGCTGACAACGGCTGCAGTCTAGCAACTGGATGTCCTGAGTCCTGCACTGAGGCCCCCAACAGGCCAAGAGTTTCTTATTTCCAGGTAACAGTCTTCAGTGCTTGCTATGAAACTTTGTGGGGCAGAATTAACACACAGTAATGCCAGACCAGTCTTGGGATAAGAAGCGGGGGCTGGGAGTGCCAAACAGGGAAGAAAGTGTCAGGAAAGAGGATAAAGATAGCCACAGCTATGCCTTGCCCCGGGTCTCAATTAAAAAATTCAATGTTCACAAAGTCACATATCACATAGATTAAGGTTCATACACATCAAAACAGGAGCATCAGTGTTACATAAAATTTTAAAGAGGAAGCAAGCCCCAGTGGGCTAATGGTGAGGTAGTAGCAGGTCACTTTTAAACAAACACATGCAATCTTGGGAGTAGCCGCTTGAATATGCGATGGCTCAGACAGATGTCATCGATGCCAAGATGAGAATAAAACCTAAATGTCAGGGTCTGTTTTGTGACATAGTTTGTCCCTCATTCTGGCCCCAGTAAAGGGCTTAATTATTAGGGAGCAAGCGTTCAGATAATGGGGGTGGAACCAGGGAAGATGTCTAGGTTTCTGAAAGCACAGGGACTTGGGAACAAATTATTTGCCCTCACTTCTCTCCCCATTTCTTCCTGCTCTGAAATACTATAAAATCTCAGAGAGAAGACTGGCTAAAATAGGCCAAATATTCTGTCAAGCCCTGGGTTTAGCAGGAAAGAAAATGAGGCAAGACTTACTGCTTTAAAAGGCCCCCCATGATTTTTCAATTAATTTATTTCTACAACATATGTGGCCAGAAGATGTCTGTATCAGAAGGAAACAGTCTAAGCAATCCAGGAATTCCGTCCCTTTGGCACTTAATCATTCTCCATTGTCTCTGTTTAGTCTCTGGGCTCTCCTCCTTTCTTCTTTATGCTCCTGCCATCAAACTCACCTGCAATTTGCTTCATAAACGTCATACAAACACCATCGGCTCCCAGAACCCCACTCTTCACCAGTTCCCGTACCAACCACACCAACTAAAGGAAAGAGGGAAAAACAGATGAAGAGCAGGAACTGTGAGTTTGAGAAGGGAGCTAATTCAATTACAACTGAAAGGAACACATTACAATTTAGACACACAATGATAGGGGTGTGTTAGCCCTGATTCCTCTTTCCCGTTCCTGACAGAGAGAAGATCCATCCTCTCTCTTTGAGCTGGATCTTGTCTTTTCTTTCTGGCCTTACCTGAGTACGGCAGGTATCCTGCAGCTTCAGGTACTTCTCCATAAGTATCTGGTTGATTTTATTCAGGACAATATTCATGCCATCACGACTCACCAGAGCTAAGTCCCGGTAACACTGTGAGAAGTAAAGTTTGTGATCAGCCAGCAAGCTGAGGATAAGGTCCTCACCCCACCCACAGTGGACCCCTTGCCCTCTAATCCCTTAAACTTAAATAACACCAATAAGACACCGAGTAGCAATGAAATACTTTCCATTCTGGACACTTTCTTTCCACAGGGGTTCTGCATTCCCAACCTATCCCTTGTTCTGTCACACAGAGTGGGGAAAAGGTACTGGTTATCCTTTAATGAGGCAGAAAAGCCTGCTGAGCAGCCAGGTGCAGTGGCTCACGCCTGTAATCCCAGCACTTTGGGAGGCCAAGGCAGGTGGATCACGAGGTCAGGAGATTGAGACCATCCTGGCTAACATGGTGAAACCCCGTCTCTACTAAAAATACAAAAAATTAGCCTGGCGCGGTGGCAGGCACCTGTAGTCCCCGCTGCTCGGGAGGCTGAGGCAGGAGAATGGCGTGAGCCCGGGAGGCGGAGTTTGCAGTGAGTGGAGATTGCGCCACTGCATTCTAGCCTGGGTCTAGCCTGGGCGACAGAGCGAAACTCTGTCTCGGGGGCGGGGGAGAGAAAAGCCTGCTGGGCAAGGCTCCTAGTACTATCCCTGTCCCCCCAATTTCCCCTCTTAGGATGTATCATACTGTTTGATGCCACAGGCTGAGCAAAACCAGGTGGAGGCCATCTGCTTTTCATCTGCCAGTCAGTAAAAGGTCACTGCAAAATGGGTTTCGTTCAACAAGCCAAAAAGGATCCCAAAGAGGTTTTTAGACCAGTACTGACCCAGTCAGATACAGCAAAGGGAGTAGTAAGGGAAGAAGATCCAGGGCAGGGCCCTAGACAGTTAAGGACAGAACCAAAACTGAAATTTTTTTGAATTTTTAGTTTTTTTATACTTGGGGTCTTACTCTGTTGCCTGGGCTGGAGTGCAGTGGCATGATCATAGCTCACTGCAGCTTCGAACTTCTGAGTAGCTGGTACTACAGGCATGCACCACCACACCCAGATAATTTTTAAAACAGTTTTTCCTAGAGACAAGGTCTCACTATGTTCCCCAGGCTGAAACTCTTGGCCTCAAGTGATTCTCCCGCCTCGGCCTCCTGAGTAGCTGGAATTACAGGCACAAGCCACCATACCCAGTTGAACTAAATATCTTTATTCTTTTCTCTGTGATGCCCTTTCCTTCTGCCACTTATTGAAAAAGGAGAGGTGCTTCAGCATACCAAATCCTGGGGGAGGTAAGGGAGGGCATGCTAATTTCTTCTGTGAGATTATTGCTTCCCTTCCCCCCTTAGTTTTTTTTTTTTTTTCACTCTGTCTCTATTGTGAGACCAGACTCCCGGAGGAATACCTTAGGGGGCCTCATTAGCAACTTCCTTAGCCTGCTGAGTTCTATCCTGTCAGGGTCCATCAGAAAGAGTAGAAACTAGGCAGGTAGCTTCCCACAACCTCTGAAGACCAGTAGCAAGGATGGCATCAGCAATAATAATCAATATAGTATAGCAAAGGCCGGGTACGGTGGCTCATGCTTGTAATCCCAGCACTATTTGGGAGGCCGAGGCGGGTGGATCACCTGAGGTCAGGAGTTCGAGACCACCCTGGCCAACATGGTGAAACTCCATCTCTACTAAAAATACAAAAATTAGCTAGGTGCGGTGGCACATGCCTGTAGTCCCAACTACAAGGGAGGCTGAGGCGGGAGGATCACTTGAACCCAGGAGGTGGAGGTTGCAGTTAGCCAAGAGCGTACCATTGCACTCCAGCCTGGGTGACAGAGAGACCCTGTCTCAAAAAAAAAAAAAAAAAAAAAAAGTACAGCAAGGATGTTGTTATACTATAGCGAGCAATAATACAGCAAGGATGGCATCAACAACAATAATATATATATATATATATAACTGCATTTGATATACGTAACAACCTTTTAAAATAGTTACTACTTATTATTATTTTTACAGATGAGGAAATAGGCATGGAGAGCTTAAAAGTTATTTGCCCCAGATCACATAAGAGATTAGAGGAAGAACCAGGATTCAAATCCAGGCACTCCAATTCTATAATAACATGCTTAACCACCTCTTGTATCAACGTTAGAAATAATCAGAAGAGGCTGCTGGGAACAGCGGTAAGAGTTTGTAATAGTTTTGAGACTCTACCTTTCTCCTGTCTTGGCCTCCCAAAGCACTGAGATTACAGGCATGAGCCACTCCATGCAGCAACATTTCTAAACTCTTTCATCCTATGCATTCAAAAGAGATGTACCCCTCAGTACCATCTGCTCTCTGGCCTTGAGAGACTCCTAACAGATTAGCTCTTGTCACTTCCTTCTGCCTCTACTGTCATTAAGTCAAACCAACTGATGATGAAAATACCCACAGTTAGAGATCCTCCATGTGCCATAAACTTCATGCCCAAAAGAGAATGACTCCCTCTGGGGGATGGTTGATGGTTGGGAGACCAAAAAAACAAATAAGGAAACAAGAAAGAGATGAAGGGGCCCAGTGAATTACTGTCAAATATTGATAGTTAAGTCCTGGACCCCTCCCCTGGAGGTAAGTCACAGAATGGGCAGAGGACAAAGGAAGTAGAGGCAGAGGGAAAATCTGTGTCAGGCCAAAGACAGACACTACTAACTAGAGAAGAACCTTGTTGTTCAAATGAATGCAGAACAGACTCAGGACAGGAAGCAGGACAAGTTCTCTCAGAAGATACAGGGTCAGATGAAGACAGCAGATACTGTCTGCCTAGTTCCATCCTCCATCTGGGACCTTTACTAACCACAACTGCTGGTAACAAATGGCAGCTGAGTACCGAGAGTTTCATACACCTAAGGCTGCCAGTTGTGTTACTGACCTCTGTGTCGGTTTGCTGACCAGCTTGGAAAAGCAGCAGATGAAACACACACACACGCATACACACACACACACACACACATGCACATGCACACCCTCAGTGAGGAAAAGAGGAGTGGAGAGTCTCAAAGGAAAGTAAAAGTGACTGGTGACTGGATGGCATTTATCCTGAATGTGTCAAGAGCAGTGATGTGTCAGCCTAGGCCCCAGAGCCCCCAAGCTTCTTTCTAGAGCTGCCTGCTGGGAGAAATACCTAGACCAAGACCTGCCTGGGCCTGAGTCCTTGACCCTTTGATAAAGACAGACCTTGACATTAGACCCTTACCCATTACCTTTATCTATTGACTGCCAGCACCTGCACAGCTTAGGACTCTACCTTAGCCTCCCTCCTTGCCACAGTTCCTCAGTCAGGCCTGCTCCCAGCTGTTTAGTTCAGACACCAAATAGAAAATAAATAAACTCAAAGGATATAAACATTCCTAAGAGCTGCCAAAAGGGCTGATGCAAATTAAGAAGGTACAAGTGAGACAAAATCCACCCCATGCATCCTCTACTCTTTCCCAATACTGACCTGCTTTCTCCTTAACTGAATTCTCTTGTTCACCTGTTCAATCCTTCCTAATCCCACCCACTAAGTCCCAGAGAGTTGGCCCTAACTCCTTGAACCTGCCTGCCAGTACTAACAGAGGCTCCTCAGCTCATGCTTCCCTATAGCAGGATTCTATTTGTTCAAGACTCAGTTTCCACTACTTCTCCACCATATCCACTTCCCATCTCAGCCCATGGAGATTCAAGAACAACTAAATCTCAAATACATCCTGAGGTTTCTGTTCCAAAGGCAGAATTAACCCCAAATACAAATCCTTAGAAAACAGTCCCATTGCTTTAAGCTGAAGCCTAAAATGATGCATTACAATCAGTCCTCATCAGTAACTCCCACCTAAAACTTCTGTAGGACAGAAGTATTTTTACAAAATAATCACCCTTTTAGGGAGAAGGAGCAAAGCTCTAGGGAGATACGTCACTAATTCTTCCATCATGCTCTGACCTGGCTCAAGGTCTCTGAATGAGTCACTACTTGATAGTTCCTCACCCGCCTAAAACTGTGTCCTCCTAATTCTGTCTTTACTGCCTTTGTCTGAAGAGGCCTGACCTGGAGGCTTGGCCCAGGAAGGCTCACAGGTAGGGGATTTACTTGGAAACTTTTAGCATGTGAACATGAATGCTAGCAAAGGTGTCAACCAGCTATGAGACCCGAGGCAAATGCTTCACTTCCCCAGAGGGCCTGGGCCTCCCACATGGGGCTGTTATAGGGCAAAAAGAAGAGGAGATACTCTAGTCTCTTGCTGTGTCTGGATGGCCAAATTCATGACATAATAAGCATCTACATTGCAGAACCCAGTGGCCTCTTACTGATAGGCCAGGTAAAGAGCTAGAAATACCACACATACTCTGCCCCCTTCACTTAGGTTTACTGATTTACCCAGGTTGGTTCAGATCACCTGAAACAAACAAACAAAACTTTCCAGCAGGCAAGACTAATTTGCACTGAGATGACTAAATGGAATTTGAATGGTATTTATAAAAACCCACACATAGCCAATGATGGGCGCGCGCGCGCACGCACGCACGCACGCATGCACACACACACACACACACACAAAAACCCACACAAGAGGAAGTTAAACTTTAACTCCAACCCATCCACTCTCATCTTTGCCAACAATTTCTTTAAAATGGATGTGCTGGACTGGATCATATCACTCTTTAAAAAAACCCAACTGGAAACATTCATTTGTCTTCAAGGATCTTGATGATAAATTCAGTATAAAAATGAAACAGCAGTTTAACTCGACAAGGTCCCAGCCCAGAATGGCCTTGACTCTCCTGGGAAACCAAGGATTTGTGAATACTTGCCACCTCACTGCCCACCCTCACCCCAGACCCTATTCCAGCTGGCATCAGAAGTACAAACAGATCAGTTTCCCATGCCCATAAATCCTTCCCTTGAGGTTAATTCAAGCAGCTATGCCAAGGAACCATGAGCATCCTGTTCCTATCCCCGGAAATGATTTTCCTTTGGTTCCCCTTGAACAAATGACATCATCTCTGACCTCCAAGTTACCTCACAGGTAAACTGGGAGTGGTTAGGAGGAGGAGATAGAGCCACCAACTTCATGCGGTTTTGTGAGAGGATCAAATGAGATCTTGTCTGGATAGAGTCTAACAGAATGCTGGGCACAGGGCATGTTTGTTTCCCTCCACATCACCTTTATTCAGGGAAGAACCAATGAAATGTTAATTCCCCCATTCCAACCTCTTCTCTTATTAGTGTCATATAGTTAATGCCAGATACCAGACACATACCTTAACTCATTATACCAAGACTCAAAGGACATAGAGTTGCTGGAAAGGGGAAATTTGGAGAGGCAGAAGACAGAATTTTGCTACTTTATTTTAAAAACAACAGGCCGGGTGTGGTGGCTCATGCCTGTAATCCTAGCACTTTAAGAGGGCAAGGTGGGTGGATCACCTTAAGTCAGGAGTTTGAGATTAGCCTGGCCAACATGGCGAAACCCCATCTCTACTAAAAATACAAAAATTAGCTGGGCATGGTGGCACGTGCCTGTAATCCTAGCTACTTGGGAGGCTGAAGCAGGAGAATCGCTTGAACCTGGGAGGCAGAGGTTGCAGTGGGCCGAGATCACGCCACTGCATTCCAGCCTGAGCAACAGAGCAAGACTCCATCTCTAAATAAATAAATAAAGAACAGAATTCAAAGAGATCACCCTGCCTAGTCCCTCACCTCAAGGAGGGAACCTACTTGAACCATTCCACATAAAGGGGACTCTTCAGTTTGTGAAGAACCCCAGACTAGTTTTCATACAATATTCCTCAGGAAGTCTGACTCCAGTATACTCCAGTGTTCTCCTAATCACTACATTATTTACTGCATCAATCATGTAACATTAAGCTGTCTCATCTAAATCCTACCTACTAAAATTTTAAGCCTGCTTTCTATTCACCTGCCAATGGCAGAATCTGCAAACTACAGGCCATGCTCTTCTGGATAAGAACTCTCATGGACTTGGTTACAGTTGTTCTCTTCTGTTCCCTGGATTTAATCCCAACCCTTTTAGCCTTGCCTCATAAATTTAAAATTTAAAACTCTATCTGTTTTTTCACTTTCATGACTGCCATTTAGCTTCAGAATCTGGAGATAGAGAAAGGACTTTAGTCAGAGGATGACCAATTCACTGAGTAAAAAGGGACTTGTAACTATATTTGGAGAACAAGGTGATCGAGCTCTGGTCGAAGAGACTCATATTATCCCAGTTAAACTGTAAGTTCCACCATATCCCAGATCATATATGAGGGTTTATGGGTCCAGAGCAGGGTGCCTTACCTTCTGGGCTTGGGCAGGTTCAGTGAGGATGAGAGTAAACAGGCCCAGGCAGATTTCTTCATGCTGGGGGAGGCCTTTGCACACCTGGAATGTGAGAAAGGAAAACAAACTAGTTGTCACTCACAGGCAGTAAGTTCTCAAACTCAGTTTCTCCCAGAAAACATGGGACTCCTAAGGAAGATGCAAAGGAGAATAATCAACTTTTAAATCTGATGATTTCTTTCTCTTAAAAGAGATTTTTAAAAAAAGAAGAGAGATAAGGACGACAGGTGTGGTGGTGCACACCTGTAGTCCCAACTACTCCAGAGGCTGAAGCAGAAGGATCGCTTGAGCCCAGAAGTTCAAGGCTATAGTGCACTATAATCATGCCTGTGAACAATCACTGCATTCCAGCCTGGGCAACATAGCGAGACCACATTGCTATAAAAATAAAAAGCTGTACTGAAAGATGCCCAAGTCTCCAAGAGACAGGCTCCCACAGTAAGAGAGAAGAATTGAGAAATTTGATTCAGGGATCCAAGATTTGACGAATTTCAGTCCCCTACCCCCAACCACTTAGTCTTTCCATCTTTTTGACCATGTTTCAAGACTTTCACAGCAGCAGCAATGGCTGCAGGGACAGCATTCTACTTACATAGGCATTGAGGGCATCGTTGGCTTCTCTCTCGGAGACACCAGCAGTCATCGATGTCACAATGCTCATACACCTTTCCAATCTCTGGGAACGGGTGAGAAAAAATGAACAGTGTGTCATAACACCACTTAGGAAGTACTTCTGGGCCCCTAAAAGTTTAACAATTCAAACCTGATCATGCCCATTGATCTAACTGCCAGTTTACTTATAAAGTCACCATGAAGATATAACCAGCAAAATCTAAAATGTGGAAACCATAATAGGTGACCTGATTTCTTTAACACATAAATCGCAAGAAAAAAAGTGAGGGAAACCCATATATTAAGAGACTTAGGGCCAGGCGTGGTGGCTCATGCCTGTAATCCTAGTACTTTAGGAGGCCGAGGTGGGCAGATCACCTGAGGTCAGGAGTTCAAGACCAGCCTGGCCAACATGGTGAAACCCCGTCTCTACTGAAAACACAAAAATTAGCCAGGCGCAGTGGCACATGCCTGTAATCCCAGCTACCTGGGAGGCTGAGGCAGGAGAATCTCTGGAACCTGGGAGGCAGAGAGGCAGCAGTGAGCAGAGATCGCACCACTGCACTCCAGCCTGGGTGACAGAGCGAGACCCTGGCTCAAAAAAATAAAATAAAATAGGGCGGGCACGGTGGCTCACACCTGTAATCCCAGCACTTTGAGAGGCCGAGGCAGGCGGATCACAAGGTCAGGAGTTCGAGACCAGCCTGACCAACATGTGAAACTCCGTCTCTACTAAAAATACAAAAAATTAGCCGGGCGTGGTGGTGTGCACCTGTAATCCCAGCTACTCAGGAGGAGGAGGCTGAGGCAGGAGAATTGCTTGAACCCGGAAGGCGGAGGTTGCAGTGAGCAGACATCATGCCACTGCACTCCAGCCTGGGCGACAGAGCAAGACTCTGTCTCAAAAAAATATATTTTAATAAAGAAAATAAAATAAAAGGGACTTAGGCCAGATGCAGTGGCTCACGCCTGTAATCCCAGCACTTTGGGAGGCTGAGGTGGGCGGATCACCCAAGGTCAGGAGTTCGAGACCAGCCTAGCCAACATGGTGAAACCCTGTCTCTACTAAAAATACAAAAATTAGCCAGGTGCGGTGGTTCGCACCTGTAATCCCAGCACTTTGGGAGGCCAAGGGGGTTGGATCACCAGAGGTGGGGAGTTCGAGACCAGCCTGACCAACATGGAGAAACCCCGTCTCTACAAAAATTAGACTGGCATGGTGGCACATGCCTGTAATTCCAGCTACTTGGGAGGCTGAGGCACGAGAATTGCTTAAACCTGGGAGGCGGAAGTCGAGGTGAGCCAAGATTGCATCATTGCACTCCAGCCAGGGCAACAAGAGCGAAACTCTGACCGGGCGTGGTGGCTCTCGCCTGTAATGCCAGCACTTTGGAAGGCCGAGGAGGGCAGATCACGAGGTCAAGAGATAGAGACTATCCTAGCCAACATGGTGAAAAAACCCTGTCTCTACTAAAAATACAAAAATTAGCTGGGCATTGTGGCACACGCCTGTAGTCCCAGCTACTCGACAGGCTGAGGCAGGAGAATCACTTGAACCCGGGAGGTGGAGGTTGCCGTGAACCGAGATCACGCCACTTCACTCCAGCCTGGGCGACAGAGTGAGACTCCGTCTCAAAAAAAAAAAAGAAAAAAAAATTAGCCAGGCGTGGTGGCAGGCGCCTATAATCCCAGCTTTTCAGGAGGCTGAGGCAGGAGAATCGCTTGAACCTGGGAGGCAGAGGTTGCAGTGAGCCGAGTTGGCATCATTGCACTCCAGTCTGGATGACAAGAGCGAAACACTGTCTCAAAAAAAAAAGAGACTTAATATTATCATCTATCGAATAAAATAAGAATCCATCAGTCCATTTTGATAGATACATACATGATAAACAGGAAAGGAAGGCTCTTCGTTACAGTACAATGCCCACTAATAAATGTAGATGAAATGGTGAAAGTAATAACTGATTCAGGCAAATATCATCATCAATGGATGGTAAAACTAGTAGGTGAAACTTTTCAGAGAAAGAAGATATTTACACAGATTCAAAATACTTATTAATCACAAAAAGAATATAATAATCACTGTAGGAGAGCCTGGACGACACTACCTTAACCAAGTGATCAAAGTTAATATCACTAAATAATGAGACAAGTTAACACTATGTGCCTCTAACAGGATGCACTGAAAGGATATAACATCACTTTTATGGTTTTCTTGCCAAAAATGCATAAACTCAGTCCAATCATGAAGAAATTTCAGACAACCCAAACTGAAGGACATTCTACAAAACAAATGGCCTGTCAAAAATGCTTAAGGGCTGGGCACGGTAGCTCACACCTATAATCCCAGCACTTTGGGAGGCAGGAGGACTGCTTGAGCCCAGGAGCTCAAGACCAGTCTGGGCAATATAGGGAGACCCCATCTCTATAAATAAGAAAAAAATTAGCTGAGCATGGTTGTGCATGCCTGTGGTCCCAGTTACTCAGGAGGCTGAGGTGGGAGGATCGCTTGAGCCCAGGAGGGCAAGGCTGTAGTGAGCAATGATGGTACCACTACACTCCAGCCTGGGCAACAGAACATTATTGTTAATGCTTTTAGTTATGATATAAATATTATGATTATGTTTTTAAAAAGTCCTTTTCTTATAGACTTTATATAAAATGTTTACAGATAAAACTGTATATCTTGGATTTGCTTCAAAGTAATACAGAGGTAGCTGAAAGAAGATAAAACAAGATTGCTATCTACTGTTAAGTACTGAAGCAGAGTGATGGCTACATGAAGATTTTACTATTCTACTTTTTTATATTTGAAATGTCCCCCCAAAATGTTAAAAACAAACTTTAAAAACAATGAGAGCGTGAGGAAAGAAAAATAGAGCACCAAAGGTCAAATGAAAACCTACCAGGGGCCGGGTACAGTGGCTCATGTCTGTAATCCCAGCACTTTGGGAGGCTAAGGCGGGAGGATCACTTGAGGTCAGGAGTTTGAGACCAGCCTGGCCAACATGGCAAAACCCCGTCTCTACTAAAAATACAAAAACTAGCCAGGTGTGGTGGTGTGCACCTGTAGTCCTAGCTTCTTGGAAGGCTGAGGCAGAAGAATCACTTGAACCTGGGAGTCAGAGGTTGCAGTGAGCCGAGACTGCGCCTCTGCACTCCAGCCTGGGCTATAGAATGAGACTGTCCAAAAAAAAAAGTACCAGGGTCTCTAGTTAAACAAGGATGAAAATAGCTGCATTAAAGCCTACCCAACAGTCATTCTGGTTTCAACTCCACCATGTCATGTGTTCAACATTCTAAGGGAACCTTAGTCACTGGTCCCTGTTCAGAAGAAGCAATATTGGTAAGATACTGACAAAATGTGTCTCGTAAGTCAATGAACCTCTCCATTATCACCATTTAAACTATTTCCTGAGTCCTTTTAAAACTTTATCTTGAGGATTAACCCAAAAACTGTTTAAGAAAAACCAATTTCCAGTGATAATGATTCTGGCAAAAGAAGGACAAAGGAAGGCTGGTTTACTTCTACCTGATTTTAGAGGTCATCACCACACATCTTATTGAGAAGTGGTTCTTTCGCAGCATTTTGAAGAACTGACAAATATGGATAATAGGATAGAGGTTTAAGAATGAAAGATGGCCGGGCGCAGTGGCTCACGCCTGTAATCCCAGCACTTTGGGAGGCCGAGGTAGGTGGATCACAAGGTCAGGAGATCGAGACCATCCTGGCTAACACGGTCTAACCCCGTCTCTACTTAAAAAAATACAAAAAATTAGCTGGGTGTGGTGGCAGGCGCCTGTAGTCCCACCTACTCAGGAAGCTGAGCCAGGAGAATGGCATGAACCCGGTAGGAGCTTGCAGTGAGCCGAGATTGTGCCACTGCACTCCAGCCTGGGTGACAGAGGGAGACCCCGTCTCAAAAAAAAAAAGAATGAAAGACAATTGGACTGGGCGTGGTGGCTCACGCCTGTAATCTCAGCACTTTGGGAGGCAGAGGGTGGGTGGATTATGAGGTTAGGAGTTCGAGACCAGCCTGACCAACATGGTGAAACCCCGTCTCTACTAAAAATACAAAAATTAGCTGGGTGTGGTGGCATGCGCCTGTAATCCCAGCTACTCGGGAGGCTGAGGCAGGAGAATTGCTTGAATCTGGGAGGCAGAGGTTGCAGTGAGCCAAGATTGCGCCACTGCACTCCAGCCTGGGTGACAGAGCAAGATTCCATCTAAAAAAAAATAAAAAAAATAAAAAAAATAAAAAAGAAAGACAATCATGCTTCTCCTTTACCATTATCCTCAGGTTGCCTATGTCTATCCTGTGTAAGAGCATAAGGTGGCACAGAGCAGAACTGAGTGTTAAGGCAAGGCAAGTGTTTGTAGCTCCCACAGCTATAAAACTTCAAGCTAAAATAAGCCCCAAGCCCCTTATTATAACTTAATATCAGGTCTGACTATGCTCCAAATTAGGTCAGATTGGCAGCTCAGCCTGAATAAAAAGCACCTGTGTACTTGTGCAAAGGAGCTGTGAGGTCACATGAAAGCTAAGCTATGACTCTCACAGCCCACCTCTCCCACAAGCTCTGAGATCCAGTATTACCTAGTCCACCTCATATATGATAAGGGGAGGGAAGGAAAACCCTCCGGCTGGGCTTCCTCTGTTTTTAAATCTTATCCCACTTGTCGGGCACAGTGGCTCACACCTGTAATCCCAGTACTTTGGGAGGTCGAAGCAGGTAGATCACTTGAGGCCAGGAGTTCAAGACTAGCCTGGGGAACAGAATGAGAACCCCCTCCATCTCTACAAAAACTAAATAAATCAGCCAGGCATGGTCGTGTGCACCTGTAGTCCCAGCTACTTGTGAGGCTGAGGCAGGAGGATCACTTGGGCCCAAGAGCTGTAGGCTGCAATAAACTGTGATTGCACTACTGTACTCCAGCCTGGGTGACAAAGCAAGGCCCTGTCTCAAAAATCATCCCTCTCTACCCAAGATAGTTATCACAGACTGGGGAATCAATTACATCCAGCTGCTAGGTTCAGATTGCTCTTACAAGGAGATCTGGGGGAAGCCCTGTACACAGCCTAGGTTAACGGTTTCAGAGGAGAAGGAGATGGTGAACAAGGAGTGGCATAGCATTCTAAAATTCTAGATATTCCTTCCTACCAAAGGGAAAAATCTCTGCTGAATCAATGGAGAGGAAAGGCAAGCAAAATCAAACAGCAGCTGGCTAATAAGCAAACTGACAGGAAGCATAACATAGAAAGAACCCTCCACCACTTGCCAGCCTTAGGCTAATCTTGGGTAATTTAGCCACTCAAAACCCCTCAAAACAGAGAATGCCTCTATCACAAGGTTGCTGTAAGGATTAAACAAAATGACATATGTGAAAGCACCTAGCATACAGCCTCACTTAAATTAGAATCTATTCAATCTGCGGCCAGGCATGGTGGCTCATGCCTGTAATCTCAGCGCTTTGGGAGGCCAAGGTGGGGAGGAATCACTTGAGGACAGGAGTTCAAAACCAGTCTTGGCAACATAGTGAAGACATTGTCTCTACAAAAAAAAATGTTAAAAATTAGCTGGGTGCGGTGGCGTGCCTATAGTCCTAGCTACTTGGGAGGCTGAATTGGGTGGATCATTTGAGCCCAGGAGGTTGCGGATGCAGTGAGCCATGATCACGCCACTGCACTCCAGCCTGAGTGACAGAGCAAGACCTTGTCTCGAACAAAACAAAACAAAAACTATTCAATTTGCGGGAAGCTCAGCAATTGCACAACTAAATTTAGAGAACTAAAACCTCTCCACTCCCAGCCACTACTTCTATTCTAATGGGATGGCCTTAAAGATTCCTGAAAACTCCTACCACAGGACATAATAAATTCCTGACCAGGCTAAAAAGCTTTCTCTCCTATCTACTCTCTGTAAACTTCTGCCTTCTAGGAGACAAGAGGAAAAGGTAGGGGAGAGGGAGGGGCCTGAATGATGTACCCTGTACCAGATCCTGCAAAGCTGGCTATACAAAGGGCTAGCTGAGCCTCCAGCAATGATCTATTGCTGAGACCTTGGGTTGAACAGTTTCTCTAGGCCCCTTCCCTAGCTCCCGTGAGCTCTGCTCAGAGGCCTGAGTCAATTCTGTGGGTCACTGCTCAGTGAAGGAGCAAAGTGGCCTCTTGGAACAGAGAGGCTCAGCTAAGGTTGTAGAAAGTGAGAGTCCAGAATTTGGATGGGTGGATAACTGCAACGAGGAAAAAATGTAAGGCCCAGTCCTTTCTGTTCACAGGCAACAAGGACTGAGCCTCACATTTTTTCCTCGTTGCAGTTATCCACCCATCCAAATTCTGGACTCTCACTTTCTACAACCTTAGCTGAGCCTCTCTGTTCCAAGAGGCCACTTTGCTCCTTCACTGAGCAGTGACCCACAGAATTGACTCAGGCCTCTGACAAGAAGTATAAAGGATACTTTACTCTTCCTGAACTACAGAAATTACTTTTCCAAACAGGGATGGGAAAACTGATTACAAATCATTCAGGGTGACAAAGGACCATGTCCCTTCAAAGAAAGCCACAGGAAGCCAGATCCCTACTATCAAGTAATAGCAACCCTTTTCCCCTAGTCTCCAGAGGCTCTTAGTAAAGATCGAATCATAGGTTCAGATGCCAACAATTGCTGGCAGAATGGCTCTGTTCAGAGTAAGCCCTCCATGACAGTACCTTAGAGAGCTGAGTAAATATTTACAATCTCTAGGAGCTCCTGAACTAATTTTTCTAATACTAAGACTACCTGACCATGGTTTCCATGAGAGCAGCAGCAGATGAAATGGGGGAGAAGGGAGGGGGAAGGCCTTTCTCTTTGCCAGTATATACCCAAAGCTGGAGACTCAAGCTGGAGGAACCCCCCTAACCTTTCCATTTCCCCTCCCTCAGCCAGGTGGATATGGAGTCTGGTAAAAAGCATACAGTGGCTGGGTGCAGTGGCTGACGCCTGTAGTCCCAACACTCTGGGAGGCTGAGGTTAGGAGATCGAGAGCAGCCTGGCCAACATGGTGAAACCCCATCTCTACTAAAAATACAAGAATCAGCCGGGTGTGGTGGCACACACCTGTACTCCCAGCTACTCGGGAGGCTGAGGCAGGAGAATCGCTTGAACCCGGGAGGCGAAGATTGCAGGGAGCTGTCGCGCCACTGCACTCCAGCCTGGGTGATGGAGCGAGATTCCATCTCCCAAAAAAAAAAAAGCATACAGTAATACTGCTCCCTATGGGAAGTGGCCTTAAACACCAAATTCCCCATCTTCAGAAAAGGAAGATACAATCTAACTCATAAAATCCCCAAGGACAACTGGGTGCAGTGGCTCATGCCTGTAATCCCAGCACTTTGGGAATCCAAGGCGGGAAGATCACGAGGTCAGGACTTCGGGAGCAGCCTGGACAATATGGTGAAACCCCATCTCTACTAAAAATACAAAAATTAGCTGGGCGTGGTGGTGCACGCCTCCAGTCCTAGCTACTTGGGAGGCTGAGGCAGGAGAATCGCTTGAACCCAGGAGGCAGAGGTTGCAGTGAGCCGAGATCGCACCACTACACTCCAGCCTGGCAGACAGAGCGAGACTCCGTCTGCAAAAAAAAAAAAAAAAAGCATTCGGTAAATACTGCTCCCTATGGGAAGTCAGTGGCCTTAAAAGACTAAATTCTGGCCCGGCGCGGTGGCTCATTCCTGTAATCCCAGCACTTTAGGAGGCTGAGGTGGGCGGATCACGAGGTCAGGAGTTCGAGACCAGCCTGACCAACATGGTGTACAAGGTCAGGAGTTCAAGACCAGCCTGACCAACATGGTGAAACCCCGTCTCTACTAAAAATACAAAAAAATTAGCCGGGCATGGTGGTGCGTGCCTGTACTCCCAGCTACTCAGGAGGCTGAGGCAGGAAAATCGCTTGAATCTGGGAAGTGCAGGTTGCAGTGAGCCGAGATCATGCCACTGCACTCCAGTCCGGGCAACAGAGTGAGACTCCATCTCAAAAAAAAAAAAAAAAAGACTGAATTCCTCATTTTCAGAAAAGGAATATACAATCTAACTCATAAAATCCCCAAGGATGGCCGGGCACAGTGACTCACACCTGTAATCCCAGCACTTTGGGAGGCCGAGGCAGGCGGATCACCTGAGGTCAGGAGTTTGAGACCAGCCTAGCCAACGTGGTGAAACCCCGTCTCTACTAAAAATACAAAAAAATTAGCTGGGTGTGGTGGTGAGCATCCATACTCCCAGCTACTTGGGAGGCTGACGCAGGAGAATCGCTTGAACACAGGAGGCGGAGGTTTCAGTTAGCTGAGATCGCGCCATTGCACTCCAGCCTGGGCAACAAGAGGGAAACTCCGTCTTTTTAAAAAATAAAAATAAAAAAAAAATCCCCAAGGACTCACTTAGGTGAAGAGTTACTGAACAAGCTGGGTTCAAAGTATTCCACAACCATGAGTCACTTGTATATGAAATTATGATTTAAGGGGACAAAAACTAGAAGTGACTCAATGCTCATTCCCTGGAGATTCCTCACATATGTATATGAATTATTCCTTGGGGAAAACCAGGTAGGGACATACCTCTAACCAAATGCAACCCTGAGACCTAACCAGGGCTTAAGAGGAAGCTCTGGCCAGGCGCGGTGGCTCATGCCTGTAATCTCAGGAATTTGGAAGGCCGAGGCAGGTGGGTCACCTGAGGTCAGGAGTTTGAGACCAGCCTGGCCAACATGGTGAAACCCCATCTCTATCAAAAATACAAAAATTAGCCAGGAGTGGTAGTGCCTGTAATCCCAGCTACTCTGAAGGCTGAGGCAGGAGAATCGCTTGAACCCGGGAGGCAGAGGTTGCAGTGAGCCAAGATTGCGCCACTGCACTCCAGCCTGGGCGACAGAGGGAGACTCTGCCTCAAAAAAAAAAAAAAAAAGTTAAAAAAAAGAGGACGCGGGGCCAGGCGCGGTGGCTCGTCTGTAATCCCAGCACTTTGGGAGGCCGAGGTGGGCGGATCATGAGGTCAGGAGATCGAGACCATCCTGGCTAACATGGTGAAACCCCGTCTCTACTAAAAATGCAAAAAATTAGCCGAGCATGGTGGTGGGCGCCTGTAGTCCCAGCTACTCGGGAGGCTGAGGCAGGAGAATGGCATGAACCCAGGAGGCAGAGCTTGCAGTGAGCTGAGATCGCGCCACTGTACTCCAGCCTGGGTGACAGAGACTCTGTCTCAAAAAAAAAAAAAAAAAAAAAAAGGACGCTCTTGGGCCTCCCGCTTTCAGCCTGATTTAAAAGTGATTGGTTCCTCTTTGGCAGAAGAAAAACCAGGAGCTACCAAGGCTCATGAGATTAGGAACTACATGTTCTAAACTCCTTCAATCTCTGGCACTATTTTTATCTATTCCCTCCCCAAATTGGGATGGGAATGGGCAAGAAGACTTCCGCCTTCAAAGGGAAAAACAGGGCCAAAGAGAAGAAAGGATACACCAAATGTTCCCTAGGGTAGAAGAGTTAAGAGTTCCTGCCTGGGATGCTCTTGACCAGTGCTTCCTACTCCAAATTTCTGAAGGTCTTTCCTAATCACACCCAATTATAATGACCCATCTCTTCACTACTCTAACCAGTTTTGTTTATTGTTTTTGTTTTTTTTACCTTCTTGTGGGTGTGTTAACTCAAGCCATTAGATGATAAGCTTTGAAAGGCAAACCCTGGATGTCCTCCATCCTGTTTTCCTATCAGACCCAGCACACAGTAAGCATATATGGTCAGGAAACTACCTCTGTGTTCCTGGGCAATAGGTAGGTCTGTGATAGGAAAATAACCAAGCCAGAACAAGCAGAGGTCAGTCGATCAATACCAAGTTTTCATAACTTCTGTGTGCAGAGATCTGTGGGGAGACCCAGAGGAAGAAGCCAGTAAGTCTCACCCTTAGAGACCCTCTGGTCTAGTGGGGATAACCACACCATACACATTGGGAAAAAAAATAGTGTGGCAAGTCTTGCTAGAAAATTCAAATGCAAAGGACAAAGGGCAAAGAAGAGGGAGCTTGAGACATACTGGGAAACATCCACATTATGGAGATCAGAAAAAAAGAAAGACCCTCTCTCCCCCTTTTCCCTGGAAACAGTTGGAAGTTCACTCTCAGTATAAAAAAAAAGCCAGAAAATGCACGCTTCCCCTCTTCGATGGTCCCCTCCTGCCACATCATTTCATTTAGTAGAAAACACGTTACTGCTCAGAAGAACAGGATGCTGTACTATTCAGTGAATTGAATTAGAGCAGAGCCACAATGACGCCTCTAAGAATCAGGGTGGGGATTCCAACCCCTGGGTCTTTTGCCCTCCACTCAAACTGATGGAGGGATCGGATCAAAGGCAGTCCATTATTGACTTTCTATACTTCTAGAGCTCCACTGTTAGTACACAGGGATCAAGAAATGTTTTGACAATGACAGTGGCCATTTCTTAAAAAGTAGATAATTCCAATTGCCAGGCAGTCTTAAAGTCATTCTCACCTGTTTTGGGAATACAGTGTTTACATTCATAATTATATCTACCTTAGCTGATAACTACAGACAGCAGAAAACAAACTGTGATTTACCTGAATGCCCACAGAATTATGAGGGAAAAGCATGATGGGAAGGCAGACTACAAGTAGACATTTGCCGGTGGATAATCCACAAAGTTACTATCCAGCCACTTCTTGATTGACAAAGTTCATTTTTGCATGTATGTTCTACCGTCTTGTATCTGACCCATTTTTTCAAATCTAAATTCTGAATTTCACCTGTCTGCCTGCCCACCCTTTAATAGCTGATAAAGTTAAAAGCAGGGAAACAGCCAGTGAAGAGCCAAGGCCTGTTAATGTACTCATCCTGTCCCTGGATAACCACCGAGTTGAATATTAGGCCTTACAAACAGTTAAGCAATCACGTCTCAGTTCTGGATCTCATATTCTTTTTTTTTTGAGACGGGGTCTCTCGCTCTGTCGTCAGGCTGGAGTGCAGTGCCGCAATCTTGGCTCACTGCAACTTCTGCCCACGGGTTCAAGAAATTCTCCTGCCTCAGCCTCCCAAGTAGCTGGGATTACAGGCACAAGCCACCATGCCCGGCTAATTTTTGTATTTTTAGTAGAGACGGGGTTTCACCATGTTGGCCAGGATGGTCTCGATCTCTTGACCTTGTGATCCGCCCGCCTCGGTCTCTCAAAGTGCTGGGATTACAGGCGTGAGCCACCGCGCCCGGCCTAGATCTCATATTGTTAAGTACGTATTCTCGTTTGTAGCAGTGGAAAGGTATACGTGATCAACTCTGGGATGGCAGAATGAAGAAGCTGGGTAAAAGGACACGAGGGGCAACTATCAGGTCCCCTGAAGTCCTCATTCAGGTCCATTCCATTTCTTCGCTCCACCTTCTTTTTCAGAAGCGATGTGTTCTCTCCTCTGTGTGTGCTATCTGGTTCTGAAGGAGAATCCCTAGTACCATTCACCCCACTACTGTGGCTGATGCCACCAAACTAAACACTACTCACTTTTATTAAGTCTTCACTCATTCTAGATGCCCAGTTAACATCACTGACAATTGGTTGTGTCTACACGAAGTCAATGATAGCATCTAACAGGAGGGTCCAAGGTCTACTGCCAGCTCTTACCAGCCCCCAAACATCTACACACACATACATTACATCTCAACTCAATATATTGACCTAAGTCTGAAACAGGGTTGATAGTAAAAATAGCTGTGGTGTGTATGTGGAAAGGAATGTCAAAAATAAATTCGGTAAACCTGGATGCTGTATCCCTTCCTTCACCAACACCCCCGACCCATTTTCATACTAGTGGCTGCTGTTACTATGACAACCTGTCCAGGAAGTTGGCCCACACTTCTTCCCTCAGGAGCAGGAAGCTGGAGCAGTGTTTGTGTTACTTCAGAAAAAACTTGAAAGCCTCCTCCCCCGCCCCCCACCCCATCCTCCCACCCGGTATCCGCTCCAGTATCCCTCCAAAACCCAATTTCTTAACTCCCTTCCCTCCCCCCACACCTACCTCCTCTAACTCATCCTTGGCATCCAAACTGGTTGAAAGTAGCAGCCTCCCCCCTCCTGGGGCTCCTGCTCCCGCTCCTCCTCCTCCACCTCCCGCTGCTCCCGAAGCAGCTGCTGCTGCTGCTGCTGCCCCTTTTCCCTTCTGCAACTCCATGGCTGCAGCCAGGAGACGGGAAAAGGTCAGGGAGTGGATGGATGGACAGTCCTAGATATCGGGAACTCTGGATTGCCAGGGACTGGGGGCAAGAGGAACAAGTTGGGGAGGGGAGAGCAAGGCCCCTGTCCTCTCCACTCCTCCCTCCTCTCCAAAAGGCCGCGCCTGCGTTGGGGGCGAAGGCACAGTCCTCTGGGTCCTGACTCTGGGGTGGCAGTGCTGAGGGAAAGCCGTTGGCTCCGAGGTACAGTGGGGTAAAGGCCTGTGCCTCTATGGGAAGGGTAGGAGAGGCTTCCGCCCCTGAAGAAGTGGACCCTAAGAGCGTCTGACCCTAAGAAAAGGAGGGAAACCCCTAAGTTTCTGCCTCTTTTCCCCGTGGGGGGGAAAGAGGAGTCCTGCCCCTGAAGTAGGAGGTAGGAAACCTTCCTGGCTGATGCCCCAAGGCTTGGGGAGTGAAGCGCCTTTGGATCCGGCCCCTAGGGGGTGAGGGTGAGGCAATAAGCGCTATGGGAGGACAGGGAAGACCAGCGTCTCCCTACACCACACAGAGGCGGCCATAGTGGAAGGGCGGGGGGTGGGAAGGCGAAGGGCGGGGGAAGGGGAGAAATCGTCTAGGCCCGCGCCGGAAGTGAGCAGTCACGGCCCCTGGCCTCCGTCGATAGCTGTTTCCGCGGTGGCGCTGAGTCTCCAAGGGGTAGGAAGACCTCGGCGGACTGGCCTTTTCTCCGTCTGCCAATTGTGTTGAGGGAGAAGAGAGCCTGGTCTGATGGGCAACTAGCGTGCCCAATCGCTTCCCTCCTTTGCTCTCGGGGGGGGTGGGAGCGCGAGGCGATCAGGAAGGAGAGAGGCTGCGCCTGCGTGCGCTGATGCGCATGCGCGGTGTCAGCCTCCGCCTTCTTCCTCCTAGAATTTGGGTGGGTGCAGGAACCTAGGCAATGTACCTGCGTGGCTTTGAGAGACACGAAGCCTGCCACGAAGTGGCAGGGCGGGGGAGGGAACGGTAGCCAGGCGTGGTGGCGGGCGCCTGTAGTCCCAGCTACATGGGAGGCTGAGGCAGGAGAATCGCTTGAACCCGGGAGGCGGAGGTTGCAGTGAGTCGAGATCGCGCCACTGCACTCCAGCCTGGGCGACAAGAGCAAAAACTCCGTCTCAAAAAAAAAAAAAAAAATGTGCATTGACCCACTTGTGCGAAACAAGTCGTTCGAATCGTGCCAGCATTACCTCCAGCAAAAATGTTCCAAATGATAGAACCAACTTCATTTTTGTTTTGAGTATCTGGGACTGACCCATGTCACTGAAGTCACTGTACTTTCACCCAATGCAGTGTTGTGATGTGTTGCGAATGCAATGTGGCCTTGATTGTTTTGTAAGTCCATTTGTATCTCTTGGTTCTCCATCTGTGTGTCTCAGTGGCATTTTTTTTTCAAGAGCACTTTAGGATTATCTTTCACAGGCCCAAAGACAGATCAAATTTCGCTTTTTTTTTTTTGAGACGAAGTCTCGCTGTTTTCGCCCAGGCTGGAGTGCAATGGCGTGATCTCGGCTCACTGCAACCTCCACCTCCCGGGTTCAAGCGATTCTCCTGCCTCAGCCTCCCATGTAGCTGGGACTACAGACGCCCACCACCACGCCCGGTTAATTTTGTTTTGTTTTGTTTTGTTTTTCCTTTTGAGACGGAGTCTCGCTCTGTTGACCATGCTGGAGTGCAGTGGCACGATCTCAGCTCACTGCAAGCTCCACCGCCTGGGATCATGCCATTCTCCTGCCTCAGCCTCCCGAATATCTGGGACTACAGGCTCCCGCCACCGCGCCTGGCTAATTTTTTTCTATTTTTAGTAGAGACGAGGTTTCACCGTGTTAGCCAGGATGGTCTCGATCTCTTGACCTCATGATCCGCCCGTCCGGGGATTCCCAAAGTGCTGAGATTACAGGCGTAAGCCACCATGCCGGGCCAAATGTCGCTATTTTTAAAGGCTGCTTTAAAAAAAAAAAAAAGAAAATCCACAGACTTGTCCTAGTGCAGTAGTGTTTACAACTCATTGATCACAACCAGTTACAGATTTCTTTGTTCCTTCTCCACTCCCACTGCTTCACTTGGGTAGCCTTTAAAAAAAAATCCACATTCCTGCTTGTTTTACTTCCAGTAAAATGGAGACAAAGGTTGCCTGTGAGCTTTGAGAACATTATGTGACCTAATGGATGTGAGATCACATTTTAAACTGGAATACACTGCACAGATACTAGTTACCACTACAGGCAATCCTATTTACTTTTACACTTGTAGTGGCTTAACATTTTAACTCCACATGTGAATGTTCCTTTAAGTTGGCTCTCTCATTCCTTTATTAGTAGATGTAAGACCTTAGGGAAGTCATTTTGACTTTCTGTACATTAATTATCTGTAAAATAAGAGGTGGACTTGCTGATCTTTAAATACTTTTCTAGCACTGAAAGTCTATAGTTCTATTGAGAATTCCTTGGATTTCTTCTAGGTGCAAAACACTGCATAGCCGCTGAAGAATGCAAACTCTTTGGGTGCAGTGGCTCCCGCCTGTAATCCCAGCACTTTGGGAGGACAAGGCAGGGGGATCACTTGAGCCCAGGAGTTGGAGACCAGCTTGGGCAACATAGCAAGACCCTGTCTCTACAATAAAAAAATTTTTTTAAAAGAATACAAACTCAAGTTATTACAATAACATTACTGTGTATCATTGGAAATACATATATATGTAATTGGAAATACATAGGTGAAAAAAGAAGAGTAAAGGGTAGAACACTGTACTTTATGCTTCCATTTGTTTGTGGGTTTTTTAAAGTAGGAGCTGGGAGCCTGGTGCAGTGGCTCAAGACTGTAATCCCACACTGTGAGAGGCAGAGGCAGGAAGATAACTTGAAGCCAGAAGTTTCAGACTAGCCTGGGTAACAAAGTGAGACCTTGTCTCTACAAAAAATAAAAACATTGGCAGGGTGAGGTGTCATGTACCTGTAGTCCCAGCTACTCAGGAGGCTGAGTCAGGAGGATCATCACTTCAGCTTAGGAGTTCAAAGCTGTAGTGAGCTATGATCACACCACTGCACACCAGCCTAGGTGACAGAGTGAGGCCCTGTCTCTGATACACACATATACATATATATATATACACATACATCTATATACATACATATATATATATATAGAGAGAGAGAGAGAGAGAGAAGCTTAATTCCCCTTCTTTAGTAGAAGATACATTTGTCAGGGCATAAGCTATAGTTCTTCTTATATACATATTAATAAAATGACAGTTGGGCCAGGTGCAGTGGCTCACGCCTGTAATCCCAGCACATTGGGCGGCCGAGGCAGGCAGATCAGTTGTGGTCAGGAGTTAGAGAACAGCCTGAGCAACATGGAGAAACTCCGTCTCTACTAAAAATACAAAATTAGCTGGGGGTGGTGGCGCATGCCTGTCATCCCAGCTACTCAGGAGGCTGAGCACCAGAATTACTTGAACCCAGGAAGTGGAGGCTGCAGTGAGCCAAGACTGCATCACTGCTCTCCAGCCTGGGCAACAGAGCAAAACCCTATCTCAAAAAAAAATCACTTAAAATCATAAAGTCAAAAGTTAAAATCAAAAGTCAAAATTGACAAGAAAATTTGGTTATTTCTGTGTTCTACAATAATTTAACATAATAACCAGAAATGTAACTAATAACATACCAAGATATATCAGAATTTTAGGAATCTCATACAGTTTTGGAATACATATTAATAACATATCCATAAAAATATAACTTGGTTAAACAACATTTCTTCTTTTTTTTTTTGAGATGAACTCTCGCTCTGTCGCCCAGGCTGGAGTGCAGTGGTGTGATCTCGGCTCACTGCAAGCTCTGCCTCCCGGGTTCATGCCATTCTCCTGCCTCAGCCTCCCAAGTAGCTGGGACTACAGGCGCCCGCCACTGCGCCCAGCTATATTTTTCTATTTGTAGTAGAGACGGGGTTTCACTGTGTTAGGCAGGATGGTCTCGATTTCCAGACCTCAAGATCTGCCCGCCTCGGTCTCCTAAAGTGCTGGGATTACAGGCATGAGCCACCGCACCTGGCCTAAACATCATTTCTTACTCAGTAATTTCTTTTTTGACAATACCTGATATGTAATTTAACATGTCAGAAAACTTGTGTATTATCTCTCTTTTGGATGCCACAGGGGCCCTCTATAACATCCCAAAGTAAGTTGTTTTGTTTGTTTGTTTTTTGAGACAGGGTCTCACTCTTTCACCCAGGCTGGAGTGTGGTGGCATGATCTCAGCTCATTGCAGCCTCCACCTCCTGGGCTCAGTTGATCCTCCCACCTCAGCCTACAGAACAGCTGGAACTACAGGTACATACCACCACACCTGGCTGATTTTTCTATTTTGCAGTAGAAACAGGGTCTTGCTGTGTTGCCCAGTCTGGAATGCAGTGACATGATCTCCACTCACTGCAACCTCGGCCTCCTGGGTTCAAGTGATTCTCATACTTCAGCCTCCCGAGTACCTGGGACCACAGGTGTGCACCACCACACCCAGCTAATTTTTGTATTTTTTGTAAAGATGGGGTTTTGCCATGTTGACCAAGCTGGTCTCAAACTCCTGGCCTAAAGTGATCTGTTGACCTCAGCCTCTCAAAGTGCAGAGATTACAGGTGTGACCCACCATGCCCAGCTATTCATCTTGCAGTTTCTACGCAGGCTGCTTCACCGGTAAATGACACTTAATTTGTTTTGAATGCATGTGATTATAAAAAACTGTTCATACTGTTCATCAAAAAGTGGGTGGGATTTTCCATTGATATTTCAAACATCAAATCAATACAATCTATATTCTGAGTATCAATTTGAGTTGCACAGGTTAAGATGAGAACCCTTCACATAGTATTGAGGATGTGATGCAATCTGTACCTGAATTGACATGGTGTTTCCTCATAGTTAGGCTGCCTTTTTGAGAAATATCTTCCATCCCTGAGAGATCAGCTACATCAAGATAGCTCATCAGCTAAATCATGTTGGTCAAAATACCTGCTAACCAAGCAGATAAATAAATTCAGGCCAGGCACGGTGGCTCACACCTGTAATCCCAACACTTTGGGAGGCCGAGGCAGGTGGATCACCTGAGGTCGGGAGTTCAAGACCAGCCTGACCAACATGGAGAAACCCTGTCTCTACTAAAAATACAAAAATTAGCTGGGCGTGGTGGTGGGCACCTGTAGTCCTAGCTACTTGGGAGGCTGAGGTGGGAGAATCACTTGAACCCGGGAGGTGGAGGTTGCAGTGAGCTGAGATCATGCCAATGCACTTCAGCCTGAGTGAGAGAGTGAGACTTTGTCTCAAAATAGTAATAATAATAATAATCTGTCCTATTGTCAGTTGATTTTCAGTGTGCCTTCAGAGGGGGAAGGGAAAGTATTCCCTTGACCTCTACAGTACTTAGCCAAATTTTCACCAGGTCCAGCAAAACCTGAGTGTTCCAGTCACTACACATACTTGCCAACACTTAGTACTGTCAGTCTTTTGAATTGTAGCTATTCTGGAAAGTGTTTACTGATATCTCATAGGTTGCTTTTTGAAATTTTTTGTTTGTTTGTTTGAAATGGAGTTTTGCTCTTGTTGCCCAGGCTGGAGTGCAATGGCATGATCTCGGCTCACAGCAACCTCCGCCTCCCGGGTTCAAGCCATTCTCCTGCCTCAGCCTCCGGAGTAGCTGAGATTAACAGGCATGTGCCACCACGCCCGGCTAATTTTGTATTTTTAGTAGAGACGGGGTTTCTCCGTGTTGGTCAGGCTGGTCTTGAACTCTGGACCTCAGGTGTCCGCCTGACTTGGCCGCTTTTTAAAATTTTAAACGTGTGGGCCAGGCATGGTGGCTCATGCCTGTAATCCCACCAATTTGAGAGGCCAAGGAGGGCACGTCACCTGAGACCAGGAGTTCGAGATCAGCCTGGCCAAATTTTTTTTGTTTAAGAGTTGGGGTGGCCAGGCGCAGTGGCTCACGCCTATAATCCCAACACTTCGGGAGGCTGAGATGGGCAGATCACAAGGTCAGGAGTTTGAGACCAGCCTGGCCCACATGGTGAAACTCCATCTCTACTAAAGGTACAAAAATTAGCTGGGCGTGGTGGCGAGTGATTGTAATCCCAGCTACCGGGAAGCTGAGGCAGGAGAATTGCTTGAACCCGGGAGGTGGAGGTTGCAGTGAGCCGAGATCACACCACTGCACTCCAGCCTGGGTAACAGAGAGGTGGGGTGGCCGGGCATCGTGGCTCACTCCTGTAATCCCAGCACTTTGGGAGGCCGAGGTGGGTGGATCACCTGAGGTCAGGAGTTTGAGACCAGCCTGGTCAACATTGTGAAAACCCATCTCTTTTAAAAATTCAAAAATTAACCAGGGGTGGTGGTGCTTGCCTATAATCACAGCTACTTGGGAGGCTGAGGCAGGAGAATCGCTTGAACCCAGGAGGCAGAGGTTGTAGTGAGCAGAGATCGTGCCACTGTACTGTAGCCTGGGCAACAAGAGTGAAACTCGGTCTCAAAAAAAAAAAAAAGTTGGGATTTGGCTGGGCGCAGTGGCTCACATCATAATCCTAGCACTTTGAGAGGCCGAGGTGGGTGGATCCCTTGAGGTCAGGAGTTCAAGACCAGCCTGGCAACATGACAAAATCCCGTCTCTACTAAAAACACGAAAATTAGCCAGGCCTGGTGGCAGGCACCTATAATCCTAGCTACTCCCAGCTACTCTGGAGTCTGAGACAGGAGAATCATTTGAATTCAGGGGGCAGAGGTTGCAGTAAACCAAGATCGTGCCACTTCCCACCAGCCTGGATCAAAGAGCGAAATTCTGTCTCAAAAAAAAGGGGGGGGGTTGGGGTTGGCCAGGTGTGGTGGGTCACACCTGTAATCCCAGCACTTCGGGAGGCCAAGCTGCGCAGATCACTTGAGCCCAGGAGTTGGAGAGCAGCCTCGGCACCATTGTGAAACCCCATCTCTACAAAAAATAGAAAAATTAGCCTGGCATGGTGGTACATGCCTTTAGTCCCAGCTACTTGGGAGGCTGAGGTGGGAGAATGTGATGTCGAGGCTGCAGTGATGTCAAGGCTACAGTGAGCCATGATCATACCACTGCACTCCAGCCTGGGTGACAGAACAAGACTGTGTCTCAGAAAAAAAAAAAAAAAAAAAAAACCATTGGTGTTGTGCAGGATCTGGATTTTATGGAAAAATAAAGAGCTGGAGTCTCACTCTGTTGCCCAGGCTGGTGTTTAGTGCTGCAATCATAGCTCACTGCAGCCTTGAGCTCTTGGGCTGAAGTGATCCTGCCTCAGCCTCCTAAGTAGCTGGAACTATAGGCAAAAAAAAAAAAAAGAAAGAAAAAAATTACATAACAAGTTATAACTTTGTTTAAGGTGCTTTTCCTTGGCATCATGTCTTTTTTTTTCTTTTGAGACAGAGTTTCATTCTGTTGCCAAGGTTGGCATCTTGTCTTAACTGGGCTTTTACCCATTCTTCCTCGGTTTGGGCAAATGATGGTATAATATGTGGGCCTGGTTTAAGCTCTGTGTCTTTGAGATATAAATTTTCTACCTTGTTTTACCTAAGATTCATCCTTTTAGACATGCAAATTTAGGACTGCCTAGCTAACAATTGCTTAGGGTAATAAAACAGGTAATTAGAAGATTGATAGTCTGAATGGCAAAAAGAAAAACTATTTATTTATTTATTTTATTTTTGTTATTTTTTGAGATGGAGTCTTGCTCTGTCGCCCAGGCTGGAGTGCAATGGCGTAATCTTGGCTCACTGCAATCTCTGCCTCCTGGGTTCAGGCGATTCTCCTGCCTCAGCCTCCTGAGTAGCTAGGACTATAGGCTTGCACCATCATGCCCGGCTAATTTTTGTATTTTTAGTAGAGATGGGGTTTCACTGTGGTGGCCAGGCTGGTCTTGAACTCCTGACCTCAAATGATCCACCTGCCTCAGCCTCCCAAAGTGCTGGGATTACAGGCGTGAGCCACTGCACCCAGTCTATTTTTGTTTTTTGTTTTATGTATTTTGTTGTTGAGGCAGTGCCTCACTATGTTGTCCAGAATGGTCTCAAAGTCCTGGGCTTAAATGCTGTCACCTCAGTCTCCTGTGTAGCTGGGATTACAGGCATGCATCATCACACATGGCAAAAAAAACTATTTGAAAGCCAGTGAATTACAATTTTTTATGAAAGCTATAAGATGTACTTCTGTTTGTGTGTCTATATATCTATATGTGCTATGTGTATATGACAATTTTTGATAAATAAAACTAGCTTTAAATTTGTTAGTAAAATAAAGGCTGTGTGTGGTGTCTCATGCCTGTAATCCTGTAATCCCAGTACTTTTGGAAGCTGAGGCAGGAGGATCACTTGAGCCCGGGTGTTTAAGACCAGCCTGGGCAACATAGTGAGATTTTTTTTTATTTTTTATTTTATTTTTTTATTTTTGAGACGGAGTTTCGCTCTTGTTACCCAGGCTGGAGTGCAATGGTGTGATCTTGGCTCACTGCAACCTCCGCCTCATGGGTTCAAGCAATTCTCCTGCCTCAGCCTCCCAAGTAGCTGGGATTACAGGCATGCACCATCACGCTCGGCTAATTTTGTATTTTTAGTAGAGACAGGGTTTCTCCATGTTGTTCAGGCTGGTCTTGAACTCCCGACCTCAAGTGATCCGCCTGCCTCAGCCTCCCAAAGTGGTGGGATTATAGGCGTGAGCCACCGCGCCCTGCCAAAATAAAATAAAATAAAATAAAATAAAATAAATTCTTATGTCATATTATGTTAAATTAAGTGACAGATAATCACAAAATGTCTGAGTCATTTCTAAGTAAGTTAAAATACCGAAACATTAATTATTAAACATAAGTTTTATACTCTGGCATCTTATTTATATACAATATAGAAAACCTAAATATATTTAGATAGATCTCTTAATAAACAAAAATTGGGCTGATTGTGGTGATGGTGACTCACGCCTGTAATTTTGCGAGGCTAACGCAAGTGAATAACTGGAGCCCAGGAGTTCAACCAGCCTGCGCAACATGGTGCAACCTTATCACTATGACAAAACTAAAAAAAATTAGCCAGGCGTGGTGGTGCGTGTCTCTAGTCCCAGCTACTCTGGAAGCTGAGGTGGGAGAGTCATTTGAGCCTGGGAGGTCGAGGCTGCAGTGAGCTATGATTGTGCCACTGCACTCCAGCTTGGGTGACAGAGCGAGACCCTATCTCTTAAAAAAAAAATTACTTACTTCCTAGGTTTTCACTAGAAATTAGGATTACTAAGAATTAAAATTATATTTAGTATAGGCTGGGCACGATAGCTCATGCCTGTAATCCCAGCACTTTGAGAGGCCGAGGTGGGCAGATCACGAGGTCAGGAGATCGAGACCATCCTGGCCAACAAAGGTGAAACCTCATCTCTACTAAAAATACAAAAATTAGCTGGGCGTGGCAGTGCATGCCTGCAATCCCAGCTACTCGGGAGGCTGAGGCAGGAGAACCGCTTGAACCTGGAAGGCGGAGTTTGCAGTGAGCCAAGACTGCTCCACTGAACTTCAGCCTGGTGACAGAGCTAGACTCCATCTCAAAAAAAAATTATAGTTAGTATATGTAATTAAAACTACTAGATATGGCCAGGTGTGGTGGCTCATGCCTGTAATCCCAGCACTTTGGCAGGCCAAGGTTGCAGTGAGCCGAGATGGCGCCACTGCACTCCACCCTGGGTGACAGAGACTCCATCTCAAAACAGACAAACAAACAAACAAAAAACCTACTAGATATAAAAGAAACAATTCTGTATACAAAGTGTATAAATAAAGGCAAGATATATTTTTGGCAAGGGAAGTTGTAAAAGCATGTAAAAGCATTGAGAAAAAAATAATTTTGTCTATTTTACAAGTTACTTAAAGTTTGTTTCAATTGGAAGGAATAAAAATATAGATAAAACTAAATGGATACAGAAGTTGGGAAGAGAAAGGGAATAGAAAAAGCTTCTGTGGGGAACTGGCTGGGTTGAAAATCATGGCATGGGTACCAGCAGAGTCTGCAGTGGAAGAGTTGATGCCTGGCCCTCTGCCACCAGACAGAAGGTTTCGATTCCTCGTTATCCCGGAGGATGCCTCAGGAATACCTGAGGGAGGTCCATACCAAAGCAGCTCAATGTCCAGATGCTGTGGTACCTCAAATTGACCCAAAGAAGTTGAAAAGGAAGGACAGGCATGGTGGCTTATGCCTGTAATCCCAACACTTTGGGAGGCTGAAGCAGGGGGATCACCTGAGGTGAGGAGTTCAAAACCAGCCTAGGCAACATGGTGAAACCCCATCTCTACTAAGAATACAATAATTAGCTGGGCGTGGTGGCAGGCGCCTGTAATCCCAGCTACTCGGGAGGCTGAGGCAGGAGAATCACTTGAACCCAGGAGGCGGAGGTTGCAGTGAGCTGAGATTGCACCACTGCACTCCAGCCTGGGTGACAAGAGCAAAACTCCATCTCAAAAAAAAAAAAAAAAAAAAAATGAAGTTGAAAAGGAAGCAAGGTGTGAATGTTTCTCTTTTAGGATGCCAACCTGCCCCTGAAGGTTATTCCCCAATACTTCAGTGGCAATAGCAAGTGGCACCGTTTTCAATGTAAGACAGAATGTGCACAAACATAGAAGTCACTGGAAATCACGACAGTTGGATAGTAATGTGACTATGCCAAAATCTAAAGATGAAGAAGGCTGGAAGAAATTTTGTCTGAGTGAAAGTTTATATGCTGGTGTGGTCACTGACAGCTACAAATGAAAGTCCTAGAACTGATTATGTACAAATTGGTTTTCCTCCCTTGGTTAGTATTGCTAGCAGAATGAATCAGACAACAGTAGCTACTGTCTTGGAATATCTGAGTAATTGGTTTGGAGAAAGAGACTTTACTTTGGATTTGAGAAGATGGCTTTATGTCTTATTGGCTTGCCTTGAAAAACCTTTATTACATGAGGTTCATTCACTGATTCAGCAGCTTGCAAGAAGGTGCTCTGAAGTGTGAGGCTCTTAGTAGATAGCAAAGATGATGAGAGAGTTCCTGCTTTGAATTTATGTATATATGTATGTATTTATTTATTTCTTTTATTATTATTATTTTTTTGAGATGGAGTTTCGCTCTTGTTGCCCAGGCTGGAGTGCAATGGCGCAATCTTGGCACACCGCAACCTCTGCTTCCTGGGTTCAAGCGATTCTCCTGCCTCAGCCTCCCGAGTAGCTGGGATTACAGGCAAGCACCACCACCCCTGGTTAATTTTTGAATTTTTAATAGAGATGGGGTTTCACCATGTTGACCAGGCTGGTCTCAAACTCCTGACCTCAGGTGATCCACCCACCTCGGCCTCCCAAAGTGCTGGGATTACAGGAGTGAGCCACCATGCCCGGCCACCCCACCTCTTTTTTTTTTTTTTTTTTTTTTGAGACGGAGTCTCTCTCTGTTACCCAGCTGGAGTGCAGTGGTGTGATCTCGGCTCACTGCAACCTCCACCTCCCGGGTTCAAGTGATTCTCCTGCCTCAGCTTCCCAGTAGCTGGGATTACAGTCACTCGCCACCACACCCAGCTAATTTTTGTACTTTTAGTAGAGACGGAGTTTCACCATGTGGGCCAGGCTGGTCTCAAACTCCTGACCTTGTGATCTGCCCACCTTGGCCTCCCGAAGTGTTGGGATTATAGGTGTGAGCCACTGCACCTGGCCACCCCAACTCTTAAACAAAAAAAAATTTGGCCAGGCTGATCTCGAACTCCTGGCCTCAGGTGATGTGCCCTCCTTGGCCTCTCAAATTGGTGGGATTACAGGCATGAGCCACCATGCCTGGCCCACACTTTTAAAATTTCAAAAAGCAACCTATGAGATATCACTAAACACTTTCTAGAAGAGCTACAGTTGAAAAGACTGACAGTACTAAGTGTTGGCGAGTATGTGTGTGAGTCATCGAGCCTGGCCTTTTTTTTTTTTTTTTTTTTTGAGATAGAGTCTCCCTCTGTCATCCAGGCTGGAGTGCAGTGGCATGATCTCAGCTCATGGCAACCCCCGCCTCCCAGGTAAAAGTGACTCCTACCACAGCCTCCCGAGTAGCTGGGACTACAGGTGTGTGCCACCACACCAGGCTAATTTTGTATTTTTAGTAGAGATGGGGTTTGACCATGTTGACCAGGCTGGCCTCTAACTCCTGACCTCGTGATCCACCTGCAGAGGATCAAAGCATGTTTAAGGCCACAGCATGTCAAAACACCAGTCTTTGGGGTATTACTTTTTGAACCCCAACAGTACGTTGGTAAATTGTTGAGCAGTATCTACCAAAGCCAAACAATTGCCTATCCCATGATACAGCATTTATGAGTATATAGCCGAGAGAAATGAGTACGTGTGGCTACTAAAAAGCATGTATAAGAATGGCTGGGCGTGATGGCTCCTACCTGTAATCCCAGCACTTTGGGAGGCTGAGGCGGGGGGATTGCTTGAGGCCAGGAGTTTGAGGCCAGTCTGGACAACATAGTTTAACTGCCTTTGCAAAGATTATGCCTGTTTAGAGAAATCTAGCATGGCTGACTCTATCTTGCTTCTAGCCTCACAGACTAGCTATCTTCTCTTATTCCTAGGCATAGGCCAAGCTACCCATAGGAGGAATTTAGTGCATAGCTTAATTTAAAAGCAAGGATGATAATAGTGCCTTCCTAAAACTAACCCCCTTCTTGCTCAGGGAGTGAAAAATGCCTTTATAAGACTAATGAAAGGCCATAGGATTAGGATTATGGGAGGGACTTGAATTCTACTAAAATGTAGGCATAGTTTCTATAATCCCTTACTGCTCAGGAGTCATTTGGCCAGTGGTCTCAAGATTTGTGACTTCCCCAATTGCTCCTATGATAGCATCAGTATTGTAGAACCTAAGATTGGTCTTTTAAAATGTTTTACAGGGTGGGTGAGGTGGCTCACACCTGTAATTCCAACACTTTAGGAGGCTTAGGTGGGCAGATCACCTGAGGTCGGGAGTTTGAGACCAGCCTGGCCCACATGGTGAAACCCCATCTCTACTAAAAATACAAAAATTAGCTGAGTGTGGTGGTGCATGCCTGTAATCCTAGCTCCTCGGGAGGCTGAAACAGAAGAATCGTTTGAATCCGTGAGGCGGAGGTTGCAGTGAGCTGAGATCACACCACTGTACTTCAGCCTGGGCCACAGAGCAAGGCTCTGTCTCAAAAAAAAAAAAAAAAAAAAAAAGTCAGACTTCTGTTAGGGTGGTGCAAAAGAAATGGTCAAAACTGCAATTACTCTTGCACCAACCTAATACATTCTGGCAACTTACTGACCTTACCCAGACTTGTGACTCATGATATAACCAAATGGTCTTGTGCCCACCCCCCACCACCCAGAGGCTGACTCAGCACACAAGGACATTTTTCCACACCCCTATGATTATAACCCCAACAAAACAGCAGCACGCATTCCCTAGTTCCCTGCCCATCAAACTGTCTTTGAAAAACCGTAACTTCGATGATCACTTGAGGCCAGGAGTTCGAGACCAGCCTAACCAACATGGCAAAAACCCATCTTTACTAAAAATACAAAAAATTAATCGGGTGTGGTGGCATGAGCTTCTAGTCCCAGTTACTCAGGATGCTGAGGCATGAGAATTGCTTAAACCGGGGAGGTGGAGGTTGCAGTGAGCTGAGATTGCTTCGCTGCACTCCAGCCTGAGTGACAGAAAGAGTCTCAAAAAGAAAAAAAGAAAGAGAGAAAGAGAAAGAAAAGAAAGAAAGAAAGAGAAAAGAAAAGAAAGAGAAAAAGAGAGATAGAAAGAAAAAAGGAAGGGAAGGGAGAAAGAAAGGAAGAGAGAAAGAGAAACGAAGGAAAGGAGGGAGGGAGGGAGCCGGGCATGGTGGCTCACGCCTGTAATCCCAGCACTTTGGGAGGCCGAGGCAGGCGGATCACCTGAAGGCAGGAGTTCAAGACCAGCCTGACAAACATGGTGAAACCCCATCTCTACTAAAAGTACAAAAATTAGCCAGGTGTGGTGGCTAACGCCTGTAATCCCAGCTACTCAGGAGGCTTAGGCAGGAGAATCAGTTGAACCCTGGAGGCGGAGGTTGCGCTGAGTTGAGATTGCGCTATTGCACTCCAGCCTGGGTGACAAGAGTGAAACTCCCCCCACCCCCCCCAAAAAAAAAGAGAAGAAAAAAAGCAAAAAAAGAAAGAAAGGCCCTAACCTTCTAGCCTTCAGAGAGGCTGATTTGAGTGATAACTCTAGTTGTACTACACAGCTGGCCTTGCATTGATTAAACTCTTTATTGCAATAAGAGGGTCTCAGTGGATTGGTTTCGTGTGTTCAGTGGCCAGAAGAATCAGTTGGGGAATGACAATAGGCAGACATCATCTCTCTAAAAAACAAACAAACAAACAAGCAAACAAGTTATCTATGTCAATAAAAGTAAGAATAAGCCAGGCGCAGTGGCTCACCCCGTAATCCCAGCACTTTGGGAGGCCAAGGCAGGCAGATCACGAGGTCAAGAGATCGAGACAATCCTGGCCAACATGGTAAAACCCCGTCTCTACTAAAAATACAAAAATTAGCTGGGAGTGGTGGCATACACCTGTAGTCCCAGCTATTCAGGAGGCAGAGGCAGGAGAATCACTTGAACCTGGGAGGCGGAGGTTGCAGTGAGCCGAGATCATGCCACTGCACTCCAGCCCGGTGGCAGAGCGAGACTCCATCTAAGAAAAAAGAGTAAGAATAATGATTATATCTAAGGGGTTGAGGGTCGGGGAGGTATTGATTAGGAGGGACAAGAAAGAACCTCTGAGGTGTTGGGAACAATCCTATCTTTTTCTGGGTGATGGTTATATGAATGTATACACATGTAAAACTTTATTAAGCTGTATACTTTACTGTATGTATTGTGTGTGTGTGTGTGTGTGTGTGTGTGTGTGTGTTTTGAGACGGAGTCTCGCTCTGTTGCCCAGACTAGAGTGCAGTGGCATGATCTCGGCTCACTGCAACCTCTGCATCCCAGGTTCAAGCTATTCTCCTGCCTCAGCCTCCCGAGTAGCTGAGATTACAGGTGCCCGCCACTATGCCCGGCTAATTTTTTGTATTTTTAGTAGAGACGGGGTTCACCATGTTGGCCAGGTTGGTCTCGAACTCCTGACCTTGTGATTCGCCTGCCTCAGCCTCCCAAAGTGCTGAGATTACAGGCGTGAGCCACCGTGCCCAGCTTGTTGTTTTTTTTTGTTTTTGCTTTGTTTTTTTTTGAGATGGAGTTTTGCTCTTGTTGCCCAGGCTGGAGTGCAATGGTGTGATTTCGGCTCACTGTAACCTCCGCCTCCCAGGTACAAGTGATTCTCCTGTCTCAGCCTCCCAAGTAGCTCGGATTACAGGTATGTGCCATCACACCCAGCTAATTTTTGTATTTTTAGTAGAGATGGGGTTTCACCATGTTGGCCAGGCTAGTCTCGAACTCCTGACCTCAGATGATCCACCCGCCTCAGCCTCCCAAAGTGCTGGGATTACAGGCGTGAGCCACTGCACTAGACTTACCTCAGTTTTTTAAAATGGAGCAAATAAAGCTAAACTGAGCTACCACTTTTTATCTGTCAGGTTGACAAAAATCCCAGTTTTGATATAGGAGTTAAGAAGATGGTGGGGCACAGTGACTCACGGCTGTAATCCCAGCACTTTGGGAGACCAAGGTGGGTGGATCATCTGAGGTCAGGAGTTCGAGACTAGCCTGGCCAACATGGTGAAACCCCATCTCTATTAAAAATACAAAAATTAGCCGGGCCTGGTGGCACGTGCCTGTAATCCCAGCTGCCCGGGAGGCTGAGGCAGGAGAATCTCTGGAACCTGGGAGGCAGAGGCTGCAGTGAGCTGAGATTGTGCTACTGCACTCCAGCCTCGGCAACAGAGCAAGATTCTGTCTTAAAATTAAACAAACAAACAAAAAAAGAGTCTACTTAGGCAGATAGGATATGGGAGTCCTTGGTAAGGTTCTCCTTTTATTTTTATTTATTTATTATTATTTTCAGATGGAGTTTCACTCTTGTTGCCCAGGCTGGAGTGCAATGGTGCGATCTCAGCTCACTGCAACCTCCGCCTCCTGGGTTCAAGCAATTCTCCTGTCTCAGCCTCCTGAGTAGCTGGGATTACAGGTGAATGCCACCACACTCAGCTAATTTTTGTATATTTTTAATACAGACAGGGTTTCATCATATTGGTCAGGCTGGTCTCAAACTCCTGACCTCAGGTGATCTGCCCTCCTTGGCCTCCCAAAGTGCTGAGATTACAGGCGTGAGTCACTGCACCTGGCCATTATTATTATTATTGAGACGGAATCTCTCTCTGTCACCCAGGCTGGAGTGCAGTGGACGATCTGGGCTCACTGCAACCTCTGCCTCCGGGTTCAAGTGATTCTCCTGCCTCAGCCTCCCGAGTAGCTGAGGTTACAGGCGTGCCCCACCATGCCCAACTAATTTTTGTATTTTTAGTAGAGACGGGGTTTCACCATTTTGGTCAGGCTGGTCTTGAACTCCTGACCGCAAGTGATCCACCTGCCTCGGCCTCCCAAAGTTCTGGGATTACAGGCGTGAGCCACCGCACCTGGCCTATTTATTTATTTATTTTCGAGATGGAGTCTTGCTCTGTCACCCAGGCTGGAGTGCAGTGGCAGGATCTCAGCTTACTGCAACCTCCGCCTCCCGGGTTCAAGTGATTCTCCTGCCTCAGCCTCCAGAGTAGCTGGGGTTACAGGCAGGCGCCATCACACCCAGCTAATTTTTGTATTCTTAGTAGAGAAGGGGTTTCACCATGTTGGCCAGGCTGGTCTCGAACTCTTGACCTCGTGATCCACCTGCCTCGGCCTCCCAAAGTGCTGGGATTACCGGCATGAGCCACCAGGAGGTTCTCCTTTTAATGAAAAGTAACCCCAGATCATTTTCCTTTCTAACAAAGAGCAGCCTGTGAAATAGAGCTGCAGACATAGATGCCAGCAGTTGTGCCAATCATGTTCAAAATGGCGGTTCCATCTTTCCTTCTCGTTGTCAGCAGCAGTGTACAGTAAGGAGCAGATAATATGGCGCCTGGCAAGGGGAGAGTTCATTTGCATAGTAAGATTAGGGTGGGGTGGCCAGCCTTCCCCTCAAGCTATATAAACGTCACATCTGATTGAACCAATTTGACTTACCTACGTAAATCAGACATCACCTTCTCAAGCCTGCCTATAAAATCCGGCGAACTCTGCTGCCGGCCAGTCTTTTCCTTTGGGAAGCCCCTCTTTCTCGCCAGAGAGAAAGCTGTTCTCCTTTCTCTTTCTTTCTGCAACCTCCGCCTCCCGGGTTGCAAGCCCAAATAAAGCTAAACTGAGGTACCACGAAACTCCTCCTGTGTATACGTATGTGTCCTACATTTTCTTGGTACAAGACGACGAACCTCGGATTCGTCTGGGGTAAATACCCCAGGCAACGAAGCCACTTTAGTTAGTTACTGTCATCAAAGTTTTGGGGAATTAGTCACTATCATGCATTGCTGGCGGGTGTGCAAGTTGTTAAACCCTATATAGGGTCAATTTGGAATAGATATAAAAGTTGCAAATGCATATTATATCTTTTGACTCACTAATCCCATTTCTAGGAGTTTATCTTACAGATATATTGAATGAAACATAGATATGAGATAACACATTAGGTATAGGTATGGGATTAGACATAGCATTTATAATAGTGAAAGATTAAAAATATATAAATGGGCTAGGCACAGTGGCTCACGCCTCTAATCCCAGCACTTTGGGAAGCCAAGACAGGAGGATTCATTGAGGCCAGAAGTTCAAGACCAGCCTGGGCAAAATAATGAGACAGTGCCTCTACAAAAAAATTAAAAAATTAGCCAGGTGTGGTGGTGCATGCCTGTAGTCCCAGCTACTTGGGAGTCTGAGGCAGGAGGACCTCTTGAGCCCAGAAGTTCAAGGCTGTAGTGTGCTGTAATCATGCCACTGCACTTCAGCCTGGGTGACAGAGTGAGACCTGTCTCAAAAGAAAAAGAAATAAAATACATAAAAATAAACTTCATTAGGGCTGGGCACGGTGGCTCACACCTGTAATCCCAGCACTTTGGGAGGCTGAAGTAGGCGGATCACGATCAGGAGATGGAGACCATCCTGGCTAACACAGTGAAACCCCGTCTCTACTAAAAATACAAAAAAATTAGCTGAGCGTGGTGGCGGGCGCCTGTAGTCCCGGCTACTAGGGAGGCTGAGACAGGAGAATGGCATGAACCCAGGAGGCTGAGCTTGCAGTGAGCCGAGATCGCGCCACTGCACTCCAGCCTGGGTGATAGAGCAAGACTCCGTCTCAAAATAAGTAAATAAATAAAAATCAATCGATCAATCAATCAATCAATCAATAAACTTCATTTGATTTTGCTAGAGAAAAGATTGAACTATCTGTCTTTTTCCTCCATAAAAAAAATGATATTATGGGCTGGGCACAGTGGCTTATGCCTGCAATCCCAGAACTTTGGGAGGCTGAGGCGGGCAGATCACTTGAGCCCAGGAGTTTCAGACCAGCCTGGGCAACATGAAAAAACCCCATCTCTACTAAAAATACAAAAAAATTAGCTGGGCTTGGTCGTGGGTGCCTGTAATCCCAGCTACTCTGGAGGCTGAGGCAGAAGAATCGCTTGAATCCGGGAGATAGAGGTTGCAGTGAGCTGAGAGCGCACCACTGCACTCCAACCTGGGTGACAGAGTGAGACTCCGTCTCAAAAAAAGAAAAAATTTTCTAAAAATTAGACAGGGTGTGTGCCTGCAGTCCCAGCTAGCTACTCAGGAGGCTGAGGTGGGAGGATTGCTTGAGCCTGAGTGATTGAGGCTGCAGCGAGTTTTGATTATGCCACTGGACTCCAGCCTGGGTGACACAGCAAGATCGTGTCTGAAAAAGAAAGAAGTATTACAAAATCATTGTTATATGAAATAACAATCAGAGTATGCAGTGAGAAAAGTAGGAGTTTGAGCTGTAGAGTGTCTGACAGAAAATAAAAAAACTTTAGGCCGCGCGCAGTGGCTCACGCCTGTAATCCCAGCACTTTGGGAGGCCGAGACAGGCGGATCACGAGGTCAGGAGATCGAGACCATCCTGGCTAACACGGTGAAACCCCGTCTCTACTAAAAATACAAAAAAATTAGCCGGGCGTGGTGGCGGGCGCCTGTAGTCCCAGCTACTCGGGAGGTGGAGTCAGGAGAATGGCATGAACCCGGGAGGCAGAGCTTGCAGTGAGCTGAGATTGCGCCACTGCACTCCAGCCTGGGCGACAGAGCGAGACTCCGTCTCAAAAAAAGAAAAAAACTTTTAAAAAATTTTTTAAAAAGGAAAAAAGAGAAAAGTAGTAGTTAATATTATAGAAGTGAGATGGGTAGTTACTAATAAAGATATCCTTCTAGATTGTGAGATGTTTGGATTTTTGTCAGCTTTTTGAAATTTGTAATTTCTTTTCACTTTCTAATTAAATATTTATTTTGTAACCATTTTTTTTTTTTTTGAGATAGACTCTTGCTCTGTCACCAGGCTGGAATGCAGTGACGCGATCTCCTGTGTTCAACCGATTCTTGTGTCTCAGCCTCCCAAGTAGCTGAGGTTACAGGCAAACATCACCATACCCAGATAATTTTTGTATTTTTAGTAGAGAGGGGGTTTCACCATGTTGGTCAGGATGGTCTCAATCTCCTGACCTCGTGATCCGCCTGCCTTGGCCTCCCAAAGTGCTGGGATTGCAGGCATGAGCCACCGCACCTGGCCTGTACTCTTTTTTTTTAAAGGACACCCACAAAACTGTGTAAACTCCAAGTCCCACAAAACCTGGATCCACCCTGGCTTGGGCCAGCTGCAGAGGGACTTTGAGGGACAGTAAAACTGTCCACTGGAGTTTTTAAATAAAACAAAACAAAAACAAAAACTGGTCTCTATGTGACAAATCCCTCCTTTCCCCCAAATCCTGTATGAAATCTTTAGCAAAATAGCTATTTTTTAACTTTAAAATTTAACAGAGAACCAGGTGGAAGAGACTTAGATTAACAGCAGCAATGTGAGAAATTCTGTGGGGGTAGAGGGAGGAGTGTATGTGTGGCCACAAGTTCCATAATAGGTAGGGAGGTGACAATTGCCTGCTCTCTGCACTCTTCAGGCTGCACCTGGAAGATTCTGCCCCAGATAAGGAGGCAGGTTGTCAAAGGGACATGGACAAACTAGGGCAAACCCACAGGCACTCATCCAGAGTGATAAAGAGTTTGGAGTCAGAGCCCGGAGATTTCTTTCTTTCTCTCTCTTTTTCTTTTCTTTCTTTCTTTCTCTCTCTTCCTTCCTTCCTTTTCTTTTCTTTCCCTCCCTCCCTCCCTCTCTTTCTCATTCTTCTTTCTTTCTTTTTCTTTCTTTCTCTTTTCTTTTCCCTCCTTCCCTCCCCCCTCCTCCCTCCCTCCCCCCTCCTCCCTCCCTCCCCCTCCTCCCTCCCTCCCCCCTCCTCCCTTCCTGCCCCCTCCTCCCTTCCTCCCTTCTTTCCTTCCTCCCTTCTTCCCTTCTTTCCTTCCTTCCTCTCTTCCTCTCTTCTTTCCTTCCTCTTTCTCTCTTTTTTTTTTTTTGATAGAGTCTCTATATTTCCCAGGCTGATCTTGAAGTACTGGCTTCAAGGAATCCTCCTGCCTTGGCTTCCCAAAGTGCTGAGATTACAGGTTTGAACCACATGCCTAGCCAAGATCTTGGAGAAATGTCTCAAGAAACTACAGATGGTCTTTGACTTACTATTTCTCTTTTCTTTTTTTTTTTTTTTTTTTTTTTGAGATGGAGTTTCACTCTTGTTGCCCAGGCTGGAGTGCAATGGCACGATCTCAGCTCACCGCAACCTCTGCCTCCCCGGTTCAAGCGATTCTCCTGCCTCAGCCTCCTGAGTAGCTGGGATTATAGGCATGCACCACCACGCCTAGCTAATTTTGTATTTTTAGTAGAGATGGGGTTTCTCCATGTTGGTCAGGCTGGTCTTGAATTCCCGACCTCACGTGATCCGCCCACCTCAGCCTCCCAAAGTGCTGTGATTACAGGTGTAAGCAACCGTGCCTGGCTAATGTTTAATTTTTAATTATTATGGATACTTGCTAGTTAAATGTATTTTCAATTTATAATACTTTCAATTTAGGATGGACATACTGGGATGTAACTCCATCCCCCATAAGTCAAACAGCATCTGTAGTGATGTTGTACTGCTGAGACTCCAAATGGAGGGGTAGGAGGGGGTGGGCACTGTTGTTAGAAGAGGCAACGGACCTCTGCCTACTTAGAAAAGACAATGCTGGGCCTGGCGCAGTGGCTCATGCCTGTAATCCCAGCACTTTGGGTGGTCAAGGTGAGCAAATCGCTTGAGCCCAGTAGTTGGAGACCAGCCTGGTCAACATGGCAAAACCCTATCTCTACAAAAAACACAAAAATTAGCCAGGTATGGTGGTGTGGGCCTGTAGTTTCAACTACTTGGGAGGCTGAGGTGGGAGGATCACTTGAGCCCAGGAAGTGGAGGTTGCAGTGAGCCGAGAAGGCATCCCTGCACTCAGCCACTGCACTCCCACCTGGGTGACAGAAGGAAACCCTGTCTCAAAAAAAAAAAAAAAAAAAAAAAAAAAAAAGCCAGTGCTATGCAGGGCAGGTGGGCCCCAAAACTGGGGCTTAGCCTGGGAGGGTTCTTGGTCCCCCAGGAAAGAATTCAATGGTGAGCCAGTGGTGTTAAACTGCAACTTTTAATTGAAGCGGCAGGGTACAGCAGCAGCACAGGTGCTGCTCCCTGGGGAGCACAGCTACCCCATCGGCAGTGTACCCAGAGTAGCAGCTCAAAGGCAGTTTGCAGTCATTTTTATTTTATTTTATTTTATTTTTTCGAGACAGAGTCTCGCTCTCTCTCCAGTCGAGTGCAGTGGCGCGATCTCGGCTCACTGCAAGCTCCGCCTCCTGGGTTCACGCCATTCTCCTGCCTCAGCCTCCGGAGTAGCTGGGACTACAGGCACCCGCCACCACGCCTGGCTAATTTTTTGTATTTTTAGTAGAGACAGGGCTTCACCGTGTTAGCCAGGATGGTCTTGATCTCCTGACCTCATGATCCACCCACCTTGGCCTCCCAAAGTGCTGAGATTACGGGCGTCAGCCACCGTGCTCAGCCTGCAGTCATATTTATAACTCACTTTTGTTGTTGTTGTTGTTGTTTTTGTTTTTTGAGATGGAGTCTTGCTCTGTCACCTAGGCTGGAGTGCAGTGATGAGATCTCAGCTCACTGCCTCGTGGGTTCAAGCGATTCTCCTGACTCAGCCTCCGGAGTAGCTGGGATTACAGGCGTGCACCACCACTCCTGGGTAATTTTTATATTTTTAGTAGAGATGGGGTTTTACCATGTTGGCCAGGCTGGTCTGGAACTCCTGACCTCAAGTGATCCGCCTGCCTCGGCCTCCCAAAGTGCCAGGATTACAGGCGTGAGCCACCTCACCCAGCCTATAACTCACTTTTAATTACATGCAAATTAAGAAGCGGGCTATGCAGAAATTTCTAGGAAAAAGTTGATAATTTCCAGGCCATCAGGTTGTTGCAATGGAAAGGGGCGGAAACGTCCCAGTGTTGCCATGGCAATGGTGAACTGACAGGGCACAGTGTTGGGCATGTCATGGAAAGCTGCTTCTCTTCAGTCCCTGTTTTAGCTAGTTGTCAGCTTGGTCCTATTTCTGAGCCCCACCTCTTGAGTTGAGTCCTGCCCCCTACCTCTCTAGGACCATTGGAAGAGGTGGGGAGCCAGAATGGCTTTTCTATAAATGTGGAAGGCATTTATATTAAATACCTAACATAGGCTGGGCGCAGTGGCTCACACCTGTAATCCCAGCACTTTAGGAGGCCAAGGCAGGTGGATCGCTTGAGGTCGGGAGTTTGAGACCAGCCTGACCAACATGGAGAAACCACGTCTCTACTAGAAGTTCAAAATTAGCCGGGCGTGGTGGCGCATGCCTGTAATCCCAGCTACTCAGGAGGCCGAGGCAGGAGAATCACTTGAATCCGGGAGGTAGAGGTTGCGGTGAGCCGACATCCCGCCATTGCACTCTAGCCTGGGCAACGAGCAAAACTCCATCTCAAAAAAAAAATAATAATAATAAATAAAAAATAAATAAAATAAATAAATAAATACCTAACATCAAACAATTTATAATTCACATTGGAATGATGTTCATCAGATTTTTTTACATTTTATTTTATTTTATTATTTTTTTTGAGACAGAGTCTCACTCTGTAGCCCAGGCTAGAGTGTGGTGGCAGGATCTCAGCTCACTGCAAACTCTGCTTCCCAGGCTCAAGCAATCCTCCAACCCCAAACTCCCTGGTAGCTGGGACTACAGGCACGCGCCACCACACCGGGCTAAATTTTTTTTTTTTTTTGAGATGGAGCTTCACTCTTGTTGCCCAGGCTGGAGTGCAATGGCACAATCTTGGCTCACTGAAACCTCCAGCTCCTGGGTTCAAGCAATTCTCCTGTCTCAGCCTCCCGAGTAGCTGGGATTACAGGTGCCCACCACCACGCCTGGCTAATTTTTGTATTTTTAGTAGAGACACGGTTTCGCCATGTTGGCCAGGCTGGTCTCGAACTTTTGACCTCAGGTGATCTGCCCACCTCTGCCTCCCAAAGTGCTGGGATTACAAGGGTGAGCCACTGTGCCTGGCCTTATTTTTATTTTTTTAATTTTTAAAAAATGTGGGTTCAGCCAGGTGTGGTGGTGCCCACCTGTAATCCCAGCTACTTGAGAGGCTGAAGCAGGAGAATCGCTTCAATCCCGGAGGCAGAGGTTGTAGTGATCTGAGATCACACCATTGCACTCCATCCTGGGCCACAGAGCAAGACTGTCTCAAAAAAAAAAAAAAAAATTCAGGGTCTTGCTGTATTGCCCAAGCTGGAGTGCAGTGGCTATTCATAGGCTGGATCCCATTACTGATTAGCATGGAAATGTTGACCTACTCTGTTTTCGATGTGGGCCAGTTTACCCCTTGTAAGGCAACCTGGTGGTCTCCTGCTCCCAGGAAATCACCAGATTTATGCCCAATGTGGTGGGGACACCTGATTGCATAGTGCAATACAGCCCAGAACTTCGGCCCTCAAGTGATCCTCCCGCCTCCACTCCCCCCAAGTAGCTGGGCCTACAGGCATGTACTATCATGCCTGGCCAAATATTAACAAATACTATATTTATAATTGTAGAGATAGGGTTTTGCTATGTTGCTTAGGCTCGTCTCAAACTCCTGGGCTTCAAGTGATCCTCCTGCCTTGGCCTCCCAACAAGCTGGGATTACAGATGTAAGCCACCATGCACTGCCAATAATGACTATTCTGATGTCAGAATCTTAGGTGACTTTTTTCTTTTTGTAAGTCTGCGTCTCACTTTGCACCCAGGCTGGAGTGCAGTGGCACGATCATAGCTCACTGTAACCTTGAACTCCTGAGTTCAAGGGATCCTCCTGCCTCAGCCTATTGAATAGCTAGGACTACAGGCATGTGCCACCACACCTGGCTAATTTTTTTTTTTTCTTTTGTAGGGATGAGGTCTTGTTATATTGCCCAGGTTGGTCTTGAACTCCTGTCCTCAATTGATCCTCTTGCCTGGGCCTTCAAAGTGTTGAGATTATGGGTGTGAGCCACCATGCCTGGCCTCTTAGGTGATTTTTTATTTCTTCTCTGTAATTCTTTTTCTAAGTGTATGTTATTTCTAGAAATAATAAGGTCATTAATCTTTTTTTTTTTTTTTTTTTTTTGAGACGGGGTCTTGCTCTGTTGCATAGGCTGGAGTGCATTGGCACATCTAGGCTCACTGGAACCTCTGCCTCCAGGGTTCAAGCAATTCTCCTGCCTCAGCCTCCCGAGTAGCTGGGACTACAGGCTCACGCCACCAAGCCTGGCTAATTTTTGTATTCTTAGTAGAGAGGGGGTTTTGCCATGTTGGCCAGGCTGGTCTCAAGCTCTTGATCTTGTGATCCACCCACCTTGGCCTCCCAAAGTGCTGGGATTACAGGTGAGAGCCACCTCACCCTGCCCAAGGTCATTAATCTTAAAAAAAAAAAAAAAGAAAAAAAAAAAGAGGCTGGGCCCAGTGGCTCACACCTATAATCCCAGCACTTTGGGAGGCCAAGGTGGGCAGATCATGAGGTCAAGAGTTCGAGACCAGCCTGGCCATCATGATGAAACCCTGTCTCTACTAAGAATATAAAAATTAGCCGGGTGTGGTGACACGAGCCTGTAGTCCCAGCTGCTCGGGAGGCTGAGGCAGGAGAATTGCTTACCGGGAGGCGGAGGTTGCAGTAAGCCGAGACTGTGCCACTGCACTCTAGCCTGGGCAATAGAGTGAGACTCCATATCAAAAAAACAAACAAACAAAAAAACAAAAAAAAACTCGACCAGGCGCGTGGCTCACACCTGTAATCCCAGCACTTTGGGAGGCTGAGGTGGGCAGATCACCTGAGGTCAGGAGTTCAATACCAGCCTGACCAACATGGCAAAACCCTGTCTCTACTAAAAACACAAAAAAATTAGCCAGGTGCGGTGGTGTGCCTGTAATTCCAGCTGCTCGGGAGCCTGAGACAAGAGAATCGCTTGAACTCAGGAGTCGGAGGTTGCAGTGAGCTGAGATCATGCCACTGCACTCCAGCCTGGGTGACAGAGTGGGACTCCGTCTCGGAAAAAAAAAAAACAAAAATAAAAAAACAAAAACCTCTTTTAGATACGTGTGGTCTCTGAAGTTCTAATTCAGCTACCGAAATACCTCTACTGTTCCTTCTTCTCTCAATTATCACAGAAGTGGATTAAGTTCATCCTGATTTTCATGATGTATATAAAAACTCATCTCCAAGCTCAGCAAAACAAAGGATCTCCCATCCAACAAGATGTGCCTTCCTGGCTGGGCCTGGTGGCTCATACCTGTAATACCAGCACTTTGGGAGGCAGAGGTGGGCAGATCACCTGAGGTCAGGAGTTCGAGACCAGCCTGAAACCCTGTCTCTGCTAAAAATACAAAAATTAGCCAGGCATGGGGGCTGGTGCTGTAATCACAGCTATTGGGGAGGCTGAGGCAGGAGAGTCACTTGAACCCAGAAGGTGGAGGTTGCAGTGAGCCGAGATTGCAACACTGCACTCCAGCCTGGGTGACAGAGTGAGACTCTTGTCTCAAAAAAATAAAGAAACAGGCCGGGCTCGGTGGCTTATGCCTGTAATCCCAGCACTTTGGGAGGCCGAGGTGGGTGGATCACCTGAGGTCAGAAGTTCAAGGTCAGCCTGACCAACATAGTGAAACCCCATCTCTACTAAAAATACAAAATTAGCTGGGTGTGTTGGCGGGTGCCTGTAGTCCCAGCTACTCAGGGGGCTGAGGCAGGAGAATTGCTTGAACTTGGGAGGCGGAGGTCACAGTGAGCCAAGATCTTACCACTGCACTCCAGCCTGGGTGACAGAGCAAAACCCTGTCTCAAGCAAACAAACAAACAAAACCCAAAGAAACTAACGAAAAGCAAAAAAAGATGCACCTTCCTTAGATGGCAGTTTCAGGGTCAAGCCCCCTTTTCCATAAATAAAATGAGTTTCTGTTCCCTCAAAAGGAATTGTGATGATTGAAACATTTCCATCTTCTTCTGCTTTTTTTTTCTTTTTTTCTTTTTTTTGAGATGGAGTCTCACTCTGTTGCCCAGGCCAGAGTGCAGTGGTGCGATCTCAGCTCACTGCAACCTCTGCCTCCCGGTTTCAAGTGATCCTTGTGCCTCAGCCTCCCCAGTAGCTGCGATTACAGGCGCCCGCCATCACGCCTGGCTAATCTTCCTGTATTTTTAGTAGAGACAGGGTTTCACCATGTTGGTCAGGCTGGTCTTGAACTCCTGACCTTGTGATCTGCCCGCCTCGGCCTCCCAAAGTGCTGAGATTACAGGCGTGAGCCACCGCACCCGGCATGTTTTTTTTTTTTTTTTGAGGAGTTTCACTCTTGTTGCCTGGGCTGGAGTGCAATGGTGCAATCTTGGCTCACCGCAACCTCTGCCTCCCAAGTTTAAGTGATTCTCCTGCCTCAGCCTCCTGAGTTGCTGGGATTACAGGCATGCGCCACCATGCCCCGCTAATTTTTGTATTTTTAGTAGAGACGGGGTTTCACCATGTTGGTCAGGCTGGTCTCGAACTCCTAACCTCAAGAGATCCACCCGCCTCAGCCTCCCAAAGTGCTGGGATTACAGGTGTGAGCCACCCCGAGCCTGGCTGAAGATCACAGATATTTTTAAAAGGATTTCAGACCTGGATAAGCAGTTAGATTGCATAATCTGTACTTTTTCTTTTTCTTTCTTTTTTTTTTGAGACGGAGTTGCCCTCTTGTCGCCCAGGCTGGAGTGCAATGGCGCCATCTCGGCTCACCGGAACCTCCGCCTCCTGGGTTTAAACGGTTCTCCTGCCTCAGCCTCCCCAGTAGCTGGGATTACAGGCATGTGCCACCACGCCTGGCTATTTTTTTTTTTTTTTTTTGTATTTTTAGTAGAGATGGGGTTTCTCCATGTTGGTCAGGCTGGTCTCGAATTCCCGACCTCAGGTGATCTGCCTACCTCAGCCTCCTAAAGTGCTGGGATTACAGGCATGAGCCATCGCGCCCGGCCTAATCTGTACTTTTTCTAATACAAAGATTTTTAGATCTTACTAGTATCTCTCATTAAGGGGTTCAATCAGGTGCTGCATTTTACTTCCAACTATTCTCCAGATATAAGCAACTCCTTAAATCTAGCATTATGGGCCAGGTGCGTTGGCTCACACCTATAATCCCAGCACTTTGGGAGGCCAAGGCAAGAAGATCACTTGAGGCCAGGAGTTTGAGTCCACCCTTGGCATCATAGTGAAACTTTGTCCCTACTAAAATTTTTTAAAAATTAGCTGGGGGCCAGTCATGGTGGCTCACGCCTGTAATTCTAGCACTTTGGGAGGCCAAGGCAGGTGGATCACCTGAGGTCAGACCAGCCTGGCCAACATGGCGAAACCCCATCTCTACTAAAAATACAAAAATTAGGCCAGGCGTGGCAGCTCACGCCTGTAATCCCAGCACTCTGGGAGGCCGAGGCGGGCAGATCACGAGGTCAGGAGCTCGAGACTAGCCTGACCAACATGGTGAATCCCTGTCTCTACTAAAAATACAAAAATTAGCCAGTCATGGTATCAGGCACCTGTAATCCTAGCTATTCAGGAGGCTGAGGCAGGAGAATCGCTTGAACCCGGGAGGCGGAGGTTGCAGTGAGCAGAGATCATGCCACTGCACTCCAGCCTGGGCAACAGAGTGAGACTCCGTCTCAATAATAATAATAATAAACAACTAATTAATTAAAAATACAAAAATTAGCCAGGCTTGGTGGCAGGCACCTGTAATCCCACCGAGGCTGAGGCAGGAGAATCGCTTGAACCTGGAAGGTGGAGGCTGCAGTGAGCTGAGATAATGCCATTGCACTCCAGCCTGGGCGACGGAGTGAGATTTCATCTCCAAAAAAGAAAAAGAAGAATTAGCTGGTGGGGGTGGTGTGCTCCTGTAGGCCTGGCTGCTCCAGAGGCTGAGGTAGGTGGATCACTTCACCCCAGGAGTTCCAGGTTGCAGTGAGCTATAATTGCTCCACTGCACTCTTGCCCAGCCTAGGAGACAAAGTGAAACTCTGTCTCAAAAAAAAAAAAAAAAAAAAAAAGAAAAAGAAAAAAAAAAAGTCTAGCGCTATGGTTTGTATAATGTTGACTCTTAATCATACCAACAAACACTTACCTAATTGTTATTACCTGCCAGTGTTCTGAGCACGTAACAGGAATTATTAAGTCATGTAATTCTCAAAACAAACCTATGAAGTAGGTTTTATGATCACTCCTGAGTTACAGAATAGAAAACTCAGGGCAGAGAGAAGCTGAGTAGTCTGCACAAGGTTACATTGATTATGAGTGACAGAGCTGGGATCTAAATCCAGGCAGGCTATCTCCAGAGTCCAGCCTCTTACCCAACTTTGCACTGCCTCTCATTTGATAGAGGAGTGTAATTGTGCCAGTTTTGAACACTGAGATCTGCATGGTATTTTGGCCTAGTTTTTCCCTGCCTGAAGTTTAGTGGGCTGACCAGATCATCGGACATGCAATAGCCAAGGCATACCATATGTAGTCCACATTTGGAAGCCAAAGACAGTCAGTCATACTGGGATGATTGCATCAAGTTCAGACAGGGTGCCACTGTCATGAGCAGATGTGCCTGATTATGGAATCTTCCCTTTGGAAAGGTTCTTAAAGGGCAACCAGCCTATCCTCTGACTCACTGGTGCCAGTGTATGTGGTATGGAAGTGGATGGCTGGGGTCTTTTCCTGTCTGGACTCTCTCACTGCTTCTCTAACCTTGGTCTGAGGTACAGTCAAGCAGGTTTTTGCCACCACCTCCCCTGTTCCTGGTAGAATGCAGTCTCGGAGCACGCACGGGATGTGGTTTCATCTTCCTCCAGAGTGTCCTCTCCTGTCTTTGTGCAACACCAAATTCATCCGCATCCCGACCCTTCATCTTGGCGGTAAACACCTCGCCTGGAATCTCACTTGCGTTCCAACCCAAAGAGATTAAATCTCCCTGGACAGCATTCTTCTTCTTCTTTTTTTTTAATGGTTAATTTATTTATTTTTATAGCTCCTGCAATTTAATTAAAAAATTGACTTTCAGTCTGCAAAACTGGCCTCTGCTTAATTAGATTCCACGGATCTGTCCTGAAAGGTATAAATCTTTTTTAAAAATAATTATTACTAAATATACTGCTATGATAAATACATTACTCAAACCCTTTGACGTAGAGAAAAGAGCGGGTGAGGGAGGAGGTTATTTGTCTGTTTCTGTCAGCTCCATTTTTGTTCCAGGCCATGGCCTTGTTCGGGGCTGGCTGGGCGGGGGTTCCCTCTGCACAGCCTCCAGCTGGCCCTTCCACCCGCCTGCTGAGCTGCCTTCTCAGCCCGCCCCACTCTTCCAGGGGCGTCACGTGGGCTGATGAGATAATGTATGTGAAAGCCTTTGTCAACTGCAAGGCACAACTGAATGCCAATTATTATTGTTATTCTTACCATACTCTGGGGAAACCCTGTGGCCCCCACCCCTCCCAAACGTACTAGGCGGGACAGCCCGGGAAACTGAGAGGCTAGACTGCCCCTCCCATGTGGGCGGAGGTTCCTGGCACAAGACGGTCTCCCCGGCCTGTGGGGAGGGCTTTATTGCTAGCTACCCTCCTGCCCCCTCAGGAATGGCTTTCCCAGTTCTTCCTGGCTTCAGGGGCCTTCCTCCGGAAGGAAATCTCCTTAGTTCCAGTGAAAGTTCTCGGGCCGCTGAAATCATCGACCCCTTTGGCCCCTCCTCACCTCCGCCGCACAGCCCCTTCCCCTCCCGGTGCCCGCAGTGGAGCCAGGCTGCCTCGGAAGGATCTGACCGGCAATTTCCTAGAATTGTGCTTCTGGAGCTCCTCAGTCGTCCACTCCCTGCCCCTCTTCCCCACCTCATTTAAGGCTCCTCTCCCCAGAGCCCAAGTCCCCGTAGCTGTCCCAGCTCCACCCTGATCTAACTTCCTAGGCCTCACAGCTCTCTTTATCATAGCCAGTCTCTTCAGGGGCTGTCTACTACCCTTGTGGGGAGGAACTAGGGTATGAGAGGCTACAGGGCCACTAGGGCCCATCAGGAAGTTCAGTAGCTGTGGTTGACAGGACAACCATTCTTGGTTAGGCCTTCCCAGTGCTGTTCATTCCCGGCTTGGCTGGTGAGAGGACTGGACCATGTCTGCTCCCTCTCCCAATAAATTGAGCCTGACTGGGGCCAAAAAGGGTGGGCAGGAAGCACAAAACAAGAAGAGTCACTGGACAGGACGGGAGCAATTTATCCTTTCTTCATCCCAAACTGCCAGCTGTGTCCCAGTGAGCTGTGCCACGCCAGACCTCCAAGCTCCCAGTGGCCATCCTACGTCCAGGTCCTACAGGGTGGACTCCAGGAAGAGGCCTGGGAGGTCAGGGGAGAGGCCTGCCTGCACTTGATGGATGGTCCTGAAGAAATGTCTGGCACTTTCCTCCCCCATGAGGGCGGTGGAGCTGCAGCCACCTCTCCCCCGCATTCCTGCCTGCCTGCCTGGGAAGGAGGGGTGAGGGGTGGGTCCAGCAGGGAAACCAGGGCTCCTGGCCCAGCTGAGAGGCATTTTGCAAACTATGACTCAACATTTGTCTACACTGACATGGGGAATGAAGGAGCAGGTGGACAATCCCCAAATTTCATCTGGGCTGAAAGGCACCCGTATGTTCCCACCCGACCCCCACTTCCTCCCCAGCTCCCAGGCCTCTCCATTCAGTCCATACTAATTATCTGATTCCTACTGTATGCCAGCCATTGAGTAACATAACAGTTCTCAAGGTGTGGTCCGCAACTCCTGGGAGTCCCAAATGTTTTTTCAGGGCACAGATGAGGTCAAATGATTTTCATAATAATTCTAATACGTTATTTGCCCTTTTGACAGAGTTGACACATTGCATCGAAGTGCAAAAGCAATGGGGCAAAACTGCTGTGGCTTTACATAAATCAAGGCAGTGGCACCCAATTAGTATTGCATGCATTCTTCACCACTGCACATTGAAAAGGCTGGTTTCACATAAGAATGTTCTTGATAAAGCAGTCAAAAATTATTAACATGTAATAGGCTTATTATTGTTATCTTACATGAGTTAATAAATAAGGATTTGTGGCTGGGCGCGGTGGCTCACGCCTGTAATCCCAGCACTTTGGGAGGCCGAGATGGGCGGATCACGAGGTCAGGAGATCGAGACCATCCTAGCTAACACGGTGAAACCCCGTCTCTACTAAAAATACAAAAAAATTAGCCGGGCGTGGTGGCGGGCGCCTGTAGTCCCAGGTACTCGGGAGGCTGAGGCAGGAGAGTGGGGTGAACCCGGGAGGTGGAGCTTGCAGTGAGCTGAGATCGTGCCACTGCTCTCCAGCCTGGGTGACAGAGCAAGACTCTGTCTCAAAAAAAAAAAAAAAATTAAAAAATAAATAAATAAGGATTTGTTTTAATATCTACTATGGCAAATATCAATAGATATCCACATAAACAAAAGTTCTTTAGGTCCCTAATACTTTTTTTGTGTGATTGAGTTTCGCTCTTGTTGCCCAGACTGGAGTGCAATGGCACGATCTCGGCTCACTGCAACTTCTGCCTCTTGGGTTCAAGCAATTTTCCTGCCTCAGCCTCCTGAGTAGCTGGGATTACACCCAACCCAGCTGGGATTACACCACCACGCCCAGCTAATTATTGTACTTTTTTTTTTTTTTTGAGACGGAGTTTCACTCTTGTTGCCCAGGCTGGAGTGCAATGGCGCGATCTCGGCTCACTGCAACCTCCGCCTCCCAGGTTCAAGTGATTCTCCTGCCTCAGCCTCCCTAGTAGCCAGGATTACAAGCATGTGCCACCACGCCTGGCTAATTTTGTATTTTTAGTAGAGACGGGGTTTCTCCATGTTGGTCAGGCTGGTCTCGAACTCCCGCCTCAGGTGATCCACCCGCCTCAGCCTCCCAAAAGTGCTGGGATTACAGACATGAGCCACCGTGCCTGACTAATTATTGTATTTTTAGTAGAGATGGGGTTTCACCATGTAGGCCACGCTGATCTCAAACTCCTGACCTTGTGATCCATCCACCTCGGCCTCCCAAGCTGCTGGGATTACAGGGTTGAGCCACTATACCTAGCCTTTTTTTTTTTTTTTAAGATAGTCTCACTCTGTGGCCCAGGCTGGAATGCAGTGGTGAGACCTTGGCTCACTGAAGCCTCCACCTCCTGGGTTCAAGCAATTCTCCTGCCTCAGTCACCTGAGTAGCTGGGATTACAGGCATGCATCGCTATGCCCGGCTAATTTTGTATGTGTTTTTTTTTTTGAGAGAGTGTCTTGCTCTGTTGCCCAGGCTGGAGTACAATGGTGCAATCTCAGCCCACCACAACCTCCGCCTCCTAGGTTCAAGCGATTCTCCTGCCTCATCCTCCTGAGTAGCTGGGACTACAGGCATGCGCCACCATATCTGGCTAATTTTTCTATTTTTAGTAAAGACGGGGTTTCCCTGTATTGGCCAGGATGGTCTCGAACTCCTGACCTCATGATCCACCTGCCTCGGCCTCTCAAAGTGCTGGGATTACAGGTGTGAGCCACCACGTCTGGCAACTAATTTTGTATTTTTAGTAGAGACTGGGTTTCTCCATGTTGGTCAGGCTGGTCTCGAACTCCTCATCTCATGTGATTCGCCCACCTCAGCCTCCCAAAGTACTGAGATTACAGGAGTGAGCCACTGTGCCTGTTTTTTGTTTTTTGTTTTTTGTTTTCTGAGACAGGGTCTCCCTCTGTTGCCCAGGCTGGAGTGCAGTGGTGCCACCTCGGCTCACTGCAACCTCTGCCTCCTGGGTTCAAGAGATTCTCAGCCGGGTGTGGTGGCTCACACCTGTAATTCCAGCACTTTGGGAGGCCGAGGCGGGCAGATCACGAGGTCGGGAGATTGAGACCATCCTGGCTAACACCTTGAAACCCCGTCTCTACTAAAAATACAAAAAATTAGCCGGGCGAGGTGGCAGGCGCCTGTAGTCCCAGCTACTTGGGAGGCTGAGGCAGGAGAATGGGGTGAACCTGGGAGGCAGAGCTTGCAGTGAGCCGAGATCGCACCACTGCACTCCAGCCTGGGCGAAGGAGCGAGACCCTGTCTCAAAAAAAAAAAGAGAGTCTCCTGCTTCAGTCTCCTGAGTAGCTGGGATTACAGGCGCATGCCACCATACCCAGCTAATTTTTGTATTTTTAGTAGAGACTGGGTTTCACCATGTTGACCGGGCTGGTTTCGAACTCTTGACCTCAGGTGATCCATCCACCTCAGCCTCCCAAAGTGCTGGGATTACAGGGATGAGCCCCTGTGCCCGGCCAATAATAATAATTCTTAAGGATGTAAATGGGGCCTTAAACCAGTTTCAGCACTGCTGGGCAATTCATAGGCTGTTACTACTCTCAGAGCCTGCATTCCCAGCCTAAGAATCGAGAGTCTTTTTTTTACTTCTCCTTCTAGGACCTTGTAGAACAAGAAGCGAGAGTCTTATTTGAAGTAGAGAGTGGAGAACTGACTGTTTTCTGGCAACCCTCTCTCCCTCAAGAAGAGACACTGTCACTGGAATAAAGATTTTAATAGTCTCTGCTCACAGTAGAAGCAAGGCATACAGGCCCCCAACCCTTCTGCGCCACCCCTCTTCTCCCCTGTGCACTGTGTCTACCGCTGGGTGGAGGGGGTCGGGGGAACAGGTATTGTGGGCCAGGCCCAGATGTGGGCTCCCCTGCCCTCTCTTCACCTAGACTCTTTTCATGTTCCCCTTCAGGTGACTCTTTCTCCTCCCAGTAAGTCACAGGGTAGCAAGGCTGAGGGAGGAGAGCATGGGGAGGGGAGGGAATCAGGAATCCACAGCCCAGCCCGGCCTGAGTCCAGGTGGAGAGCAAGTGCGTGTGCCTGTGTGAGTGTCCCTGTGCATGGCCGTGGGCTTGGCTCCCTGTAAGCTCTGAGATCCCCCCACGCCAGTCCCCTCTCAGAGGTCCTATCTGGTGTCTTCACTGGGGTCAGCACACCTGAGCTATTCAAACTACTTCCATCCTTTGGCGATGGGGCTGCTGTGGGCGAGGCTGAGGCCTGGCACCTCTGTTGCTTCTGGCACAGGGTAGAGAGGTGTGGAGGGATAGGAGAGGAGGCAGGTCAGCCTCGGGTGCTACTCCCCCGCTCCCCCAGGAGCCAGTAGGTCCGAACTTTGCCTTTGCCCTGGAGGGAAAAAAGAGGATGGGCTGGGGAGTGGCACATGCCCTTTCCCCAGTCAGATGAGAGCCTTAGGGATGGGAGTGGCATTGGCTGCTTGAGAAGGGTAACTCCCTCTAGGACCCCAAAAGGTGGGGAGGGCAGAGGCTTCTCCCTCTACCTTCATTTCCACATCCCCTCGAAGCTCCAGCTCGAAACCACCAAACTCCTCCAGGACAGCCTTTGTCTCAGAAGACAAGTGGATCTTCAGGGCTGGGTAGGACAGGGGAGAAGGGAAGGTGAGCAATGTGAGAGAGGAGAGCAGGAAAGTAGAGGCAAAAGAGACCAGGGACTGTGGGGGTGGACAGGTGGACAGGTACCCTCTCTCCCTCTTTTGGGCCAGGAAGCCCTCTAGCTCGGAGAGGCCCCACCCCCTGAATGTAGTGCGTGACCACATTAGCCTCTCATTTAGAACTCTGGCGCTGTGTAATCCAATACAGTAGCCACTAATCACATGTGCCTGTTTCAACTTAAATTAATTTAAACTAAATACAGTTAAAAATTCAGGCTGGGTGCTGTGGCTCACACCTGTAATCCCAGCACTTTGGGAGGCTGAGGCAGGAGGATCACTTGAGGCCAGGAGTTCGAGACCATCCTGGCCAATATGGCGAAACCCCGTCTCTACTAAAAATACAAAAATTAGCTGGGTGTGGTGGCACACACCTGTAATTCCAGCTACTTGGGAGGCTGAGGCAGGAGAATCGCTTGAACCTGGGAGGCGGAGGTTGTGGTGAGCCGAGATCGCACCACTGCACTCCATCCAGCCTGGGCGACAGAGCGAGACTCTGTCTCCAAAAAAAAAAAAAAAAAAAAAAAAAAATCAGGGCCTCAGTTGCACCCGTCACATTTTCAGTGATAAGTAGCCACATGTGCCTAGAGGCTACTGTATTGGACAGCACAGAATACAGAACATTTTCATGACTGCAGAACATCCTGTTGGACAGCAGTCTCTGGAGTGTCACAGGGCTCTGTACAGCATAGTGGTTAGGAGCTGGCACTTTGGATCCTGCACTACCTCAGTATGCACCTCAGCTTGGATACTTGCTTGGGTATGTAATAGAAATTCTCTCTGCTTCATTTCCCTGATCTGTAAAATGCTGATAGTGTTAGTACCCATCTCAAGATCTTGTTGTGAGGATTAAATTTAACATCCATAAAGTATTCAAACGGAATGTGCTACCTAGGAAGCACTATGTAAATTGTCGCTTCCATGATTTAATGCTATACCCTCATTTTGTGGCCGAGGAACTGAGGCCCAAGGTGATCTGCCCAAGTGGCTGACGAGGTCAGTGATGGAGTGGGGCCCAATATTGCCACACCCCCTCTTTGACCACTGTCTGAACTCATGTCCCTACTTCTGGGGTTTGCATCAATCACAGTGGCCTTACTATGTTTAACAGTTTCTTTCTTTTCTTTTCTTTCTTTCTCTCTTTTTTTTTTGAGACAGAGTCTCGCTCTGTTGCCCAGGGGTGCAATCTCGGCTCACTGCAACATCCACCTCCCGGGTTCAAGTGATTTTCATGTCTCAGCCTCCTGAGTAGCTGGGATTACAGGCATGAGCCACCACGCCCGGCTAATTTTTTGTATTTTTAGTAGAGACAGGAGGTTCACCATGTTGGCCAGGCTAGTCTCCAACTCCTGGCCTCAAGTGATCTGCCCGCCTCGGCCTCCCAAAGTGCTGGGATTACAAGCATCCCCAGCACCCAGAATGTTGAACAATTTCTGGGAATGTGCTCCTTGAGGACTGGACCCTCAGCAAGGGGCTCTACTCTGACAGCCCCCAAAATAGTGCCCAGGGAGTATTTGCCGAACTAGATCCCTCTGGGCTCCCAGGACTGGCTCCCAAGCAGCCTTTCTTTTACCATAAGGTTTAGATGGGGTCCACATGAATTTCTCAGCTAACTCTGGATCTGGGCCATGTTACTATCCCAGGGCCTGGCACTCAGTAGTCACTCAATAAATGTTTACTGCATTGAATTGTGTCGAATACAGCAGAAGGATAGAATATAAACAGGAGGCAAGAGCAAGGGGTGGGTGGGAGCAAGAATTTATTAGGTGCCTGCTGGGTACCAGGGACTAGGCTTCTTGCAATCCTGAGATACACATCATTTTACAGATAATCAGCTAAGGCTCAGAAAAGTTAAATGACAATTATGTGGTAGACATTTTTTATGGGTTTCTCACATAATCCCTGTGAGGTAGATTTTTTCCCTCTTTTTACAGACGAGGAAAACCATGGCTCAGAGAGGTATAGCAAACTGATACACAGCCAGCTGTGGAGCTGAGATTCACAGCCAAGTATGCTGGCTCTGAAGCCATCTTTACCACATCAAAGGTGGAGCAGAGGGTCTTTTTTTTTTTTTTTTGAGACGGAGTTTAACTCTTATTGCCCACGCTGGGGTACATGGCGTAATCTTGGCTCACCGCGAACTCTGCCTCCCAGGTTCAAGCAATTCTCCTGCCTCAGCCTCCTGAGTAGCTGGGATTACAGGCGCCCGCCACCGCGCCTGGCTAGTTTTTTGTATTTTTAGTAGAGACGGGATTTCATCATATTGGTCAGGCTGGTCTCGAACCCCCGACCTAAGGTGATCCGCCTGCCTTGGCTTCCCAAAGTGCTGGGATTACAGGTGTGAGTCACCACGCCCGGCCCACAGAGGGTCTTAAAATAGGATTCCTGCTGGGAACTCTCCAACACTGGCCTGGAAACACTTTTACATCGTTTGACAAGAGGGACAGCAGGAACCTGAGTCTCTGATTACAGTCAAGGTGATAAGCCCAGGTTGAACTATTAATATTATGAGAAGGGGAACTTGGGAGGCGAAAGGGCTAGGAGCTGAAACGGGCTGTGCAGGCACAGGCTGCCCCAGAGTGGCATTTCCCTCAGCCACCCTGCCCTCCCCATTCCATCTAGGAGGGGGCGCTGTACCTTCCCCATTAGATTCCATTCTTGAGGCTGTGTTGACTGTATCCCCAAAGAGACAGTAACGGGGCATCTTCAGTCCCACCACTCCAGCACACACAGGTCCTGGGAGGAGCAAGGGAAGGAGCAGAGCCCATCAGAGAGTGAGGGAGGGAGGGGTGTTAAGGGAGGTAGGTGGACAGTCCAAGAGAGGCAGGAGGCAGGATCTGAAGTCCCAGCTGTGTGTGTGTGTGTGTGTGTGTGTGTGTGTGTGTGTGTGAGAGAGAGAGAGAGAGAGACAGAGAGAGAGAGAGAGAGAGAGACAGAGAGAGAGATGAAAGGGCGAGGGGGGCTGGGCCAGGGGACAAGTTTCTCTTGCGAAGCCTTGGCCTCTGGATGCCCGCCTGCACCTTCAGTGGCTTTACCTGTGTGGATGCCAATGCGCAAGCGCAGCTGCTCCTGAGGCCGGTGGCGGATTCGGAAGGAGTGCACAGCATCCAGCAGCGCCAGGGCCATGCGGGCTACCTCGCAGGCGTGCAGCCGCCCATTCCGCACAGGGAGCCCCGACACCACCATGTAGGCATCGCCAATTGTCTCCACCTGTGAGAGTGGCGAGGGGGTGCAGGACTTGAGGGCTGCAACTGTGTGGCCAGCCACACCGTCACACCGGGTGCAGCATCTGTCATTCTGTACCCTCATCTGTCTTTGCTCATCCCCCATCCCACATGGGTTCTCTGCCTGTTCCCGGGTCTCCCTGTGTCACTGTCTCTGCCCGTGTCCCCTGATCTCCTCTCTTAAGACTCCACATCATTCTGCCTACCCCTCATCTTTTTCTGACCTTGTCCATGTCTGTCTGTCCCTTCCCATCCCCACTCCCACCCTCACCTTGTACACATCAAAGTTGTCTATGACAGCATCAAAGCAAGTGTACAGGTCATTGAGCAGGGTCACCACCTGGAAGGGAAGAGAAGCTAAGAGAGACAGGAAGTAGGGGACCCCACCTGGGGTCAGGTGGGTAAAGCAGAACCAGAAGGCAGGTCTGGTGGGATCCAGATGCTGAGCCAGGCCAGCCTGCTTGCCTGGCACCTGCGGCTAAACCCTGGCCTACCTGCATGGGCGTGCTCTCCGCCGACAGCGCTGTGAAACCCACAATGTCACTGAAGTAGATGGTAACGCTGTCAAAGGCTTCGGCCTGCACCGTCTCCCCACGCTTCAGCTGCTCAGCCACTGAGCTAAGGGGTCAGGGCAGGTGCAGGATCAGAGTGGGGGGTTGGGACAGGGGCTTTGTGTTGGGGGGGTTCCCAGACTCAGGCACTCACTGAGGCAGGATCTGGTAGAGCAGGGCCTCGGCCTTGCGCTTCTCCTCCAGGTACGCCTGGGTCCGCTCCTCCACCAGTTCCTCCAGATTGTTCGCGTACTGCTCCATGCGGGACAGCAGGTTGTCCAGGATGTTGCTGCTGTTCTCCCTGGGGGCAGGAGGTGGCGGTGGGGATGGTGAGAGAGGAGCAGCACAGCCTACCCATGAGCGCCCACCCCTAGGCACTTCCCCTGCCCAGGCTGCAGTGAGGTCTCTAGAGACGCTCAGGGTTGAGGGCATAGCAGGATAGCGGGGAGCAGGGGAAAACAGAAGGAAGAAAGTTCAATTCCCCTCTGAGATCCCAAGGTCAAGTATGAAGCTTCAGACATATGGACATTTTGTTCATCTTTGTTGAACCCAGTGAGTTAGAAGGAGGTAAAGGAGATGGAGAATGACAAGGGTCAATTGCGGACAAAGTGATAGCCACAGAAGGGTGTGTCTGGAGGAACTGGGCCTGGTGGGCACGCTGGGGAAGGGAAATCAAGGGGTGGGGCAGGAGCTCCTGTGGAGGGCCAAGAGCCTACAGGGCAGGAGGCAGGAGGCCCATCTACTCTACACACTGCTGAGAAGTCTAGAGGCCAGCAAGGGGAGTGGGCAGGAAGGGTGTGGGGTGTCGATGGTGGAGGGAAGGGATATGAATGGCAGGGGACTGTGGGGACAGCTGAGTCATGCTGTATTTTCGAAGAGGGTCGTGAGGCTGTGCTGGGCTGGAGCTGACTATGTACAGGGAAGAAGTGAGTGGTCTCCCTCTGCCACTGCTGAGATAAGCCGGAGCCAGAAGCGTTAGGTAAATGGTGGCTATGGAGGAGGGGCCTGGGGGATCCATGACAAACACCAGGGACCTGTTAAACTTGCGCAACGTCAGGCGGATCTGCTGGAATGGTGGCCTCTCCTGTGGGTCCTCAGCCCAGCACCGCTGCATCAGCAGCCCCAACTCCTCCAGGTGACTCTGCAGGGCCAGGGAGGGCCGGAAGGGGGGCTGCTCACCCCGAGTCACCCGCTCGATGATCTCTGTATTGGGAGGTAGAGGAGCTGAGGGGTGGGGCTGGCCAAGGGCGTAGTGAGAGACTGGGGCAACCAGCTGGGATGGCAAGGGAAGTCCAAGACCAAGGCGTGGGGGCGGAGGACTGGTCACTGGCAGCAATGGGTCAAAGGGTGGTGACTGAGCCCCATTCCAGAAGGAAGGTGTGGTGGTGCTGCCAGGGGACCCTCTCCCTGGGGCTGGGGTTCGTTGAGACTGTGGCCGGGTTTACGGAAGGCGTGCTCCTCTCACCTTTGGGGCTGAGGTCCAAACCTTCCACATGGAAGACCCCACTCCTCAGGGCAATCTCCTGAAGGATGATCCCAAAGCTGTATACGTCACCAGCCTGGGAGCCCCGCACAGGGGGTGAAGCCATTCGCAGGAGCTCAGGGGCCGTCCACAGCTTTTCTGTGGGTCAGAGGTCGGTAGTCACCGAGTGAGGGAGCCCAGAGCTAAGGGGTGAGGGGGAAACAAGGATGTGGCCGAAACTGATCTGGATGCATCACAGAGTGTTAGAGCTAGAGGAGGCCTTAGAGACCACTTCGTCTGGCCTTCCCTTTTTCACGGGTGAATGAATTGAGGCTGGAGTCAGGACAAGCATGCCCAAGCCCATCAGAGGCCTTGCATCAGTCTCCCTACTGGGTGGTGCTGAGGGCAGGTGTTAGGTTCAAGGGTCAAGGCTCACTGGCATAAAGGGTGTGTCCTTGCTCTGGGTCCAGGTCCCTGAAGCTCTCCAGCCCATAGTCGGTGATCTTGAGCACAAAGCGCCCATCTACCACGCAGTTGGATGACTTGAGGTTCCCATGGGAGCAGATAGCCCCATTGTGTAGAAACAGCATGCCCTGGAAACGTGAGTGGGCAGAGGTATTGGCCATGAGTGGGACCTACACCCATGGCCAGGAGAAGCATGCCTGGCCCCTCCCCTACACATCCAATAGGTGCTTAGGGGCATACCTTGACGATGTCATTGGTGAGCGAGTACCGGAACATCCAGTCCAGGGTGATGCTCTCATTCTCCAGAATGTCCTGCTGGGGCAATAAGAGTCAGACCAATCCCCTGCAGACCCCCCTGGGAGTTGGAGGAGGGTGCAGGGTCCTACTGATGTGAACTGGTAGAACAGGACAAAACTTTGGATTGACTCTAGTGCCACTGCCCTTCCCCAACTCCCATTTTTACAGATGGGGCCAGAAAGGTCAGAAAGAGGGCGAGGCATGCCTGGGGTCTTATGGCCAGTCAGGGGCAGAGCCAGGGCTAGAACCCAGGTTTCTTGACACCCCTTGTCCCCCTCACCTGCAGGCTCCCACGGGGACAGTACTCTGTGAGGATGCAGATATTGGGGGGGTCGGTGCAGGCTCCCACAAACCTGGTCAGGTGTTCATTCTGCACATCCCGCATCTGCAAGTGGGACCGGCATCAGGAGCTTGACAGAGACCTCGCTCCTCACCAAGCTGCTCACTAGCCTCAGGGACCCTCACTCTTCTTAACTCCTTATTCATTTTCTGCAACCATCACTAGGATCTTCCCTGGTGATTCCCACCCATGTCCTTTAGCCCACCCTCCCCAGAATCTGCTCCTACTTCCTGTGCCTCCTAAACCCTGTCTCCCCCAGGGACATCACATAGGGCCCCTCAAGATTCCTCCAGGTTATCTCCAGTGGTCTCTTCTCCTAGCTTAGGATCCCCCCACTCCCACCCACAAGATGAAGGTCCATCCCAGGGCTCCAGTCCCTGCCCCTTTCTTGGGGTACCCTGAGGTCCCTCCATAACTAGTTCTATTGGCCAGTCTCCCTTGCGTCCCCGAGGGCCCTTTCTCCATGCCACTGCCTCACTCCCCACATTACATGCTTCAGTTCAAACAGGACTTTTCGTGTCAGCTCAATGCGTTTACGGTTCACACGTTTCACAGCCACGAGGTTGCCCTGGGCATGGAATGGAGACTGTCACTGTGAAGAGCATGGTCCCATGTCCTGGGAATTCCAGCTGCTCCCGACAGCCCATCCCTGCCCTCAGGACCCTCACTTGTTCCCAATAGCCCACCCCCAGGGCCCCCATCTGCTGCTCCCCACCAGCTTGCTCCTTCCCTCAGAACCTCCCACCAGTCCTCCATCAGGGTACACTCCTGCCCCAGTCCCAAGGCCCAGTGATCTTTCCCCAGGCCCACCTTATAATATGCTGTCTTGGCAAAGACTTGGAACTGGCCCTCTGTGGTTAGCAGGGAGCCATAATTGGAGCCTCTCTGAAAGGAGGGAGAGCAGGAGGAATGGTCAGCTGGTGGGCCCAGTCTGCATCTTGATTGCTTGTGCTCTGGTCTTTATTACCCTGCCTTATTCTGCCTTATCTTTGTGTCGCCCTTCCTTTTTGTTGTTGGGTTTTTTTTGACATGTAGTATCATGGTGTCGTCCAGGCTGGAGTGCAGCAGTGCTATCCTAGCTCACTGCCGCCTCAGACTCCTGGGCTCAGATGATCCTTTCACCTCAGCCTCCAGAGTAGCTGGGACTACAGGCATGCGCCACCATGCTAATCTTTGTATTCTTTGTAGAGACGATGTCTTGCTATGTTGCCCAGGATGGTCTTGAACTCCCAGGCACAAGCAATCCTCCTGCCTCAGTCTCCCAAAGTGCTGGGATTGCAGATGTGAGCCACTGTGCCTGGCCCACCCTGCTTTATGTTCCACATCATAAAATCTCCTCCTCATTTACTTTTTTTTTTAAAGTGTTTTCACAGGACTATCTCCTCTGACCTTTAAAAGAGCCCTGTGAGGGAGGCTCTGCTGCTGTAATCATCATCTGAGACAGTCTCGGAGAGGGACTATGAGTCGCTCAAGGTCACACAGCAAGTGAAAGCAGAGCTGGGACTAGAATCCTGCTCCCTTCCCTACCCCTCAGGCACTGCCCCTTGTACCCACCTCTCCTTTATTGCCCCCCAACACAAACACCAGTGTTCTTACCCCGCTCAGGGTCAGCCGGCTGCCTGCACTCCGCAGGTGCCTCTCAAGGCTACTGGGCTCAACGTCCTCCCAGCGCACCCGCCACAGCTCCGAGGCCAGTTCCTTCTCCAGCTGCATTTTCCTGGGGTACAAAGGCTGCATCTGAGCCTGTGGCTGAGCCCCTGACCCAGGGCAGGGTGCTCAGCCGCCCCTCCTCGAGCCGTGGGACCACACCATGCACTCAGATATGGAGGGGGAATTCTATCCTCCGGACTGAGAATCAGGATGGCTGGGGGAAATTCTGCCTCACTGGGGACCTCGGGGGAATCACCTCAATGTCCTTATTTGGGAATGAGGCCTCAATATCTATTTCATTCTTAACTATTATAAGAATGAAAAGGAATAGTGTACATGAGGCCAGGCACGGTGGCTCATGCCTGTAATCCCAGCACTTTGGGAGGCCGAGGTGGGCGTATCATGAGGTCAAGAGATCGAGATCATCCTGGCCAACATGGTGAAACCCTGTCTCTACTAAAAATACAAAAATTAGCTGAGTGTGGTGGCATGTGCCTGTAGTCCCAGCTACATGGGAGGCTGAGGCAGGAGAATCGCTTGAAACTGGGAGGTGGAGGCTGCAGTGAGCCGAGATCATGCCACTGCACTCCAGTCTGGCAACAGAGCGAGATTCCGTCTCAAAAAATAAAAAAATAAAAATAAATAAATAAATAAATAAGTAGTGTATGTGGAAGTGCCTGGCACATATTATACGCTCAACCAGCAGTGATTTTCTCCCCTCCCTCCTTGCTTTCGTATATCATTAACTCCTCTTGTACTTCATTTTAGCCTCCACTGGACGGCAGGAACAAGGCTCATTCAGCTCCCTTCTCCATTCTAGGTTGGGCACCTGGCACACACCAGGGCTCACCACCCTCCTCAACTAACATGGGCATGATTGCAAAGGTTCAGAACGTTGCTTCCCATCTGGCCTGCAAGAGTAGCAAGGAAAACCAGTCCACGCCCCTATGATGTCACCCATCAACTTCTCTGCTTCTTGGATCTCTCTGACTCTCCTTGGCCATTCCTATCCTTGTCTCCTCCCCTCACCCTGCCATTCCCTTCTCTTTCTTTCTCCTCTGGCTTTTAAGCCTCCTTTCTTCCTCATCTCCCTTGGTTTTCCCCTGCTGTCCCTTCACCCCTGCCTTCTTCCCTTTGGGTCCCCACCGCCTCCTCTGCTATTGGTTCTCCGGGTCCCCCAGCCTCACTCACCCCCCCACATCACAGCTCACCTGTATATGAAGAAGGAGACAATCAGAATGCCAAGCAAGGAGAGGCTGCCCACCAAAGCCAGCACCTCCAGGGTGGAAAGGTGATCTGCAGGAGACAGTCCATATTGCAGCAAGAGAGATTTGGGTTAGACAGCAGGAGGAAGAACTTTCTTAGTCCATTAGTGAACTGGGATAATGGATGAAGGGAAGAAAAAGGCAGGACTCATTCTCCAGAAAGCCCTCAGCATGGGACAGGAGCACCTACTCGACTGTGCTTAGGGGAAGGATGCAGCATCTCCGGGATGGAGTCCTGGAAGGCAAGGGGCAGTCACCTTGGTTGCATGCTGGGTCTTCATTGTCAAAGCCACATTTGGGGATGTCAGGAGGAGGGTACCCCAGGGGCCAGTTCAGTTTGCGCCCTGACACAGCCACCAGCTCTTGGGAAGTCCCATTGTAGTTCAGTACAACCTAAGGGAGAGCAGGAGTGGTGGCTAGGCCAGGGCCTGCAGGGGGAGGCCTGCTGTGCAGTGCAGCAGTCTCACCTCCCACCTACCCCAGCTCTGCTTCCAGAGCCTACATATATATCTGGGTTGTCACCTGCTTACCAAGCCCCCACTGCAACTGGATACAGGACCTCATACCACACACATATTATTCAAGTGGAAACACCTGAAAACTATCAAGGGTTTTATAAAGAAAACTCCATTTAGAACCCGATCTCTACACTCAGGTAGTTTATAATCTTGGTTGAAGCACCAACCAAGCATTGATTTTTCTCTACTTATTTTCTTGGTAGAAAACAGGAGAAGGTAATGTTCACCTTAGCCTACATTCCCAGGCCCAGTCCATGTGCCCCTCTTCCAGGAAGCCTTCTCTGGATGACCTGTCCCTTGCCGCCATTGGCCTCAGCGTCTTCCTGTCCCTGGTCGCTTGCAGAGCTGTGTAATGTGCGTCTTTCACGGCCCTGTCTCTGCTGGGAGGCGGTCCTGCCTGCCTCCCTTTGGAGCTCCCTGAGGGCAGGGTTGTGCTCCCTCCTCAGGCATGGGGCTCCCCAAGTGTGATGCCTGTGAGTCCCTATCATTCTGGTGGCTTCCCCAGACTGGAGCTGGGTCTGTTTTATCCAGGGCTCTTGTAAGTGTCCAGGCATGGTGGAATGGCTACAGGATAAACAGGTGTCCTGGCAGGGCTGTGGGGGGAAGTAGGAGGGTGAGATGTCATTTGGAATTGGCACTGTCTTCTGGGTGCACAAACTTACCCTGAAGGCACCAGTCTCGGGATCCATATCCCAGAGGGAGAAGTCTGTTTCCCGATCGCCACTGCTATCAATTTTCAGGTATCCTGTCACACCTGAGGACGTGCGGGAAGATGACTGTGTTTGAGAGAATGGAAGTTCAGGGGTGCCCCGCTTCATCTTTTCATCCTCTAATCTTTTTTGCCTTGCCTTCCAAACATACATGTGTACAGAATGATAGTAAATGGTAAAACGGCTGGGCACTGTGGCTCATGCTTGTAATCCCAGCACTTTGGGAGGCTGAGGCGGGCAGATCACCTGATGTCAGGAGTTCAAGACCAGCCTGACCAATGTGGTGAAACCCCGTCTCTACTAAAAAAAAAAAAAAAAAAAAATACAAAAAATTAGCCAGGTGTTGGTGGAGGGCACCTGAAATCCCAGCTACTCAGGAGGCTGAGGCAGGAGAATCGCTTGAACCTGGGAGGCGGAGGTTGAAGTGAGCCGAGATTGCGCCACTGCACTCCAATCTTGGGGACAGAGCGAGACTCCATCTCAAAAAAAAAAAAAAAAAAAAAGAAAAAGAAAGGTAAAAGAACTCAGTGCCCAGCAGGGATGATTGAGATTGGACACTTAGTAGGACTTCTGAGGGATGGGCCTGAAAAAAGCTGTGGAGGAAAAGGCTGGTGTGCATAGGTAACTGCTGCAGGACAATAGGCTTCTCATGGCTTGACACTGGGCACCTGGGATTCATCCCCCAAGGCAGCCCATTCCAGCCGCCTCCAGGCCCTGACCTTGAAAGCTTCGGTTCCACATCCGCTGAGTGATGTTCTCCCCATCGGTGACAGTTCCCCCATGTGCCAGAGTCTCCGTCACTGCCTGGATATAGAGCAGGAGCCCGTCGTGGAAGGATGCTGGGATGGTGTTCACCTGTAGGGGCAAACAGAGGTCGGTTGGGGTGGGCATATGAAGGGCATGGAGGTGGGAGCTGTGGGGAAGGGAACAAGAGGCACTGGGATTTTGGAAGAGGATGGGAGAAAATAACACCCCTACATCACAGGGAGATTTTACTATTTAAACGATGCCTTTGGATTAGCATCACTTCCTGAATCCCACTAGGTAGACAGGGCAGGATGTATCGTCTCCATATTACTGATGATGACCTGAGTTTCAGAGGCTGAACTTGCCAGCGTCCTCCTCCATCATCACGAGAAACATGGAACAATGGGAAGGGAGGGAAGGAAGGGGAGAACTGGGAATAGGGAAAGATGGAGGCTGGCAGAGGGTCATGGAGTGGGGGCTGGAGATCCATGATGGAGGGTCCCGGGACCCCTTCTTACCAGGCCATCCTCCATGGTGAAGTTGAACTGCTCATGGGCCAGGTGTTTTAACTGCTTCAGGAATTCCAAGTACTCGGGATTATCTGGGTCTTTATATGTAATGATTTTGGCAGCCTGAGAAAGGGGTCAGTGGAGAGCGGAGAGTTGGGAGCTGACTATTCCCTAGTACTGTGGGGCCCCAACAGTTGGGAGCCCACCTCCCAGAGCTGCATCTCTGCTTAGCTCAAGGTCAAACTGGACCCTATGCCCTGCAGGAAGTGATGCCCACTCCAAAGCAGCGGATCCAATGGGATGGCTTCTCCAAGTCCTGTCCAGGCTGTGGGACTTTATCCTCCTCCCACCTCAAGCCCATTTTCTTATCTTTTTAGCCTGCTGGCACCTAAGCGCCCTGGGCGGTCCCCTGCCCTTCATTGCCTAATTCCCAGTGAGCATCACCAACCTCTTTTCTGTTCTGTGAGTTACCAGGAGTGCATAAAGAAACAAACAGACCAAAAACTCTTTTCTGGAATTCTTTCAGATGCTGAGGGACACAGTGCCCAGAAATGATGTGCCACAAGCTGAGACAGCCTGGGCTTCAAACCTAGGTACTCACCTGAAAGGCCTGGCGGGCACTGACATCCTGCTCATCCCCTCTCTCCCAGGGCCTGCGGGGAGCAGGGCCCTGTCCACCTTGCAGGCTTTGCCCAAAGATATCCAGGTGGAAGAAAACGTAGTCCTCCCCACACAAGCCAGCTTCCAGGGCCAGGAGCATGAGGGTTCTGAAGGCGTCAGGGGAGCTGCAGATGTAGATAACTGGAGAAAGACGGGGAGTCAGAGAGAGAAGCCTAGGTACTGCGGGAGAGACAGGAGCAGGAAAACGGGGGCACCCAGGGGAGGAAGTTTAGAGATAGGGGGCAGGAGAGACCCAGTGAGAGTTAAGTGGTAACTCCCAGCTCAGCCTAGGCCACAGCAGGAGAAGGACGAAGGGTGGAAGGGGCGGGGGCGGGGGCGGGGGGTGGGGGGAGGAGGAAGGGGGAGGTGGAAGGGAGGAAGGAACAGGTAGGGAGAGGGGGATAGTGGAGCTGAAGGTGGAGAAGGATGGGGCCAGGAGAGAGAGAGGAGCGAGAGGGAGGGGGAGAAGAGAGCGGATGAGGCGCAATGAGAGGAGAGGATGAAAGAGGGGAGAAGGCTATAGGGAAGAGAGAAAATGTGGGAGGGAAAAAGGGACCGGAACCGAGCTGTGCTAGGGTGGGAGGGAATGAGTGGGGGTCGGGGAGGTGAGAGGATAGAGACGTGGTGAGGGTGGCGGAAGAAGAGGGAAATAGAAACTCAGCTGTAGAAAGGGCCGGGGAGCTGAAAGTAGAATGAAGAACGGCGAGGAGAAAGAAGAGTGCCCCCAGACGAGAGAGGAAGTCCCGATGCCGCCGGCGGGTCAGAGGGGAGGCCCTGCGGCTAAGCGGCGGGACGGGGTGTGCCAGCGTCTTACCTCGGCCTTTGCGCGGCATGGTCCGCAGCAGCCTGGTGTAGTGGCTGAGGTCGTCCTCGGCGAACTCCAGGTGGTCCACCGTAATATTGAGGCGGTCGCGGACCCGCATGAACAGCCCCTCCACGAGGAAGAAGCAGTGCTCTTCGTCACCCGGCCGGTAGGCGTAGAGCATGAGCGCTTGGCGCTCCCAGCCCAGCCGTCGGTGCAGCGCCGCCACGAAGTCCCCCAGCTTGGCGTAGCTGGGCCCCGCGCGGGTGGTCAGCGCATACTCGTCCTTGACACCGAAGCCCAGCGCCGGGGCGCCGGCGGTCAGCAGCGGGACCCGCCAGTGCGCGGTGAAGCGCCCCACCGGGGCGGCGGCGTACACGCAGCCGGGGCCCAGGAACACAGCGGGGTTGTGCTCCCACTTGAGGTCCACCGCGGCCAGGGGCGCTGCGGTGTCGGAGCAGACGCCCAGCGCGTTCTCGCTGCTGCCCAGCACGGTGCGGACCGTCCAGCCTGGCAGCAAGTCGGGGCGCGCCTTCACCTGGGCCAGGGCCAGCTCCACGGCGGGTCCCACGCGCGCCCATGACCACGGGTACGAGGTGTTGGCCAGCGGCAGTACCACGGCTACCGTGAGGTTGCCCGCGTGGCTGCCCCGGAGCAGCAGCAGCAGCGGCGGCAGCAGCAGGAGCAGGAGCAGGCGCAGGCGGGAGCAGGCGGGGCGCCGGGGCCCCGGCATGGCTTCAGCGGGCACCGCAGCAGGCGACCGCTCCTACCATGGCCTTCTCGGTCCCCTTCGGCTCAGCGGCCGGTCCCAGGCATCAGGCGCGTCCCTATGGGAAGGAGCAGGAGCTGGACGAGGACGCTCACCCCGGGGCTCGAGGCCCCCTGTAGCTGCGACGGTCTGGGCCGAGAGCGCAAGGGGCGCGACCGAGGGGGGCGCGCAGGGCGCCGCGGAGCAGGTGGGTGCCAGGAGAACGTCGGCCGGAGAGGACCCGAGTGTGAACAACTGGGAGTGTGCGTGCGTGTTAGAGAGAGAGAGAGAGAGAGAGAGAGAGAGAGAAAGGGTGCGAGTGAGCGCTTCGTGAAGAAGGATGGGAGAGGGCGCGCGAGGGAGGAAAGAGGAGTGTGTGTTTGTAGCGTGCGTGAGTGCCTGCCCCAGGGAGTGTGCCAGAAGGGGCGTCCGGCCGGCCCAAGTCTCCGGCTATCCGGAGGGAACCGTGGAGGACCCGAGCCAAGCTCCGAACCCTCCCTCCCAAGCCGCTTCCCCTCCCAGACTCAGTGACAGAAGAGCCAATCCTGGATCTTTAACTCCTTCCTCCCCGCCGCCCAGCCCGCTCACTTCCCGGTGGACCATCTTCCCCGGTCTCGGCCGCCCCACGCCTACGTCTTTGGAGGACAGGACCCTCTGAAGGTGCGCCCTCGCCGGGATGGAAAGGACGGCTGAACGGAGGGTGTGTGTGGAAGCAATCGGGACCCGCTTGCGCCCCACCTTTTCCCTCGCCTCCTACCTGGTCTCCTCGGGGGAAGAGGGAAAGATGTGCTGGTTTGGGATCCTGGCAGGAAACTGTGTGAGTGCGTGGATGTGTGTGTTTGGGAGTGGGGTGGAAGGTGACGGGTTTCTGGAAAGTCCGTTAAAGCTGAAGGCGAGCCCAGAGTGCTTGTTACCCAGTCCTTCTATGATCTCCCTCTCTTTCCCTCCCTGCCACCTTCCAGACTGTGCAGATTAGCTGTGAAAAATGATCTGGTGTCAGGGCGGAATTAAATCTTCAGCGCCCAAATTGTAGGAAGATGGGGAGAGTGGGTGGGTTTCTGGGAGGGAGGAGGTTCACACCTCAAGGACGCCCCAAGAAAATGACTGTTTTGTGTTGAGGGTTGTTAAAATGAAGGCTGTGGGAGATGACCATTGGAGGCGTAAATTGGGGAGTGGGTTTTGGAGCACTTGACAGCTGGGCCCCCCGGTACAGACTGCTGTGGAATCAGTGTGCCCTCTAATGGTCATCAGGGGTCATTGACGGCATTGCCGCGCCAACCTCTCCAACGCTGCGCCTAAGCAGGACAGGAGATCACCAAACTTCAGGTCAGCAAACATTTCCAGAGAACCTTCGGTACGTTAAGCACCCACTAGGTGCCGAGGGCATAAAGATGAATATATATAGTCCGTGCCTTTGAGGAGCTCCATTTGGGACAAATAACCTTAATGCAACATGCATTAAGCACTACGGGGGAGATATGGATAAACTGCTAAAGGACTCAGATGAGGGCTATTCATTCTGCTTGGATTGGGGCCAGAAAATCTCCAAAAAAGAAATAATTCAAGAGGATAGAACGATGAGAAAGGTATTCAGTGTAGACAGAGCAGAATGTTGAAGTATATTTCCTATATATGGAATTTTAGGAGACTTGAATATTCTTATTATCTAGAGCAAATTGTGGTCAATTGGCCAACTTGAGATGGTAGGCATGCTTTGGCTTGCATTCTCTCTACATATATTGTATTTAATTCCCCACACTTAAATATCATAAGATGGGGCCGGGCAAGGTGGCTCAAGCCTCTAATCCCAGCACTTTGGGAGGTCAGGGTGGGTGGATCATGAGGTCAGGAGTTCAAGACCAGCCTGGCCAAGATGGCGAAACCCCGTCTCTACTAAAAATACAAAAATTAGCCGGACATGGTGGCGGCCGCCTGTAATCCCAGCTACTTGGGAGGCTGAGGTAGAGAATTGCTTGAACCCAGGAGACAGAGGTTGCAATGAGCCAAGATTATGCCACTGCACTCCATCCTGGGCAACAGAGCAAGACTCCGTCTCCAAAAACAAAACAAAACAAAACAAAAACACACACACACACATAAGATGGTACACGAATATTTGGATTTCTGACTTTTTTTTTTTTTTCAAAGATGGAAGTCTCCCTATGTTGCCCAGGCTGGTCTTGAACTCCTAGGCTCAAGCGATCCTCCTGCATCAGCCTCCCAAAATTCCTGGATAACATGTGTGAGCTGCGAGGCCCAACCTGGATTTCTGACTTTCCTTAAAATATTGGAAGAGCTGGCAATATATTGTCCTGCATCCCTCCATGAGCAATCAACCAGAGCAAGTATCCATTATCTCCTTGAAATGAGTCTAGTTCATCATGGTTCCTAGGCACCCTGCTTCACTCAGGTGCATTAACTGCCTGGCTGTAGTAGGAGTTTGTGTTTTCAGCCCTGATCTAGGATGTAAGGTGTGTGCATGTAGGATGACTGAGGAAGAGAGGCAGGGAAGAGGGCAGTGGAGGGAAGATTATGAAAGCTTTTGTGTGACAGGCATAATGTTCTTGTCCTGTAATGGAGATGGCGGATTCCAGAGATTGTAGAGCTAGACAGCAAATGGAGATGGGGAGATGTTTTGTGAGTAGAATCAGTTGAACTTTGGGAAGTGAGGACATTATACAAATAACAGATCTAGGTGATGTTGACCCCATTAGTTGAGAAGCTGAAGAAGGAGGTTTTGGAAAGATGATACTTTTAGTTTATTGGATGTGAGGTGCCTATAGATACTCAAGTGGAAGTGTCTGATAGGCCTCGGACTAGTGGAGCTGGAGCTCAGAAGAAATGACTGGACTAGAAATATAGTTTAGTAATTGAGCTCCTTTCAATAATGGTGAACTAGCCCTCAAGCTACAGACAACTAAAAGTGTTGGATGAAATACTTTTTTAAAAATCAAATAACTGGCTGGGCATGGTGGCTCATAGCTGTAGTCCCAGCACTTTGGGAGGCGAAAGTGGGCTGATCACTTGAGGCCAGGGGTTCAAGACCAGTCTGGCCTTCATGATCAAACCCCGTCTCTACCAAAAATACAAAAATTAGCTGGGCATAGGCCAGGTGCGGTGGCTCACGCCTGTAATCCCAGCACTTTGGGAGGCCAAGGCGGGTGGATCACCTTGGGTTGGGAGTTCGAGACTAGCCTGACCAACACGGAGAAATCCTGTCTCTACTAAAAATACAAAAATTAGCTGGGCATGGTGGCGCATGCCTGTAATCCCAGCTACTCAGGAGGCTGAGGCAGGAGAATTGCTTGAACCTGGGAGGCAGAGGTTGCGGTGAGCCGAGATCGTGCCATTGCACTCCAGCCTGGGCAACAAGAGTGAAACTCTGTCTCAAAGAAAAAAAAAAAATTAGCTGGGCTTGGTGGTGCATGCCTGTAATCCCAGCTACTCGGGAGGCTGAGGCACAAGAATCACTTGAACCCAGGAGGCAAAGGTTTCAGTGAGCCAAGATTGCGCCCCTGCATGCCAGCCTGGGCAGCAGAGCAAGACCCTGTTTGAAAAAACAATAAATAAATAAAAATAAAAATAAAAATAAAAATAAAAATAAAAGAACCAGGCCGGGCGCGGTGGCTTACGCCTGTAACCCCTGCACTTTGGGAGGCCAAGACGGGCAGATCACAAGGTCAGGAGATCGAGACCATCCTGGCTAACATGGTGAAACCCTGTCTCTACTAAAAATACAAAAAAATTAGCTGGGCACAGTGGCTGGTGCCTGTAGTCCCAGCTACTCAGGAGGCTGAGGCAGGAGAATGGCGTGAACCCAGGAGGTGGAGCTTGCAGTGAGCTGAGATCGCGCCACTGCACTCCAGCCTGGGCGAGAGAGCGAGACTCCGTCTCAAAAAAAAAAAAAGAAAAAAAGAACCTATAAGATAATGAGGCCAGGCACAGTGGCTCACGCCTGTAATCCTAACACGTTGGGAGGCCGAGGCAGGTGGATCACCTGAAGTCAGAAGTTCGAGATCAGCCTGGCCAACATGGTGAAACCTCGTCTCTACTAAAAATACAAAAGTTAGGCCAGGCGCGGTGGTTCACGCCTGTAATCCCAGCACTTTGGGAGGCCGAGGTTGGCGGATCATGAGGTCAGGAGATGGAGACCATCCTGGCTAACACAGTGAAATCCCGTCTCTACTAAAAATACAAAAATTAGCTGGGCGTGGTGGCGGGTGCCTGTAGTCCCAGCTACTCGGGAGACTGAGGCAGGAGAATGGCGTGAACCTGGGAGGCGGAGCTTGCAGTGAGCCGAGATCGCGCCACTGCACTCCAGCCTGGGTGACAGAGCGAGACTCCGTCTCTAAAAAAAAAAAAAAAAAAAATTAGCCGAGCGTGGTGGCAGGTGCCTGTAATCCCAGCTACTCGGGAGGCTGATGCAGAATTGCTTGAACCCAGGGGGTGGAGGTTGCAGTGAGCCGAGATCGCGCCACTGCACTCCAGCCTGGGCAACAAGAGTGAAACTCTGTCTCAAAAAAAAAAAAAAAAATTAGCCGGGCTTGGTGGTGCACACCTGTAATCCCAGCTACTCGGGAGGCTGAGGCACAAGAATCACTTGAACCCAGAGACAGAGGTTTCAGTGTGCCGAGATCACGCCACTGCACTCCAGCCTGGGCAACAGAGCAAGACCCTGTCTCAAAAAACAATAAATAAATAAATAAATAAATAATAATAAAAATAAAAGAACTAATAAGATAGTGAGGCCAGGCACAGTGGCTCACACCTATAGTCCTAGCACATTGGGAGGCCGAGGCAGATGGATCAGCTAAGGTCAGGAGTTCAAGACCAGCCTGGCCAACGTGGCAAAACCCCGTCTCTACTAAAAATACAAAAATTAGCCGGGCGTGGTGGCGGGTGCCTGTAATCCCAGCTACTTGGGAGGCTGAGGCAGAATTGCTTGAACCCAGGGGCGGAGGTTGCAGTGAGCTGAGATCGTACCATTTCACTCCATTTCCAGCAAAACTTCATCTCAAAAAATAATAATAATTAAAAAAATAAGATAGTGAGAAATTATTGGTGTGACAGCACGAAAGTACAGGAAAGTAGAGAAGTAAGCCCAGCAGTAGGGCTGATTTTACCCTGGGGTCATTTGCTGATTTGGACTTAGTGGCAGAAAACAGGCTGTGTGGGGCTGGTGAAGTCCACGCCGGGTGTGGTGGCTCACACTTGTAATCCCAGCACTTTAGGAGGCCAAGGCAGGAGGATGGCTTGAGCTTAGGAGTTTCAGACCAGCCTGGGCAACAGGGCGAGACCCCATTTCAATTTTTTAAAATTAAAAAAAAAAAAAAGGGCCAGGCACGGTCGCTCATGCCTGTAACCCCAGCACTTTGGGAGGCCGAGATGGATGGATCATGAGGTCAGGAGTTCAAGTCCAGCCTGCACAAGATGGTGAGACCCCATCTCTACTAAAAATACAAATATTAGCCAGGCGTGGTGGTGCATGCCTGTAAGCCCAGCTACTCGGGAGGCTGAGGCAGGAGAATCACTTGAACCCAGGAGGCAGAGGTTGCAGTGAGCCGAGATTGCACCACTGCACTCCGGCCTGGGCAATAGAGGGAAACTCATTCTCAAAAAAAAAAAAAAAAAAGGAGTCCAAATGTCCCCAAAGGTGATAACCTTGGTAAACCACCTTCATGTTTTGGGCTAGGATCTCAAAAGGTTGCACTCCTAGGGGCAACCTGGGAGTAGAATAAATAGAAAATCTAAGGTCCCGCTTGATGCCTCACATCTGTAATCCCAGCACTTTGGGAGGCTGAGGTGAGGATCACCAGAGCCCAGGAGTTGGAGACCAGCTTAGGCAACATAGTGAGACCTTATCTCTACCAAAAATTAAAAAATTAGTTGGGTGTGGTGACATATGCCTGTAGTCTGAGCTACTCTGGAGGTTGATACAGGAGGATCGCTTGAGCCCAAGAGGTTGAGGCTTCAGTGAGCTGTGTTTATGCCACTGAACTCCAGCCTGGGCAACAGGAGTGAGACCCTGTCTCAAAAATAATAATAATACAGACCCAAAATATTAAAAGACCAAAATTAAGAACCAAATGATAGATTTAATACTATGTTAGACTAAACTGAGGAGCAAGTAATAAATTGGAAGAAAGGACAGCAGAAGCTACCTAAAATGAAGAATGGATAAAAAGGAATGAAAAACATAAAAAGAGAGGGTAAAAGGCCTTTGCAGTGGCTCATGCCTGTAATCCCAGCACTTTGGGAGGCCGAGGTGGGCGGATCACCTGAGGTTGGGGGTTCGAAACTAGCCTGACCAACATGGAGAAACCTTCTCTTTACTAAAAATACAAAATTATCCAGGCATGGTGGTGCATGCCTGTAATCCCAGCTACTCGGGAGGCTGAGGCAGGAGAATCACTTGAACCTGGGAGGCAGAGTTTGTGAGCCGAGATCGCGCATTGCTCTCCAGCCTGGGCAACAAGAGCAAAACTCCATCTCAAAAAAAAAAAAAAAACAAAACAAAAAAGAAAACAAAGACTAGCCTTGACAACATATAAAGTACCCCATCTCTACAAAAATAAATAAATAAATAAGCCCGGGGCCAACGGAGGTGGCTCACGCCTGTAATCCCAGCACTTTGGGAGACAGAGGCAGGAGGATCACCTGAGGTCAGGAGTTCGAGACCAGTCTGGCCAACATGGTGAAACCCCATGTCTACTAAAAATACAAAAATTAGCTGGGCAGGGCCGGGCGTGGTGGCTCACGCCTGTAATCCCAGCACTTTGGGAGGCCGAGGCAGGCAGATCACGAGATCAGGAGATCCGAGACCATCCTCGCTAACACCGCAAAACCCCGTCTCTATTAAAAACACACAAAAAAATTAGCCGGGCGTGGTGGTGGGCGCCTGTAGTCCCAGCTACTCGGGAGGCTGAGGCGGGAGAATTGCTTGAACTGGGGAGGTGGAGGTTGCAGTGAGCTGAGATAGCGCCACGGCACTCCAGCCTGGGAGACTCCATCTCAAAAAAAAAAAAAATTAGCTCGGAGTGGTGTGGCCTGTGCCTATGAGTAGTCCTAACTACTAGGGAAGCCGAAATGGGAGAGTCTCTTGAGGCCAGGAGGTCGAGGCTGCAGTGAGCTATGATGGTGTGCCACTGCACTCCAGCCTGGGCAACAGAGTGAGACCCTGTGTCTAAATAAAATGAAATAATAGAAGAGAGGGTAAGAGACAAAGAGATTACTGGGGGAAAAGTCTAACACGTCTTTATTTGGAGTTCAGGAAGGAGGGAAATAATAGGTAAAACTAATACTTGAAGAGATAATAGCTGATTAATAAATGGACGACAAACCTCAAGCCATTGATTCAAGAAGCTCAACAAACCTCAAGCAAGATTTTTTTTTTTTTTTTTTTTTTAAACGGAGTCTCTCTCTATCGCCCAGGCTGGGGTGCAGTGGCGCCATCTCAGCTCACTGCAACCTCCGCCTCCCGGGTTCAAGAGATTCTCCTGCCTCAGCCTCCTGAGTAACTGGAATTACAGGCGCCCGCCAGCACGCCGGCTAATTTTTGTATTTTTAGTAGAGACGGGGGTTTCACCATGTTGGCCAGGCTGATCTCGAACTCCTGACCTCGTCTCGGCCTCCCACAGTGCTGGGTGGCCACAAGCCACCGCACTCGGCCCGCTTTTTGTTTGTTTTTTTTTAAATTAATAATATTTATTTTAATCTGGATGGTGGTTACGTGGACAGAATACGTTTAGACTTAAGATGTTTACGTTCTGCTGTAGTAAATTAAATATCGAAAAAGTACTTATGGAAGGGAGGTAGGTGAGGGATAAAAGTCTACAAGTTGGGTTCAGTGTATACTGCTTGGGTGATGAGTACACCAAAATCTCACAAATCACCACTAAAGAATTTATGTAACCAAGCTGGGCGCGGTGGCTCAGGCCGGTAATCCCAGCACTTTCGGAGGCTGAGGCGGGTGTATCACCTGTTTCCATGGACATGGAAAGCCATGTTTTCCACACTAATTCAATCAATATACTCCTCTCCTATCTAAAACCTGTTTCTCCTGCTTCGAGTTTGTAGACGTGTAGTGTTCATAGTTGCCCAAACTCCGTTTTCCCCATCAACTTCAACTGCTAGTGGCAAAAATGGCTGATATTGGTTGCATTTTTGAGGTAGGAAAATTGGCAAGATATTTTCCTTCAGTGAAGAAACGTAAATTACGTGTGCCGTACAGGGCAATGAGAAAAAACTCTGATAGCAGAGGATGGTTTCGATCCATCGACCTCTGGGTTATGGGCCCAGCACGCTTCCGCTGCGCCACTCTGCTATCTAAAGGTATGCTTTCTCATGATTATTATAGGACACTACGTAGTCGTTGTCCTGACTTCTTTAGTGCCACCTAATGTCTGATCAAAAATTCGTCAGTACTATAGAACCAGTTATTATTGGCTAGTTCCTGACACAGTAGGCATTTTTTATTGGTTCATAAGCCCGGTTTGACAAAGTAAGCCAATAGGCATAAGCGATGGGGTAAGGCGGGAGCCAATCGCGCTGGGTTTTATTGGGACACGCCGGCAAGACGCCTCTTCAGTTGTCTGCTCCTCAGAGGAAGGGGCGGTTGGTGCGGCCTCCATTGTTCGTGTTTTAAGGCGCCATGAGGTAAGGGGGTCGAAGTGGTTGAAAGGTTTCAGGTATTCGACGGAAAACTTTGTGAACGTGGGCCGAAAGAAGTCGGAGTATCTAAAAGGGCCATGTATCCGGGGGCTGGCCAAAAACCTGAGAACTCCTGGTCTAGGATAGTGGGAGAGATGGAGGCCGGTAGAGGCGGGGAAACTTGGGCCCGGGATGGGGTTGGGGCCCAGGAGTGGGGAGGCGGGTTCGACACCTCTGTCTCTGAAGGGTTGCATGAGGGTGTGTCCTTAAGCCCCCGGAGGAGCTCCCCACTTTTCCCCCGCCCCCGTCATCCGGGCTGAGAATGCTGGAGCGAGCCGCATTCATCCTCAGTGCGAAGGCCTTGACATATAGGACATGCCCGATAAATGTGTACGTTAATGAAGAAATGAGCAATCTTTAGCCTCCGAAGTATTAGGATTCGTGTGGCCCAGGATTATGGGTTATTTCGTGTAGGGCTCACTGTCTGAGCCCCATCATTACTTGATGGAGGTTGTGATTAACTTAGAGGAGGTTATGGGGGTGTAACTGGGCACCATTTGGAATGGGGAGAAGTGTAAGTGTGAGTGGGGTCTCTTGCCTACCGTTGGGAGATTCCGAGGGATGAAAGTAGCCAACCTAAGATGATATGGCCGGTGGGTATTCCTTCAATGAGGTCAAAATAAACTCTGCATTTCTAGGGGTGACAGAGGCCGTGGTCGTGGTGGGCGCTTTGGTTCCAGAGGAGGCCCAGGAGGAGGGTGAGTACCAGCTTTTAGCATCTCTGCACTTGGTTGTTAGTTTCTGCTTGTCATCTAAATGGGAGTTTTGAAGTAGACTAATGTCACTTGGTTTTGCGAGAGCCAGCTGTGGTCTTTTCCTACGCTCCTGCTAAATGAATTTGGCCCCACTATGCTAAGAATGATTCTCTCCCTCCTCGGAGACTTTGTCATTCATTCTGAGGACTGACATGTTTTCAAAATTGTTGGCGTGTTATTTACATCTCACTTGATTCCTACCTGGGGAATAATTTGGCTGTTTTTCATGTTTTAGGTTCAGGCCCTTTGTACCACATATCCCATTTGACTTCTATTTGGTGAGTACCTTGGGTTAATGATACACATTTTCTGGTCACTGTTGAAATGGAGCCCAGTATCTCCCAGTTAATGAAGTTAGATGGTGGTTGAAGAGGGCAGGCACAGTGCCTCACGCCTGTAATCTCAGCACTTTGGGAGGCCGAGGCAGACGGATTACCTGAGGGTCAGGAGTTTGAGACAGCCTGGCCAATATGGTGAAACCCCGTCTCTACTAAAAATAAAAAAGTTGGCTGGGCGTGTGTCTAATCCCAGCTACTTGGGAGGCTGAAGCAGGAGAATTGCTTGAACCCGGGAGGCGGAGGTTGCAGTGAACCGAGATGGCACCAGTACAAAAAAAAAGTTGGTTGAAATAGGGAGGGAAGGTGATTTGTGAAAAGACTTGAGGTTTTGAGTCAACTGTGTGTTGCTTTACATACAGAAACAGTGTAAGCATGGTGGGGAGAATAATTTCTTGGCTACTGTTGGCATTAAACATGATTATAATCTTTGTTCTGAACAAGTAATTGTATTTATGGTATATCTGTTACTATAAAGATAGTGATAGCTTAAATTATGGCTATTCCAGCTTGTATCCTTGTTTGAACTTTTTTTTTTTTTTTTTTTTTTTTTGAGACAGAGTCTCACTCCGTCACCCAGGCTGGAGTGCAGTGGTGCAATCTTGGCTCACTGCACTGAACCCGGGAGGCAGAGGAATCAGGACATCTGCCTCCGGGGTTCAAACGATTCTACTGCCTCAGCCTCCTGAGTAGTTGGGATTACAGGCGCCTGCCACCATGCCCAGCTAATTTTCGTATATCTGTTTAGTAGAGACAGGGTTTCACCATGTTGCCCAGGCTGATCTTGAACTCCTGACCTCAAGTGATCTGCCCATCTCAGCCTCCCAAGGTGCTGGGATTACAGGCGTGCGTGACCCACCGTGCCTGGCCTTTGAACAAATGGTTTTTTTTGAGGCAGGGTCTCACTCTGTTGCCCAGGCTGGAGTGCAGTGGCGCAATCTTGGCTTACTGAAACCTCGCTTCCTGTGTTCAAGGGATTCTCCCACCTCAGCCTCCTGAGTAGCTGGGATTACAGGCGTGAGCCACCAAGCCCAGCTAATTGAACAAATTAAGGAGTAAAAACAAGTGTAGAATTTTCTATTTTTAACCTTTTTCTGTCGTAGTAATAGAAAAAACAATCTCTCCTGTATATTACTTTCGGCAAATAGAATGTAGTTGTTTACTTCTGGTTTAGTGTGAAATGGCCTTTCCCCGGGTCAAGCCAGCACCTGATGAAACTTCCTTCAGTGAGGCCTTGCTGAAGAGGAATCAGGACCTGGCTCCCAATTCTGCTGAACAGGTACGTTCTTTTGGCTGTCTTCCAGAAATGTCTCTAAAGCAGTTAAAAGTATCGGTAAAGAGTAACTGTTGGTAATGTTAAGAATGGTGTTAACAGAGCCTGAAATCCACAGAGGGTTTAATTGTTCTCCTTATTTCTCATTGTGGGTGGAGATAGCCAGGTGGATATATAAACAAATTACATATGCATTCTTATTTTTACTGGGGACAAAGAGTTGTTCTCTTCCCATATATTCAAGGCCAGAATGAAGTGTTTTTAAAGCCTTATGTCAGTATTGAGTCAGCTTGTATGGAAGGGATTAGGAGAAAATATTCAAACTCTGAGAAGCTGCTTATAATTTTTCATCTTCAAGTATTGTTTCATGCTGTTTTTCAGGCGTCTATCCTTTCTCTGGTGACAAAAATAAACAATGTGATTGATAATCTGATTGTGGCTCCAGGGACGTTTGAAGTGGTGAGTTTTTGATGATTTAGTTTTAGGAAAGGGCATCTTTGGTAGTGTGGAAATTGCCTTGGCTCTTGACTTCTAATTTTCAGTTGTCTGTTATCCAAAGCCAAGCCTAAAATGAGAAAGTACAGTGGAATTTCTTTGTAGTACTGATCTTGGGGACAAGACTTGTATCATTGTTATGCTAGCTGTGATGTATCAGGCTTTCATGTGGTGGTTTTAGGGGTGATTTCACCTCTGCTACTTCTTAATTTGGGTAACAGGTAGCTGTGTTGTAACAGTTCTGGGAGGACCTAGGCACTTTTTTTTCTTCTAAATTGTTTTTCCCTGAAATCCTTTTTCCAACAGCAAATAGAAGAAGTTCGACAGGTGGGATCCTATAAAAAGGGGACAATGACTACAGGACACAATGTGGCTGACCTGGTGGTGATACTCAAGATTCTGCCAACGTGTGAGTGTGCCTGTTTCTGGTCATGGGAACAGAACATAGCACTTGGATTAGGGGTTTAGGTATCTTTTTTTGTTTTGAGACAAATTCTCCCTCTGTTGGCCAGGCTGGAGTGCAGTGGTGCCATTGTGGCTCACTGCAGCCTTGACCTCTCCACTACAACAAGTGATCTTTCCACCTTAGCCTCCCGAGTAGCTGGGACTACAGATGTGTGCCACCACACCCAGCTAATTTTTGTATTTTTTGTAGATACAGGGTTTCACCGTGTTGCTCGGGCTGGTCTCAAACTCCTGAGCTCAAGCAATCTGTCCACCTCAGCCTCCCAAAGTGCTGGGATTACAGGCGTGAGCCACTGTGCCCAGCCCTTAGGGATCTTGAAAGCTCAAATTTCTTGTGAGAAAGGATGTTTGTAAGACAAATGTTTTTAGTTTTTGTTTTTGAGACGGATCTCGCTCTGTTGCCTTGGCTGGAGTGCAATGGCGTGATCTCGGTTCACTGCAACCTCCACCTCCTGGGTTCTAGCTGTTCTCCTGCCTTGGCCTCCCAAGTAGCTGGGATTACAGGCAAGTGCCACCACGCCCGGCTAATTTTTCTATTTTTAGTAGAGACGGGGTTTCACCATGTTGGCCAGTCTGGGCTCAAACTCCTGACCTCAGGTGATCCGCCTGCCTTGGCCTCCCAAAGTGTTGGGATTACCGGCGTGAGCCACTGCACCCTGCCTGACAAATGTTTTTTAATGAGTGATAAGGGACAAACGCTGGAGTGTGTGTGTCTGAAAGAATGTATAGCAGGTTACTGTATGGCCATGTTTCTCAACTGGAGGTAATTTGCCACCCAGGGGATATCTGGCAGTATCTGGCGGTACTTTTGATTGTTAAAACAAGGGAGTGCTACTGGCATCAAAAAAGGGTAGAAGCCAGGTGTGGTGGCTGTATTCCCAGCACTTTGGGGCTGAGGCAAGAGGATCAGGAGTTTGACCAGCCTGTGTAACATAGAGAGACCCTGTACCTACAAAAAGAAAAAAATTAGCTGGGCATGGTGGTGCATGCTTTGGTCCCAGCTACTCAGAAGCCTGAGGTGGGGCCGGGTGCAGTGGCTCATGCCTGTAATCCCAACACTTTGGGAGGCCGAGGCCTGGAGTTCAAGACCAGCCTGGCCAACATGGCAAAACTCAGTCTCTACCAAAAATATAAAAATTAGCCAGGCGTGGTGGTGGGCGTCTGTAATCTCCGCTACTTGGGAGGCTGAGGCAGGAGAGTTGCTTGAACCTGGGAGGCAGAGGTTGGAGTTAGCAGAGATCGTGCCAGTGCACTTCAGCTTGGGTGACAGAGTGAGGCCCTGTCATGAAAAAAAGAAAAAAAAAGCAGCAGCCTGAGGTGAGAGGATGGCTTGAGCCCAGGAGGCTGAGGCTGCAGTGAGCTGTGATTGTGCCACTGCACTGCAGCGTGGGTGACAAGAGTGAGACCCTTTCTCAAAAAAAGAAAAAGGATAGAGGCCGTGGATGCTGTTAAACATCCTACATCCCCATCACCCCAAAGATTTGTCTAGCCCAAAATGTTATTAACTGCCACTGACCTGGAAAACCCTGCTGTAGAAAGAGGATATGAGTACAGGAGGGGTCCTGTTCCCTGAGTCTTCCAATTTTTCTGCCCAGGCCTTGGCTTCCTCTTATAAAAGTATTTATTCTATTACTTACCCTTGCTTCAGCCTTGGATATGGGACAGAAATGAGAGTGCAAAGTAGCTTAGAGATATATAGAAAGTCTAGGTAAATAAGTTATTATAACATTATGTCATTTTCTGTCAATTAGTGGAAGCTGTTGCTGCCCTGGGGAACAAAGTCGTGGAAAGCCTAAGAGCACAGGATCCTTCTGAAGGTTTGCATTTGTTGCTGATTCTGTATTTAGTAGCCATAGGAACCAGGTCTTGTAATTGTAAGTACACTTTCAACAAAATCAGGTCAGACCAGATGGAAGAGTAAATGCAGAGTTTTATGTTGTGGGAGTTTTTAGCAGGGGCTTCAGGTGTTCAAGGTGTTCAAGGGAGATCTGTCTCATCTCCCTTCTAAAGCTCTGTATTCTAAATTCTCATTCTGGACTTTGTGCTGTTTTAAAAAATCCACCTGTTCCCCCCTACCCTGGATTTAACTTTGGTCATCTAATGGAAATGTGAGTTATAGTTTTTGTTTATTCTGTTTTTTCAGTTTTAACCATGCTGACCAACGAAACTGGCTTTGAAATCAGTTCTTCTGATGCTACAGTGAAGATTCTCATTACAACAGTGCCACCCAATCTTCGAAAACTGGATCCAGAACTCCATTGTTAGTTCTTTTTTTCCATTGCTGGAAAATTTAGGGGATATTCAAAACATGGTATTGTTGCTGTTTAGTTTACTTAGCTTGTTGCTATTCCACATGCAGCTTTCTGGGAATTGAAGAACTTAGGTTTATTCTGAACTCTGCTCTCTCCCTCTGTAATTTGGAAATAGTTTTTTATCAGCTTGCTAGTGGAATTTTCAGATGGGGTGACCTAGAAAGCATTTGGAGGGCTTAAAAAGGACTGAGAAAATATTTAGGGAGGGGAATAGGCTTTTGGAGAAAACATCTTGCATGCTTCTAGTGATTTTTAGACAAGTGATTTGCTGATATGAGAAACATGGGGTGGCTTAAAGAATTGCAGAGTTGGTCGGGTGCGGTGGCTCATGCCTGTAATCCCGGCACTTTGGGAGGCCGAGGCAGGCAGATCACCTGAGGTCAGGAGTTGGAGACTATCCTGGTCAACATGGTGAAACCCCGTCTCTACTAAAATACAAAAATTAGTGGGGCATGATGGCAGTTACCTGTAATCCCAGCTACTCAGGAGGCTGAGGCAGGAGAATCACTGAAACTCGGGAGGCGGAGGTTGCAGTGAGCTGAGATCGCACCACTGTACTCCAGCCTGGATGACAGAGCGAGACTCCGTCTATTCTGCCCTCCTTCCAAGTTTTTAGACTGTAGCAGTGGTAATTAGTAGCTTGTTTAATGAAAATGTTTCATCCTGGCCTATCATGCTTGTCTTCTTAGTGGATATCAAAGTATTGCAGAGTGCCTTAGCAGCCATCCGACATGCCCGCTGGTTCGAGGAAAATGCTTCTCAGTCCACGTGAGTCCCTCCCTGACCATTTGGATTAAGATAAACTTTTTAACTGCAGTGAATAGCAGGATACCCCCATACTTCTCTGACAGAACTATTTTGCCTGTGACCTTTTGTCTGGATTTTTATTTTTACCTTAAGTAAGCAAATTAAGATTTAGAGAAAGCAGAGAATGTATAGTTCTGGAAACAGCATAGTCAGCTTCAATTCTGCCTTAGGCGTGGAAATACATGATCATATTGATTTTAATGTTTGGGTCACTGTTACTTTCAGAGTTAAAGTTCTCATCAGACTACTGAAGGACTTGAGGATTCGTTTTCCTGGCTTTGAGCCCCTCACACCTTGGATCCTTGACCTACTAGTAAGTAAAGATGGGCAACTGGAGTTCCTCATCATCCTTATTTACTAGTAGTAGTAGTAGTAGTAGTAGTAGTAGTAACTCTGAAATTGACCAGAGTCTGAAATTTGGTGAAGCTTAAAAGAAATTTTATTGGTAGACAAGTAATCCAATAAAAATTCAACATTTACATGACTCAGAGACATTTGTTTAAAAAAGAAAAAAATTCAGGTTTTTTTTTTGTATATTCAATTAAATGAGTAGTTACTGAGTTATAGTGTCCCATTTTCTTCTCATGATTGCTACCATTTAATCATGGTAGTAGAGAGAAATGAGTGAGCAGCCATTTCAGAATTGCTTCTGAACATGAAAATTTTGGCTAGATTTAGACCTTAATGACCAGTTTTCCTTGTGATGATTTAAGGTTTTAGTTTGATGCCTGTAATTCCAGCACTTTGGGAGGCTGAGGCCAGAGGATCACTTGAAGCCAGGAGTTTGAGACCAGCCTGGGCAAAATAGCGAGACTCTGTCTCTACAAGAGAAAAAAAAAAATTAGCCAGTTGTAGTGGCTTGCACTTACAGTCCTAGCTTCTCAGGAGGCTGAGGCAGGAGGGTTGCTTGAGCCCAGGAGTTCGTGGTTACAGTGAACTATGATTGCGCCACTGCACTCCAGCCTGGGTGACAAAGTGAGGCCCTGTCTCTAAAAAATAAAGTTCTGTTTATCAGAAGTGCCATTTTGATGGCACACCTACTGGATTTATTATTTTTCAGGGCCATTATGCTGTGATGAACAACCCCACCAGACAGCCTTTGGCCCTAAACGTTGCATACAGGTACAGCATGCTTCTTTGGGTTTAGGGTTGGTTGTAAGCTATTTTGTGCATTCCTTTAATACCTCATACCTCCCTGTGTTCTAGGCGCTGCTTGCAGATTCTGGCTGCAGGACTGTTCCTGCCAGGTTCAGTGGGTATCACTGACCCCTGTGAGAGTGGCAACTTCAGAGTACACACAGTCATGACTCTAGAACAGCAGGTATTGGGACAGATATGAACTGAGTTGTTTTGCCCCACTCTTTTGAATACTGCTGGTCAGCAGGTGAAGTGGAATATGGTCTTTACGGGTCAGGAATTTGGGGATTCTGAAAGACTTTGGTCCTGAGATATAAAAAACTGTCTTAATCTCTGTTTTCACAAGGGTATTACTCAAGTAAGGTTCTTCGATTTTCCTTGCTTACTCTCACTTTGCTTTCCTTCAGGACATGGTCTGCTATACAGCTCAGACTCTCGTCCGAATCCTCTCACATGGTGGCTTTAGGAAGATCCTTGGCCAGGAGGGTGATGCCAGCTGTGAGTGGCCACTGTGGGTCAGGGGTTTCGTATTGTAATCTGGTGCAAAGAAGCTGTACACTACTTAAATGTCTTTAATATTTCCACGCTGTGGATAATGACTTTTATGCTGGGCTACTTGTCTAAATCACCTTTTTCTCTTTCCTAGATCTTGCTTCTGAAATATCTACCTGGGATGGAGTGATAGTAACCCCTTCAGAAAAGGCTTATGAGAAGCCTCCAGAGAAGAAGGAAGGAGAGGAAGAAGAGGAGAATACAGAAGAACCACCTCAAGGAGAGGAAGAAGAAAGCATGGAAACTCAGGAGTGACATTCCCTTCACTCCTTTTCCTACCCAAGGGGGAAGACTGGAGCCTAAGCTGCCTGCTACTGGGCTTTACATGGTGACAGACATTTCCGTGGGATAGGGAAGATAGCAGGAAGAAAAGTAAACTCCATAAACTCCATAGAAGTGTCATTCCACTGGGTTTTGATATTGGTTTAGCTGCCAGTCTCCCATTTGTGACCTATGCCATCCATCTATAATGGAGGATACCAACATTTCTTCCTAGTATTCTAGAATCCCCAACTCCTGAAAACTCCTCTGTCAACTAATACTTTGCTGTTGAAATGTTGTGAAATGTTAAGTGTCTGGAAATTTTTTTTTCTAAGAAAAACTATTAAAGTACTTCCTAGTAGGGCTCTTGGTCTTTTTGGTTGGTGTTTTTTGTTTTTTTGCATGTGGCAACCTTTTTTGCTTTTTGCTTTGTATACTCTTTTGTTGAAAATGATACTTGAGTCTTTTAATTATAAATGCTCAGATCACAATTTGAAGCTGTCTTTGAATTAAAGTACAGACTCCTGGAACCTTTCCATATACCAGAGTAAACTAGAATATCGTTTTAAGTATTTATTGAATAAAATGATTCTATCAACACTGCTATTGTATTCAAGCCAGTGCAATAAAAAAGTGAGTGGACAGAGGTCATTCACTTTGACTTTGCCTGCCCTCTCCAAATCCCCAGTGTAAACAGGAAAATGAGAAGTCACAGGTAGAGGACGTGCTGCCCAGGCCCATGTAACCAGGCATGTAACATACAAAGGAAGCCCCTCTGGTTAACTAGGCCTGAAGAAGGTAAGCCTCAAGTATGCAGCTTAAAAAAAAAAAAGTAGAGGCCTCAGCTCATTTGTGGAAGGAAGCAAGAGCCATAATTAATGTAAGTCCTTGGGAACCTCATTCAGGCTGTGTGTAGGTTTCCTGGGGCCCCTACATAAATGGGTAAGACGAAGTGCTTCAAACAAACTGTACGGCTCCCTTTTTAGTGTCTGAAGGTCTACGGGGACTATCTCCTAGGATCTTTGCATGTCTGTTGAAACAAGGCAGCTGGGAAACAGTACTTGTGCTATTGAGTCCATAGGCTCATCTGTTATTTGCTTGGGGAGCCAGGGGGGTAAATTCCCGAATCCAGCATTGCTCTCCTGCGGGCTGTTTCCTTGGCAACACTGTGGTTTAGCCGCCTCAGTCGTTCCTACAAGACAAGGAAGGTTTGGAATCTTAATAACCGCTGTGAAAGACTAGAGTGTAAGTGAACTAGGTGCTGAAAAATACCGGGCTTGGTCTACCTCAAAGTCAGTCTTCTAAAGTATATATAAGAATGTAGGCTGGGCGTGGTGGCTCACACCTGTAATCCCAGCACTTTGGGAGGCTGAGGTGGGTGGATTACCTGAGGTCAGGAGTTCAAGACCAGCCTGACCAACATGGTAAAACCCGTCTCTACTAAAAACTACAAAAAAATTAGCTGGACATGGTGGCAGGCGGTTGTAATCTGAGGCAAGAGAATCGCTTGAAACCGGGAGGTGGAGGTTGCAGGGAAATGAGATTGCACCACTGCACTCCAGCCTGGGTGACAGAGGGAGAACTCCGTCTCAAAAAAAAAAAAAAAGAATGTAGGCCAGGCATGGTGCTCATGCCTATCCCAGCACTTTAGGAGGAAGTGGCAGGAAGATCACTTGAGCCCAGTTTGAGACCAGCCTGGGCACCATAGTGATATCCTGTCTTTTTTTTCTGAGACGGAGTTTTGCTCTTGTTGCCCAGGCTGAAGTGCAATGGTGCGATCTCAGCTCACTGCAACCTCCGTCCCCCGGGCTCAAGTGATTCTTCTGTCTCAGCCTCCCAAGTAGGTGGGATTACAGGCATGCGCTACCATGCCCAGCTAATTTTGTATTTTTAGTAGAGATGGGGTTTCTCTATGTTGGTCAGGCTGGTCTCCAACTCCCAACCTCAGGTGACCCACCCGCCTTGGCCTCCCAAACTGCTGGGATTACAGGCAAGAGCCACCTTGCCCAGCCGATCCTGTCTTTTTATTTAAAAAAAAAAAAAAAAAAAAAAAATGGCCAGGCAGGCCGGGTGCAGTGGCTCACGCCTGTAATCCCAGCGTTTTGGGAGGCCCAGGCAGGTGGATCACTTGCATGCAGGAGTTTGGGACCAGCCTGGGTAATATGGCGAAATCCTGTCTCTAGAAAAAATACAAAAATTAGCTGGACATGGTGGTGCATGCCTGTAGTCCCAGCTACTCGGGAGACTGAGGTGGATGGATCGCTTGAGCCTGGGAGGTAGAGGCTGCAGTGAGCCGTTATCATGCCACTGCACTCCATCCTGGGTGACAGATCTTGTCTCATAAAAATAAACAGCCAGGTGTGGTGGCTCACTCCTGTAGTCCCAGCACTTCGGGTGGCCAAGGTGGGAAGTGGGAAGCTCACTTGAGCCCAGGAGTTCCAGACCAGCCTGGGCAACATGGCAAAACCCTACTTCTAGAAAAAAATACAAAAATTAGCTGGGCGTTGTGCACGCTTGTAGTCCTAGCTACTCGGGAGGCGGAGGCAGAATGGCTGGAGACCAGGAGGCGGAGGTTGCAGTGAGCTGAGATTGAGCCACCGCACTCCAGCCTGGGTGACAGAGGGAGACGGTCACACACACACACAAGAATGTAAATGGCAGCAACTGAATACTGAGAATAAGACGAATTTTTCAAGTACTGGGAGAAGTGAATTTCCCTTTCCCCAAAGAGTTTTAAAATTACAGTGGCTTTCACTGTGTTGAGGACTTACAAAAAAGGGCAAAGAATCACTGTTGGTATGATATTCTTTTACCTGAGCATTTTGTAGAATGTTGTTAACCAAGACAACGCGTCGCCGGGCATTAAGTAGTTTCTTAACATAGGGGTCAAGATCCAGGGCCACCTTCTGATCCTCATTTATGCGGCACAGTTCTGGGGATGGAAGTAAGGTGCAGCTAAGAGCTAACGGTTCATCTGTTGTTCTGAGGGAAAGCAGGCTGGTAATGGGATGGAAAACACTTGCACCCAAACGGGCCACAGCCATTAGAGATTTAAGACATCCCTGAAAGGAGGAGTCCTTTGGCAGCCCTGATGCCCTGGAAACAAGTGACAGAAATTCAGCCCAGGGGTTGGCAAAAACCTAAGGTCCTGAAAGTGGGCTGAAGGATTCCGGGTACACAGGGATGCTCACTCACCTGTGGCTAGGTTGTCAATTTGTTCCCGGAGCTCTACCTGGCTCTCTCTGCAAAGAGGTACAAGGCCTACAAGGTCAGGCAGTTACTGGAGCTCAGGAAACGAACTCCCCTACGTATTTACCAAGTACTGAGAGAAGCCGGCCTCCGCCGAACCCTCCACCTGCGGCCTTCCGCCTGTCCTCCCCGCCTCGAATCAGTTTCCTAAATTTATGCCCACTCCCAGCCAGAACACTTTCTTGGCCCCGCCCCTACAAAGCCAGAGAGACAGGCCCCGCCCCCAACTTCCCTCTCGGACACCTGACGGCGTGCACGTGAGAGTCGAGCTGCTGCACAGCGGGTCGCAGGAACTCCAGCAATCCTTCGGCGAAGAGGTCGCGGCCTGTGGGCCCCGCCACCGGGGTCCCTGCCCCCGACACAGCGGCGGAACCAGCCCCCGCCATCACGAACTATCCTGACGCCCGGAACCTGCCGCGAGGGCCGCCGGGAACCGGAGCCGCGCCGCACTGCCCCGCGAGGGGGCGCCCGGGAAATGCTGTCTCCACCAAGACGCTGGGGTTTCTGGGAAATGGAGTTTGGAGCGAGCCGGGCGGGGAGGAGGGCGAGGCCATAGGAGTAGAGGCCTTGTGGCTGGTCTTGAAAATCTCCAAAGGTCAGGTTGTAGAAAGGAACCAGTTTTTGGAGTGGATACTTTTTGTTTTCTCTAAAGCTGAAAATAAACGCGAATAACTTAAGTTGTCCATAGCCTTCCCATGTTAACTTTATGAGATAGCCGGGCATGGTGGCGGGCACCCAGCTACTCGGGAGGCTGAGGCAGGAGAACCGCTTAAACCCGGGAGGCGGAGGTTGCTGTGAGCCGAGATTGCGCCACTGCACTCCAGTCTGGGCAACAGAGAGACTCCGCCTCAAAAAAAAAAAAAAAGAAGCAACCCAAACCAAACGAAAACAAACCAAAAACAAAAACAGTTTATGAGAAAGCCACATTATATTCATAGTATCGTTTTCTATTTCTAAAGAGTTTATTGTGGTTGGTTGTTTTTAAGACAAGGTTTCTCTCTGTTGCCTAGGCTGGAGTGCAGTGCCGCGATCTTGGCTTACTGTAGCCTTCACCTCCTGGGGTCAAGAGGTCCTCCTGCTTCAGCCTCCCAAGTAGCAGGGACCACAGGTGTTAGCCACCATGCCTGACTAATTTTTTATTTTCTGTAGAGAAGAGGTCTCACTATGTTTGTTGCCCAGACTGGTCTCGAACTCCTGGGCTCAGGTGATCCTCCCACCTCAGCCTCCTAAATTGCTGGGATTACAGACGTGAGCCACCACGCCTGGTCTGTTTCTAAAGAGTATATTTTTAATGGCATTAAATATGTACAAAACTGCATGTATCCGAATTTCATTCCTTGTTAAGGCTGAATAATATAAACATGCAGGCGGGGCATGGTGGCTCACTCCTGTAATCCCAGCACTTTGGGAGGCTGAGGCGGGAGGATCACCTGAGCCCAGGAGTTCGAGATCAGTCTGGGCAACAAACCGAGTGAGACTCTGTCTCTACAGGAAATAAAAAATTAGCCAGGCGGCCGGGCGCGGTGGCTCCCGCCTGTAATCCCAGCACTTTGGGAGGCCGAGGCGGGTGGATCACGAGGTCAGGAGATCGAGACCATGGTGAAACCCCGTCTCTACTAAAAATACAAAAAATTAGCTGGGTGCGGTGGCGGACGCCTGTAGTCCCAGCTACTCGGGAGGCTGAGGCAGGAGAATGGCGTGAACCCAGGAGGCAGAGCTTGCAGTGAGCCGAGATCACGCCACTGCACTCCAGCCTGGGCAACAGAGCGAGACTCCATCTCAAAAAAAAAAAAAAAAAATTAGCTAGGCATGGTGGCTCACAGCTGTGGTCCCCACTACTTGGGGGGCTGAAGTAGGAGGACCTTGAGCCTAGGAAGTTGAGGCTACAGTGAGCCAAGATCGTGGCACTGCATGCACTTCAGCCTGGGTGACAGGGCGAGACCCTGTCTCAAAAAATAAAAATAAATTTTTTTTTTTTTGAGACCGAGTCTCGCCCTGTCACCCAGGCTGGAGAGCAGTGGCGCAATCTCGCTCACTGCAAGCTCCGCCTCCCGGGTTCATGCCATTCTCCTGCCTCAGCCTCCCGAGTAACTGGGACTACAGGCGCCCGCTACCACGCCCGGCTAATTTTTTGTATTTTTAGTAGAGACAGGGTTTCACCATGTTAGCTGGGATGGTCTGGATCTCCTGACCTCGTGATCCACCCTCCTCGGCCTCCCAAAGTGCTAGGATTACAGGCGTGAGCCACCGCGCCCGGCCATAAAAATAAATTTTAAAGTTTCCTTAGTTCACTTCTTTTTCCTTTCATTTTTAGAGACAAGGTCTCACTCTGTTGGCTGAGGCTGGAGTGCAGTGATGTTATCGTAGCTCACTGTAACCTCAAACTTCTGGGCTCGAGCCATCCTCCTGCCTCAGCCTCCTAAGTAACTGGAACTACAGTCACCTGCCCCCATGCCTGGCTAATTTTGTAAATTTTTTTTGGTAGAGACAGGGTCTCCCTATGTTGCCCAGGCTGTTCTCGAACTCCTGGCCTCAATGATTTTCTTTTTCCATGGTTTTCTTTTTCCCTGAGAATTATGAAGACAATGATTCCTTAGTTTAGTTCAGTTTGGTTTTTCATGGTTTTCCAGACAATTTACATCTGTCTCCTAGGCTCTAATGTGTTCCAGTGGCTCCCAATTCCCTAGGCCATGGGGAAGGATGTATGAGCAGAAATGCTCCTGGAGGACAGGCAAAGGCATCCATAGTGATAAATGGGCACCAGAACGTTCAGCCTTGAGCTTCATCTTCAGTAATAAAGGAAGATAAGGCATTTGAATCACTGTGAGATTTGGTGGTCAGCAGCTCTAAACCTAAGACCCCAACTGTGATAACTTTTTTTATTTTTTATTTTTTGTAGAGACGAGGCCTCCCTATGTTGCTCAGGCTGGTCTTTAACTCCTGGATCAAGCAGTCCTCCCACCTCGGCCTCCCAAAGTGTTGGGATTACAGGTGTGAGCCACCAAGCCCAGCCCCAACTGTGATAACTTTTAAAACCTTATACACTTACACTGGGTGGGGTGGCTCATGCCTGTAATCCCAGCACTTTGGGAGGCTGAGGCGGGAGGATTGCTTGAAGCCAGGAGTTCAAGACCAGCCTGTGCAATATAGGGAGACTCCCATCTCTACAAAAAAATTAATAAAAAAAAATAACTGGGCATGGTGGCACACACCTGTAGTTCCAGCTACTCAAGAGGTGGGATGATCGCTTGAGCCTGGGAGGTAGAGATTGCAGTGAGCTGTGATCATGCCACTGCACTCCAGCCTGGGTGAAAGAGCAAGACTCTGTCTCAAACACACACACACACACACACACACACACACACACACACACACACCCCCCAAAAACCACCTATACACTTTTTGTCGTTGATTACGTTTGTGTCCCTGCATCTTCCTCTCTGGTGATTAGAGGTAAAGCTCTTGCGAGAGGCTAGGAGCTTATTTTGGGAGTAAGTGGCAAGGCAACTGCAACCTGCTTCACAGTCGGGCCTTGGGAAAAGGAAGCCCAGGGGAGAGAGTAGTGACAGTGTTGAAGAGGAATGGAAAAGTGTTGAAATCTCTGAGGCTTGTACTGGAAAGAGAGAACAGGTGTTGACCTGGGCTGGGAAAAGGCCTTGGAGGTTGATGGCCCACTGTTTGCACAAGAAGCCCTTGTGTTAGGCCACTGTCCTTTCAGGTGCCTCTTCAATTCTTTAAATACTCCCTATTGCCAGATTTAGCAAACAGAATAAACAAAACACTTGGGACACCAGGTAAATTTGAATTTCAGATAAACAACAATTTTTTTTTTTTTTTTTTTTTTTTGAGATAGAGTCTTGCTTTGTTGCCTGGGCTGAAGTGCAGGGGTACGATTTCGTCTCACTGCAACCTCCACCTCCGGGTTCAAGCAATTCTCCAGCCTCAACTTCCCGAGTAGGTGGGATTACATGCGCCCGCCACCATGCCTGTTTTTTTTTTTTTTTTTTTGCAGATGGAGTTTCACTCTTGTTGCCCAGGCTGGAGTGCAGTTGCGCGATCTCGGCTCATTGCAACCTCTGCCTCCCGAGTTCAAGCAATTCTCCTGCCTCAGCCTCCTGAGTAGCTGGGCTTACAGGTGCCTGCCACCACGCCTGGCTAATTTTTGTATTTTTAGTAGAGACGGGGTTTCGCCATGTTGGCCAGGTTGGTCTCAAACTCCTGACCTCAGGTGATTCACCTGCCTTGGCCTCCCAAAGTGCTGGGATTACAGGCATAAGCCACCTTGCCCAGCAGCAACAATTTTTTTAGTATGGTTATCTAGTAATCTGACGTCAAAGGCTGGTTCTCTGAGGAAAAGCATGTGTTTTGTTTTTATGCTTTCCTTTTTCTTGAACTTTATTTCTCCTGGGGTCTATTGCAAAGGCCTCCTGACTGATCTTCTTGCCTGTAGTCTCTATATTCCAGGTCAGTCTGCATTCTAAAATACCAGTCAGATTTCATAATACCCCTGCTTAGAGAAAAGTAGTGCTGAAAGGAATTTTAGACTCTGTCCTTTGTTCCTGGGACACTTGTGAGGAAAACTGGACAAGGGTCTTGAAGAATCCCTGAAGTTTGATAATAGGTTGAAGGCCAGTGCTAGTGTAATTTTTCATTCTCTAAACATTTATCACACTCTAGGCCCAAGGTATTCAGCACACAACCCCCTTCCTCCCTGCCTTCACCTGTATCATATAGCTGTGGCCCTCCTCCTGGCCTTGGCTTTTCCAGAGAGACTGAAGATGTAGGTCCTAAGAACGCCCCTTCCCATCCAACTACTGCACATACAACCACCATGCTGTTGGTATATCAGGGTCCAATGAAGAGAGACAAATGACACAATATCAACAGGGATAGCTTACTGTAAAGAATTATCAACTCTATTTGATGACGGGGGATTGGAGTAATGAGGAATTGGCTAATAAGCAGAGAGAACTCTAAAGCACATAGGAAGAGCAGATGTTAGGAGCAGCTGTTACTCCTAGAGTTAGAGCACATAGGGAAGAGCTCTAGCCACCAGGTCTGAGATCCAGACATTGTTGAAAAGGGCATGGCTTGGCCGGGTGCAGTGGCTCATGCTTGTAATCCCAGCACTTTGGGAGGCTGAGGCAGGTGGATCACTTGAGGTCAGGAGTTCGAGACCAGCCTGGCCAACATGGCAAAACCCCGTCTCTACTAAAAATACGGGTGTGGTGGCACACGCCTGTAATCCCAGCTACTTGGGAGGCTAAGGCAGGAGAATCGCTTGAACCCAGGAGGCAGAAGTTGCACTGAGCCAAGATGGCACCACTGCACTTCAGCCTGAGTGACAGAGCGAGACTCTGCTTCACCAAAAAAAAAAAAAAAAAAAAAGGCCAGGTGTGGTGGCTCATGCCTGTAATCCCAGCACTTTAGGAGGCTAAAGCGGGTGGATCACTTGAGGTGAGGAGTTCGAGACCATCCTAGCCAACGTGGTGAAACCCTGTCTCTATTAAAAATACAAAAATTAGCCAAGTGTGGTGGTGAGCACCTGTAAGCCCAGCTACTCGGGAGACTGAGGCAGGAGAATCACTTGAACCTGGGAGGTGGAGGTTGCAGTGAGCTGAGATCAAGCCATGGCGCTCCAGTCTAGGTAACAGAGTGAGACCCCATCTCAAAAAAAAAAGAAAAAAAGAAAAGGGCATGGCTGTGGCTCACTGAATGACTCAGAAGTTGCTGTGATGGCATGTTGGTGGAATGTGCCAGAAATCTGCCTTCCAGAACTTACAGGACTTCTACCCTCTAGAGTGCCTGGGAAAGCTGTGTATGGGAGGTGGCTCACAGGAAGCATTCCCTTATGAAACAGCCTGAAGCTACTGCCCACTGGGTACTACTGGCTGCTATGCACTGCCGGAGATGAGTCCTGAAGTCATGTTCCGGGACCCTCAGAACAAGGAAGTAATGGTTCCTCCTGAAATGTTCCTCCAGCGTCCTCTATTGACAAACATTGTGCCAGCTGGCAAAGGAAAAATATTTAAAGGATTCAGAATCATTTTCACAGAGCTGGCAAAAAGGATTAATTTAGAGCTTCAAGGTTCTTCCTGGTTGTCCAACAGCTGGAAAATTCACTTGTCTGCTCTACAGGAAGCTCTAGATCTAAAGTACGATTTTATTCACTTGGGCACAAGTCACAGGGAAATGTTGGTGTTCCCACCTCCAAGGCCTGACCACCACCCAGACGGCTTCTCTAATGAGTCTTGTTTTCCAACCTCCCCATTTCTGTTCCAAGTATTTGGTTTTCTTAGGAGGAATTGCATCATAAAGGAAAAGTATGAGCAATAAAAGGGCAGAGGGTACCTACTGAGATATGAGGAGAAAGGGAGGAGGAGAGGACAGGGAGGGGCAGAATTAGTGAGACGTTGTGCAGGAAAATTCAGAGACCATGATCCTCCTGCAGCAGCCTCCTATGGTTCTCCACAAGCAACGCCCACTTTCTGCAGACTGCCTCAGAGAGCCTGTTGGGTTTCTATCTTCCCCACAATAGTCCAGCATGGGGATTTACAGCTATTTATATGGGACTTATATACATATATATGTGTGGGTGTGTGTATATATATATATATATATATAAAATTTTTTTGAGACAGAATTTCTCCTGTTACCCAGGCTGGAGTGCAGTGTGAAGTTGCATGATCTCGGCTCACTGCAACCTCTGCCTCCCAGGTTCAAGTGATTCTCCTGCCTCAGCCTCCCAGGTAGCTGGGACTGCAGGCGCATGCCACCACACCTGGCTAATTTTTGTATTTTTAGTAGAGATGGGGTTTCACCATGTCAGCTAGGCTGGTTTCGAACTCCTGACCTCAAGTGATCCATCTGCCTTGGCCTCCCAAAATGCTGGGATTATGGGCATGAGCCACCATGCCCAGCTGATAGTGGACTTATATTTTACAATCATTTTTACATCTGAACTCTCACTTGATGCTTACAGATGAGCAGACTGATGCTTGGTGGGGCACCCTGACCTGCAGCCACACAGCCTGGTCAGCTAGGGCTGGGGACCCAGCTGAGCTTGGGCATGGTGTATAGCACCTGGGTTCAGCAGCTGTGGTGACTGGTGCAGCTGCATCTCCATTCAGCAGGAGGTGTGGATGATGATCTGGTGCAGTTAATCTGGCTGCCAGCCATTACAACTTAGGCAGCAGATGTATAGATATTTACTGCCTGGCATCCATCACAATGACTGCAGCCTCTGCCAGCCCTGGGTGGGCAGAGAAAATGGAGCTCAGGTTGAGTTTGATGTATTATACAGCTTTCCACCATCTCTCTAAACATCTCACTTTCTACTGGTTAGTTTGTTTTGGGGTGTTTTTGTTTCCTTTTTTTTTTTTTTTTTTTTTTTTTTGAGACAGAGTCTTGCTCTGTCGCCCAGGCTGGAGTGCAGTGGTGCAATCTCAGCTCACTGCAACCTCTGCCTCCCTGGTTCAAGCAATTCTCCTGCCTCAGCCTACTGAGTAGCTGGGATTACAGGCCCCCTGCCCCCATGCCCGGCTAATTTTTGTATTTTTAGCAGAGACAGGGTTTCACCATGTTGGCCAGGCTGGTCTCAAACTCCTGGCCTCAAGTGATCCACCTGCCTTGGCCTCCCAAAGTGCTGGGATTACAAGAATGAGCCACTGCACCCAGCTTGTTTTTTTTTTTTTTTTTTTTTTTTTTTTTTTTTTTTTGAGACAGAGTCTCACTCTGTTACCCAGGTCGGACTGCAGAGGTGTGATCACAGCTCACTATAGCCTTGTAGCCTTGACCTCTTGGGCTCCAGTGACCCTCCCACTTTAGCCTCTCAAGTAGCTGGGACTACAGGCACATGCTACCACACCCAGCTTCTATATATATATATATATGTATGTATGTATATGTGTCTGTTTGTTTTGAGATGGAGTTTTGCCCTTGTTGCCCAGGCTGGAGTGCAATGGTGTGATCTCGGCTCACTGCAACCTCCGCCTCCCGGGTTCAAGCAATTCTCCTGCCTCAGCCTCCCGAGTAGCTGGGATTACAGGCCCCCTGCCCCCATGCCTGGCTACTTTTTGTATTTTTAGTAGAGACAGGGTTTCACCATGTTGGCCAGGCTGGTCTCGAATTCCCGGCCTCAAGTGATCCACCCACCTTGGCCTCCCAAAATGCTGGAATTACAAGCATGAGCCACCGCGCCTGGCCAAAATCTTTTTTTTTTTTGAGATGGAGTCTCGCTCTGTTGCCCTGCTGGAGTGCAATGGCGCAATCTTCGCTCACTGCAACCTCCACCTCCCGGGTTCAAGCAGTTCTCCTGTGCCTCAGCCTCCCCAGTAGCTGGGATTATAGGCGCCTTCCACTGCTCCCGGCTAATTTTTGTATTTTTTAAATAGAGATGGGGTTTTGCCATGTTGACCAGGCTGGTCTTGAACTCCTGACTGCAGGTGATGCTCCTCCTGCCTTGGCCTCCCAAAGTGCTGGGATTATAGGTGTGAGCCACAGCAACTGACCTATTTTTTTTGTGTGTGTGTGTGTGTGTGTATTTTTTGTAGAGATGGGGTTTCACCATGTTGACCAGGCTGGTCTCAAACTCCTGGGCTCAAGTGATCCTCCCTCCTTGGCCTCCCAAAGTGGTAGGATTACAGGTGTGAGCCACTGTGCCCGGCCACTACTGGTTAGTAATGGCTAGGAAATAACAACTCACTTTCTCCCTGTCTTCAACTCAAGAATCACCTAGGTCAGACTTTCTACCTAGGCCACTTCCAGTCTGTCTCCCTGCTCCCTCCCATATCTCCACTAGGAAAAACTTCATAATACTCACATCCTGTACCCCTCTAGTTTTATCGGCTGCATGGGACCAGGTGCCCCTACGTTCCCCAAATAATCTTAGTCTATTGACTTCCTCCCCATTCACCCATGGCAGGGCTAATGTCCCCCAAAGAGTCAGACCTAGGGATCTCACTCCCCATGGCCACTGCGCATGAGCTGGGGCCACCTGCTGCTGTGTCTGCCACAGGCTGACTGGCACAGACACACACTTGGCAGGAAGCTGGTGGTCAGGATACCCTGCCAACCCAGCTGTATCCACACTGCCAATCCTCATCCCTGCCAGAATCCTGGAGCAGCTTGTTTTCTTGGGGTGATGAGTTGGGTGCTTTTAGGATTTCAGTGCCTGCAAGCCTTTCTGTTCTAGACTTTAGGTCTCTTCTCATCTCCTGGAAGCACTGGCTCTTCCCTACCTCTCAGACCCTTCTGACTCTGTTCTCCCCATGCTTAGGTTGAACTGCCTTTTCCTTGCTGACTACCTCAAGGTGGGTTCTGGGGTACGCCCATGTGGAAGCTCAGCGGAACACGCTATACTCTCTCAGGCAGCACACATAGCGCCCTCTGCCTGGAGGCCACCTGCAACCTGCACCCTCTGTAGAGCCTGGGTGGGGCTTAGAAGAAGGCCTTTCTTGTGGGAGAGAGGGTTCACAGAATGGTGTCTGGCAATGCCTTTAACTGGGGAGGAAGACCTGAGAGTCAGACTTCTTTGGGCCTCTGTGAGCTCCAAAGGATAGGGATGAGGATATTCCTGGTTCATCCTGCTTTCTGGGAGGTCAAACCTCTGTTTGGGGAGCCTTACGATGCTTCAGTGGGGGAACTGGAGGGGCAGCAGTAGAGGTGGGAGCTGGGAGGGGTTAGGGCAGGTAGTCAGGTCTGTGGTTCAAGCTATCTTAACTGGTGCTTCTGGAGAGCTGCCATCTGCCCACATCCCCCATGGGTGAATTATCTGGCCAGACCCCAGGACTCCTGCTTATCACAAAGGGGTCAGAGGTTGAGGGTGAGGTCCTGCCTTGGCAGTGCTGAGGAAAACATTAGGGGCCTTTCTTCTTTTATCTTTCCCGTCTACCTTTCCCCCACCTCCTTTCTCTTCTCTGTTGTCTGAACTGGCTTTCCTCTTGAAATTAAACTCCTGAGAGTATGTGCTTTGAATTAAAATCCAAAGTGGAGGCTGGGTGCGGTGGCTCATGCCTGTAATCCCAGCACTTTGGGAGGCCGAGGCGGGTAGATCACCTGAGGTCAGGAGTTCGAGACGAGCCTGACCAACATGGAGAAACCCTATCACTATTAAAAATACAAAATTAGCCGGGCGTGGTGGTGCATGCCTATAATCCCAGCTACTGGGGAGGCTGAGGCAGAAGAATTGCTTGAACCTGGGAGGCGGAGGTTGTGGTAAGCCCAGATCGTGCTATTGCACTCCAGCCTGGGGAACAAGAGTGGAACTTTGTTCAAAAAAAAAAAAAATTCCAGAGGAAAGCTTTAGGACTTTCTGAAGGAACCCCTTCCCCCATCTCCTCATGGATGTGTTTAAATCTTCAGCTGATAATCACCTTACACTAAAGGGTAAGAAACCAAATTGCCAGGCGTGGTGGCTCACGCCTGTAATCCCAGCACTTTGGGAGACCGAGGCAGATGGATCACGAGGTCAGGAGATCGATACCATCCTGGCCAACATGGTGAAACCTCGTCTCTACTAAAAATACAAAAATTAGCTTGGTGTGGTGGCGCATGCCTGTAATCCCAGCGACTCAGGAGGCTGAGGCAGAATTGCTTGAACCAGGGAGTTGGAGTTTGCAGTGAGCCAAGATTGCACCACTGCATTCCAGCCGGGCGACAGAGCGAGACTCCATCTCAAAAAGCAAAACAAAACAAAAAAACAAACCAAGACTAAATGGAGCATTTAGTGAATCCTTTAAAGAGACCTCATGGGGATCTTAGCTGCCCCATGTTGCCCACACAATGAGGCCTATAACTGGGGGCTGCTGCCACCATTAAGGGTCCCAGAGCTGTCCAGGGCCTCAGTCTCCACCTTCAGGAGTCATCCTGCCCTGCTTCGCAATGCTCCCCTCTCCTTCCTTCCTTGCCCCTGGTACAGGTGGTCAGCAAGGGTCCCCAGCACATCTGACTGGGTCACTAGCCAGGGTGTGATGCAGGTGGGAGAGCCCACCGAGGCATAAGTGGGAGCCTCTACCCTAACTCCTGCTGGGTCCATGGAGCTATCTATTCATAGCAGCAGGACCACTTTTTTTTTTTTTTTGAGATGGAGTTCACTCTTGTTGCCCAGGCTGGAGTGCAAAGGTGCCATCTCGGCTCACTGCAACCTCCGCCTCCCAGGTTCAAGTGATCTTCTCTCAGCCTCCCGAGTAGCTGGGATTACAGGCATGTGCGACCACACCCAGCTTATTTCGTATTTTTAGTAGATACGGGGTTTCTCCACGTTGGTGAGGCTGGTCTCAAACTGCCGACCTCAGGTGATCTGCCCACCTCGCCTCCCAAAGTGCTGGGATTACACGCGTGAGCCACCGCGCCCAGCCTCAGGTGTTCTTTTAGCAGTGTACCTTTACACTTGGTTCCCTCTGCTTGGTGTATTTCCTCTACACTTTCCCTTGTCTTACAAGATCCAGCTCATCAACCTCTTCCCTATACTCCTAATGTCACCCTTACAAAGGATGCCTTGTGTTGGTATGGCAAGCCCTCAGCACATGGCAGCTCAATGAAAGGCTGACCCAGAGGTCAGGTTTACTCACCTTGTCCCACACGACCTGTGACTGAGGATGACAAGGACACACGCCTCAGGAGACCCTGGGAACTGTAGTGAGCAGTAGGTGGGGCTGGAGGACACTTGGCTGATAGGAGAGTTCCCTGTGCCCCACAGAAGGGATTTGGGGATAAATTATTTGAGGTAGGAAGGACATGGAGGTAGAGAGAAGGAAGCCTAGGATACGGCAGTCACCTCCTTTATAGAGAACTCTTAAGCATCAGTCTCCTCTGGGGTGGGAGGGAGCCTGGCATTTTGCACTTGTTGGGGTTGTCGGGGAGGTTGGCTGGGAGGGGAAGTCCTCAAGCTTTAGCACTGGAAAAGGCAGAGGGAACTGAACTGGGGGTTCAGTTCTGCAGTCACCGTCCAACCTGTAGCCTTCTGCTAGACCCCCACTGCCCATCTCCCTTGGGACCTACAGACACCCCACACATCACAGGATTCAAGTTTGGGTTGTCCTGACCAAAATTTCCTTCCCAGCCCCCAGTAAGTACAACCTCCTAGCTGTTTAGGGTGAAAAGCAGCCCAGTGAAAACTGGCTTGGCTGGGTGCTACCAGGTTCTTTTCTCTTAAGCTCTCAACATAGGGAAAAAGGGAAATACGTACCAGGGCCCAAGGGCCCAGAATGTTGCCCAAGACAATCTTCCTTGAGTTTTTGTGGGCATGGTATTATTTCTGCAGAGCTCAGAGGAAGTCAAATTCTTCACTTTCTGCTCAAAGCCACAGGCTCTCCAGAATTTTAACACAAGTAGGAAGAAAGAGACTCTCAACCATACAAGGGGTATATCAAGACATCATGAAAGGGGCTGGGTGCAGTGGCTCACGCCTGTAATCCCTGCACTTTGGGAGGCTGAAGCAGGTGGATCACCAAATCAAGAGATCAAGAACATCCTGGCCAACATGGTGAAACCCCATCTCTACTAAAAATACAAAAATTAGCTGGGTGTGGTGGCGCGTGTCTGTAGTCACAGCCACTTGGGAGGCTGAGGCAGGAGAATCGCTTGAACCAGAGAGTTGGAGGTTGCAGAGCCAAGATCGCGCCACTGCACTCCAGCCTGGTGACAGGAGCGAGACTCGGTCACGAGGGAAAAAAAAAAAAAAAAAAAAAGACATCATTAAAGTAGCCATGGCGTTTTGAGGCACCCCAAATAAAGAGAGTCTTGGGTGGATTTGAGCGAACAATTTGTTATAATGAACCAGAAATACAAGATTCCACTGAAACTGAACAGTTGACAGAATATGGTTGAACTTAATTAAAACTTCAAGGGAAATAAGGGCAAAACAAAGCTAATGAGTGGAAAAGTCCAAGATTAGTTTGGGATAAACATGAGGATATAATTACATTTTAGCATGGGTATCTTCTGACCTCTTCCAGCAGTTCGTCTGCCATCATTCTCCCTTCTGACACACCTACTAAATCAAATGGCTTCTTCCTCTATACTGCAGTATAAACCAACCCTATAGTACCCCTCTGGTCATGATACAAACCCAGGAGGAAAGTCTGTAAATCTCATACAAGGGTAGAAAGTGCAATTCAACCCAGCACGCTGGTTATGGTATACGTGGTGTCAATGCACATGGTAGCAACTTGAATCAAACCAGAGCTGCTACCACATGTAAGCAACCTCTTATGCTGCCCTGTAGTGATGTCAATGTTCTCAGTTTACTAAATTATCAATGTGGAAGAATGCATTTTTGAGCTCCAGACTTTCTAAACATTTTAAACAGGCTATCGAAGAGGCTGTAACAGAACCCTATTTCAGAAACCTAAGCATCAGGGAGGAGGGAACACTGACCGGTTTTTCTGCGATCTTTCTGTGGGGGCAACAGAGATGAACAAAAGAAACGTTAGCATGTCAGAGAATATGACAAGTGAGGGGAGACAGAGGTAGGAAAAGGGTATTCTAGCCACAAGGCTAATGCATTTGTGTTCAAAGAAAAGTCTGGGCAAAGGAGGGGAAACCCCCCCTCCCCCCTAAATAAACAAAAACAAAAAACCAAATCAAAGGACAAAAGGGTTTCATACAACACAGTATCAAAAAGTAAAAGGAACACACTAAATGCACAAGCTGGTGGCAAGTAAGTCCACAGCCTATTGTGATAGGTCCATCCAGCATCAATCAGATTTCTTCTCATCTGTTATCTCAAGGTTATTTACAGATGTGCTGACTAACAAGAGTCTCTCATGGGAGGGTGGGCAGGCTTCAATCATTGGTTTCGGGATCTGTCTGCGCCATGTAGGCATCCAACTCAGCATCCAGGTGTCCTTTTGTTTTCGACATATATGCATCCAATTGGTTGTCCAGCTGCTCCTTGGTCAATACAGGGCGAGCAAGGGCACCTCTCCCTCGTCCACGGCCTCGGCCTCGGCCTCCAAAGCCCCCTCTTCCCCGACCTATCATACCCCGACCTGGCCCAAAGGAGGAAAAAAAAAAAAAAAAAAAAAAAAGAGACAGTTACAAGTAAGTTTAACAGGTGCTGTAGTAAATGCCCCTTAGAGCAGTGGGGCCTAGCTGAGAAAAGCTGAAGGGCAGGGCAAAGAGGAGAAATCTGGAAAAAAAGGAAACACACTGGGTAGAAAGCAACACATGGAAAGCACACATAATGAATCCTCTATCACATGATCATCTCTAAATGCTATTTTAACAAATTTTATTCTATCAATAAAGGAAAATAATTAACTGGCAACTATAATTTTAAAAAACCTTAATCGATCCTAAGATAAAATTACCTAACATTTGAGATTCAGTAAGTTCATAATTAAAATACATGATAGATAATCCCATTTAGTAAGATAGGGAGGTGGTAACAAGGGCACAGAGAATCAGGGGTGTGAAGATAAGACAGTTTTCAAATTAAGTTTATTGGAGACCCTTCTGGAAAGTCATCTCATCTTTCCTTAAACTTATCAAGTCTAATGAGCTAGCTGACCTCATGTGTCAGGAGACTGAGTTTTTCTGACACAGGAACAATGTAGGGGAGATTTGAAAAAATATTTTGAGTTGTCCTAGCTATTTCTACCTTTAATTCTAGTTACCTTATGACAACTGACAATTGTGGTTATCTGAGAAGCAGTTTGAATTCAGTTAACAAAACAAAATCAGCTTTTTGAAAAGCTATTTTAGTCTCTCCCACCCTCCTGATGTCTCTCTCTCAGGATCCAAGTCAAGATAATTTGGAAACATGTTATTTCAGCCTGAAACCCAAACTAGCTTGCACTTCACTCAGTAAGTCAAGTATCATATAATGGGAGAGAAGAAAACAAGCCCTTGGTTATCAACTTTTCTTTCCTAACAGTTATTATTCCTTGGCAACTTCAAGGTCATTAAGTCTTGGAAGACCCAAGACACCTTTTAAGAGAACCAAAGCAAATATACACAGGGGCTACAATAGTGTTTTTTTCTGGACAGGTGGTGTTGGGAGTTTTCCACTAAGCTCTAAGCCAGAAGGCTCCCATGAGATTTAGTATTAACAGCAGCAACATCATTAAACTCTTTCCCAGTCTGGGTCATGAGGTCACAAGACAAACATCAATAAATTTCAAAGGCAAGATTATCAATAAGAGCCAGTTAGTTAACTGATAATAATTCCATCTTGCTCTCTACCTTGAGCAAAAAAAGTCATCTTTGATTCTCCACAGGCACAAATGTGACACTGAATTTATCTGGTTTCAGAGCCAATGCCCAGCTCCAAGTCTCACCACCCTCTTAACTCTACTTCATCTTTATATCTCTCTCTCTCTTCTATATTCTCATGTGACTCAAACCAGGATTTGGAGCTACAGGGTGGTATGTGGTGGTGATGGTGGTGGGGCAGGGGCAGAGAAAGGTAAAACCCTAAACTGACCATTTTGGGGGGTATTTTCAACTATATAATTTAAATTTTCAAGAGCTTGGAGGAAGATGGCATATAATCTGGCTCTATAATATGCACTTGATTGATTCTTGGAAAAATCATGAGACTTTTGCACTACCAGCATGGTAATTTGAAAAATAAGCCAGTTTCAAATAACAAAACAAGACAAACAAAGAAGCCTGCCTATGACTTCAAGCTGTGCAGAAAGGTGGCTCTGAGTTTTTAAGGGAGGAAAGTAAGGGGGAGCTACTCTCTGAAGTTGGTAGCTGACTAACCTCTACCACCGATTCCGCCACGACCCATAGCTCCACGCCCTAGGCCCCCTCTCCCAGGACCTCCACGACCTCGAACACCACCTCTTCTTAAGCCCATTCGGGGAGCTACGGCTCGTCCACCTCGGAGCAGGTTTTGACCTTAGAGAGGAGGCATACAATGTATATGCAGGTAAATCCAAGAGACACAAAGTAGATTCCAACCAAAGGAAGGTGGTGAGGGTTAAATGAGGGTAATTCAGTTAGTTTTTAGGTTGGTTGGGGCAAGCTGCATACTGTGAATAGATTAAGCTACTCTTTATTCAATCAATTCAACAAGTCTGACCACAAATCCATTTTTGGAAGTTGGGAGTTAATTCAATTAGTAAGTACATACATTTAATAAATATCTACTGAATAATCAGATAGATGCCTAGCATTATGGTAAATTTAAAAATAAATGCTATGGTTCCTGATCTCAACAGATTCTTCTAGGGAACAAGAACTATACAGGGAACAGAGTAAGAGTGCCCCAAATGAACATATATAGGTAAGTGCTGTGGGTCAACTTGTCCTGTTTTTCCAGCTGTATCAGTGTTTTACTAGCACCAGGAACAAAGAGATATAGGCCAAAAGACCTATAAATTTCTTATGTTTGACTTATTTCTAGAACTTGAATGTGCTTTGATTCAAGCAGCAGCAGGGTGTTTTAAAATGGAATGGAGATGACGTGAATTACCTGTTGTTACGCAGGTCATAGCCTCTCACCATTGCACATTATCAGAAAAGGAATGGTATCGATAAAAGACATGCAGCACTATTAAAAATGTGATTTCAGAAGTTATTATATTAATACAAATTCAGGCTTGAAGATGTTAAACGAACGTGTCCATAAGCAGCCCAAGAGAAAAGGGAAGGGAGTAGGGCCCGACAATTATCAGGGTACACAGCACTGACCTCGGAGCGACATCCCGCCCCTAAGTAGGGTTCTGGTGGCACGTCCCCCACGTAGTCCTCCTCTGGGCAAGCCTCTCTGGATTATGGGTAGGCCTCGTCCTCCGATTGCTCCCCTGGCCAGGGCCCCTATGGGTCGGCCTAACCGTGCCTGGATGTTACTCTTACCCAGGCGCTGCTTTAAGCTCTTCTGGAAGAAAAGGTGTTAGGGGATTGAGATCAAAAACGCAATCCAACAGGATTTGGCAACTTAAAGTGCAGAGAAAAAGAAGCAAGTGAGATGTTGGTGTGAAGGGAGATAAACCTGTTGTGGGTTTATAAGGATCCCAAACCAGAAGCAAGCCTTTGCCTCAGAACATGTTATACAAGCAGCAGAATTTTGATCCAGAGCAGAAACTCCAAGAAGCTCAAGTGTGGTCCCATGAAATGGGCATCTCCACAAAGTACCTCACTAGTTTGGCTACAGAGGTCATACACTGCCAGTTGAAACTTAAGTTTTAGTAACAACATTCTATAGTTCAATCCTGGATTGTACTGCTTTTGAACTACAGGTTGACAATTATATGACTTGATTCATACCTGCCCATGGACTACCACTGTCTTCAAAGGCTTACTCAAACACCATAGGAAGTTCATCACACTCTGGGCAAAACTTAAATTACAAGTTCACTTGAGTTCTTGTGACTTAAGAACAAGATTGATTTCTCAAAGAGGCCCGTGTGCTCCATTTTTCCTCTGAGAATCTATTTCCAGACGGTCCACTTTTTACCTTAAGATGTAAATAAACACAAGAAAGTCAAATCTCCTTTCCTTACGTTTCTTAAAAATCCCTAATTCCATGCCTGCACTTGCAAACAGCTCCTTTAAAACAATATGATGACCTTAAATTAAAAATAAACATGTAACTCAAATGTATCTCCACAGCCAGCCAGCCAAACCTATGTTAGAATTATTCAGGTGATCACAAAACTCAGGGCCACATACAAATACAAGGACACACTACAGAGATAGAGTATTTTTAAGAATCTGTTCTCAAAAGAAAACCATTAAGACTACATGTCAGAGAATTAAATTCCTTCAAAGGAAAATGGGACAGCAATAGCCCTGAACACAACCAAGGTCCTAGCAAGCCTGGCTGTCCATAAAGCCATCAGTCAATATGAAAGAAAATAAATTCTACAGCCCCTTCACGCTTCACCCACAAGTGACTACCAATGTGTATGTGTGTGTTTTCTAATCATACCTCTCAAAAAGATGCTGTGAAGCATTATTATTAACTTTCTAGCATAAGATCATAAATTGCTTCTAATCAGTGGAGAAGGCTCCAAACATTATGCATCTAGCATAAGTAGGTGTAACCAACCGTAACAGCCTGTCCTGTTACTCCCCTGATTAACACACAATTATGAGATTAGAACTGCATTCCACAAGTCTCTTGCGTTCAGTTATCCTGCATGTACTAATTCTCCCAAGCTTTGTGCTTTAAAGGGAGAACTGTACAGTGCTGGGAAGTTCTTTACCCATTCCAATCCTTAAGTGCCACCAATACCGGCCTTTAATATTAACAGGAAAGTTAAGGATGTCAACTATACCACTTAGTTTCCACTCTAGAGTTGTGCTGTGTAAGGCAGCCTCTATAGCTACACGTGGCTATTTAAATTATTTTTATTTCGAGATACAGTCTCGCTCTGTTGCCCAGGCTGGAGTGCAGTGACACGATCTTGGCTCACTGCAACCTTCATCTCCCAGGTTCAAGCAATTCTCCTGCCTCAGCCTCCCGAGTAGCTGGGATTACAGGAGCTGTCATCATGCCTGGCTTACTTTTGGTAGAGATGGGGTCTTGTCATGTTGGCCAGGCTGGTCTTGAACTCCTGACCTCAGGTGATCCACCTGCCCAGGCCTCCCAAAGTGCTGGGATTACAGGTGTGAGCCACCACACCCAGCCTAAATTAAAAGCAAATTTTATTATTTTCTTGAGACGGAGTCTCACTGTCACCCAAGCTGGAATGCAGTGGTGCCAACTCCACTTACTGCAACCTCCACTTCCTGGGTTCAAGAGATTCTCCTCAGCCTCTCGAGTAGCTGGGATTATAGGTGCGCGCCACCCTGCCCGGCTTTTTTTTTTTTTTTTGTAGAGATGGGGTTTTGCCACGTTGGCCAGGCTAGTCTCGAACTCCTGACCTCGAGTGATCCGCCTGCCTTGGCCTCCCAGAGTGCTGGGATTACAGGCCTGGCCTAAAATTAAATTAAAAAAAAATTAAGCTCCTTAATTGCACGAGTCACATTTAAAGTTTTCAATAGCCACATGTGGCTAGTGGCTACTGTACTGGATAGCAAATACAGAACATTTCCATCATTGCAGAAAGTTCTGGCTGGGCACGATAGCTCATGCTTGTAATTTGAACACTTTGGGAGGCTGAGGCAGGCAGATCACTTGAGGTCAGGAGTTCAAGACCAGTCTGGCCAACATGACAAAACCCCGTCTCTACTAAAAATACAAAAATTAGCCGCGCGTGGTGGCAGGCGCCTGTAGCTGAGACAGGAGAATCGCTTGAACCCGGGAGGCGGAGGCTGCGGTGAGCTAAGACTGCGCCACTGCACTACAGCCTGGATGACAGAGCGAGGCTCCGTCTCAAAACAAAACAAAACAAAACAAAACAAAAACACAAAAAAATTCTATTTAATAGTACTACTCTGGATAGGGACTACTTCCTGCAGAGCCTATACTTAAAGCTTCTTGTTGAAAGGTCCTTTGGAATGATCTGTCCGAGATTCATCTTCAGCAATTTCCATTTACTCTTGGAAAATGGTGGTGCCTTTTGCTGCTTTCCTGAGTCAGGGAGGAATCCAGTCACTCCAAGGCTTAAGGTAGCCGAAGCAGACAGCCTTGTTTATTTTTGGTCAGTGAGCCCAGTGGTTCAGGGTGGGGGTGTAAGGGTGTTATATTTAACTGCTGAATTTATGCACAGCCATGCAATGCTACCAAAGCCCTTACAGTTGCATGGCACCGCCCTCCAGACGCCCAGCCACAGCTTGGACATATCCTTCCACAGCCACTGTCCGGACTTGCATATAAATTCTATGAATAATAAAGAGCAGGTTTTATTTCAGGTCTGAATAGGATTATCTCTCACTGTAAATTTGAAAAAGAGAACCCCTAACTCAAATTACTCAGTACTCTTGCTCCACTTTACTGGTAAAACTTTAGGTGCTGTGGAAATGAGGGTCACTCTACTCTGTATATTTTAGCATTGAAAACTTTTGACTAAGGCCATGCAAACTCCCTGCACTAGGGGAAAAAGAATAAAACTATTTCCCTGTTGGGTAAATCATTTAACAGAGAGTAAAGGATGCTGTGAGATTATCTAAAGCTGAAATAAAGTTTCTTTGTGGAATAAGCCATTAATCTATGTTAAGGGTTAAGGATCAGAAAACGAAAGATTAATACTCATTGGTAACAGAAACAGGCCACATAGATGGCAAACTCCCTAAAAGAGAAAGACAGTAAAAAGTTACTTATTGGTACCTGCCAAAAATGGAATTCTCTGAACTTCTCTTTCTTCCAGAGAAGTTTCAGCTTTTTGCCCTGAGCCACTTTGCAATCATCCATCACGTCCTGACAGCCTCAGTGGACTCCCTGACAGAGATCACCAGCTGCTTCTGGAGCATTAAGACCCATTCTCTCACCTGCTTAAGTTTTAATGCTGCCTGGACAGAGGGTCTATTCTCCATCTGCTGGGCCAGTCTTCTGTTTCTGGCACTGGCTAGCTGCTGTTGTTGCTGCATCGAAGCCCGAATATTCACTGGCGTCGGCTGTTTGTTCTTCAGCATATTAGTAAAGCTTCAAGGTCGAACAAAATGGATGTTTAAATAAAAGCTTTATTACAAACATTTATTGGCATTTTCATGGCTTGCTAGACCAGGAGCTCCAGATCCCACGAACTTTTAAGTAAAGTGGTACGCTTAGATCAAGGTTGATGTGGGTTAAAGACTCCTCTGTTTCCACAAACTTGCAAGAATCAGAAACTTAGAAATGCAGCTAAGTGCAGCACATTCAACCAAAAGTGATAACAAGGGCTCAGGTAACGGCTTTTAGAGAGGTGGAAGGTATGAAAAACACGCAATAAGCAGATATGACAAGAGACAGAAGATATAGTTTCAAAGACAAACAAAGAAAGCCTAAACCTTGGGGGATCCGAGGTGCATTCTAAGGCCAAATATGAGGAAGGATGAGAGCACCTTCAAAGCTCACAGCAATTAACATACTCTTGTAAATTACAGGACTGTATCACATTTTAAAATATATGTCACTAACATGCAAACACAAACATTATGCAAACATAAATAATTAGCTTATCATAGCCAAAGAGATAAGGAGAGAAGCACATAAGCCTCAGAAGAGGCAAAAATAGGCATTAAGTAAATTTCAGTGGTCAAAAGTCAACTTAATGAAATCACTGATCAAAGGCATTCTTTTTTTTGAAACAGAGCCTCACTCTGTCCTCTGTTGCCCTGGCTGGAGTGCAGTGGCGGGATCTTGGCTCAATGCAACCTCCGCCTCATGGGTTCAAGTGATTCTCCTATCTCAGCCTCCTGAGTAGCTGGGATTACAGGCACACGCCACTACACCCAGCTAATTTTTCCATTTTTAGTAGAGACGGGGTTTCACCATGTTGGTCAGGCTGGTCTCGAACCCCTGACCTTGTAATCCGCCCGCCTCGGCCTCCCAAAGTGCTGGGATTACAGGCATGAGCCACCGTGCCCAACCAAAGGCACTCTTAATGAACAAAGTTGTCAGAGATAGAAACTGCCTTTAAATATCTTTACTTTTCTTAGTCTCAAATCATCACTTTTTCTAACTCCAAGTAGTTACTTTTCAAAGTTAGATTAGTTTGATCATTTATGAGCCTGTGAAGAGACTCATTATTTCTGTCAAGGAAGTATAATGGAATGGAAGAGAAGAACACTTAACTGTAAAAGAATCCAAAACCAAACCAAACTAAAAGCAGAATGGAAAGTGAAATGGAGCAAAGCGAGTGCCTCTTACAAGGCCCAAGAATGACATTCAAGGGCCTTTGGACATATTCATGGCTTGCTACCTGCCTCTTACAGGCCAGACACAACACTGCTGGCCTTGGACTGGGCAGCAAGCCTACTGTAGCCAGGGTACCATGCTACCGTGCTGCACGACCCCTGTATCAATGTAAAAAAATGTGAAAAGGGAAAGTGTTAGGAGTCTTTTAAAATACATCCCACCAAATAAATACTTCAGACAGCTTAACATAAAAGTCTACTGATAAGGGGTTTTCAAACAACCGCCCAATTTGTTTTGTGTACCACATGAGATGCAACTAAGAACAGAGGTCTGTAGCCTTCTGTTGGTATTTAGCTTAAAATTGGCTTTGTGCATTGGACCCCAGGGCCAAGTTAAGTAATGTTTTCTTAGGAAGGAGTTGAAGTTGCTGTTGGCTGCCTCACCGCTCATTTAGAGACATCTTGGTGGTGCTTTTTAGCACAACTTTCGGCGCTGACTGTGCAGCCATCTTCAAATCCCGAGAATCTACAAAGGACAATACGTAAAATGAGCAAATCACAATAGTGACATCATTTCTATAAGTGGCAAGGCCCAAGCCAACAATAAATAAAAATGCCTTATCACTGACGACTAAAGAGCACATGAGGGCACATTTCAAGTGCTTAAATTTCTTTTTTTTTTTTGAGACAGGGTCTCGCTCTGTCACTCAGGCTGGAACGCAGTGGCCACTGCAGCCGTAATCTCCTGGCCTCAAAGGATTTTACCACCTTGGCCACGCCCAGCAAAAATTCTTAAGTTTCTATGGCAATTACCTCAGATTATTATAACTTCAAGGTGGCTGGGTGTGGTGGTTCACTGCCTGTAACCCTAACACTTTAGGAGGGCAAGGGCACAGGATGGTTTGAAGCCAGGAGTTAGAGACCAGCCTGGGCAACAAAGCGAGACCCAGTCTCTACTAAGAAAAAAAAAAATAAAAAATTAGCGGTGCATGGTGGCCAGCACCTGTTGTCCTAGCTACTCAGGGGAGCTGAGGTGGGCGAATGGCTAGAGCCCAAGGGTTGGAGGCTGCAAAGAGCTGTGATCACGCCACTGCACTCCGGCCTGAGACCCCATCTCTTTAAAACAAACAATCCCAAACAAACAAACTTCAAGGCCCACAAAATACCCAGGAATTTCTAAAAAACGGTAGCACCCAATCTAGCAACCAAAGTATGGAGTCTGGCTTTTTTTTTTTTTTTGAGACGGAGTCTGGCTCTGTCGCCCAGGCTGAAGTGCAGAGGCACGATCTCGGTTCACTGCAACCTCTGCCTCCCCGTTCAAGCGATTCTCCTGCTTCAGCCTCCTGAGTAGCTGGGACTACAGGCACGTGCCACCATGCCCGGCTAATTTTTTTGTATTTTTAGTAGAGACGGGGTTTCTCCACGTTGGCCAGGGTGGTCTTGAACTCCTGACCTCACCTGATCCACCCACCTGGGCCTCCCAAAGTGCTGGGATTACAGGCGTGAGCCACCGCGCCGGGCCGAGTTTGGCTTTTACTCTAGAGCAGTCGTTTTCAACCTTGACTACATATGACTTATCCAAGGAGCTTTTAAAACATAGGGCTGGACAGGCCGGGCGCGGTGGTTCACGCCTGTGATCTCAGCACTTTGGGAGGCCAAGGCGGGCGGAATGCTTGAGCCCTGGAGCTCGAGACCAGCCTGGATAACATGGTAAGACCCCGTTCCTATAAAATAGAAAATACAGATATCCGGGCCTAGATCAATTAAACCACAATCTCTGGTAATGAGGTTTGGAAATGAACCAATCGTGGGGTCGGGGGAAAGCTACCTAGGTGCTTCTAATGTGCAGCTAAAGTTGAGAACCACTGATCTAGAGTGAAAATATAGGCAGGGCCGGGCGCGGTGGCTCACGCCTGTTTTCCCAGCACTTTGGGAGGCCGAGGCGGGCGGATCACCTGAGGTTGGGAGTTCGAGACCAGCTTGACCATCATGGAGAAATGTCTCTACTAAAAATACAAAATTAGCCGGGCGTGGTGGCGCATGGCTGTAATCCCAGCTACTCGGGAAGCTGAGGCAGGAGAATCGCTTGAACCCGGGAGGCGGAAGTTGTAGTGAGCTGAGATCGTGCCATTGCACTCCAGCCTGGGCAACAAGAGCGAAACTCCGTCTCAGAAAAAAAAAAAACAACAAAAAAAACCCCATATATATAGGCATGCCTAGTTTCAAAAGTGGCTTTCAACTCCAAAATCAAGCAGGGACTTTAACAAGAAACTGACGACCTGGGGGAGTAGGAAAGGTTTTCTAAATTCACCTGGGAATTAACTTGCAAAGAGCCCTCCATAAAACTTAACCCTAAAGCCGCCATTAATTTCCAACATTCCTCAAAGTCTTGTACTTCTTAATCTCCCTACCATCCTCAAAGCCCTGTCAAGACTTCCACTTTTGCTCAACCCGCCAAGTTTCCTTTTTATCCTATCAAACCCCAACCTCCATCAATCCCGCCACCAGGTTCCAGTTCAGCCCCTCCCCCGTCCCTTCGCAGGGGCTCCGCCTCCTCCCCCGGGCCTCCACGCTCCAACACCGTAGCTATGTGCACATGCCACCACCCCCTTTCCGCGTCCGCCGGCCCCTTCCGCTCCCCAAGACCCCCCCCCCTTCTCACCACAGAAACTCACCGAAGGAAACAGACGCCAGTGTTCCTCCCGCGGCTGCCACCACGGCTCCGGCAGGCGGGCCGGGGACCGGCCGAACCTGAGTTGACGGTGGAGGGGCTCGGGTTAGCTAGATGGGCGGTTGGTTAGATGCGTAAGCGGTAGTATGCGAGTTCAGTTCGTTGTTGCTGGTTGGCTGTCTAGTCGGCCGATCCGTCTGCTCACCCGGCCTGCCCTTTCCTGCCTTTCGTCTGCAGCGGCCGCCAGCTCCGGCTCGGTGTCCAAAACAAAATGGCCGCCACGTCCAGTGCTTGTGGGACCGGCTAAAATGGCGTCTACGCCATTACGTCAGGTGTCAGATCCGCGCACGACTAGAGGGCGGGAAAGATTTGAGCTACGCCTGCGCAGAGATCAGAGGCGGAGCCTTAGGGCGAGGGCGGGGCTTCCAAGCAGTGCCCCGCCGCTAGGGGCGTGGCCAATGGCCCAGTTGTTGGGGCGTGCAGGGACTTCATGTTCCAGTAGTGGTTGCGCTGCAACCTCCTGGGGTAGTTATTAATGTGGGCCTTAGAGGGGATTTGGGTCCCGAATTCCCTCGCCCCTCCGTTCCCTAGCCAAGGTACACCGTCCAAAAATCTTTACGCGGACTTGCCTCGTCTTCTTCCGGACAACTGGGCCTGGGGAATTTGCACTGGTTTTCCTCTCATGGCCACTCGCCCAGTCTGAGAGTTGTGAAGTGCCGTAAATGCTCCAGCCAAGGCCCAGGAGGCCAGTATTGGGAGCACATTCCTCTCCCATCCTGCACCGGCCAACACCACCGCCCGTCCATGTTTTCCTCCTCACTTCCTCCCCTCCCCAACTTGGCCTAAATACTGTTTACTCCTTCTTGGGGTGGGGCACCTTTGCGTCCTCGATTGCGCTTCCATGTCCTCCCTCCACACCTGCCATCCGTGTTTATTTTGTTGCAGACCTACATAGGGATTTCTCTTTTCTCTCTCTCTGATTTGTTGTTGTTTTGAGACGGGGTCTGGCTCTGTTGTCCAGGCTGGAGTCAGTGGCGCAATCAAACACGGATCACTGCAGCCTTGACCTCCTGGGCTCAGGTGATCCTCTCACCTCAGCCTCCCGACTCCTAGGATTATAGGCATGAGCTATGTTCCCTGTTCAATAAGGGATTTTTCTCTCTTTCTTTTTTTTTCTTTTTGCAGATGGAGTCTCGCTGTGTCACCCAGGCTGGAGTGCAGTGGTACCATCTCGGTTCACTGCAACCTCTGCCTCCCAGGTTCAAGCCATTCTCCTGCCTCAGCCTCCTGAGTAGCTGGAATTACAGGCGCGTGCCACCATGCCCCGCTAATTTTAGTATTTTTAGTAGAGATGGGGTTTCACCAGGCTGGTCTCCAACTCCTGACCTCAAGTGATCTGCCCGCCTCTGTCTCCCAAAGTGCTGGGACTACAGTCGTGAGCCACTGTGCCCGGCCTCAATAAGGGATTTTTCTAATGACTGTGCACAATACAGTGTACATATGTTTGAGGAATGAGAGAATGACACATCTGCAACCCTTCCTCTGCCCCACTGGCACGTCAAGACCCTTTCATTTTCCTTCCTGGCACTTGGGCGTGTGCGTGTGTTTGTATGTGTTCGTGTGTGTCTGTGTGTAAGTAATGGCCCAGCATCCTCACCCACGTGAGGGTAAGGATCGTGGTTATTTTGCTTAATGCTGGAGCCTCAGTTCCTACGCAGTTTACACATAGTACCACTTAAGTAAATGTTTGTTGATTGAAAGAAGATTCTTTCGGCCGAGCGCAGGGGCTCACGCCTGTAATCTCAGCACTTTGGGAGGCCGAGGCGGGGGTATCACGAGGTCAGGAGATCGAGACCATCCTGGCCAACATGGTGAAACCCCGTCTGTATTAAAAATACAAAAAATTAGCCGGGCGTGGTGGCAGGCGCCTGTAGTCCCAGCTGCTCGGGAGGCTGAGGCAGGAGAATCGCTTGAACCTGGGAGGCAGAGGTTGCAGTGAGCCGAGATCATGCCACTGCCCTCCAGCCTGGGTGACAGAGCCAGACTGTGTCTCCAAAAAAAAAAAGGAGATTATTTCTTCCTCTGGTTTTATAGCTGAGAAGCTGATGTCTCCTCGACTTCCAACTGGAACCTTGAACCCCCACATTCCTGGACCTTGAGCATTCCTCAAGTAGGAAGATGTAATGCACCTTGACCTCTTTCTAAATAAGACACTTCCCCAAATAAGGGGAGTTGAGAGTGAACAGTCTTCACGTCTCCACCCACTTCCAGATTCCAGAGGAGACAGACATCGGATGGCTGGTGAGAGAGAAGCCTTTAATGAAAGATGAGTTGCAGGCTTGGACCACTACTCTTGCGCCCTTGATGTGTGTGTGGGTGGGGTGGCCAGGGGTGGGGTTATGGAGAGGGATAAGTGGGGTGAGGTGGAAGCAGGGGGAAGAGGCAGGTCTGGGAGGGTGGAGAGGAAGGGCGCTGCCCAATGTGGCTGTCTGCTCAACTGTTCTCCCAGAAGAAATTGTTACAGGCCACTGTGAGAGCAGCCACAAGCACCACATACTCCTGGAAGTCCACCTCCCCGTCTCCATTCTCGTCTAGCTCCTTCATCACCTTGTCCACAGCATCCACATCCTTCTGGGCCTGTGGTGGGAGAAGAGGAAGAGGGAGGTGTATAGGAAGGGGTACAGTACAGAGTCAGAGGCAAGGGGGTGGTTGAGGAGCAGGAGGCAAAGATGAGCGAGAGGAACTGCACTGAATTATGGGACTCTTCTGGGCTTCCTCAAAACTCTTGAGGGCTCCTGTTGCCTACAGCATAAACTCTTTCACCTGGCAGAATGAATAATAATGACACCAGTTACCGTATGTTGAGTGCCTACAATAAAGCAAGCACTATACTAGGAGCTTTACAAGCACTGTCTAATTTAATTCTAATACAAATAATGTGAGGTATGTTTCACTATTTCCATTCTAGAGAAGAAACAAATTGGTAATCGGTGGTTAAATAAATATGCCCAAAGTCCCACAGCTAGAAAGTAGCAGGGCCGGAATTTGAACCCAGTCCAATAAAACCTCAAAACTGGTGCACTTTCTACCGTATCCTGAGGCTTCTTTACTTTGGGGCCCTGGTTAGCCTTTGCAGCCTACTTTTCTACATCCTTCATGCCAGTTGAATGAAACTACTGGCATGCTCCACATTTTTCTTTCTCCCGTGCTTTTGTTCATTCAGTTGCCTCCTCCTAAAATGTCTGCATTTACCCAGATAATCTTCCAATGGAAATCCATGGTTCAAGTGCCACCTCTTCAGGAAAGCCATCTGGCTTCAATCAGGTTAATAATCTCTCATAACCCTTTCTGGCACATCTGTTAAGGCTCTGTGTACTTCCTGGAGTGCATGGTTTACTTCTAAGTGTCAATCTTTCCCTTCTAAGTCTGTGAGTCTTATTATTGATGAATCTACACAGGGCCTAACACTTAACAGGTGATCAGTAAACCAGGGCGTTTTGACTTGACCCAGGAGGAGTAGGGGAGCCTGGAAAAACCCAGGAGAGAAGCCTGGGAAAGGAAAGAAGGAGGCTAGGCTGAGCTGGAGGTGGGGTGGGGAAATAGCAAGAGGGTGCCCACCCCATTCCCCCAACCTTCACCCACTCCACTCCCACTCCACCACTCTATGCTCACATCCAGGAAGCCAGAGAGCTCCGTCTGCAGCAGCTCTTTCAGCTCCTTCTTGCTCAGCTTGTACTTGTCCCCCTCTTTGCCCGAGTGGGCGTGGAACACGTTGATGAGGGTCTCCATCGCCGTCTCCAGCTCAGAGCCCATTGCAGCAGTGCACCTACCCACCCCCATCATGGAAGTGAGCTGAGGACCAGGCCCGGGGTACCTGGGGTCTAGGTGACGGGAACCCTCAGGCCTGGCCCTGGCCCTGGCTGACAGCTCAAATAGCTGTGGGATTAGAGCCTTACTGCAATTGATCTTTCCCTGAGATTTTACAATGTGAGGGAAACCCCAGCAGACCTCAGTGCAGACCTGTTCTCCGTGTCCCTCAGTCTGTACCCCAGCCAGAGGGAATCAGGGTTGGGGCATGGAGAGAGAGCAGTTGGAGCTGGGCTGGCTCCAGAGGCCTGTGGTAGATGTCTGCAGTGGCTGCCCAGGCAGGGATTGAGGAGGGTGGGGCAGGCAGGGGTGGTCACAGGACTGGGCCATGCTTCCTCTGGCTCTATTTTTACCCTGGACCTTGCCTGTCTAGCATAGCCAGGCTCTGCTGTTGAGGGTGGTGGGCTGGGGTGTCCACTACAGCCTTCCTTCTGCTGCCCACCCCTAGCAAGGAGTCAGTCTGGTACCCTCGGTCAGCCTGGTAGAGGGGATGGCAGCCCCAGTGGGTGGCCTAAGCCTTCTAGGGGAGGGAGGTCTCACTGACTCTGAGTTTCCTGTCAGCAGCTGGGGGCCCCTTTTGGTCCTTCAACTCTGTTCTCTCCTGAACATGTCATTTTGGCTTCTTTAGGGTATGCTCCCATTGCCTCTGCAAAATTATCCCTTCCATCTGGTGGGTGGCAGAAGGGGAGAGAGGAATGTCTGAGCCTTTTCCTTGGAGCCAGAGTTCCCAGGGAGTGGGAGAGGAGACCTGCAGGCGTTGTCCCTGCGACTACTCACTCCTGTTTGATTTGGGGATAGTGGGAGCAAGGGGAATGGGGCTGCTGTGTGTTGGGGGAGATAAAGGGCTGAAAGCATGCGGTCCTTTGAGTTCATGGAGCTGGGAGAGAGTAGGAGAAGAGAGGAGAAAGGAGTGGTCTGTTGAGAGAGAACACTGCCAAGCCAGGGGGCGTCTTTCCCTTGGCCCTGGGACAGTCTGGCCTTCCACAACCCCAGGGGGGACAGCTCAGGTGTCTCGGATCAGATGTCCCCATCCTTCCCCAGGCCTAGGGGGCTGGACAATGGCCCCTGATCGAATGACATCCCAGTTCTTCAATGGGGCCCTTGTGAGTGTCATCTGAACTCCAGACCTGAGAAGCAGTTGTCACAGAGACGTGGGGGAGATGGAACCCAAGCCGTGGCTGATGAGGGGATAAGGGGTGCTTGAGGGAGGGATGCTGGTAGCTTGATTACCTGCTCCATGCCAGAGGGGCAGCTGGAGGTCACCTGGAGCCCTAAAGCAGCCTGGGATTTTATGTGGTGGCAGTTCTGAGAGGACTTGGGGGCAGGGCAGATGGGAAAACAAAGAGGTAAGAATGGGGGGAAAGAGGAGTCAAAAGGTCTGGGCCAAAAAGGGGAGGAGGAGAAAGGGGAGGTCCTGTGGAGGTCGCTTTGGGAAGGGGCACAGCACCCTACATCTCTGCTTCCCCATATCATGGGAGCTTCGCCCTGCCACCCCCAGACTCCCCGGGGACCTGAGCTCTTGGCAAGGCAGGGTGGGGGTGGCAGAGACTAAGGCTGGCAGGAGAGGTGGGGGCAGAAACAGCTGTTGTATCTGCTCTCTTCTTCTTACCCCACAGGAAGCGAGGCAGGGGAGGGCTGGGGCCCTTCTCAACACCTGGGAGACAGAGGGGGCCTTGGCAGGGACTTGAGGGCTCCCTGTGGGAGGGCCAGGTGGCCAGGAAGCTCGTGGTGGGTTCCCCACTGGCTTCCTCCTTTGCTGAGCTGCCAGCTCTCTCTCCGACCTTCAGTTCATTTGTCTCTCATCACCACCTTCCAAACCCTGTCTCCCCCAAATCCCAAACTTCCCTCACCCTGACTGACTCCTCCCAGATCCTCAGTGCTCCACAGTGCTATGGTCCCCAGCCTCTTGGAGCCCTTCTGAAGACCCCTCTCCCTGAAGCTGGCAGGCCAGGGACTAGCCCAGTGGGGCAGGGTACTCACGGGTGGCCTGGGCCTGAGGTGGGAGCAGGTTCTGGACAGACGGCCAAGGCTGCAAATGTGGCTGCTGGAGCTGTGTGTGGAGACCTGTCTTCAACAGTCCCTCCCCCGCTGACCCCCCCATCGACTCCACCCCTTCACAGACGAACACCCTGTGGGGCACGGGGCCAGGAGCAGACAGAGGCGCCCTCTGTCTCCTGGGCTGGAACAGGCGGCCCTTGTCTCTTTCCCAGCCTTGCTTGCCCCGTTCCTTTCTCTCCAGGCAGCAGTAGATGGTGCAAGGGAAAGAGATGGGAAGGAGGTCCTGGGAGGGACGCTGGATGTCTTACCCCAAGCTGGGCCTTGCAGTACCTGTGGCTGGCTGTGCTGGTTGAGCTGGGTAAGTGGGGAATTCTGCTGAGGGGGTCTTAGTCTGTGGCTCCTCTATGGGGCCTCGCTGAGAGGACCCTCAGTGAGAAACTTAGTCTTCGGAGTCTGAGAACCCACAGAGGGATTTCAATCCAGGACTCTTCTCTGGGGGTCTCAACCTGGATCCCCCTCTGTGTGTGGGGCCTCAGCCTGGGGTTCTCTGAGGGATCTTGGTCTGTAGCATCCTTTGTGGGATCTCATTCTAAGGGGCCTCTGTGTGTGTCTCAGATTGGGCCTCTCAGTGTTGAGCTCCCTCAATTGGTTGCCTCCCTCTTCCCCCCTCAGCATACACACTCCTGATTAGACGTGGGGTGTGGTGGCAGCAGCCCCCAGTATTGAGAGGACTAGGACCCTGGGACCCCTGCTGAATGAGATCTGTCCAGGCAGCTCCTCTTCCTGACCAAGTGGGGGCGCTCGTGTGGCTGGCAGGGAGCCCGGGTCCAGGCCTGAGGGCTCAGGGCGAGCGGTGTGATTGGGCTGTCTCTGGTCTTCAGAATCGACCACGGAAATTTGACACCTCCGGGCTTGGAAGCAGCTCTCTCCTCCTTCCCCGCTGCTTATAAACCTCAGCCCTGAGGCTCCAGCTCACTCTACCCCATCTCCTTGCCGGGTGAGTCTCATGGCCGACCCTGGAGGGAGGCTGGAGATCATTTTTTCTTCCTGGGCTCCCAGGTCCCTCCCCCAGAGCCAGCTCAGACAGGAATTCAGGAAGCAGCTTTGGATGATCGAGCAACAGTGCGTGCAGGAGTGCGTGACGGGGTGGACAGAAAAGAGAATGCCTCTTCCAGCCCCACACACCGCACCCCAGGGGGCTGTGAGTGCCTGTACTAAACCCGTCCTGGGGCAGGGAGTCAGAGACGCCCCGTTCGAGGACCCTTGTCACTGGGAGACAGGAGCGGGGAGGATCTGTGGGGTCCTGGGTTCAGCACTCTGCCCTGCTGCCCCTGAGGAGAGGTAAGGGTGGAGCGGGGCAGAGAAAATGGGTCTGTTCAGACGGAGCCAGCTCTGACCACAGGGACATTTGCCAGACCCTGTGCTTCTCTGCTGGGAGGAGCGGTTAGAGTGTGTGTGGGCGGATGCGAGTGGCCGGAGACCAGGGCCCAACATAAACAAGCTTTGGAGACAAACAACCTTATGACCTGTGAGGCTGGGTGAGACAAGAAGGGATTCTTGAGACAGACACGCCACAGAGGGGCCACCAGACTCGAAGGACTCCAAGAAGGACCGTCAACTGAAGACCTCCTCTCAAGTAGAGGGGTCTCCAGATCGAGGGATCACCACAGAGGGGTCCCTAAGCCACAGACATTTAAAAAGGACCCCAGATTGTGAGACCTACAGAAGAGGGGGTTTCTGGAGCTGAGTCTCCTGCCCCCACCAAAACTGAGATGCTGTTGCCTGGTCTGATGCCCCAAGCTCAACCCCTGTCCTCTCCCTCTTTCCCCATAATGCCCCCTCCAGGCTGAGACTGATGTGGTAACACCAAGGCAGGGACCTTCTGAACCATTCCTGCATCTTGGGGCTCCCTGACTCTCCCTCTCTGCTCCTTCTCTGTTCCACAGGTCAGCCCTGACAAAGGTCAGCTAGCCCCTTGAGGACATCAGCTTTGGCCTCAAGGTCCTAATGGCAGCAGAACCACTGACAGAGCTAGAGGAGTCCATCGAGACCGTGGTCACCACCTTCTTCACCTTTGCAAGGAAGGAGGGCCGGAAGGATAGCCTCAGTGTCAACGAGTTCAAAGAGCTGGTTACCCAGCAGTTGCCCCATCTGCTCAAGGTAGGCAGAGATCTGGGACTGAGATTTTGTAAGATGGTGATTGTGGGACACTGTGTTTAGGACATGATGGTGCCGAGTACGATGATGTGACCACAAGAAAGGGTGTGGGTGACTGCATGTGTAAATGGTTGCAGGTTTTCTTTTGTTTTTTTGAGACAAAGTCTCACTCTGTTGCCCAGGCTGGAGTGCAGTGGTGTGATCTTGGCTCCCTGCAACCTCCATCTCCGGGGTTCAAGTGATTCTCCTGCCTCAGCCTCCTGAGGAGCTGGGATTACAGGGGTGCGCCACCACGCCGAGCCTATTTCTGTATTTTTATTAGAGACAGGGTTTCACCAGGTTGGCCAGGCTGATCTCAAACTCCTGACCTCAGGTGATCCACCCGCCTCGGCCTCCCAGAGTGCTGGGGTTACAAGCGCAAGCCACTGCGCCTGACCTGGTTGTGGGTTTTCTTGCCTGGTGTGTGTGTGTGTGTGAGTGTGTGTGTGTGTGTGTGTCCATGCATATAATTAGGTAAGCAAAGATACTATGTGCCAGTGGGAGTGTGGGCTTGTGTCAGAAGATGCTGTTGGGTTCTTGTGTATGCTCTGTGCCTTTCTGGTCTAACTTCCCCAAGACAGGGCTGGACCCAGAGCTGGCTTCCAGGAGATTCACAGACCATCACAGCTGGAAGGAGGCCAAGAGAAAACACAGTCCGCATTCCTCACTTCACGTATATGGAAACTGAGGCCTAGCAGTGGAAAGGGGCTTATCATAAATGAAAACACAGCCAAATTCATGGAGTCATAGACCTCAGTGTAGGGGGTCTGTGAGATGCATCTGTGAAGACTCCCTACCTGCTATGGGCATCCTCTCACTAGGGTGTAAGAGTCATTCCTTCTCTCCCACTCACAGGCTGGGGTCAGGTCTTAAATTTAATCAACTCTGGGCTCGAAGAGGCCTGGTCATTCTGGCTGTTGACAGTTTGTTTTACATCCTTTCTGAAAATCCACAGGCACATTGAAGTGTGTGAATATGGACTCCCTGAACACAATGAGTCTCTGAAACTCATGGTCTTTCATCTGCAAAATCCCCTACAACTTCCAACTTCTCAGACTTTTTTTTTGAGACAGGGTGTCTCACTCTGTTGCCCAGGCCACTCTGTGATCACAGCTCACTGCATCCTTGACCTTCCGGGCTCAGGCAATCCTCCTGCCCCAGCCTCACAAGTAGCTGGGACCACAGGTGCATGCCACACTGTCTGGCTAATTCTTTCTTTTTTTGTGACAGAGTCTCACTCTGTCACCGAGGCTGGAGTGCAATGGTGCGATCTTGGCTCACTGCAACCTCTGCCTCCTGGGTTCAAGTGGTTCTCTTGCCTCAGCCTCATGAGTAGCTGGGATTACAGGCAACCGCCACCATGCCCGGATAATTTTTGTATTTTTAGTAGAGACGGGGTTTCACTATGTTGGCGAGGCTGGTTTTGAACTCCTGACCTCAGGTGATCCGCCTGCCTCGGCCTCTCAAAGTGCTGGAATTACAGGCGTGAGCCACCGTGCCTGGCCTAATTTTTGTTACTTGTAGAGATGCGGTCTCTCTATGTTTCCCAAGCTGGTCTCAAACTCCAGGCCTCAAGTGATCCTCCTGCATTGGCCTTCCAAAGTGTTGGGATTATAGGCGTGAGCCACTGTGCCCAGCCAGATGTTTCTTTTCATCTTTTTACTGGAAACTTCAGGTTCTCTCCTGAAGGGACAGCATTCCTTATATCCTTGTCAAGCAGTGATTGTGTGTTTTTTTTTTTTTTTCCTAAATTCAACTTCCTCTGGGCCTGGAAATGTAGGAAGTGACCTCTCTGCTTTTCATTATCTCTTGATTTTAGTTTCTTCTTCTTTCTGAGACTTCCCAGCTCCTTGGAAGCTCGTCTGCCACCTGCCATTCTTCTTATTGCACTCCTTACGGCTCTTCAGCTCCTGGCTCACTGTTTTCCTGTCATCACTGCTTCTGTTGTTATTCTCAGTGGCTTCAGCATCCACACAGACAATTCATCCAACACCTGGGCCTTTCAATTTTCTCAACTCCTCATTTCCAAAAAGATTTGTCTTCTTACAGCTCAGCATTCCACTCCTCTGTTCATGCTTTAGACTGTGTCATTAACAAAATAACGCACCACTTCCAAAATCTTGATTTCAAGTTTCCCTTTATCTGCTGACCTCCTCCTGTCATTCCAGTTCTGTTCCCCTCTCTAGCTTCTCCACTTCAGCACTTCCCTGACTCCTCAGGTACCTTCAGTCTCTCGACCCTCTCACTTTTGCATCTTCCATCAACATCCCTCGTGTCCTCATTGCCCTTCTTCCTCACCTCAGGTTCTAAGGCTTCTCATTGTAATCACTGCCTTAACCCCATTGATTCTGTCTCTGTCTGTTCTCAACCCAGTTAATCCACCATTTCACCTATAGTAACTTGCCAGTTAAATCCACTGTTCTGCCCCTCCATTTGGATAGCTGAATCTGGCTGGAGAAAAATGCACAGCTTTGTTGACTTGTCTCACTTTAAATCTATAACCACAGACCCCAAAAGGGACCCTTGACAATGCCTGGCAGTTCTGTGTTTCCCTGGTTGATTCATTTACCAGTTCTTTCAGATGATTATTTCACAATTTGTCTTCTCTCCTCAAAGCTCAGTACGTCTTTCCACGTTCTCCCTTTTCCTGAGTAGTTTACTCACTGAGAAGTTCAGGAGTTTGAGACCAGCCTGGCCAACATAGTGAAACCCCATCTGTACTAAAAAATATATTTAAAAAATCAGCTGGGCATGGTTGTGTGCATCTGTAATCCCAGTGACTTGGGAGGCTGAAGCAGGAAAATTGCTTGAACCCGGGAGGCAGAGGTTGCAGGGAGCTGAGATTTCACCACTGCACTCCAGCCTGGGCAACAGAGGGAGACTGTCTCAAAGGAAAAAAAAAAAGGAAAAGAAAATAGGAGCAATCAGGAAACTTGTACGTGCTCCCTCCCCGAAATCAGTAGTCTTCTGTTACGCAAATGATATGTCACTGCCCCTAAGGCCAACCCTTCACTGGTGCCCTGGATCCCATCCCCTCTCACCCACTGCACTCCAGCCTAGGCGACCGACAGAGCGAGACTCCGTCTCAAAAAAAAAAAAAAAAAAAGACTTTCCTCTTGAAATTACTCCTCTCTTTCTTGTGTCCTCAAATTTTCCTTCTCCACTGTGTCATTCTTACCAGCTTACAACTGATACCTCTTTTTTTTTTTTTTTGAGACAGAGTCTCACTTTGTTGCCCAGGCTAGAGTGCAATGGCGTGATCACAGTTCACTGCAGCCTCTACCTCCCAGGCTCAAGTGATCCTTCCACCTCAGCCTTCTGAGTAGCTGGGAATACAGGCATGTGCCACCATGTCCGGCTAATTTTTAAATTTTTTTGTAGAGACAGAGCCTCTGTATGTGTGTGTGCATGTAGTTAGGTAAGCAAAGATACTGTGTGCCAGTGGAAGTATGGGCTTGTATCAGATGATGCTGTTGGGTTCTTGTGTATGCTCTGTGCCTTTCTGGTCTAATTTCCCCAAGACAGGACTGGACCCAGAGCTGGCTTCCAGGAGATTCACAGACCATCACAGCTGGAAGGAGGCCAAGAGAAAACACAGTCCGCATTCCCCACTTCACATATATGGAAACTGAGGCCTAATTTTTAAATTTTTTTGTAGAGACAAGGCCTCATTATATTGCCCATGCTGGTCTTGAACTCCTAGGCTTAAGTGATCCTCCTGCCCTGGCCTCCCAAAGTGTTGGGATTACAGGCATGAGCCACTGTGCCCAGCCCAATCCTTTATTGATGGAAATTTTTCTTATGTCCATTTCTTCCTTCTTGCAAATATCCGTGTTTGTATACCTACATACTGGTGGAAAAATAACAACATAAGGTAAATGTTTGGCGGTAGAAATATTAGGTTAAGTGGCATGTTCATTTTTAATTTTTTTTTTTAGAAAGAATCTTGCTCTTTCACCCAGGCTGGAGTGCAGTGGCACGATCTCGGGTGACTGCAACCTCCGCCTCCCAGGTTCAAGCAATTTTCCTGGCTCAGCCTCCCTGAATAGCTGGGACTACAGGCTCGTGCCACCATGCCTGGCTAATTTTTGTATTTTTAGTAGAGACGAGGTTTCACCATGTTGGCCAGGCTGGTCTCGAACTCCTGACTTCAGATGATCTGCCTGCCTCGGCCTCCCAAAGTGCTGGGATTACAGGGGTGAGCCACCGAGACTGGCTTTCATTTTTAATTTTTGTGAATATTACCAATTTGCCTCCTAAAAAAATTGTACCAGTTTATATGGCTACCCACACTTCATGCGATGCCTGTGTACTTGTCCAAACTGGGTATTATTGAGCTTTTACTTTTTGCTAATCTACGATGTGAAAATGGTATATTTTTCTGATTTACGCTTATATAATTCTGAGTGAAATGGAACTTAAATTTTTTTTTTTTTTTTTTTTTTTTTTTTTGAGACGAGGTCTCACTCTGTCACCCAGGCTGGGCTGGAGTGCAGTGGTGTGATTTCGGCTCACTGCAACCTCCACCTCTTGGGTTCGAGCGATTCTCCTGCCTCAGCCTCCGAAGTACCTGGGACTATGGCTATGCATCACCACGCCTGGCTAAGTTTTGCATTTTTAGTAGAGATGGGGTTTCTTTCTTTCTTTCTTTTCTTTTCTTTTTTTTTTTTTTTTTGAGCAGCAGCAAGATTTATTGCAAAGAGTGAAAGAACAAAGCTTCCACAGTGTGAGAGACCCGAGCGGGTTGCCCGAGATGGGGTTTCATCATGTTGGCCAGGCTAGTCTTGAACGCCTGACCTTGAGTTATCCACCTGCCTTGGCCTCCCGAAGTTCTGGGATTACAGGCATGAGCCACCATGCCCAGCCAGTAACATTTTATAATGTTAAAAAGAATCCTGTAGGCCTGGCGTGGTGGCTCATGCCTGTAATCCCAGACATTTTGGAGGCTGAGGTGGGTGGATCACCTGAGGTCAGGAGTTTGAGACCAGCCTGGCAAACATGGTGAAACCCCATCTCTACTGAAAATACAAAAATTAGCTAGGCTTGGTGGTGGGTGCCTATAATCCCAGCTCCTCGGGAGGCTGAGGCAGGAGAATTGCTTGAACCCAGAAGGCGGAGGTTGCAGTGAGCTGAGATCATACCACTGCACGCCAGCCTGGGCGACAGAGTGAGACTCCGTCTCAAAAAAAAAAAAAAAAAAAATCCTGTAGATAGTTTAATTGGGATCATATAAAAGATATATTTTAGGGAAAATCGACATTTTTTGGTTAATTGAGCCTTTCTCTTTAAGAAAAATATATATTTATTCAATTGTCTGTTTATTCAAAATTTTTTTTTAATATCCCTGTGGTATAATATGAAATATATAGTTGTCATTTCGTATCCATGGGAATTGTTCCCAGGACCCCCTTGGATGCCAAAATCCTTGGATGCTCAATTACCTTTTTTTATCCTTCTCTTGTAGAGATGGGGATCTCACTAGGTTGCCCTGGCTGGTCTTGAACTCCTGGGCTCAAGCGATCCTCTCACCTTGGGCTCCCAAAGTGCTGAGATTACAGGTGTGAGCCATCATGCCCGACCTCAAATCCCTTATATAAAATCAGATAGTACTTGCATATAACCTATGCACATCCTCCTGTATACTTTAAATTACAAGTAACTCTAGGTTACTTGTAATACATAATGCAACGCCTACTCATCACTTCATTCACATGGATTCAACTTAGTACTTAGCATGGGGCAAAATTTAAGTTTTGCTTTTTGGAACTTTGTGGATTTTTTTCTTCAAATATTTTTGGTCCTAGGTTGGTTGAATCCAGGGCTGTGGAACCCACTGATACTGATATGGTATTTGGTATTTGGCCTTTGTTTTATTTCTGCCACAGCTCTTTGTTTTTTTAGATAGTCTCACTCTGTCACCCAGGCTGGAGGGCAGTGGCTTGATCTCGGCTCACTACAGCCTCTGCCTCCCACACTCAAGCGATTCTTCTGATTCAGCCTCCCAAGTAGTTGGGACTACAGGTGTGCACTATCACACCCAGCTAATTTTTGTATTTTTTTTTCTTTTTTTGAGACAGAGTCTCTGTAGCCCAGGCTGGAGTGCAATGGCGCGATCTCTGCTCACCACAACCTCTGCCTCCCAGGTTCAAGCAATTCTCCTGTCTCAGCCTCCCGAGTAGCTGGGATTACAGGCTCCCACCACCATGCCTAGCTAATTTTTGTATTTTTAGTAGAGGCAGGGTTTCGCCATGTTGGCCAGGCTGGTCTTGAACTCCTGACCTCAGGTGATCTGCCCGCCTCGGCCTCTCAAAGTGCTGGGTTTACAGGCATGAGCCACCACGCCCGGCCTGCCTAATTTTTATATTTTTAGTAGAGACAGGTTTTCCCTTTGTTGGCCAGACTGGTCTCAAACTCCTGACCTCAAGTGATCTGCCTGCCTCAGCCTCCCAATGCGTTGGGATTACAGGTGTAAGCCACCACGCCCTTCCTGCTTCTTCCTTCTTAATACTTATTTATTTCTCTTTACTAATTGAATGCACCCCCAATATAATGTTACAGTAGCCATCCTTGCCTTCCACTGGCAGTGCTTATAGTATTTTATAATTAAACGTGGTTGTAACTTAAAAAAAAAAAAAGTCTTTTTTAGTTCTTCTATGAATCAGCTTTGTTCCTTTTAGAGATTCGGTGAGTCTTCTCTGTCTGCATCCAAATGTTGGTTCAAACTTTGAGCATCACACCCTGCCTGAGGCACCCTTCTCTGGTTTGATGTTGAACTATTGTTCAACAGTCAACTTTTTGGTTGTGCTTGTTTAGCTGGCAACAGGTCCTTTGATCAGGACATCCAGTTTACTGTTGCCATTGAGTTCACAGGCCTATGAGAGAGACCCTGTCAAGGGCCCCTAAAAACCCAGATACTCCATGTCCTTGCCATTCCCCTGATCTAGTGACCCAGTTGGATAAATGAAAAGACACAAGGGTTGTGCAAATGAGCAGCTAAATACTGGGAGCTTCTCCTGCTTTCTGAGAAAGAGGAGGGTGGCCCCAGAAGGCTCAGATTGGGTCCAACCCTGCAGCATCTCCCTGAGATGCTGGCAAATCCCTGGGCCGATCCCACAGCAGCTGCAGCGGTGTGCTGGTGAGAGAAGATTGTGTGCATTTTTTTCCAGCTTTGTATTCAGTGACAACCTGTTTGTGGTTTGTAAGCGGCCATCGTGGAAGTATTTACACAATGGCGAGCACTAGGACTCAGGACCCCCCACCTCTCTCTGCTGGTGCTCCTTGGAGAGGCACCCCGTGGCAGTGCAGTTTTGGGGCTGCAGCCTCATTCTTTAGAGAAGGGGCAGGTACCACTGCTCTCTGAGGGAAGGGCCTTGAGAGAATGGCAGCTGACCGTTCTTCCCTCCCTACTTTCTCAAGAACCCCAGTTTCTAATTCTACTCTTCCCTTTGGTGTCTCCTCAGGATGTGGACTCTCTTGATGAGAAGATGAAGAGCTTGGATGTGAATCAGGACTCTGAGCTCAAGTTCAATGAGTACTGGAGATTGATTGGGGAGCTGGCCAAGGAAATCAGGAAGAAGAAGGACCTGAAGATCAGGAAGAAGTAAAGCTGCCTGGCTGAGATGGGGGTGGGCAGGGCAGGGCTGGTCAGGGCCGAGCAGAACCGCACTCTTCCCAAATAAAACTTCCTCCTTGAAACACAAATGTTTCTTACTTACACCCCATCCTGATTTCTTTTCTTGAGACCAGAGAGTGGGAAAGCTCTCTCTTGACCTGAGGATGGATCTGAAAATTATGAGCCACTTGAGGACAGGGAATGTTATTCATCTTTGAATTCCGCAGCATCTAGCACCAGGTCTTGTACAGAGCAGGTGCCCAATAAATGGTTGAATGAATATATGAAAAGTAGAGGCAGAGGGCTGGGCACAGTGGCTCACGCCTGTAATCCTAGCACTTGGGGAGGCTGAGGCGGGTGGATCACTTGAGGTCAGGAGTTCGAGACCAGCCTGGCCAACATGGCGAAACCCTGCCTCTACTAAAAATACAAAAATTAGCTGGGCTGGCGCCTGTAATCCCAGCTACTCAGGAGGCTGAGGCAGGAGAATCACTTGAACCCAGGAGGAGGAGTTTGCAGTGAGCTGAGATCGCACCATTGCACTCCAGCCTGGGCGATAGGAGCGAAACTCCATCTCAAAAACAAAAACAAAACAAAACAAAAAAAAGAAAAAATAAAAAGAAAAAAAAAAGTAGAGGCAGAGATATGGGGCAGGAGAGGTGACTCAGGGGCTCAGCTGCATGGTCCTGCTCTGCTTCTTTTTTCTTGGAGTTTGTCCGTTGGATGACAATGATAGTGGTGAACAGGTATGGAGGGCTTACTAAGTACCAGGTGCAGTGCTAAACATTTTGCCTGTATTGTCTTAGTTAACTCTCACAGTCCTTTGAGGAAGGCACTATTTTTAACTCCTGTATTAAAGATCAGGACACAGATCTTAGGTAAAGTCATAAAGACAAGAATAGGTGGATTTCAGAGCTCTGATTAACCAGGATCCTCTCTGGCTGGGTGCTCAGGAACACTAGGCCCTCCTCCCCTTACCCTCTGGAGCAGTGGGGAAGCCAGAAGGAGGGGCCCGATGTTCTGCTCAAGGACCGTGGGGTGAGGGTGTGGTGGTGCCACCGGAGGCAGAACTTGCCTTGCCTTCCTGACTTGAGGGGCATATGGTGTACACGGCCACCACCAGAGGGAGCAGGGGCGGGCATCTCGGTGACCAGCCTCCCAGGGCTGTCACTGCCTCACTGGCAGGCATCCACGCGGGGCAGCTATGAGTCCAGAGGAAACTTTAGGCTGAGGGAGCTCCCTGACCCTCCATGAGAGGGTCCCAGAGTGAGACCTCAGAGGGACCCCCAGACTGGGAATCCAAAGGGCCATTGGTGGAGACATTCAAGAGGGGCTCCTGCACTGAAGGGCTTCCTTACCATGAGAAGCCCTGTGAGGAACCCCCTAGCCTGAGCTTCCTCCTGAGGAACCCAGGCTAAGTCACTCTCAGAGGAACCCACAGGCTGAGAGACCCTCAGAGGGACCTGCAGGTTGAAGCCCTTCAGAGGAACTCTCAGAATGAGACACTGTTGGAAGGTCCTCTCCATTGAGACACAGAGGGCCCCGGGTTGAGAAGGTGACATGAGGAGGGACGTAGTGGGGTGTGCTCTGATCTCAGTGTTTAGGAAAGGATCCTGGGAACTTTGGCTCTGGGCCACACCCCATCCTTGCCCTGACTCATGCCTACTGCTGTGTCCTTCTTCCTACCCCCTCCTGTGACTTCAGGTCCTAGGTGTCTGGGCCTGGGCAGGTGAGGAGGGCCGCTGGGGTTGGGTTCTCTGGGATGTCATTCTGGGTCCTGGATTGGGGGGTGTTGCTCTGCAGCTGGGTTAGGGAAGGCATGGGGCTCTGAGGGAGAGAGAAACACGTGGCCCGACCAGTTTGGAGTGGGTGTTAGCTGCCAAGCAGCTCAAGTGGGCCTTGCATTTGTGCACTCTGGGCCGCTGAGGGGAGCTGAAGGGAGGTCAGGCAAACACTCACTCAATCTGCCTCCCTCCACCAGGCTGCCCTTCTCTGGCTTCTTCCTCCTGATCCAAGTTCTCTACATTCATCTCTCTGCCTCCAGGACTGGTAAAGGCTGGGCTCTGGGATCCAGGCAGGCTTGAGTGTCAGTATCCAAGCTGGGCCTGGCTGGGAGAAGCGTGTGTGTATGTGTGTGTGTGTGAGAGAGAGAGAGAGAGACAGACAGACAGACACACATGGAGGGTACAGAGGCTCCTGCTTCTCCTTTCCTGGTCGCAGATTCAGACCCCCTCTCCTTCCCTGCCCTACAGTTCCCCAGGGCCCTTCTACTTCCTAGGGTGACCCCATGAGGTCTCCAAGTCCTCCCTGTCCCAGCCTTCTTGCCTGTCTTTCTCTGTGACTCTGCATGCTGATCTGAGGCCAGGGGTTTCCCAGCCCCAGCCCTCTGTAGCTCCCTCCTCGTGGCAGGGTCAGGGTAGGCTCTGGAACTCTGGCCAGTGGAGGGTGGGGCCCATAAAGCTGGCTCATAGCCCAGGCTGCTGCAATAGCAGGGGTGGCTTAGGCCCAGCCCCCTGCCTCCCCTCCCTTCCCCCAGGTATAAGAGCTGAGCTCAGGTGAGCTGGCTCCTCCTGTCTTGTCTCAGCGGCTGCTAGCAGGTAAGGAAACCCAGGGCTTTTCACCCAAATATACTGCCTGCTGTGCAGAGGGCACACTTAGGGTAAGGGCTGGGGGATCAGATCCTGGAGGTTGGTGTGTGTGTTTCAAGCAGAGGTGGGTGGTTGGAGGAGGTGGAAAGAATGAAGCTAAGGTGAGTCCCAAGGGATTCCCCCAGATGCGTTGGCCTGGGGGATATGACCTTGGCTCCTGAAGCCCAGGCGGGGCCTGGGCCTGTGTAGTGTTGGTTTTGAACCCCTGGTGAGGCACAGAATATCTGAGATGGAGCCAAAGGGGGCAGCTGAGAAAGAAATGCTAGACTCTCCCCTCAGCTCAAGCCTGCCCCCTCCTCTAAGCAGATCATGAGCCATCAGCTCCTCTGGGGCCAGCTATAGGACAACAGAACTCTCACCAAAGGACCAGACACAGTGGGCACCATGGGACAGTGTCGGTCAGCCAACGCAGAGGTGGGCTCATTCACTCCTGGCCTTTCTGCTCCCACACTCCTCTCCTTCACCCTGAGGGTCTATGTCCCCCCACTGACTTCTGCCCTTCACCTTGGCCTCACCCTGCACCCCAGACCCTGTGAGTGAGATGTGAACCCTCTTCTGAGGCCCACACAGGGTGATGCAGATGGAGTCCTCCTGGGAAGAGGATGCCTGGGTGCATGCTGGGACCTGCTCTGCCTGCAGCTGGGGGGTGTGGGGAGGGAAGCCTTCCCCAACCTGTAGCTGCTGTGGCCTGGAGGCCGAGCAGGGGGTGGGGGAGAGGGGCTAGATTCTGGGCTCTGGAGTGGATGGGAGCTGTGTGCCTTCCAGCGCCTTCTGCCCTGGGGGCTTTGCTAGGCTCCTGGAGAAGCAGGGTTTTGGGGTGCATGGAGCTTCACTGATGTTTGTGATATCCCCTGCTCTCAGGATGCTCAGGAATTCAGTGATGTGGAGAGGGCCATTGAGACCCTCATCAAGAACTTCCACCAGTACTCTGTGGAGGGTGGGAAGGACACACTGACCCCCTCTGAGCTACAGGACCTGGTCACCCAGCAGCTGCCCCACCTCATGCCGGTATGGAGGGACCACACCCCACCCCAGCCAGTACCCTGACTTCCCAAGCAAGTGCTCCAGGACCCCACCCACACTGGCACTTGCAACCCCCAGCTCTTCCCCCTTGCCAGTGCTAGGTAGGCTCTGCTCCTGCAGTCTGCCCCTGGGCAGGGTGGAGTGGGAAGATTGGAAGGTGCTGCCTCCCTGAGCCATGGTGTCTTCACTCCCCTCAGAGCAACTGTGGCCTGGAAGAGAAAATTGCCAACCTGGGCAGCTGCAATGACTCTAAACTGGAGTTCAGGAGTTTCTGGGAGCTGATTGGAGAAGCGGCCAAGAGTGTGAAGCTGGAGAAGCCTGTCCGGGGGCGCTGAGAACTCCCTCTGGAATTCTTGGGGGGTGTTGGGGAGAGACTGTGGGCCTGGAAATAAAACTCCTCTCCTCTACCACCACCCTATACCCTAGCCTGCACCTCTCCTCATCTCTGCAAAGTTCAGCTTCCTTCCCCAGGGTCTCTGTGCACTCTGTCTTGGATGCTCTGTGGAGCTCATGGGTGCAGGAGTCTCCACCAGAGGGAGGCTCAGGGGACTGCTTGGGCCAGGGATGGATATTTGAGGGATAAAAATTGTGTAAGAGCCAAAGAATTGGTAGTAGGGGGAGAACAGAGAGGAGCTGGGCTATGGGAAATGATTTGAATGATGGAGCTGGGAATATGGCTGGATATCTGGTACTAAAAAAGGGTCTTTAAGAACCTACTTCCTAATCTCTTCCCCAACCCAAACCATAGCTATCTGTCCAGTACTCTCTTCCTGCCTCCAGCTCTGCCCCAGGCTCCTCCTAGACTCTGTCCCTGGGCTAGGGCAGGGGAGGAGGGACAGCAGGGTTGGGGGAGAGGCTGAGGAGGGTATGACATGCGGGGAGAGGACCAGCTGGGTGCTTGGGCATTGACAGAATGATGGTTGTTTTGTATCATTTGATTAATTAAAAAAAATGAAAAAAGTGAAACATGTTGTCTTGACTGGACACCCCCTCCCTGAGGGTCCATGGGTGAGGGGAGCTTGGGGGTGAATGGCAAAGTCATTGGTAGGGTGGGGCATGTGGGGCTGGAGTGGTTGGCTGTGGAAGTGAATGGGGACTCACTTTTCCCTATGGGTTTGGGTTGAGGGTGGTATCAGGCCCAAAAGGGCAACATGGTCCTCTCTGAGGGACAGGCTCCTCTTTGCCAATGGGCGGGCCCTCTTATAGGAGAGGAGGGTATGTGTGCACACTTGAGGAAAAGGATATTAGTCCAGGTGTTCTGAGCCCTGGCTGACATAACAAGGGAAATGGGGTGGGTGGGGGTGGGGGGCGGTTAGAAACAGGCTGACTGGCCTGAGTTTGAATCTCAGATCTGCCACTTATCATTGGAATTTTGGGCATGCTCTTAGTATCAGTCTCCTCATGTGTAAAATGGGGGATATGAATATTACTTCCATAGGATTGCCAGGAGGACAATGTCACACATCATGTAAAGCACTTATCAGAGAGCATGACACATGGCGAGTGCCCAGTGAGCCAATGTCATTCCTGCTGGAGTGGGCAAGTGGGCCCCTCTTTGGTTTCAGCTGCTGCCCTAGTATAGGGAGGTCGAGCTGGCCAGTTTCCTTGAGTATCTTAGGGAAATGGTGGGGTGTGGGGAGTTTCCAGAGGAGTCTTCTGGTGTACATGAGGGATCTTAGGACTGGGTCTCAGAAGAGCTGATGGGTCGGACTAGAGACAGAAGACCAGGGAGCCAGACAGGTCCCTGGCATCTGCTTTCTGATTTGAACACAGAAGTCAGGCGTTACTCCTGAAACCCCAATGGCAAGGAGGTTTCTGTGGCCAGTTAGGCTGGCCTGGAATGTTAACTGAACTTGTCTGTTGGGAGCCCCTGAAACTGGGATCCCAGTGACCCAGGTGAGAAAGGCAGGTGACAGTCCTTCCCTTCCTTTCTCTACCCTGTCAGGTTCTGCTCAGCCCCTGCGGGGCTGGGAGGGTGGGGTTGGGGGAGTGCCAGCTTTCACCACTCCCTCTGGGATGGGGGTAGAGGGGTGTGAAAAAAGGTGTGTATCCCTTTAACAAGGGCCCAACCCCAGGGCCAAGTCAAGAGGGAGCTCAGCCACTATCTCCCCACCGAGCCAGCTCAGCGGGCAGGGCTGGGAGGGAGTGGGACAGATTCTGGGAGTGCAGCGGGGAGGAGTCCCGGCTGGGCTGAGCGCAGGGAGCTGCTTGGCAGTGCCAGAGCCCAGGCCCCAGAGCCCTGCTGGAGAGGAGGCAGACCGAGGCAGCAGGTGAGCACCCTAGGCCGGGCCTGGGAGGTCTGCGGCTGCCGGAGGGCCCCACAGTATTGGGAGGCCAGGAGAAGGGGCAGTGAAGGGGGCCTGGGGAGAGGGGCCTGCCAGAGACCAGGCAGGAAGATTTTGGTAATTATTAACTTTCCCCCACAGGCCAGTTTGGGAATGGGGAGTCCTGGGGGGTTGGGGGCTGGGTGAGGCCTTTAGAGGGATGGATGGGGTGGTGAGACCCCCTCCCTGCCGCAGCAGCTGACAGAGCTCCTCTATAGGGGCAGAGCATTTGGAAGCTTTGACCACAGCTACTCGATCCTCCCCAAAAGGAGAGGACAAATGCGTATTGGTCTGGGTTGGGGGTGGTCAGAGCTTGGACACAGGCCTTGCTGGGCTCTGGGAACTGTGTCCTGGGAGAGGCGATGGGTCCAGAAGGAACCAGGCAGTTTCCAGGGAGCCTGAGATTCCCAGAAGAGGAGGCAGGGACTGAGGTGGCGTCTCCTCTACCTCATGACCCAAGCAGGCCCCACTGTGTTCCAGGAGCTGTTCCTTGAGAGGGATGATGAGATCTGGGAGGAACCCGAGTGAGGTTGTGGGGAGGCTGCGAGCTCCCTGGGAGAGGGAAAGATAGAGGGAGAGGGGCTGAACCTCGGCAGCTTCTCCACCTCAGGACCCAGGCAGGCCCTGGCTTGAGTTGCTTTTCTTGGCAGAGCCACCTGCACTATGGGAGCCTTCACCTGCCCAGCCCAGTGGGGATGGTGGTGAGGGCAGGGGTGCTGAGGAGCCAGCTTTGCCTTTCCCCACATTCTAGTAAGTGTTGGTGAGGCTGGGGCAGCTGTGTGTGTGTTGGGTGAGGTGGGGGCAAGATCCATACCGAACTCCTCCAACTTCACTTGCTTGGAAAAATTTCAGAGGCTGGCTTCTTGCTCCAAGAGCTGAAGTGAGTGGAAGGGTGATGGGTTACCCAAGCAGAGGGGATCAGGAATGGCCGAGGTCCTTGCTCCGTGTGTATGTGTGTGCGTGTGTGTGTGTGAGAGAGAGAGTTAGATGCAGAGTCCTGTGAGGATGGTGAGGGGTGAGGCAGGGGGGTTACCTCACAACCCAAGCAGGCCCCACTATGCTCCAGGAGCTGTTCCTGGAGAGGGCCTTGTGGAATTGGAGAAAGAACACGGGAAGGAGCAGAGAATGGAACAGCTGAGGCTGGAGAAATTTCATTTGAAACAGCCTTGCTGATAGAGGTGGCATTGTCAGCCCAGTTCGGATGGTACCTTCCCTATATATTGACGGCAGAGAGGACAAATGAGTAAACGAAAAAGGGAATGAATGAATGAATGTGCAAGAGAGTGAATGCATTATTGAATGAGCAAGTGAATGAATGAGAGTGAATAAATGAGCCAATAAATGTATGAGTAAGCAAACTCATGGTGCCTAAGTGAGCAAATGAATTCCAGGTAGATGGAAGGGACACAGAGAATCCATACTTAGGCTTGACAGTGGGCTAGGCTCTGGAGAGAACAGTGACCAGGAGGGACAGGAGTCTAGGGACACATCCCAACACTTGGAAAAAACTTAAGACTCCAGGGGTGTGTGTGGGGTGAGAGGAGAAGGTGGACTTAGGAGGGTGTGGTGGATGTTTGGAGCTCCAGATAGAAGGAGCCTAGGGATGCTGGGGGTGGTTAGGAGGCATTTGGAGGGTGTGGAGCCCAGAACCTCAGGGTGGGAGGGTGGGGCTGGAGTGGTTGGGATCCAGGGGCATGGTGTCAGGGCAATTTGTGCTTTTGGAGAAGTCAGCAAGCTGGGCTGAAGTGGGCGGGGTGGGGGTGGGAGACTTCTTGTTGCTCAATGATGAATCAGCCAAGGGGAAGACAATGAGAGCACTGGGGCAGGGCTGGAGGCCTGAGGTGAGACGGCCCATTGGAGGACACGTGGTCCTCCCATTCCCACATTTCTGGAAGGCTCTTATGTACACTGTCCACTCAGGCCAGGATCTACCTGTGGCAGGGCCAATGCAGGAATGACCTCCTGCTTGACCTTTCTAGGAAGCGGCTGATGGGATAGAACATCTGCCCCACCCCTGAACCACGAGACCCAGGGGAATGGGGCAGGTGGGAGGAGCAGGTGGCCTGTGGGGTGGGTGGGGTGGCAGATCCTGTCTCCTGGCCTCCAGGGGGGGAGGCAGAGGAGGGTAATGATCCCTGCCTGCCTGCTACCCTATCCTTCCTTCAGAAAAAGCTCCAGAAAAGCACTTGTCAGATGGTTATCTCCAGCACTGTCCATTTTACCGAAGGTGGGGAGCGGGCGGATTCCTGGGAGGAGGGACTGGGAGCTGAAGCCCTGAGGCGCTGGAGCTCCCGCTCTGGGTCTCCCAGTACTCCTGGGAGCAGGTGGCAGAGTCATCTCTGGGGCTTATCTGTGTCTTGTCCACTTGGCTGCTGCCAGAGGCCAAGCAGGGGTTGAGTCATGGTATTGAGGAAGGCCAGGAGGAGACAGCTCAGAGAAATGACTCCAAGAAGGCAGGTGGTGGGAGAGGTGGGCTGGCTTGTGAGGAGAGTGGCAGAGGGAGGTGCACCACCCATTTCCTTCCCTCTTCCTCTCCCTGACCGTTTCCCACAAGATCCCTCATTTAGGGAACAAGGATTGGGATGGTTAAGTGTGGGGCGTTTCTCTGAATTATCTTCCCACTTCCAAGGCTTGGTTGGGAGTGGACTTGACACAGTCCTTCCAGAAATGGGCACGGTTTTCAGAATCACCTGGAACACTGGTCATGAACCTGAGCCACCTCCAACCCAAGGGCAGCACAGCAGACAGACCATAGGTTGAACAATGGTCTTCCTCTTCAACTGTGAATGTTAAAGTGTTTCTATGAAAGTCTTACAGCGGTATAGACATGGAACCACGCAGTTACACACTTAAATAAAAGAATATGGAAAAGTGTGTGGCTTCCTGCCATCCTGGTACTGTGTTCCATCCTCCCAGCCAAGGACCAGAGGGTTTGGGCAGGCGGAGGAGGGGAGACAAGGGCAGGATTTCCCTTCAGAGAAGTCGCAGCCTGACTCTTTCTCTCAACTCTCCTTCCTTCTTGCTTCCTGGCCTGTTCTCTCCTGGTCCCACCCTTCCTTCAGAAGAGGCTTCATGAAAGAAAAAGCTTAAAAGGTGGTCAGGGACCTGCAATACCTGTTATCAGGGCTGGAAGGAGATGGAATATTTATAGAACGTGTACCTTGAGCAAGGCACTGGACCAGGCAATGTGGCTGGAGAGATGCAGAGATTAAAAGCAGGGGGTGGTGTATATCCAGGATTAAAAAAACTGTCCTAAAGTCTGTGTCCCGCCGTTTGGTTCAGAAAATACATTGGCCATGTGTAAGAAAAACTATGCTTGTCTCAAGGAACAAGACAGGACCCAGAAAGACACTGTGGCCTCACCAGTTAGTGGGCCCCAGCCAGTGCTAGCTGAGTGGTGATGACAGACGTGTCTGTGGGAGTCAGGGAGGATGGCACCCAGGGCAGGGGTCAAGGCGGGCTTCCTTCGGAGGCGTGGCTTGGGCGGGGCCAGAGTGATTGGCAGGCTGGCTGGAGAGGGCAGGGCAGCCGGCATGGGAGTAGGAATGGCTACAAGAGGCCAAGGGAAAGCAGGTGGCAGGACAGGAGGCTGTGGTGGGGCCTGACCCAGCAGCCTTTCCTTCCAAATCTGACTGTGGCTTGCTCAGGCCCCTATGGTGGCTGTGACCCTGTTTTGTCCATCTCCTTTCACCAGGACCCGCCGGGTGAGGGTGGCTGGAGCACATTCCTGGGCTTGGGGGTGGGAAGGGAGTCTGATTTGCCTGGGGTTGATGTGGGGGGGCTCTGGGCATGGGCTGTGACTCACAGGGTAGATCCAGATCCGCCTGCTCCCCTCATATCCTGTTATTCAGAAGGCTGTATCCGCTTAGAAAGTGTCTTTTGTCCTGGGGTGAGAGGGTGACGCATGTGCCCTCTGGCAGTCTGCTGCTGTGTCCAGAGTCCAACTCCAGCTGGGCTGTAACTGGGCTTGGCCCTGCCTTAGGTAACGAGGTGTGGGTGGGGGTGTTCTTGGGTCCTGCTGTGTATTTAGGGATGGGCATAAGGGAGGAGAGGCTAGCAGGGTGTGGCAAGGTGTGTTGGGAGAGCTGCACAAAATCTGATCCAATTGATCTGGACCTTGTCCTTTCCCAAAAGGGGCAGCTGGGTTCTGAGACCCGGTACTCACTGTCCTGGAGCCCGGCAAGGGATTGGGGAAGGCCTAAGTCTTCCTTTCTGCTTTGTTGCCTGGGGCTGGGGTCTCAGCCAGTCCTGGGAGTGGGAGGCAGTAGCCTCTGCCCCTAACCTCCATGGCTCATCTCAGCTGTCCCAGCCATGCTTGGCCCCAGGCGAGGTGGGCCAGCTGTGGAGCAGGGTGGGAGAACAGGTGGACTCTTCTCTTCCCATGACAGCCTCTTGCCCCGTAGGGCTCTGACACTAGGGATCTTGCTCCCTAGGGCTGGAACCTGGTGCCTGGGGCTGGGGCAGGGCCTGGAGAACCTGTTGAGGCGGTTGAGCTGGGGAGCACCTGGATTAGAGGAGCCGCATAGTTCTCATTCCAGGGCTCACTCTCCCCACCCACTCTGTTCCCCTTTTCCTGCCACTTTCTTCTCCAGGGACCAGAAGCAAGGGAGGAGGAGGGACCCAGGGCCTAGGGTGGGCGTGGAGGAGGAGGTATGGCCTGTGGGGGTCTCTTCTCATCTGCCCTCCTCCTGGTGTCCAGGCCCCGCCAGCAGGCGAAGCAGGGAGATGTCAGACTGCTACACGGAGCTGGAGAAGGCAGTCATTGTCCTGGTGGAAAACTTCTACAAATATGTGTCTAAGTACAGCCTGGTCAAGAACAAGATCAGCAAGAGCAGCTTCCGCGAGATGCTCCAGAAAGAGCTGAACCACATGCTGTCGGTAAGGCCTCTCACCCAAGGGCCTTGCCTCCCTTTCCCCTTCCCTCCCCTGCAAGCCTCTGGCCTCTGAGGGTTTCTTTCCCTGATGAGGCCTCTATCCTTCCAGTGCCCCCCTAACTCCAGGGTCTCCTACACCCCCAGGCCTCTGTCTTCTCAGGATGCTCAGCCCTAGCCAGTGAGGGCTATATTTGCATTTCCCAAGGGAAGCAGCTATCCAGGCCAGATCCTGGGTCTCTGCCTAGGGTCCTGCCTGGAGTCTCGCGGGGGCTTCCACTGTCAGCATTGCTGACCCCTTCTTCCTCCCCAGGACACAGGGAACCGGAAGGCTGCAGATAAGCTCATCCAGAACCTGGATGCCAATCATGATGGGCGCATCAGCTTCGACGAGTACTGGACCTTGATAGGCGGCATCACCGGCCCCATCGCCAAACTCATCCGTGAGCAGGAGCAGCAGAGCAGCAGCTAGAGACCCCTTTGGCCACACCTTCCAGGCACTGGCCTGATGCCCCGCCCTGGTGCTCTCCCCAGGCTCCCTCCTCAGCCTCCTGCCCACCCAGGGCCCTTTACTCTCTTCTCCCTCCAGACTTTCCTCTGACCCTTGCTGAACTGGGGTCCCTTTGTGAGTGTCTCAGTCTAGGGGTACCTCCCTCCCTGAGGGGTCTCAGCCCCTGGAGTCAGCAGGCCCTTGGGGCCCCTCTGTGAGATCTCAATGCTGTCTGGGGACCCTAAGAGTTTTCTCACCTGTTCAGTCTCATCTAACCTTCCAATATCTGATGTTCTTGCCCAATTCCTGCCTGATTCTGGGTCCGTCCTGACCTCCAGAGGTCAGCTTGGTGCTTGAGGTCTCCCTGCTCTTGGTGGCAGCGGCAGCAGCAACAGCAGCAGCAGCAGCAGCAGAGACCTCTTCACTTTCCCTTAGCCCCTCTGCTGAGTAGAGAGGCACTTTCAGGGATTTCCCTCCAGCTGCCTCTTCATCTGGGAATGAGCTAAGCAAGGCTGAGCCTCCTCCTGTTGCTTGAAATAATGGTGATATAAAGGCTGGATTTGGAGTTTGTATCCCCTGGTCCCTCTGGGATGCTCATTAAAACCTTCCCACCCCTTGGAAACGTTTTATGCTTCGGTGGTCTTAGCCCTTGGGCCCTGTGACAAGACAATCTCACAGAAGAACCTCAAAGACAGAGCAAGAAAGGAGCCAGAACTCCTGAATTCCAACAAGCACTGTCAGCTGTGGGCCAGCAGCTCCCTCCATCCTCCTCCATGAAGGGCCAAAGGCCTTAGGTCATCATCTCTGGGCCCTTTTAGCCCAGACTCAGACTCAAATTCAACTTCCAGGCACACAATAAGTCCCATTTAGTCCTCACTGCAATTCCACGAGAGAGGGACCATGACCCTTAGTATTTTAAAATTTTTTTTGGAGCAGAGAGTTTAATAGGCAAGAAGGGGTAAGAAGGAAGGGAGAAGGAAGAAGCTCCCCTGTACAGAGACAGAGGGAGGGAGGCCCCAAAGCTGAGAGAGGGAACCCCACCTGCCACAGATACCGTCTAGGTATATATACAGAGGCTGGAGGAGGAGGAGTCTGATTTCCATAGGGCTCAGGGGATTGGTTTGACTATGCATGTCACTCACGTAGCCCTCGGAAAAAGCTGGCCCTCCCACCCTAGCATTTTTTTTTTTTTTTTTTTTTTTGAGACGGAGTTTCACTCTTGTTGCCCAGGCTGGAGTGCAATGGCTGCAATCTCGGCTCACCGCAAGCTCCGCCTCCCGGGTACAAGCAATTCTCCTGCCTCAGCCTCCTGAGTAGTTGAGAATACAGGCATGTGCCACAACACCCGGCTAATTTTTTTTTGTATTTTTAGTAGAGACGAGATTTCTCCACGTTGGTCAGGCTGGTCTCGAACTCCTGACCTCAGGTGATCTGCCCGCCTCGGCCTCCCAAAGTGTTGGGATTACAGGCGTGAGCCACTGCACCTTGCCCCACCCTAGCCTTTTAATATGCAAATGCAGGTCTACACACCTGGGGATACGTGAGGGCGGCCACATTGCCAGGAACATGTGGGGAAAGGGCAAGAAGGCCGGGGGGAATCACCATGTTTGGGTGGACCAAGTTTCTAAGGGCTTGCATTTGCATATCAAAGGTTGCCAACCTGGCTCTAAGAGCCGGGGCTTTACAAGAAACTTTTCTGGAGATGCTTCAAAAAAATGAAAACTCCAGCCTGACCAACATGGAGAAACCCCGTCTCTACTAAAAATACAAATTAGCCGGGCGTGGTGGCACATGCCTGTAATCCCAGCTACTCGGGAGGCTGAGACCAGAGAATCGCTTGAACCCAGGAGGCGGAGGTTGTGGTGAGCCAAGATTGCACCATTGCACTCCAGCCTGGGCAACAAGAGCGAAACTCCGTCTCAAAACAAAAAACAAAAAACAAAAAACTTCCCAAGGACCCAAGGACCCCTTTTCCTCTCTATCTGCCTAAAATAATTTCTTAATAACTCCTACAACATTCCCCCCTGTGGAGATGCCACACTAACTGCTGTTAGGGAGTTTTGGGCGACAACTCCTTCTGGCTACTTCTTGTTGCAAAAGGGCGTTGAATGGGGAACAGCAGCTAGGGCTCCTCCTAGGGTCAATCTAAGGGTCCTCAGAAGAATGGTGTGTCCATGTGTGGTTCTGTTTACAGCACCATTTGGAGTTTGATTGCTTCTAGATGAGAAGAAACAATTTGAGTTATAGCATTGTGTATACAGGGTCCAAATATCAATACAAGACACATAAGCAAGAGAGGGCTTAATAAAGGGGTTAACCAATTCCATAAAGAAGACTGGAATTTATTAAAGAGGCATTGTAGCCACTCGGAGATCAATAATTTTGATTTGATTTTTAAGTTCTTGTAGATTTTCCTTTACTTTAACTAGAGGCGTTAATCCAAAAGCAGCATGTTTCATTTAAAACTGCATCACTAAACCCAATAAAAAGTCCTAGCAGATTCAGTGGTAGTAAAACTTTTATGCTTCCTTTTCATTAGTAACTATTATCCCTTTTATAAGGATAATGATTAAGCAAAATATGACAGCAATGGAAACTCTGTTTAATATTTCAGTTAGAAGGTGCTACCATGTATAATCCTATTGCAAATAATAGAGTGACTATAGCTATTTCCATAAGTGTGGCATGGTAGATAATTTTCATCTAAACTTTTACCTGTCAAGATGTAGAATTCCCCTTTAGGGGATCTATGAAGTTCCTTGGTTTTATTTTCCTAAACGAAGAAACCTCTGGGTTATGGGTACCCTACTCACTTTTATTACCTGGTAGAATTTGCAGAATAATTGCCCAGAACTAATATATTGATTCAGATTTTATGTTACCCATCCCTTACTTTTTCTTCCAAGCTGCAGGAGATCACTGCTTGATTCACAGGAATAAGCAGGGTTAGTCTAAAATGTAGGCGAAAAGCTTGAAAACAATGAGACTAGGACTTAATGACAAATGTATGATAATCTTTGGAGCACAATTTTTCTCTCTAGTCCTCATTTTTGGTAAAAACAAATTATGAATAAACTGTAGTCTTATACTTGCCCTGATTATTTGCATAAAGTGCAGCAAGAATGGTTATTTCTACACAGGCCTTTTGATTGGCTTTGATGAAACTCTGTTTCACAAGGAATTTCAGATAAGACTATTAAAGCCTAAAGTTTGTATTAGAGGATACAAACCTCAAATACCTGTTAGTTGGGTGATCCTCTCCTCTTGAGGTCCCAAGATAAACTCAGAGCTCTCAGACCTGTTAAAAAATGACGTTCTTTACTGACCACAGATTAGGAACCCTGTCCAGAGACTGTGTAGACAAGGTATGAGGCCAGTTCTCCCGAAGGGGCTTTTATTGACTCTGCATGTCAAGCTTGATTCAGATAGTTTCCAAATTCTAGAGGAACCAGGCAGAGAAATAAACATGCTCCAAATTTTGTTCATAGGAGTACACCTTACTCAATTATTAAAGGCCATAAATACCTTAAAATAAGTTTCCTTGACTCGGTCTGATGAATGAATTTCCTTTCCTGGCCAACGTACTAAAATGATACGGCTCTGATGAGTGGAGGGACACCAGGGTTCTTGGTCCTCATGCCGGTTTGGATAAAACGACATGGACACACGTGGAGTGGCTTTAAGGAGCGGAGAGTTTAATAGGCAAGAGGGACAAGAAGGAAGGGAGAAGGAAGAAGCTCCCCTATACAGAGACAGAGGGAGGGGGGCTCCAAAGCCAAGAGAGGGAACCCCCATGACCCTTAGTCTTGAGCCATGAGTGGCACTGAGGCTCTGAATTCTCATTAGTAGACTAACCCGATACAGACAGAAGTTGTAGGATGGAGAAGTAGAGGTGCAAGGAAGAAGGAGTGTGGGAGGCCAGGTGGAATGGAAGCCATGACTTGCAGCTGCTGGAGGGGACATTGCCAGTTCCTTGGTTTCTTCCCTGCTCTTGCACTGAGGGAGATCCCAGTAGGAAACCCACCCTGCAGAACTGGGCATCAGCAGTTTTTAAATGGGAACAGCTTAAGACTTTCCAAAAGATTCACAGGCACAATAGTTTTATTGGTATCCACTTACAGATCCTCAGCCTTCTAAAATTGATCTGCCCTTGAACAGGGTGGCCTCAAGGTGTTGTACTGTTCCTCCTTTCCCACTCCCAGTAGCTGGGATTACAGGCTGGCGCCACCACACTCAGCTAATTTTTGTATTTTTAGTAGAGAAGGGGTTTCATTATGTTGGCCAGGCTGGTCTCGAACTCCTGGCCTCAAGAGATCCACCTACCTCAGCCTCCCAAAGTGCTGGGATTACAGGCGTGAGCTACCGTGCCCCGCCTACTATGCTACCTTGACTGAATGATAAAGAATGAGTTAGCATGTCTTGTTGGGGGGGGGTGGGGGGTGGTTCTATCTATCTATCTATCTACCTATCTATCTATCTATCCATCCATCCATCTATGTATCTATCAATCTATCATCTATTTCTCTACCTACCTATCTACCTATCTGCTATCTATCTATCTATCTATCTATCTATCTATCACTATCTGTCAACTGGTAAAAAAGACATAAATTTACTCTCTTTTTTTAGTGTGCATTACAGTATTGTTAACTGTATATACATTGTAAAACAGATCTCTAGAACTTCTTCATCTTGCACGACTGTAACCCTGTACCCTTTGAACAACAACTGTTTCTCCCTCCCCACAGTGAATACAATTTTACTTTGTTTCTTTTCTTTTCTTTCTTTTTTCTTTTTTTTTTTTGAGACAGATCTTGCTCTGTCACCCAGGCTGGAGTGCAGTGGCACAATCTTGGCTCACTGCAATCTCGACCTCCCTTGTTCAGGTGATTCTCCTGCCTCAGCCTCCCGAGTGGCTGGGACTATAGGTGTATGCCACCACGCCCAGCTAATTTTTGCATTTTTAGTAGGGATAGGGTTTTACCATGTTGGCCAGCCTGGTCTGGAACTCCTGATCTCAAGTGATCCATCTGTCTTGGCCTCCCAAAGTGTTGGGATTACAGGTGTGAGCCACCGTGCCCGGCTATTCTCTTTTACTTATTTCTGCTCTAAACTTTATTATTTCCTTTCTTCTGCTAACTTTGAGATTAGTTTATTCTTCTTTTTCTAGTTCCTCAAAGTGTAAAGTTAGGTTGTCAATTTGAGATCTTTCTTCTTTTTCTTTTTCTTTTTTTTTGTTTTGTTTTTTAAGATGGAGTCTTGCTCTGTCGCCTAGGTTGGACAACAGTGGCAAGATCTCAGCTCACTGCAACCTCTGCCTCCCAGGTTCAAGCAATTCTCGTGCCTCAGCCTCCCGAGTAGCTGGGATTACAGGCACATGCCACAAGGCCCAGCTAAGTTTTTGTATTTTTAGTAGAGACAAGGTTTTACCATGTTGCCAGTCTGGTCTCCTGACCTCAGGTGATCGCCCACTCAGCCTCCCAGAGTGCTGGAATTATAGGTGTGAGCCACCGTACCCGGCCATCTTTCTTTTATTTAAATTTAGCATTTACCACTGTAAACTTCCCTCTTTATACTACTTTTGCTGCATCTCATAAGTGTTGGTATGTTGTGTTTTTGTTTTTATTTTCTCAATTTTTTTTTTTTGAGATGGAGTCTTGCTCTGTCTCCCAGGCTGGAGTGCAGTGGCGCGATCTCGGCTCACAGCGAGCTCTGCCTGCCGGGTTCACACCATTCTCCTGCCTCAGCCTCCCGAGTAGCTGGGACTACAGGTGCCCGCCACCACACCTGGCTAATTTTTTTTGTATTTTTTTTTTAGTAGAGACGGGGTTTTACCATGTTAGCCAGGATGGTCTCGATCTCCTGACCTCGTGATCCACCTGCCTCGGCCTCCCAAAGAGCTGGGATTACAGGCATGAGCCACCGCGCCTGGCCTTTCTCAAGATACTTTATAATTTCCCTTGTGGTTTCTTCTTTGACCCACTGGTTGTTCAAGAGTGTGTTGTGCAATTTCCACATATTTGTGAGTTTTCCAGTTTTCCTACTGCTATTGATTTCTAGTTTGATTTCATTGTGATCATAAAAAATGCTCGGCATGATTTCAATCTTCTTAAATTTGTTAAGGTTTACTGTGTGACCTAACTTGTGCTCTCTCCTGGAACATATTCAGTGTGTGTTTAGGAAGAATGTGTATTCGGATGCTATCAGGTGGAGTATTCTTTTTTTTTTATTTTTTTCTTTTTTTTGAGATGGAGACTCGCTCTGTTGCCCAGGCTTGGAGTGCAGTGGTGCGATCTCGGCTCACTGCAACCTCCGCCTCCCGAGTTCACGCCATTCTCCTGCCTCAGCCTCCTGAGTAGCACCCGCCACCACGCCTGGCTAATTTTTTTGTATTTTTCTTAGTAGAGATAGGGTTTCACCGTGTTAGCCAGGATGGTCTTGATTTCCTGACCTCGTGATCCACCCGCCTCGGCCTCCCAGAGTGCTGGGATTACAGGCATGAACCACCACGCCCGGCCATCAGGTGGAGTATTCTATGTATACTCTTAGGGACAATTGGTCTATAATGTTGTTTAGGTTCTCTGTTTCCTTATTGATCTCCTGTCTGGTTGTTCTATCATACATACATATTTTAAATGGATGATGGAGGCCGGGTGCAGTGGCTCATGCTTGTAATCCCAGCACTTTGGGAAGTTGAGGTGGGCAGATCACCTGAGGTCAGGAGTTCGAGACCAGACTGGCCAGCATGTTGAAACCCCATCTCTGCTAAAAAATACAAATATTAGCTGGGTGTGGTGGCACATGCCTGTAATTCCAGCTACTCAGGAGGCTGAGACATGAGAATCACTTGAACCTGGAAGGCAGAGGTTGTGGTGAGCCGAGATCGCGCCACTGCACTCCAGCCTGGGCAAAAGAGTGAGACTGTGTCTTAAAAAATAAATGAATAATTAAATAAATAAATGGATGGTGGAGGGTATCAAGTCATTGTAATATTTAGATTTAATTGAACACATATTTAGAACAGAATCTTAGCAGTTTTATTTTAAAACATTGCAATATGTAAAACACTTCTGAAACTGCACACTTGACAATGATTTAAGCATGATGAAAAATCTTAGCTGTCAACCTGAAAAATGTGCAAGCCAGTACATAGTTTAAGAAATTCCTTTAGGGCTCAAGAAAAGAACAATTCCTTTAGGGAGCACAGAAACAAACCTTGTGAAGACAGACTGCTGCTTTAGGGAACAGCAGGGTCACCAGCAATGCAGAGTAGGTGCTACCTAGGAAGGCTTCCTAGAGGAGGCAAGAGCTGGGCTGGAACAGAAGGCAGGAGGGGGCAGGCCTGGAGGGGGTGAGGAGGAAAAAAGGCAAAGAGCCTTCTAGAAGACAGAGCAAGGATGATGGTGCCAAGGCCTTGTGGTGGCGAAGGAGGTGGATCCTCAGAGCCCAGGGGATCGGGGATCTCCTGGAAAATCCTGGAGGCAATTCAGGATAGAGCTGCCCTTCCTGCCTCCTCTCTCATTTTCCAGTCCTCAATACTATGCCTGCTCCCTCTCTCCCCACTTCAGCATTCCCATCTTTCCTTCCAAAGGGAGAAGGGGCCCGATGTGGTTGCTCACGCCTATAATCCCAGCACTTTGGGAGGACGAGGCAGGCAGATTGCAGGCAGATTGTCAGGAGTTCAAGATCAGTCTGGCCAAGATGTTGAAACCCCGTCTCCACTAAAAATACAAAAAATTAGCTGGGTGTGGTGGTGCACACCTGTAGTCCTAGCTACTCAGAAGGCCAAGACAGGAGAATCGCTTGAACCTGGGAGTTGGAGGTTGCAGCGAGCCAAGATTGCACCACTGCACTCCAGCCTGGGTGACAGAGCGAGACTCCGTCTCAAAATAAATACGTAAATAAAAAATAAATAAATAAAAGGAGTTGGAAACTGGGGAGAGAGGGCAATATTATCTCTGTATCAAAGACAAGACAGAGACTCTCTTAGGAGGGGTGAGGGAACAGCTGCAGGCTGTTTGGGCCAGCCCCATCTCTGTACCCAGGACCACTTCTGCTTCCTTGAGAGAAGATGGGCTTTGCTCCCCTCACTGCCTGCAGTACTTGGATGAAACCAGCCCTTCCACCCTACCAAAACTGTAGGACCGCTGGCAGGAAATGAGTATGTGTGTGATGCTAATTAGAAGCCTGTTGCTAGGGGGTTTAAGGGCTCTGGGGAGGAAGCCGAACTTCAGAGGAGGTCAGAGGACTTTAACAGCAGGCAGAGCTTTGGCTTCAGAGCCTGGAGCCAGAGAGATCCCAAAGGAGAAAAAGCAGCCACTGGAGGGTCAGTGGGCTCAGCCTGTGGCCTCCCTCGGGACTGCTGGGGCAAGAGAAGGGCATGCCTCCCTTACCCAGGAGCTGTGAACCAGGTGCCTCCCTGAGCATATCAGGAGAGAGAAGGGCCAGAAGCAGGTCTCTGTGGGGCCTCACAGTGGAGCTGAGAAGGCCTTTCCTCTGTCTGGGGTCCAGCGCTGGCCTGGCCCAGTGTCCAACCCTCTTGGGACTGAAGTGGTGGGTGCCCCATAAGGTGCGCCTGTCAAACCCATCTGTAGCAGACCTGTCATTGTTTTTTATTTTTGAGACAGGGTCTTGCTCTGTTGCCCAGGCTGGAGTAGGGGTGTGATTACGGCTCACTGCAGCCTCGACCTCCCCAGTTCAAGCAATCCTCCTACCTCAGCCTCCTGAATGGCTAGGACTACAGGTGCAGGGTCACCATGCCTGGCTAATTTTCAAAAGTTTTCTGTAGAGATGATGTCTCTTTATGTTGGCCAGGCTGGTCTTGAACTCCTGGGCTCAAGTGATCTTCCCACCTTGGCCTCCCGAAGTGCTGGGATTATAGGTGTGGGCTACCGCGCCTGGCCTCAGATCTATCACTCTTTAGGGTGAGAGCCTAGCTCATTTTGTCACATAGGGTAAGAAACATGAAACTATCTGTGTCAACTTTTGTATTTTCTGTAAATTTGGTTTTATTTTACATTTAGATTCCTAGTAAAGTCCCTTTTGAAATACTAAACAATACTTTCTTTGTCCAGTGTTAAAAGTGTTGTTTTTGGCTCGGCATGGTGGCTCACACTTGTGAGCTCCCATCCCAGCACTTTGGGAGGCTGAGGAGGGAGGATTGTTTGAGCCCAGGAGTTCCAGACCAGCCTGAAAAACACAGTGAGACTACACACACACACACACACACACACACACACACAAGTGGATTTCTTTCTTTTCTTTTTTTTTAGAGACAAGGTTTCACTCTGTCACCCAGGCTGCAGTGCGGTGGCATGATCCTAGCTCACCGCAGCTTCAAACTCCCTGGCTCAAATGATCCTCCTGCTTCAGCCTCCCAAAGTGCTGGGATTACAGGTGTGAGCCACTGCACCTGGCAAAAGTTTTTTTTGAGACAGAGTCTCACTCTATGGTTCAGGCTGGAGTGCAGTGGTGCAATCTTGGCTCATTGCAACCTGCGCCTCCCGGGTTCAAGCAATTCTCCTGCCTCAGCCTCCAGAGTAGCTGGGATTACAGGCACCCACCACCATGCCTGGCTGATTTTTTTGTATTTTTAGTAGAGATGGGGTTTTACCATTATTGGCCAGGCTGGTCTCAAACTCCTGACCTTGTGATCCACCCGCCTCGGCCTCCCGAAGTGCTGGGATTACAGATGTGAGCCACCACGCCCTGCCTGGGAAAAGTTTTAATGAGCACTTTCACATTCAAGGTTTTTTTGTTTCTCTTGACAACTGCAGTGAGATAAGAATCATGACCCACATTTTACACATGAAGATGTCAAGGTTCAGAGAGGTGATGTGACTCAGCCAAGGACTCACCGTTGGTGATCAGGAGACTTGTGACTGAGACCCCATCTTTCACTAACTCTGTGTGGACTGCCCAAACGGCAGAGGTTCTTGCCTGGTTTTGGCCCCAATAATTATGGAGGACTAAGAGTGTCCCTCAGAGGCCCTGTATAGTGGCTGTGTTGTTTCTGCTGCAGACTCATTTATTCATTCAATAAGAATAAAGTACCTTGAGGCCAGGCGTGGTGGCTCACACCTGTAATGCCAGCACTTTGGGAGGCAGAGGTGGACAAATCACGAGGACAGGAGTTTGAGACCAGCCTGGCCAACATGGAGAAATGCCGTCTCTACTAAAAAAAAAACAAAAAACAAAAAAAAACCCCAAAAATTAGCCGGGCGTGGTGGCACACGCCTATAATCCCAGCTACTCGGGAGGCTGAGGTGGGAGAATCATTTGAACCCAGGAGGTGGAGGCTGCAGTGAGCCAAGATCGCCCCACCGCACTCCAGCCTGGGCAACAGAGGAAAAACATCTCAAAAAAACAAAAAAAAAAACCAAAAAGAATAACATACCTTGTACATGCCAGACACAGTAGATGCTGTAGCAAAAAGAGTAGAAACAGACATGCTTTCTGATTTTATGGAGCTTGCAATTTGGAGGAAGAGTCAGCAGACAGCCACATGGTCACATAAACAAGTGGATAATTACAAATTGAGATAACTTCTGAAGGATCACGTTTGTAGGAATTTTTAACAAAGAAACTTGACTTAGCGTTGGTGTGGGAAGATCCTTGTGGAAGGGACACTTGAGCTGAGATCTGAAAGATGAGCGTAAGTTATCCATGCAAAGGGAGCAGGTGAGAGTGGAGTTGAGGAGCAAAAGGACTTTCCAGATAGAAGGTCCATCATGGGCAAAAGCCCTATGGCAGGAGGGAGCATGATGAGTTTGTAACTGAGAGAGAGCAGGCATGGCTGAAGCTCAAGAGCAAGGAGGAGAGAGGTACCAGGCAAGGCTGGAGAAGTAGGCAAGGCCTTGGGGGACACAAAAACCAAGGAATGGTTTTTCTAGTGATGTGAGAATGTGTGTGTGTGTGTGTGTGCTTGTGCATGTGACATAGATTTGCCTTTTGGAAAATTTCACTCAGTCTGCAATACGGAAAAGATCAAGAGGGGCAGAATAGATGCAGGAGGACCAGCTAGGAGGCAAAAAATAACACCTAATATTTGTTGAGTACTTACTTTATTCCAAGTGCTATTCTGAGTATTTTGCATGTATTAACTCCCTAATCCTTACAACCTTATGAAGTAAGGACTTCCATTATTTTCATTTTACAGATGAGGAAACCCAGGTGCAGAAAATTACATAAGTTGCTGGAGATCATAGAACTGATAAGTGGTAGAACCCAGACGCTCTGATTTCAGAGCTTCTGCTCTTAACTGATTGTCTCCTGAGCACTAGGGTGGTGACAGTGAGGACTCATGCACCATGCATTCAATCAACACGTACTTATGCAGTGGTCACTATGTGCCAGGCACTGTTCTATTTTTTATTTTTTGTTTTTTGAGGCAGAGTCTCACTCTGTTGCCCAGGCTGGAGTGCAGTGGCGTGATCTTGGCTCACTGCAACCTCTGCCTCCTGGGTTCAAGCGATTCTCCTGCCTCAGCCTCCCGAGTAGCTGAGATTACAGGCACCTGCCACCATGCTCGGCGAATTTTTACATTTTTAGTAGAGACGGTGTTTCGCCATGTTGACCAGGCTGGTCTTGAACACCTGACCTCAGATGATCCACCCACCTTGGCCTCCCAAAGTGCTGGGATTACAGTTGTGAGCCACCGTGCCCAGCTTTTTTTTTTCTTTTTCTTTTTTTTTTTAAGACAGAGTCTTTCTTTGTAACCCAGGCTGGAGTACAGTGGCCCAATTGCAGCTCACTGAGGTCTCAACTTCTCAGATTCAGGTGATCCTCCCACCTCAGCCTCCTGAGTAGCTGGGACTACAGGTGTGCCGCCACCACACCCGGCTAATTTTAATTTTTTATTTTTTTGTAGAGACAGGGTTTTGCCATGTTTCTCAGGCTGGTCTTGAACTCCTGGGCTCAAGTGATCTGCCCATCTCGGCCTCCCAAAGTGCTGGGACTACAGGCACGGGCCACCACTCCCAGCCTCAGGCACTGTTCTGTCTCTGCCGTCACAGAACTCATAGTCCACTCAGGTGGAGATATACGATCAGTAAGCACACAAGGAAATCATATGGCATATGGAGAAAAACAAAGCAGGAAAGAGGACAGTGAGTCCTGAGGAATGGGGCTGGTGGAGAGATGTAACAATGGGATGGATTTGGGAGAAATGTAAGGGGTAAAAAAGTCAGGCCTTGATTATGAACTGAATCTGATGGACCAGAGAGAGGAAGGTGTCCAGGCAACTCCCATGTATCTGGCTTGTGCAGCCAGAATGGTAGTGCCATTCATTGATACAGGCAATACTGGAAGAGGCCCAGAACCCTTTTTCAGAGTGAGTGGCAAAGGAGGACATGTGGACACTGCAAGTTTAGTTTCAAACATCCCTTTGGGATAGCGATGTGGTGATGACAAAATGGTAGTTGGGGGGTGCACGGCAGGTGCGGTGGCTCATGCCTGTAATCCCAGCACTTTGAGAGGCTGAGGCAGGTGGATCACTTGAGGCCAGGAGTTCAAAACCAGCCTTGGCAACATGGTGAAACCACATCTCTACTAAGCATACACCAGTAATCCCAGCTACTCGGGAGGTTGAGGTGGGAAAATTGCTTGAACCCAGGAGGCAGAGGTTGCAGTGAGCTGAGATCATGCCACTGCACTCTATCCTGGATGACAGAGTGAGACTCCATCTCAAAAAAAAAAAAAAAAAAAGGATAGTTGGACATCCACATCTAGAGTTCATGGGGGAGGGCTGGATTGGCAATTTGGGAGCCAAAAACATTTAGATGGTAACCTAAGTATTGGGCATGGATGAGCTTGCCCATGGCAAGCATGGAGTGAGAAGAGGGTCTGTCCAAAAGGCATGTCCAAATGCAGACTCCATATGCCCCTTTTGTCCTCAACCTGCTCTTCCTGCTCTGGTTCACTGGCAGCTCTGTTCTCAGCATGGAGCCATTCATTGTTCCTTTCTATATTTCGCATCCCACATCTTGTCTGTTTTGAAATCCTGCTAGTTCCATCTTCAAAACATATCCAGAATTAATCCCTCTTTCCACTTCTACTGCTACCATATTGATCAGAATCATGGTTGTCTCTTACTTACACATTCCAAGCATCTCCCCTTGTTCCTTTACAGGAACATACTCACCTTATATACTCATATAGCAGCCAGAATCGTTCTTTAAAAATGTGCTTCAGGCTGGGTGCAGTGGCTTACAACTGTAATCCCAGCACTTCGGGAGGCCGAGGTGGATGGATCACTTGAGGTCAGGAGTTCAAGACCAGCTTGGCCAACATGGTGAAATCCTGTCTCTACTAAAACAAAAATTAGCTGGGTGTGGTGGGCGTGCCTGTAATTCCAGCTACTCTGGAGGCTGAGGCAGGAGAATTGCTTGAACCTGGGAGGCGGAGGTTGCAGTGAGCCGAGATCGTGCCACTGTACTCCAGCCTGGGTGACAGAGCAAGACTACATCTTGGAAAAAAAAAAGTTACGAAAGTAGATCATAATAAATGTTATTTATCAAAAAAGTACAATTTAAATTATTTTAGTTGTAGTTAGCCAAAGGGAAAATGAACAAAATATTGAACTTCAGGTAATTTTTTTTTTTTGAGATGGAGTCTGTCGCTCAGGCTGGAGTGCAGTGGCCCGATCTCGGCTCACTGCAACCTCTGCCTCCCGGGTTCAAGCAATCCTCTTGCCTCAGCCTCCTGAGTAGCTGGGATTACAGGTGTCTGCCATCATGCCCAGCTAATTTTTCAAAATACTTTTAGTAGAGACAGGATTTCACCATGTTGGCCAGGCTGATCTCAAACTCATGAGCTCAGGTGATCTGCTCACCTCAGCCTCCCAAAGTGCTGGGATTACAGGCATGAACCACTGTGCCTGGCCCTTACTACAGGTTTTCATTTTAGACAGTGACTTACGAATTATTCCAGGGGGATGAGGAAAATAATACATTTACACTTCCATTTCCCGTACCCCAGTGTAGCACTATCTGATAGTTATATTATGTACACAGTATTTACATTCTGTCTTGTAACCATGATTTCCATGTAAGTTTAGCTTCAGTTCTCTGAATGCCATGCACAGACAAAGCGTTTAGCTTGGTTTCTTAATTCCTGCATCCTTAATGTGATTTATTATTTGGTTGGTTGAATTTCAAAGGGCCCTTGTTTTATGTATTCCCTGAGTTGTTTCTTTCAACTCGAGTCTGTTGCTGCTTGGCAGGGAATACAATTCCTGGGTCACTCTTTCTCTCTGAGCCCTGTAACCATCGCTCTATTGTTTGCTGACATTGTGTGTTTCATGGGAAAATCTCAGGGGAACTGGACTCTCCTCCCTGATACACAGCTTGCTTTCTGTTCATGGATGCTCTTCCTTTTTAAAGATTCTTTTTCTTTTCCTATTGTTCTAATGATGAAGTATTTCAAAGGTACAGAAAAGTACAGAAAATAACACAATATCTAATCATAAGCTTTGTTGAATTTGGACATTTTTCTATGTTTGTGTTAGATTGCTTTAAATAAATAACTAAAACTTACAGATCCAGTTAAAGGCCTCTGTGTACACTTCTGTATTGTACTTGCACTTTCCACAGCTGTAGTCACTATCCTGAACTGTGTATTTATGATCCCCTTGATTGAAAAGTTTTTTGATCACATGTGTACAAATTTCTAAACAATATATTACTATTATTATTATTTTTGAGATGGAGTCTTGTTCTGTTGCCCAGGCTAGAGTGCAGTGGCACAATCTCGGCTCACTGCAACCTCTGCCTCCCAGGTTGAAGTGATTCTCCTGCCTTAGCCTCCCAAGTAGCTGGGATTACAGGCGCCCGCCACCACACCCAGCTAATTTTTAAACAACATATTATTTAGTATTGCACGTTTTTGCACTTTACATAAATGGTGTCATAACGTATAAATTCTTCTGCAACTTCCTCTCTTGTTTAAAATAAGATTTTATTTATTTATTTATTTATTTGAGATGGAGTTTCACTCTTGTTGCCTAGGCTGGAGTGCAATGGCTCGATCTTGGCTCACTGCAACCTCCGCCTCCTAGGTTCAAGTGATTCTCCTGCCTAAGCCTCCTGAGTAGCTGGGATTACAGGCATGCACCACCACGCCCGGCTAATTTTGTATTTTTAATAGAGACGGGGTTTCTCCATGTTGGTTAGGCTGGTCTTGAACTCCTGACCTCAGGTGATCCACCCACCTTGGCCTCCCAAAGTGCTGGGATTACAGGCGTCAGTCACCGTGCCTGGCTAAAATAAGAGATTTATTTTAAGATTTATATTGATGGAGTTCATTCATTTTTACTACTCTATCATATTTCATTGTATGAAAATACCCTATTTATCTATAGTCCTATTGATGGACATTGGGCTGTTTTCAGTTTTTTTGGGCGATTTATTTTAAAACTATTTTATTATCTATTTTTGTTTGTTTGAGACGGACTCTTGCCCTGTTGCCCAGGCTGGAGTGCAATGGCTTGGTCTCGGCTCACTGCTACTTCTGCCTCCCAGGTTCAAGCGATTCTCTTGCCTCAGCCTCCTGAGTAGCTGGGATTACTGGCGCTCACCACCATGCCTGGCTAATTTTTTGTATATTTAGTAGAGACAGGGTTTCACCATGTTGGCCAGGCTGGTCTTGAACTTCTGACCTCAGGTGATCTGCCAGCCTCGGCCTCTCAAAGTGCTGAGATTACAGGCGTGAACCACCGCACCTGGCCGTTATTGTCTATTAATTTAAAAATTTTGTTGCATTGCAGTCAGAAAAACATGATCTGTATAATATTGCAAACTTTTTTTTTTTTTTTGAGACAGAGTATCGCTCTGTCGTCTAGGCTGGAATGCAGTGGCATGATCTCAGCTCACTGCAAGCTCCACCTCCCAGGTTCATGCCATTCTCCTGCCTCAGCCTCCTGAGTAGCTGGGACTACAGGCGCCTGCCACCATGCCCGGCTGATTTTTTATATTTTTAGTAGAGACGGGGTTTCACCATGTTAGCCAGGATGGTCTCGATCTCCTGACCTTGTGATCTGCCTGCCTCGGGCTCCCAAAGTGCTGGGATTATAGGCGTGAGACACCGCGTGTCCCTTTTTTTTTTTTTTGGAGACAGCGTTTTGCTCTGTTGCCCAGGCTGGAGTGCAATGGCACAATCATAACTCACTGCAGCCTCGAACTCCTGGGCTCAAGCGATCCTCCTGCTTCAGCTTCCCAAAGTGCTGGGATTATAGGTGTGAGCCAACACATCTGGCCTTAATCCGATAATAGTGAGTCTCTGAAATTTTTCAAGGCTTTCTTTGTAGCATCCAACATATTCAATATTACCTGATACATACATGCTAGAAAAGGTTATGTATTTTCTCTTTGTTGAGTGTGAAATTCTATATACACCAATAGCTTAAATGTTTTGTTGTTGTTGTTGAGGTGGAGTCTCGCTCTGTCGCCCAGGCTGGAGTACAGTGGCGTGATCTCGGCTCACTGCAACCTCTGCCTCCTGGGTTCAAGTGATCCTCCTGTCTCAGCCTCCCTAGTAGCTGGGACTACAGGTGCCCACCACCATGCCCAACTAATTTTTGTATTTTTAGTTGAGATGGGGTTTTGCCATGTTGGCCAGGATGGTCTCGAACTCCTGACCTCAGGTGATCCACCCATCTTGGCCTTCCAAAGTTCTGGGATTACAGGCATGAGCCACCATGGCCAGCCCAATAGCTTGAATTTACCAATGATATTATACAGCTATTTTATACCTCTGCTTATTTTTGTCTCCTTGATCAACCAGTTTAAGAGAAAGGTGTGTAAAAAGTCTCTAACCATAATTAATCTATTTCTTCCAAAAAACGTTTTCTCTTTTTAATTTTCAATTTATTATTATTATTTTTTAATAGAGATGAGGTCCCACTATTCTGCCCAGGCTGGTCTTGGAACTCCTGGGCTCAAGCAGTCCTCCCACCTTGGCCTTTCTAAATGCTGGGATTATAGGCATGAGCCACCACACCCAGCCTCAGAAATTTTATCAGTTGTTGTTTTATATATTTTGAGGCTATATGAGTAGGTGCTTTTATGTTCCTGGTGTTTGTATTTTCTTGTATTACATCATTCTTTGTCTTTTATATTTTTCCTCTTGTATCCTCTTTTGTCAAATATTAAAATTACTTCCCTGATTTTTTTTGGTTCATATTTGCTTCATATATTTTCTTCCTTTTGTTTATTCCTTCTATTCTCTTGTTTAAATATTTGAAATAGTTTTTTTATTTTTATTTTTTTTCAGATGGAGTTTCGCTCTTGTTGCCCAGGCTGGAGTGCAATGGCATGATCTTGGCTCACTGCAACCTCTGCCTCCCGGATTCAAGCGATTCTCCTGCCTCAGCCTCCCCAGCGGCTGGGATTATAGGCATGTGCTACCACGCCTGGCTAATTTTTTTGTATTTTTAGTACAGATGGGGTTTCTCCATGTTGGTCAGGCTGGTTTCGAACTCTTGACCTCAGGTGAATCGCCTGCCTTGGCTTCTCAAAGTGCTAGGATTATAGGTGTGAGCCACTGTGCCCAGCCCGTGATAAAGTTTTTTATTTTCAGTGTTTCTCTTGTATGCAACATATTGCTGAACCTTAAGAAAGAAACTCAACCCAGGAATGCTTGTCTTTTAAGAAGTGTGTTTACTTTACCCATCTTTATTACAATTACTATAATATTAGGACTTATTCTGCCATTTAATTTTATATTTTTCATGTACCGTGCCTTCTTTGTTGTTTCTTTCCCCACCTTTGTTACTTTCCATTAGATAGAGCCAACATTCTTCTCATGTTTTGAAAACTATACATTCTATTTTCTTGTTAATATAGTTGCTTTAATTTGACTTTATGCTACTTCATTGAATAATTTTTAATTATTTATATTCTCCCTAATATAAGTGTGAAAGTACCTTTCACACCCTCCTATCCCGTCAGTCTTGTCTTTTCTTTCCTTTTTTTTTTTTTTTTGAGATGGGGTCTTGCACTGTCTCCCAGGCTGAAGTGCAGTGGTGCAATCTTGGCTTATTGCAACCTCTGCCTCCTGGGTTCAAGCAATTCTGCCTCAGCTTCCCGAGTAGCTGGGATTACAGGTGTGCGCCACTGTGCTTGGCTAATTTTTGTATTTTTAGTAGAGATGGGGTTTCACCATGTTGGCCATGGTTGGCCAGGCTGGTCTCGAACTCCTGACCTTGGGTGATCTGTCTGCCTCAGCCTCCCAAAGTGCTAGGATTACAGGCATGAGCCACTGCACCCGGTCCCTTCTGCTTATTTTCATCATATTCATAGTATCTAGAATTCAGGTTTTTTTTTTTTTTTGGTGTAAGTTCTCAACCAACGACCTTGTCCTTCGAGTACTTTTCCTCAGGCTGATGATAAAGTTCTGTGTGAAGGTCCTTTTGCTTCAGCTCATCTATGGGACGGAGTCCAGCTGCAAATATATGACACAGTAACTAGAGACTCTACTCTCCAACCAATCATTCCATTCTGATTATCTCTCACTCTCCTCCACCTCTTCTTTCTCAGACTCTCTCCCCCTTTTAGCTTTTGTTGATATTCAATTTTATCATGTCATTTAATTATGTTTATTTCCTATATTGCAGGCATCATCCTATCCTCTTGAACTTATTTCTCTGCTTATTTGGATACTTTGAGAATTTTAAATGTAGGTCTTTGTGTGACAAACATTCTGAGGCTTTTGTAATGTGATAATTTTTTTTTTTTTGAGACAGAGTCTTGCTCTGTCGCCCAGGCTGGAGTGCTGGAGTGCAGTGGCGCGATCTCAGCTCACTGCAGCCTCTGCCTCCCCGGGTTCAAGCAATTCTCCTGCCTCAGCCTTCTGAGTAGCTGGGACTACAGGCACATGCCACCATGCCCGATTAATTTTTGTATTTTT